>NC_039362.1:24738830-25377441 GCF_003573695.1 Papaver somniferum
TCTTGAAAATCTCATAACATACCAATAATATATTGGTTCCCAATTTCATCATGATAATAAAAAAAATCGAATGATCATCACGTGATGAGAAAATAAATCGAATGATCATCAAGTGTCCAGTGTTCGTTTACATTCTTAAAAAATGTTATTTTCCTAATAACATCCCCAAACTATCAATTGTGTCCGTTTACATTCTTAAAAAATATAATCTTCCTAATTACATCCCCAAACTATCAATTAAATCGAGAAAAAATAATTAAAAAAAAAACTGATTAGCCCGGTCATGAATCTCTTCTCTGCAAATCTTTGTTGGTGGTCCTGCACAACAGTTGGATTTTTGTTAGTATTTTGTAATAATGATTTGGAACAAAGATGATGATTTGAATGGAGCTAATACAAAAAATAAAAATAAAAATGGAGCTAATACAAAACAAACAAGCACCGAAAAAACTAAGATTACCAAAAATTATTTTTCTTAATTTATTTTTTCTATAATTAAAAATGTAAAAAAAATCTTTAGATATAATTTTTCATTGTTGTAAGAAATATCTCACATGTTTTATTTTTCATTGATTAGGCGTTGCTATTCAAAAAGGTATTGGAGCCCAACTTGTTGCTAGGCTACCAACCAAAACCTCTGTTTAATGTTTCAAATATAGTGTGTTTCTTACTAATAATATTTGAAAAAAGGTAAATTATTACAAGATTTTATAAAGTAGTAATATTTTTTGGAATTACTTTTCTTAATTTGTTTTTCTCTATAATTAAAAATTTTTAAAAAATGTAAAAAAAAAATCTTTAGATATTATTTTCATTATTGAAAAATATTATTTCATGGTTATTAATTAATTGTGGTTATTTTGTATGAGATCTTATTACCTTAATTGTGATTTTTTTTATTATTTACTCATTCTATGTAATTATAGAAAATTTGGCATTATGCTCTCTGTATAAAATGCTGCAACAAGGGTGGAATTTCATCATTCTCCCAATAGTTTTTTTTTCCTCACACGGTTACGGTTTATTGTTTTTGAATAATAGAGTTTATTATTTTTTCCATTACCGCATGTGTTTTTGATATTAGGGTTCACTTATTGATGGTGGTTTTTGGTTTGCAGGTACTGGACACCCAAAAAATCAGGACTTTTTGGCTTTGCTGGAAACTAACACTCGGAGAAATCATAAATATTTTCAAGGTGGTTTCTTTTTTTTTTTTGCACGATATTATAGAAAACTAATCACGGAAAAATTGACATGTTTGTTTCTCTTTTTCGAAATCAGCCAAGGTAACTTTCTCCCTTCCTTTTTTTTGTTTTTTTTTTGTTAAACTTCAGTTAGTTTTTTTTATTGTTGTTGTTGTTTGTGGTATTGTGGTAGACTATAAGTTCACCGTATATTGTGACTCAAAATATTTTTGTTTTTCTAAGGTTCTGTTATTTTTGCTCTTCTGTTTTCTTTGGTGTAGGGTTTTACTAATGTATTCTTTTTTTTGTTTTGTATTCGTATCAGTCGGAGCTCACGAGTAGCGGTGTCGCTCAGTTTCTAGAACTTCATGAGAATGCAAGGTATAAAATTGCTAAACCCTGATTTTTGGCATTCTTGTTTTTTTTTTTTCCTATTTTTATAATTTTATTTTGAAGATCTTGATGATAGCTCATCGCAGTGAAGATTCATTTTGAAGATGTTGATGATACTTCCTCGCAATGAAATAACTGGAATTCTAATGTTCTTAACGAGTGACTTCGAGTTTTGTGGATGTTGATGAGACCTCCTCGCAGTGACGAGGCGAATTTAAAGCAAAAAATGTCAAGGCAACCATATCTATGGTATAATTAGGGTTTGATTTTTTTTTCCTTTTTGAACGAGTGATTGACGAAAACCAGGGTTCATAAATTTCATAGTAAATTTTCTAAAAATGTCTGAGAGTATCCAAAAATATCTCCTTTTATGTTTCTTTTTTTATTTTGTAGATTTTATGAAATTTTGATTGTCAATTCGTAGTAAATACATACCTATTTAAAAATCCACAATAACAATAATTCCTTATTCCATATAAATATACGGGTATAGCAGAAATCAAGCAATGGATGCCCTCTTGGTCTGTAGCTCACCGTTTTGTGCTACGTTTCCCAAACCAATCATGTATTCGTTGTGTTGTGAGTAATTTTTTGTTTTTGACAAACCAAATTCTGTGTTATCTTTGTTTTGAACTTTGAATCACAAAAACCACCGTTTGTATGAGAGAATTTCTTGGTTTCGTTACATGTTGAACACAGTGTCTATATATTTAACTTCATTGGTACATGTTCGTAAGAGGTTCACTTTAAGGCAACAACACAATCGCACATAAGTTATGCAATTTTATTTATTACTATATCTAACGCCTAGGTGGTAAAGTACAAACACCAGATAGCAATTTTGTTTATTACTTTGTGATTGATAGCAATCATATATCATAGTTCATTCACTTGCTTTCATAGGAAAAGAAAATTGTGCGGATTGGGAATGTAGAATGTGATTGCTTTCCAATAACCAACATTCACCTGAAATCCAACTCAAGGCCAAGGACAGATGATTATGAAAGGTCTGTTTGGTAGGTTATTGTGTATTCAGCAGTGGAAAGAAGTTTTTACAAGAAACCCTTCTGTAAATGTGGGAAATGTGGGTATTGACAATGTGATTTTTTTTTTGATCGGTAAAGAATTTGATGCTGGCGAGTTTCGAACTCAGTTCAATGGTATCATCACCCAATGACTTTACCACTGTACTACAGTGACACCGACTTGACATTGTGATTTGGGGTATTATTTTAGTGGTCCTTTGGATCCATCTATATACATTGGAAAATCTTCTTCTTCCGTTGGAAAATCTTCATGGTGTTGACATTCGTATGTATGGTGGGATGGTGGTACATGTAAAGCCATTGTGCTATTCACGAAATACATTATAAATTATGGAAAATTTATGGCATCCGTAATCAGGCTTTGTACTGATTTTATTAGTTGATGTTTTTTTTTAAAGAATACCAAAAATACAACCACGAGATGTTTCATTTTCGATAACTCTATGGAGAGTTTTTCCCCTTCGATAGTATTTCTTAGAAAAAGAAAATCTTCTAAAATAAAATGAAATAATTTTATTCCTATATTAGCTTATAGTAAAAGAAAATCCTATAAAATAAAACGAAATAATTCTATTCTTAGATGATTTAGGATATATACAATAATTTTATCCAAATATACAATGACTACCCATAATTATAAGTAAACATTATATAACCTTTAAATTCCAATGTTTATGGATATTTGGTTGTTTGGTGACTCTCTGTATAAAGGCCTCAAGCAAAAAAAAAAAAAAAATTCTCACAGGTTTTGTTTGTTTTTTCTTCTGTTTCTTGGAATTTAATTGTTTGATCTATTTTGATTTTTTTTGTATAACATAATATTAGTTCTTTCGAAACTTCATGGTATTAATTTTAAACCCATATGAATAACTCCTGTATTGTTTCATTTTTTTTTGGATATTCATTGGATTTTTCCGTGAGTTCTATTATTGAACAGTTGGAGATCTCCGCATATGGCAATGAAATCATTCTTTTCTTTGATTTTGACCCTATGTTGGTTCAAATTTTAGCCCAATACATAGATACCACCACACAGATTCTTACTGTTATTTTAGCAAAAGTTAAATTTGGATTTATGCATTAGTCCAATCGTTATCATGTTTTCCATATTTTTCAATCCTCCATATCTTTGTATAAGTATGATCGTTTTTTTTCTTCTTATTTCTTCTTTTTAGTATTATTTTTCATGTTAATCGCGGAACTTGATGGATCAAGCGTTTGTTGGCCCCTATTTCCATGACCTAAGAGATTTCTTGGACGCATTTCAACAAACGTTTTCATGGCATAAGCAATGGCATCCAAATTGGGAAGATGGTAAGTAATTTACCATGAATGTTGTATGTTGATTATGCTCAATGAAAGTTATGCAGGGAAAATATTTCTTCGGTAATGGCATGCTGCCATGTTATCTTGAATGCATATTTGGTGCATCCTTCTCTTGGTGTGAATTAGTGTACCCCATAATTTTCTTATTACAGAGTCCTTTGAACAATATCATAGCCAGTACACCAGCAAAATCAAACGTATATCACTAAGGAAATATTTATATTCTATACATTCCACTAAAGTAATACAATGGGGTCTCCCTTTTAATGAATAACAATCACCTAAGCATGTTGCTTCTGGAATTTTGCGTATGAGAATTATGATTATACTAAATGCTCATACTATGACTCAAAAACTTCTAACAAACAAGAAGCGTAAACTACTATATCGCAAATTTGCCTGGTGTCATTAGGGGCGACTCGGAAAGAATTAGGGGCTACACATAAGATAAAATAGGATGAAAATACTTATATGTCCCATTATAATCGGTAGTTTGGTACTATTTTTTTATCTACCGATTGTGACTATGTTCTTCTCTTCTTTGAGGAATCTAAAATACCATTGGTTTTGAAAATTTTGAAATTTTGGCTACTACCACAATCGGCAGATAAATAACATCACAATAGAAAATAATTATCACGAAACTACCGATTATGGTAGTAGTGAAATTCAAAATTCCATTGGTTTTTGAAAATTTTGAATTTGGAGTTACTAGCGTAATCGGTAGATAATGAACATCAAGAGACTACCGATTATACAATCGGTAGATAATAAACATCACGAGTGTACCGATTATGAAGATAGAGATACTCAAAATTCCATTGGTTTTTGAAAATTTCGAATTTGGGGCTACTACCATAATCGGTAGATAATGAACATCACGAGACTAGCGATTGTACAATCGGTAGATAATAAATATCACGAGTCTACCGATTGTGAAAATAGAGAAACTCAAAATTCATTTGGTTTTTGAAAATTTTGAATTTGGGACTACTAGCACAATCGCTAGATAATGAATATCACGATACTACCGATTGTGTAATTGGTAGATAATAAATCTCACGAGTCTACCGATTGTGAAAATAGAGAAACTCAAAATTCCATTGGCTTTTGAAAATTTTGAATTTGGGACTACTACCATAATCGGTAGATAATGAACATCACGAGATTATAATTTTCATAACACAAACCAACATACATCAATATAAACTACCAATTGTAGTATTGTCTACCGATTAAGGAGAGCATTTTTTCCATTTCGAAAAAATTTAGATAAGGGGTGGCTTGGTTTTAGGTTTGGGTGGCCCTATTTTGTCTTATATGTCGCCCCAAATTCTTTCCGGGTCGCCCCTAATGACCCAGGAAAATTTGCATAAATTAACAACCCATATTGCATTATTTATGCATATAGAGAAAAAGAAATGGTAAATGATCATGGTCTTCTGGCACAAATACTTTTTTTTTCTCATATGCACACACGAATAATTAGAAACTGTAACTGCATGGGGTAAATGATATTACACATATCCGATCCAAGACTTAAGTAATTATGTTTATATAGCAATATGATCTCGTATATGCAAATATCCTGAAAAGTTTAGGAATTTTCCACTTATAATTATTTTTCTTCTCAACATATCGAAGGAATACTCAACATCATTTGGATATGTACATTTGAGACGAGATACTATTATATAGCAAGATGCAGCGGTGCATGCCTAGCTTCGAGACATTGCTTTGCAAATTCGTATACCAACAATTCATATGTTGGCTATACATACCCGAGCTAAAAGATAATTAAATTAGTATAATTAGTGAAGTGTTAAATTAGTATTGAATATGTAACCTACAATACTGTTACTGAGAACCGTACGAATGTGTATGTGAACCCTTGATAATCTTTTGTGAGGCCTTTTGCTTTATGGGTCATAGGCGGCGTGTTACCAGTTACCTTGATTTTTCCCCTCTTCTCCGTTTCCATTCTCCTTCTTTACGGGAACAATATTTTTGTTCTCTCTTTTGATCAATGAATTTTTTTTTATTCGGTTGAAAAAAAAAGAAACTACACATAACATGAGGAAAAAAATGAACATTGTGTATACACAAAATGGCTAAAACAAATATCATACTGAACATGATAAATATCATTATAGAAATTGGTGGAAAATAAAATGCCCTACCGATGATCTTATAATTTATCAAGATGGATACACTAACTCAAAAAACTCCATGTAGTACATATTCATCCAATTTTTTTCACCAATTATTTACACGGACACAAAAATCAATTAAGTTACGGGTATCTTGACATTTCAATCCTTTTATTTTTAAACACGAGGCCTCTTAAAATACAATCCACCGTATATTTACTAGATTTACAGGTATCCAAGCGCTCTATTTCATAAGGTATGAGCTTATTAGTATTTTACCTTTTTAATATTTTTTTTTTGTTTTTAACGAAATTAATTTCAAAACATGAATCTAATAATTTTAAAACATGAATCTAATATTTCATAAACAAGAAGCAGGTCCGTGCATCGCACGGGAGAAAACTAGTTTCTAAAATTGTAAACTCCCGGTGGTTTAATTTATAATAAAGACAGACGTAATGATATCTAGGCCACTGAAAATTATCCCTTAAAAGAAGCACGTTTATGCATATTGACATTTAATTTTTATAGTTGATCAATATCTTTTTTATTTCATTGGAAAGTTAATTAATAATATGAAATTATATTTAGGATTAATTTAATTACAAAAGATGTAATTGGACATTGGACATTGAACATATATTTTTATTTTTTAATTTTATGATTGATATGATTGTACGATGAAATGGTGAAAAAATATGCATATTTTAATGTGATTTTGTTTAAATTATTTATGGATTCGAAATTAGATTTAATTAGGATTTAAAAATTACATTTGAATTTTCTTTATATATATTTTTGGTAATGGTATAAGATTCGTAAAATTTAATTGTTTTGGGTAACTTTTTTCTTGCATGTGATTGGCCGAATATATATTGTGGCACAAAAATTATTATTTTTTAAATTATATTATCCGAAATATAAAAAAAAAACTATAAAATATAAATAAGAAGGTGGGGCCAGAATTATCCAGAAGTTCTGGTTGACCACAATGCTAGAAAAATGTCTTTTTAATTTCAAAAAGAAGATCCTACTAGCTTTTCTTTATCGGTGCGTGATTATATCTTGTGGCAATGCAACCATAATGAACATGATATGGACTTTCTTAAGGCGATTCCTATACCTGGGCTTAATCAAGCTGTTGGACCTAGGCAGTTCAGCTTTGTTCATCTTGGTATACCTTTTTTTGAGGAAGGAAGCTTATGTTCCTGTTGCCAAAGATTCATGGATATTTTTGGTGATCATGCCATTCATTGCGCTAGTGAGGTTGGGTTGAAATTTCGATATGACTTGGTCAAAAATGTTTTGGCTGATATATGTTACAAAACAGATGTTGTTTCTAGGAAAGAGGTTCCCTTGGGCTTCCTTTCCGAAGACAATAACGGGATTAGGCCAGCGGATATTATGGTTTATAAATGGGAAGACGGCAAGGACGTCTGTATGGATTTCACCGGTGTCTCGCCCTTCACAAGTGCGATGACTAATTTTACTCCAAGCTATGCTATTTCGTCTGCTATCACTCGTAAAAACAATAAATATTTGGAGAAATGCTCTTTGCATGAATATGAGTTTGGTGTGTTGGGATTTTCTACTTTAGGTGAGCTCGGAGCGGATACTATTTATTTTCTTAAGATATTGAGTAATTGCATGGCCAGGTATGACGCCAACTTCAAGCTAGGCAATTCCTTTTTTCACAAGGTAGGAATTGTTATTCAAAGAGGAATTGGCACTCAACTTGTCGCTAGGCTTCCTGCCCTTTCCTATGATGTTGATCTCCTTTCTTAATATTATTAATAAGAAGCTTTGGTGGCGCCTTGGAAAGTTAATTAATAATATGAAATTGTATTGATGATTAATTTAATTACAAAAGATGTAATTGGAGATTGGACACTGGACGTTGAACATATATTTTTAATTTTTAATTTTATGATTGATTTGATTTTACGATTAAATCATGAAAAAACATGCATATTTTGATGTGATTTTAATTTAAATTATTTATGAATTCGAAATTAGATTTAATTAGGATTTAAATATTACATTTGAATTTTCTTTACATATATTTTTGATAATGAATCCTTAGCAAGCCAACTCTATCACCTTGATCATCCGGTAGAATTTAGACCATCTGTGAGTCCATGACCAAGGTGATTTTGTCATTCTAAGGTGTATAATCAACATATACACATGTTGGAATCTCAATATGCTGAAATCCAGGAATTTTCGCAGCCTCAGCATTTCTTGTTTCACAACAGCAAGCACAAAACTCAATTGGTATGAATGGTTTAATGAATCTGTCACCTTTACTTCTTATTTTCTTCTGGTCTCATTGTATTTTCCTTTCAACAAAATATTAGTGTAGTTCAGAGTCTGTTGCCTTTGTTGTATTTCTGATTGTATCTAGGTTTCAGTTTAGTAATCTTTGTATTAGTAGTACTAGCTTTTAAAACTAGATCTCCAAGGGCAGAAGTTTGGATACTACTTCAACTCAAATTTAAGACTAAATATCAGATTCAAGATATGGATAACACAGGGGAACAAAGAGGCAGACAGTCTATTATTTCGGGTAATTTGCATCGACAACCATCACCAACATCCAAGCTCTCATGGACTCATATATGTTCATTAAAAATACAGCTTTTCTTGTGGAAAGCAGTCATCGAAGGCCTACGGACTTTTGACAACATCTACAACATCTATCCTTGATGCATTACCAAGCCAGAAAACGATTATCACATTTTGTTTCTATGTCATGTTATCGTAATTTATGTATTTCAATCTTCGGGTACTGAATACCCTCATGTAATATAGCCTTAGTAGATCAATAAATATCATGCTTCAAAAAAAAATGGTAATGGTACAAGATTTTTAAGATTTAATTGTTTTAGGTAACTTTTTTCTTGCATGTGATTGGCCGAATATATATTGTGGGACAAAAATTATTATTTTTAAAATTGTATTACCCGAAATATTAAAAAAAAACTACAAAATATAAATAAGAAGGTGGGGCCAGAATTAACCAGAAGCTCTGGTTGACCACAACGCTCGAAAAAACTCTATTTTTATACAGAGAATTAGTTAAGTCTTGGATTAAGATAGAAATGTAGTTGAGAAATAGTGGATCACATCAGTCATCATTGCAATTCTACCATTTTAAGGTGAAGATCAACCGAAGATTTTGGAGAACTTCATCAACAAAAGGTAAGTGAAGACTGAACCACCTATCAAGTTATATTCACTTTCGATCGTTTGAGACGATGTCACATAACTAATTAGACTATTATGCATAGACAAGAATTTCGAGTCGAGAACTAATTATCTATTTAATGAATTTCTCAAAATTTAATGACTAAGCTTAATGAACATTTTTTCATACTCGATGAATTTCAGTTAAGGAAATTTATTGTTCGGAATCAAAATCATGATTCAAGTTTATCATTCGGAAATAACATGGAACAGTGATATGTGTCATTGATGTTATTCAGGAATGTTTCAAATCAATTCAGAGAGAAATATATAACTACTATAAATTTGGATACAAGACAGTGGTATCACTTTTACTGGAAGAACTGTTATATGTCTGAGCCTGTATTACATGTACTCGTACACGTAGTAGAGTAGCTATATATCGACTTATAGATTATTGGTACACATATTCTTATGTATATCATGTGAAAATTTGTTTAAGTCGTGAACCAGATCGGTCTGCATACTTGTATGCAAACCATTCCTGAACTGTGGTTACGGACGCGGGTTTTTTTCCAAACCGATACGTAAACTAAAACAGTTGTGTGTTCCTGAACTCGGCAGCGTTTCCAAACCGGTACGCAAACCGATTTAGTTCTGTGAACTTCGTAACCGGTGACAGTCTTAAGGTTTCCAAACCGATACGCAAACTTATAAAGTTATGTTAACCTGGAACTCGGTTTGGTTAAATATTTACAAACCAGTATGCGTACTGTGACTGAACCGACTCACGAACTACAATGCATTTGTATCTTGTGCATCTACTAATCATGTCGATTATATTTTCAAATGTGTTTAAATTGTTTCGACGAGATAATTATCATTTGATTAATTCTTTAAAAATACTAGACTTATTTGATCACATGTTTGTGACTCAGAGTTAATGTCTTGTGTGTTCATGGGAATGAATATTAAGATTAAGTTCAAACCGGTTAGTTTCGGCTAACCATGTTGAACATAATATTTTTATATAGTTCGGTCACGGTTTTACCTAACCAGAGAGTATCTTGTTTATATAAATCAGATTCAAAGATTCATCTAACGGTGGATATTTTTTCCTTGGTTCCAAACCTATCTTAGCTTAAACCTAAATCAACATATGCTTTTAATGTCTATAAATGGGAACTTCAAGCAACTGGTATCTTTGAATCCCGACACTACTTTTTGGTGTATCCTAGTTGTATCTAGAGTCGTCCTCTTCTTAACCCTTTTAGGGTTTAGCAACTACAAAGTCTTCATATGGATTCGTGAAGCCAAGTCCAGTTATCTTTCCTTGATAACTCGTGTATCATGTATTTTGATCGATTATTGAGTTTCTCACTTGATAAAGATAGTTAAAAATCATCAAAGTTAACTTCTTATAAAATTTTGTTGATTCCACGAGTTTTATACTTGTGAGGTAAATAATAATCTAGGCTGCACTTCAGGTTGCATAAGTCTTAATTTTGAGGTTAGCTAGACTTTATTGCTATTGATTTTCATACCTTTGATCAAACTATTTGGTTGTAAAAGAAAATCAATTATATAGGCTTAATCTGTGGGAGGCAGATTTGGTTTAAAGTCTTCAATTGAGTTGGATCAACTCTTAGTTGGCGTGGCGTTAGCTAAGGGAATCAATTGCGCGGAATCTTGCTGGGATTCATGAGGCGTAAGGAGCGCGAATGTACCTTAATCAGTGGGATACCTTTTAGGTATCGACTACATTCCAGTCCGAAGTTAACTGGTAGTAGGATAGTGCCTGTAGAGGCTTAATACAGTTTAGTGTTCATACTTGACCAGGTCCCGGGATTTTTCTGCATTTGCGGTTTCCTCGTTATCAAAAACTCTGGTTGTCTGTGTTATTTATTTTTCTGCATTATATTGTTTATCTTTATAATTGAAATATCTCAGGTTTTGCGTTGATCAACCATAGTAGAGTTATCCAACCTAGTTAGTTGGATATGACTTGATTGATTCATGGGCATTGGTCTTTGGTACCGTCCAAGTTATCTCTTTATGATTAGGTTCACAGATTTGTTTCTGTAAACATTATAATAACAATAAAGAGAGATATAACTCTAAAATATTATTCCTTGATTGAGTTTAACTCTCAGAGTTGTATTGAGTTTTCCATACAGATTGCCTAAGAAAAAGGTGGTGGTGTATTTTGGTACCTACGCGTTTTCAAATTTGATATCTATTCAAACACTTAATAATTTAATCATGATACACATAAATAAATGGTTAAGTGATCAATGAAGTCTTAGAAGTTTTTAAGAGAATTATAGTAATGCTAAACATATGATTAAAATAAGTATTTAAGCATCTACTAAAATATAAATTGGGACAATTGGTACAACGGTTTTCCAACCGCAGGGTTTTTTCACGAGTCAGGATGCTACGGTTCGTGAACCGGGTTCGTCATACCTACAAGATTAGCAAACTCAGTTGATAACGGTTCATGAACCGGGTTCTCCAACTGTCAGCCTATTATTTCCAACTTTAAAATTTCAGTTCACCAATCGGGTTTGGGAATTATTCCCCAATTGAACTTGCGATTTGCGAACTAGTTCGCCAACCTTCCTGTATTTCTGAACCTCAGATATCTACGGTTTTCTAACTGGTTTTCCAACCTTCCGTGAGTTGAAATATCTATAAGTTCAATATTTCTCTCTTATGATGCTTGAAATATTCCCAAGTGATGTAATCATTTGCACGGGAAGTTTTCAATTGATCTGCACTAATATTGTTAAGGACCGTTGAACATCTTTGCTTAGAATCATATTTCGATATTTTTCACAAGACAAGCTTGACTCGAAACCTTTTCTTTGTAAATCTACTAGAAGTCATACGACATAGTCTCAATAGATAAAATGGTGATATAGTGAGTAGAATAGAATGGTTGAATCTTCACATACCTGATACATATGTTCTCCAAATGTCTTCATCGATCTTCAGTCAGGGTGATTTGTGATACTCAACTACAAATTCTAACCTAGTTCAAGACTTGACTTAGTAAACTAAAAATCAAGATATAGTTTGATCATCTAACATTGACAACAAGCTTGAGATAGCAAAAATTGTGGGTTCAACTGAGTCATGCTCTAATAAAAACATCTTATCCAAATATTTTTCTAAAGGCCAAACCTACCCTTTCTTATTAAGTTAGTGCAATAATAAGTGATACGGTTAAGTTAAGTTAATTAAGTACTAATTATTAGTGAGATAAAATTAATAAGTTGATTATTGTTTAAAAAAAAGAATTATTGAGAAAAGAAGAAGAAAAAAAAGAGTTTTGGAAGAAGAAGAAAAATTTACGAGCCACAACCAGAAGATGGTGTTTTGGATATTCAGGTATTCTTCAAATTTAGTCAATAATGCTTGAATTGACCAAAACTTTCCTGAAAATGAAAAAAATTCACAAATTGATTTCGGTGAGGTCAAAAAAGTTCGACTACAATATCTGAAGAACAGGTAGTTGAACTTATCTGTAAGTGTGGTCAGACTAATTTTTCAGTTAACACAAGTAGCTGAACTTAGCTTTAATGGATTTTTCGCCACCCTAGTATTAAGTTCGGTTACCTTTTCCATGTCAAACTTTTTGCGTGTTAGCTTAGCTGCCAATATATGCGAACTTTCTGTTCGGTTTGGTGGAAAAATATTGACTTAACTAAACTCAACATTTGCATATACAGAGAGGAATTCGGTTAATAAGAATTTTCTTTGCGACTCAACCAAACTTAACACTTGGCTACACAAAGAAGAATTCAGTTAGAAAAAATTTACGACTCAATGGAATACAACATTTGACTTTATAGAGAAAAGTTCGGTTAAGGACATTTTCTTTTCTTATCCCAAGTGTCCTTCGTGTTCTTCATTTACAAAACTCCGATTAGCAACACTAGGGTTTTCTAAAAAGTCTCTTAACCAAACTATTATCTGAATATTCCATCTTTACCTTATTTTGATGATTACTACTCAAATTTTACAATCAAAAGCGAATTAAAACAGATGGATTTGTGGGAAAAAGAGAAGATGAGATTTTCTTTTTCAAACTCAGTTATTGGACAACGACGAGCAACTGAAACCAAAAACTCAGAAACTCAGATTTTTTTAAGACTCCCCTTAGTAAAAGGAAGATAGCCTAAATCACTGTCATGATGTTGTAGACAGAACACGATGGCTGTTGTACACTACACAGTGTACACACCACCCACCTCTCGGATCACTCGTACAAAACACGCAAACACCAATTTTCTTTCCTCTCACCTTGTTGTAAGCAAAAAAAACACACACACAAGAAGAACCCTAAATCCGTCTCATTTCTCGAAGTAAGAAGGAAAAGGAGATCGCAAGTTAGTTAATATCTTCATTTCTAAGGTAAGAAAAATATTCAGTTTTGGATATTTAGGGTTTTGATTTAGGTTTAGTGATGCTAAATTTTGATTTCTTATTTGCTTATTTTGGGTTGGTTTTCTGGATTTCGTATCTGTAATAGTGATTTTTGCTGAATAACTACGGGTTATCATTTCTTAATATATGAATACTGGGATTTTGTGAAAGATAAATCAATTCCTAGTTAGTTATGCACTTGATTTCTTGTTCTTAGGGGACATCTTACTTAGTCCACGAGGATGGTTCCATGCGACCTAGACCATGGCAACATTGGTTCTGCTTTTGCATTTTGCTTCCAATGATTAACACATTGAATGTAAAATCCAGTTTGTGCCACACCTTCAATACATTGAGTAATAAGTCTATTGCTAGATTCTCTTTGTTATTTAAATTTGTCTACCAAATGGGTGTTGTCCTACTATTACCTTTAGAACAGTTGAATTCTTTCTGCTCTAGATTTGTTGCTGTTTTGCTTATGGTGCTCTTTCGTGTTCTCATATGTTTGGCTTACCTTTAAGTTCTAGAACTTAGGGTTTTCGAGAGGGAAACCCAAATTCAAATAGTCAAAGACACAAAAATATTGATAATTAGCTTGGGGATGTTAAAAGTGATTGGAACATATAGAATATATTTTTTTAATCATTCCTCTTTTGTGTTTAAACTTTAAAGTGAGATTTTGTTTTGTTGTTACTGGTTTTAATCTTCTGATATCCTTGCAGGACTAAGTGTTCTTACAATGGCAAATTGTGCAGATGGAATAATGATGCTGGTAGATAATGATAATGAGGAATTTGAAAATCTTTATAAGGAATTCCAATCTTTAATGTATAAAAAAAAACTGAATCTGAATCAGAAACTGAATATCCAGATATAACTGGATCTTGTTTTCCCACTAGTTTGGGGTTCCAATTGGGACAAGAGGTTCTTCTCATAGGAGATCCAACCAAGGTACAACGAAGTAAGTCTATAGTAACAACTCTTTTATTTAAGCTCTTATGTAAAACAGCTTCTTTTTTTTTAACCAAATTTTAAATATTACACAGGGAAGCAAATTGTATATGCAGTCCATGCAGAATGGGATTTGGAGTGCACCAACTTGTTGAAGTTTTTAAACTTTATTATTCCATTAGAAATGCAACACAGTCCAATTTATTATGCAGAAATGGTGGTAAGATTTATAAGAAAGGAAACAGGTTGCTCAAGAGACCAACATTGGGCAGTTTTAATTGGAGGTTCTGATTCTGGTTCTCTGCCTCGGTTATGGCTTGCTTGATAAGACTGGGATTTCAGCTATAAAAGAAAGAACAAGCATTGGAAACTATAGGCATCTTGTGGATTTTGCATTAAATAGAAGGAACTTTAAATCAGATATGACTGTGAATGCGGTTATTGATATTTGCAAATATGTTCGTGTCATCATAAAAGACAACACTACGTGTTCTAATGTGCCTGATATACTTAAAAGTATGTTTGGTTTCCTTTAAACAAATTTACACGTATGATTGTGAAATTTAGTTTGTTGATTAGATATTGTTTGTTTTAGGTGTTTATCTCTCACCTTCACCGAGTATATCGGGCAACAGTTCCCAGCCATCTTCAACTCTTGATCACGATGATCTGGTAACTGCATTCAGTAAGGTGTCTACAAGTGGTGATTCCTCAGGTAACTTCTAATTCTTAGCTTTATATAACTCTGTAAGTTGGTTGTATCCACATAATTCTTATAATAATCTTGTTACTCAAGTTCCTCATAAATCCTCTATGACTTGTTAGCCCTTGAACAAATCTGGAAAAGTAACTGTTACGTTGTCTAAGACTACCTAACTCAGGGTAGAGCTCCCAACAGCCAATTTCAAAGTTTCTGGACCAAGAAGATATGGCTCTGGATGTAAATCATGTAATGCTGAAAATTCAAGTGGTTGTCTAAAATGTTTCCAAGACATCTTGCCTGTGAGAACTAAGCTTAGCCAACGGATACCTGATATAAATCCCGTTTGCTGTTTATGTGGTGTTAATGAAGAGTTTTCAACACACACACACACACACACACATGTCCACTATCCTTTTAGCAAAGCAATCTGGAGTGCCTTAAAGACTGTAGATGGCTGAATGAAAACCAGCTTCGAAGCAAACAAGTTAGAATCCCAAACATTTAGTTGTCAGTACTATTCTGAAGCAGTTGGAATGCTACTTTAACGATTGCTGTTGTTGCTATCTTTGTAACAGAAAATGCTGCTAATCCAACAAGGTGAAAGAAGAACCTGCCAGCATTGAAGTGGCATATCCGAAAGTCGTGAAGAAGCCAAGGAGGCACAGCCAGAAAAAAAAAACTTTCAACAACATTCTTATCGATGGATTTATAGAACTCTTATACTACTTCGTATGTTTAATTGAAATGCCCTAAGGTAAAACTTGTTGCCCGCTCTAAAAGCAAAAGCTGATAACCATCACATCTCTAATGTCGGAGTTACCCTAGTCGTAGCATTTTCTCAAGATGATCTGCCCAGCAGGCTTATGACCTGCCTGGCTAACTTTGTTTGATCTATGTTTCTTCGGAGCAAAAGAAAAGTAAACCCCTCGACAGCTTTATGTGGAATTCAATACTAATGGTGTACAATTGCACATACCTCAGGTGTCCAGCCTATTGGGTGATACTGGGCATCCAATTATATCCTTTTTAATAGCTGCCCAAAAATAGCAAGAAGTTCTCGAAAAAAAAAAATGCTTATAATCATATTTTATGCACAAAGTTAAAATGCCTCTAGAGATTATGTTTAGGGTTAGGATTTTGTTTCTTGCTTAATGGGGAGGACTCCACGCTACTTGAGATCGGCCTGTTTTGCTTAGGACTAAATTACGACCAACAGTGTTTCTCCAACGCATCTTTAGACTGTTCAAAACCGTGGAGGGTTTTCTTTATCACAACCGCAATAAACTGAGTTGTGTGCATTATCCGACATAAGTCGGAGCGCAAGTATTTCATTCTACAACGTAATTCATCTGTGAAATTCGCTTTTCGAGTCACCGGCAGATTGTTTTTCACATTACCAACGTAATTCATTCTAGGAAATCTTAAGAAAATGCCACACTTCCAATTTTCTGTTTAAGAAAATACCACCGTTTTTTTTCGAAATTAATAAAATGCCATGACCGTTTTGTATTCCGTCAAGGCCCACCAAACAGGTCTATCAATCGTTGAACAAGTCAAGAAAATTTTCATTTTTACCTATTTGCCCTTCACAATCCTTAAGAAAATCCGATCTCTTTCATGTTCTTTAGATACCACTGTTCACTTTGGTTTTAACGTTGAACCAAAATCCTAAAGTAAGTTTATGTCTCCAACAGAACGTTCGGGTGGAGATTGTACCGATACGGAGATGGAGAGTGAACTGGCAGCAAACGAGATGTTGGTGTTGGTCGATGGTATATTGCAGTCTAGTAAGAATTGGTAGGAATGATTGAGCTGTTGCAATCGGTGCAAGGAGAGATTGGAGTAAGAATGAAGGGGTAATTTCAAGTATAAAGTAGTGCGGTACGTGGTTTCATTTCATCATCTTGTGGATGGAGCAAAGAAGATACTTGGTTTATGGATTTGTGTCTTGATTAGATTGTGTTGATTATTTTTTTTGATACTAATTTTAATGGTGAAGTTATGTGTCTCTTGAATTATGTTGATTAATGGTGAAGTTCGGGTGGAATTAAGTTTGGGGGTGCCAGCATGGCTTCGTTCTCTCGAATTGGTGGTTGCCTGGGGTTCTATCTAGATGAGTTTTGCAAGCTAATTGAAGACGAATTGCAGATGCAAGAAGGTGTTTACAGGGAGTTTGGTACTGTTGGTTATGAAGCTACAAAATGAATTTAATGCTGCAATGGATGCTTGAATCCATGTTGGTTAGGCTTGGTGTTGGCGAATGGTGTTTACAGTGAACACAACAACAATTTTGGTCCAAGAGTTGGCTGAAATTGATTCAATCAATGTGATTTTATATGGGATTCTCGGTTTAAATGACATGGTCTGTATGTTACTACTGAATTTGGGCAGTGAGAAGACGGCAAGATGTTGTTGTTGCCGGATGAACTCGACGCAGTCTATCTGTTCGGTGAAATGCTCCAAAGAACACACGAACTATAGGGAGATGATTGAAAGGCGTAAATGTCTTTTACTAAACTGAACTATTGCCACCTATGCACTAACGGTTGTTAACTATTTTTTGAAAAAAACCGGATGAAAAAGGTCAAATGTGTGGCACTAAATAAATTCTAGAAAAAACTTTCTTAAACATGAAATTAAAAGTGTGACACTTTATTAAAATCCCCTTCATTCTACAACAATACCCATAGAACTTGTTTGATTTAGCATCTAATCAGCTTTGAAAATCACAGTTTGGATTACAAATCAGTACTGCTATGTTCGTTTTGAACAATTCAGTGACCCCACAGGTCCTGAGCTTGTTCTTTATCATGTATGGTTTCATTGGGAAGACGCCCGTCAATTTGATGTCCTTGTCGACAGACAATAGGCAAAGCCTTGAGAGTTCGATACCACCTTTGCCGACTAGGAGAGTCCATATGTGCAAGAAACAATGAGAATATCTCACAATCATAATGGTGATAATAACGTAGATTGACTGGACATAAAGAACAGAGGAGTACAATGATACATTAAAATTGACCAACTTTGCTAATCTTGTCAGACAACATTTTCCCCTGATCTTTAAGGAAATTGCAACATCTTGAAACTGTCCAGCATCTCTAAGCCTTTCTTCAACCCAATCAGCAAACTGTTTTTAAAGTTGTTGTCAACATATTAATAAAGAGAATCAAGGATTACCTCGAGAAATTAGCATGGAATTTCTGAAACAGGATGCATACAAGTTCCTGTCGAATAATCTAAGCTTTGGGTTCACTAGTATGGTAAAAAAAGTGTAGTTTGGTATGATAACAGGTAAATTGTTGTTGGGAAAAATGATCCATCCCAAAAGAAACCACCAAATTAAGCCATTCAATTTCAGCTCATGTTGAATTGATCCGCTAGCTATCTGGCAAGTGATAATGTAGAAACTTATTGAATAATGAACTGCAGATGTTGGACTTGTAAAGGATAGATGGAAGGAACTTGGCCAAATTCTGAACGAAGCCATTTCAGATACGGAAGTTGATGAATAGTGCCTGATATAAAAAAAAAAATCACCTGTCACAGCGTCGTCCGAAAGAGATCCTCCACCCTGACCGTCAGTTCATTTTTTGAAAATTCACTATTATCCTACGGTTTTATAGTCGCGGATCGATGACGTGGCACATTGGACCCACCCGTATAAGACTTTTCTAGAACTTCAAAGGAAAAAAGGAAAATCAGTTTTCAGCTCCAGTTAACTTGATGATGATGATCATGTAGATTTTATCTAATTTCAGATTTCCTGGTGATGGATAATGATGATGTAAATTTACTAGTAATATGAAGTTAAAATTTCTTTGAATTTTGACACTATGGATATATATTATTTGTTGGGTGCAATAATCAAAAACAAAGAAAAATCAAATAAGCAAAAGTTATTGATACTTAGCTCCTTTATAATGGAAGTGATCGATTTGATGAAAAAGACAAGCTCCCCATATCTCTGTAACAGCAACAAGGCAAAACTTTGGAAAAACAGAGTGAGTCACGTGTTCAACACTTTGCCCTTAAGACATTAGCGCCCGGCTACACTCAAGAGTGATGCTATAGCCCTCACAGGACGGATATCTCCAGGATAAAACACCCTAATATACCTACTACTAGCATATGTAGTAGATGCTCAACTTGAGCATGACAACTCCGAAAAAACCATAAAGAAAAATCGCGAATGCTTAAAAACCGCTATAAAATATTTTCCCTTAGGGGTCCCTCTAAAATATAGAGCAATCCCTTTCCCATAGATTTTACAAAAGTAGTGAATTTCTTTATATAATTGACAAATACAACTTAAGAAGAAAAACTCCCCGATGTGGGACTAAAAGGTTTATATAGTTTCTTAAAACTACTAAAAATTGGAAACTCCACGATGTGGGACTAAAAAGTTTCATTCACAAAATAAAACAATAAATTATAATTTTTTATTAAAACTTTAAAAAATTATTTTTTATTAATCGTTTTCCAACAATCCCCCACATGAATGAAAACTCAATAAAACATGAAAACACAGATAGATCTTGGTAAATAAACATCCCAACCTCACGATCCAAACAGACTGATCGTGCAAGTGTTGAAATCATACTAGTCATTTCTACGTCCTCTCCCTCACACAAAAGTGTGTTGACCCCAGGGTCATACTATGGATTGCATAAATCATAATAGTATTGAGAGCTTTCATCTTTAGTTCTCACATGGTGAGACTATAGGTATCTTTCACCAAAGTGAAAAAGCATGAACTAGTGAACCCTTAGTGACCTTTAGGTCCTAAGTTCCAGTAATACCAAAACCATCAAAATGAAAATCACATAAAAAACGCAGGAAATACCATTTTAGGCAGAGGTGTCCATGAGGTCTTGAACCTTTGCTTAGTGAGATATTACCAGAATTACTTGCTAGAGACAGTGAACTATGTCTTGAACTGCTAGCATTTGATGTAATTCGTGATAACAACCACGGGTGATATCTCCAAGATTGCTGCCAAGCTCGTGCCGTTTTGTCCGTTTTGGCCCTGGACGTATCCTGTTTCTCAGAATGCTCTAGAGAATCAGCTCATATTCTCACAGGAAGCGACCCACTTCCTCATTCAGATAGGTGAGTTTCCATAAAGAGTGTTACTGCTACACCCCACTTCAATCTTAAATTGAAACTATAGAACTCATTAAGACTTATTAAAAAGTCATCCTCCACATGCAGTCACACTATCACGTCTACACCATAGGGAAGGGACAGAGAATGAAAATCTCTGATAGTGTTTACCTTTACCCACCACAAATTAGTTGTCTCATTCGAAACCTTGATCATGGGATCTCCAGTCAGCAAGGTTGAGTATCCTTCATGGCAAGTTTAATATATGAGCTTAAGCCCCAACCCCCTCGATGCATTTTTAACTATCTCTTTGTACAAACCTTTCGTCAAAGATTGCGCGATATTCTCCTTGGACTTTATCCAATCAATGGAAATAACGCCGATTGAGATTAGTTATTTCTTAGCTTTAACTATTATAGCTTGGCTAACACAATGTATAGATATAGCTGGCACAGGCCTATGCCAAAGAGGAATGTCTTCTAAAAAATCTTAGGCACTCGGCCCCCTCTCATGCTTTATCTAACGCAATACTCTCAGATTCCATAATGAATTGAGCGATATGTTTGTTTGGAAATCTTCCAACAACAAACCCACATGTTAGAGTGAAACCATATCCACTCGTAGACTTAGACTCCTCTGAGTCAACTATCCAGTTTGCATCATAAAGTCCCAAGGACAACAAGATACCTTTCATAAATCAAAAGAGTATTTTAGGTACCATAATACTCTACTCAGTGCATCTGAATTCTCTTGCTCTGGACTACAATTATATCCACTTAACTTACTCACAATATAGGCAATGTCTGGACTCTTACAGTTCATTAAATTCATCAGACATCCTATAACTTTTGAGTATTCAAGTTAAGATACTCCACTACCCTTATTTTTCTTGAGACTACAAGAATAATCGTACGAAGTACAAGCAGGTTTCAATCAGACTGATTGTATCTCTTAAGCACAACTCACATAATGAGAACGACTAAGACTTATAAATGTTTGATTATCTTCTAATCCTCATCCCTAAGATTACATCAAAAGGGCCCAAGTCTTTCAAGTCAATGTTCTCATTCAGTGCATGTTTTTAGTGGAATTGATCACATCTATGTTTGTATCAAGCATATCATCAACATACAAGCATACAATTACACAGACATCCTTAACAA
Source organism: Papaver somniferum (assembly GCF_003573695.1). Classification (NCBI taxonomy): domain Eukaryota; kingdom Viridiplantae; phylum Streptophyta; class Magnoliopsida; order Ranunculales; family Papaveraceae; genus Papaver; species Papaver somniferum. The sequence goes on from NC_039362.1 coordinate 24,760,470, forward strand.
GTTACTTGTAGACATACTTGTCAGATTCATTAATTTAAATCCACTATCCATTATCACATGATTAAATTTTCCATGTCACTGTTTACGTGCTTATTTGAAAACCATACAAAGATTTTTCAAATTACAAACTTTGTATTCACAACCTTTCACTACAAAGTCTTCAGGTTGATCTATGTAAATTTCTTTACCTAATTCACGGTTTTAGAAAAAGCTGTCTTAACATCCATCTGATGTATCTCTACGTTCTTTATGGCAGCAATAACAATTAGTATCTCAACGGAAGTAATTTCCGTCACAATTGAATTAGAATCAAGGAAATCTACACCTTCTTTTAGTTTATAGCCTTTAGCTACCAACTTAGCTTAATATTTTTCCACAGTTTCATCTACCTATCGTTTCCTCTTAAAGACTCATTTACATCCCATGGTCTTACAACCTGGAGGTAAACTAGCAAGCTCCCAAGTCTGGTTCCAACGGACTGAGTCCATTTCACTAAATGAAGCTTCTTACCAGAATGGGGTTTCAGTAGATATTAAGGCTTCTTTACAAGTCTGTGGCTCAGACTAAGCTAGGCATGTTATGAAGTCGGTTTCATAAGAAGTCTCAAGTCTAATTATTTTACTTCTCTTAGGCTCAACATCAACTTCATCTTCCTTTAAAATAAGTTCTGACTATTTGAAGATAAATCTAGGGGATCAACAACACATCTCTAATGAGGTACAGGTTTAGAATAAACATGTTCAAAGAACTCAGCATCCCTAGATTCCGTAATAATATTCACACCAATGTCAGAAAAAATCAGAACACACAACCAAAAATCTATTTGTAGAAGTATACTCAATATACCCTATACGAAAACACAATCAACATTTTTGGTTTCAATCTAGTTCTTTTAGGAAGAGGAATTACAATCTTAGTCAAACGCCCCCACACTTTGACACATTCATAAGAAGGTCATCTACCGTTCCATAAACCATATGGAGTTTCATCTGATTCTTAAAAGGGTACTTTATTCAGGATATACTAGTTAAGAGGACTGCCTCCCCCCACAGGCCGCAGGTAATCCTGAACTAATCAACATGGAAATTATCATCTCCTTAAGGATACGGTTGTTATGTTCAAGGCTTCTAATTGGTTTCCAACTTCAAGTTTATACATCTTAAGGCTTCTAAGGCGTCATCCTTATCCTAAGCAAGTATACAAGATAGTACCTCGTACAATCATCTACGGAAGTTATAACCATCTTTTACCACAGTGGTTTTGGGTTGAACTCATGTCAACTAGGCCTAACTGAATTAATTCTAAAGGCTTAGAATTACTCTGAACATTTGTGCTAAAAGATTTTATAGCATATTTTGATTCTTCACAGATTTCACTTTTGTGTTCAAAATCCAAACTAAATTTGGGTACGAAGCCTATGCTAGCCAGTTAAGCATTGACTTATAAGTTTACGGTTCCAAGTCTACCACGTAAAACAATCAATCACACAAAGATATCACAAGAATCAACTACGTTCACATCATCAGTTTTTCCGTTAAGCTTATATAGACCCAAAGTCCTATAACTCTTGCTTAAAAAATCACTGCCTAGTTACAACAAGTTTTCCAGATTCAATTAAGATCTTAAATATTTTTCCATCTACAACAGAACAAGATACAAGATTTTCGCATATGCTCGGAACATGAAAACTTCATTCAATGTGAGAATATTACAGATATGAGCTTCTGCTCGACCTTTTCCTTTTATGCAACCTCTATTGCATATGAGTTACTCAATAAGAGTTTCTCGACATCCCCTATCCTATGATAGGAGGTGAACAGGTCTCTGTTTCAACAAACATTCTTGGTGGCTCCAGAGTCCACCTACTGGTCTCTCACATTGGTTATTAAAATAACTTCTGACATCATGCCACCAAACTCGTTCTAATTTGTTTCAACTAAATTAGCATTAACTTTCTACTTATTAAGGTTTTTATGATGTCTACAATTTACTGCCGCGTGGCCAGGAATTTTACAAACATAACACTCACCCTTAACTAAAGTAATTCCGGATTCAGGTTTACGAAATATAACTTTATCATGAAGACCATGCTTAGAGTTGCGTTCGATGTTCTCACCTTTGCCATCTTTGGAAGATTTGTTTCCAACCACATGCGACTATTAGCCATGTCCCTCGGAGATGACACCTTTATTCACAAATCACAATTCCAAATCAGAAAGTAAATATGAGTTTTGAAGATAACATCTATATATACAAACTTCGTTTGAATCAGCGTTTCAAAAAACTCATGGTTACCCCACAAAAATTAATTTAGTTAACAACAATTTTCTGTTCGTCAGAATTTTTCAGAAACATTTTTCTGTTTTGTAAAATATCAAAAAAATACTTTTACAACTCGAAAAATTCTGAAATTTTACGCGGGTAACTATCAAGATGTCTGCTACGTTCTGTCGAAAGGGTTCATCGAAATTCCTTCTAGATTAAAAGATAAAATTGAAACTATACAGCTGACCAGAAATTCGTTTTTGTTTTTTTCACTCCACAATTAACATCCATGATTCACAAACCAATCAATCGTTTTAGATTATTACAAATGATAATGTCTTAAGATTGTTGGGTGCAATAATCAAAAACAAAGAAAAATCAAATAAACAAAAGTTATTGATACTTAGCTCCTTTATAATGGAAGTGATTGCTTTGACGAAACGAACAAGCTCCCCATATCTCCGCAACAGCAACAAGGCAAAACTTTGGAAAATAGAGTGAGTCACGTGTTCAACACGCTGTCCTTAAGACATTAGCGCCCGGCTACACTCAAGAGTGATGCTATAGCCCTCACAGGACGGATATCTCCAGGATAAAACACCCTAATACACCTACTACTAGCATATGTAGTAGATGCTCAACTTGAGCTTGGCAACTCCGAAAAAAACCGTTAAGGAAAATCGCGAATGCTTAAAAACCGCTATAAAATATTTTCCCTTAGGGGTCCCTCTAAAATATAGAGCAATCCCTTTCCCATAGATTTTACAAAAGTAGTGAATTTCTTTATATAATTGACAAATACAACTTAAGAAGAAAAACTCCCCGATGTGGGACTAAAAGGTTTATATAGTTTCTTAAAACTACTAAAAATTGGAAACTCCACGATGTGGGACTAAAAAGTTTCATTCACAAAATAAAACAATAAATTATAATTTTTTATTAAAAGTTTAAAAAATTATTCTTTTATTAATTGTTTTCCAACATTATTAACCAGATCTCTTTACTTTTTTTTTTTTTTTTTTTTTTTTTTTTTTTTGTTGTCGTTGTTTAACTCATGGCTCCTTTTAGTTCCTGCCATTTGAAAATTTTCTCAAAAGTTTGTGAATTTGATTAGAACCCACGATTTTATTTTCTTGGTTTGATTTGAAATTGATCAATTAATTCACGAATCTTTTGTTCTTTTGAGTGAATTTATGTATAGCTGTAACTGCACATAAGTTGTTCGATGAAATGCTTGTGAATGATTTTGCTCAAATGGGGTCGTCATATTGAGAAGGAAAATAACAGCATATATACATAATCAAGAGCAATGAACTGATTTCATATATAATCAGAAAAAAGAGAAAGAGCAAAAACAAAGCAAATCTTGCACACACACTATTCACGATTAGCAGCTACAAGGCAGAGAGGAATCTTCTTATGTGGTGTGAGTCCGTAGGCTTCTTGCATATCCCTCAGCTTTCATCCCCGGAGGCATTTTCCAATCAAAACAATGAAGTAAGTTCGCAAGGACCAGCTCAACAAGCACTATCGAAAAGTTCATACCAGGACAACCTCTCCGTCCACCTCCAAATGGTATGAACTCGAAATTTTGTCCTCGAGCATCTACATTATAATCTAAAAATCTTTCAGGCCGGAATTTTTCTGGGTCTTCCCAATATTTTGGATCCTTAGAAATTGTTGCTGCATTGATGATGACCCTTGTTTTCATTGGAATGTCGTATCCTTTGATTGTGCAATCTTCTCTAGTCTCCCTTGGAAGTAGTAATGGCAATGGAGGATGAAGTCTCAGTGCTTCTTTTATCACTAGTGTCACGTAACCCAGTTTATGAAGATCATTTTCCTCTACAAAATCTTTAGTTCCGACTTTCGTTCGGACATCTTCTTGTGCTCGCTTCATCGCTGTTGGGTTCCTCATCAGTTCTGTCATAGTCCAAACTAGTGTTACCGCTGAAGTATCAGTTCCTGCAACAAATATATCCTGGAAAATCCAATGGAGAATTTAAGTTATAATAAATAAATGGAAAGTCGAAATTAACAACTGAAACGAAACGATTAACGAACCATTAGAATTCCCTTAATTTGATATCTGACGAGGGTGATACTCTGGATGAGATCGGAGCAGAAGTGCATCCACAAGATCCTCTGCGTCCGGTTTTGATGATTTATCTGCATTGATATGTTCGTCGATTACTTTGTTAAAGAATTCATCCAATTTCCTGCAACTCTTTTTAATTCTTGTGTCCAAGCCGTTAAACTTGTGGATCCAACCCATCAAAGGGAAGAAATCTGCAATACTGAATCCGGCAAACAAGTTCTGTAACTCCCGAAGCATTACGTAAAACTTATTCTTGCCAGCATCACCACTTTCTCCAAGACAGTACTTCACCCCGCCAAAAGCAACTTGGCACACCACGTTATTCATAAAACAAACAAAAGTCTCACTTAGATTAACAGGAACAGAAGAAGATGAAGATTTATATATCGAATCAATCAGTAAAGCGACCTCGTCTTTCCTCACAGCTCGATACGATAGAATTCTCTTGGCACTTAATAGTTCCAAGATTGCTGTCTTTCTGATTTCTCTCCAGTACATACCGTAAGGAGCAAAAGCAATATCAGAACAACCATAAGTGAGTTTCTTTGGAGCATATAAACTCCTAGTCAAACTTAGTTTACACACAATTTTTTCCTCCCATAAAACTTAGATTTAGACATGCCGTCTGTTTTACCATTGAATTCATTCATTAGATGATGAAATTACGAATCTTAAAAATGTCTCATTTATGTTTTAGATAACATGAGAAAGAAAATTTACCCAAAAAAGTTAGATTGTTTAACCAAATTTAGGTTGGAAAACGATTAATAAAAAATAATTTTTTAAAATTTTAATAAAAATTATAATTTTTTGTTTTCTTTTGTGAATAAAATTTATTAGTCCCACATTGTGGAGTTTCCAATTTTTAATAGTTTTAAAAAACTATATAAACCTTTTAGTCCCACATCGGAAAGTTTTTCTTCTTAAGTTGTATTTGTCAATTATATAAACAAATTCACTACTTTTGTAAAATCTATGAGAAAGGTGTTGCTCTATATTTAGAGGACCCCTAAGGGAAAAAACATTTTATATTGTTTTCTCAAGTGTTCGAGATTTTCCTTTATGGTTTTTCCGGAGTTGCCAAGCTCAAGTTGAGCATCTACTACATATGCTAGTAATAGGTATAGTAGGGTGTTTTATCCTGGAGATATCCGTTCTGTGAGGGTTATAGCATCACTCTCGAGTGTAGCCGGGCGCTAATGTCTTAAGGGCAACGTGTTGAACACGTGACTCACTCTGTTTTTCCAAAGTTTTGCCTTGTTGCTGTTGCGGAGATATGGGGAACTTGTCCGTTTCATCAAATCGATCGCTTCCATTATAAAGGAGCTAAGTATCAATAACTTTTGCTTATTTGATTTTTCTTTGTTTTTGATTGCACCCAACAATCTTAAGACATTATAATTTGTAATAATCGAAAATGGTTGGTTGGTTGGTTTGTGAATCATGGATGTTAATTGTGGAGTGAAAAACAAAAACGAATTTTTGGTCAGCTGTAGAGTTTCGAGTTTATCTCTTAACCTAGAAGGAATTTCGATGAACCCTTTTGACACAACGTAGTAGACATCCTGATAGTTACCCACGTAAATTTTCAGAATTTTTGGAGTTGTAAAAGTATGTTTTTGATATTTTACAAAACAGAGAAACATTCCTGAAAAATTCTGACGGGCAGAATTTTGTTGTTAACTAAAGTAGTTTTTATGGGGTAGCCATGAGTTTTTTGATATGGTGGTTCAAACGAAGTTTATAAATATAGATATTATCTTCAAAACTCATATTTTATCTGAACTAAGGTTTGTGAGATGTGGTGTATTAGGTGATTGGGAAATTACCGTGTCCGAGGTCAGAGTATAAACGAAGTTTGTGACATGAAATTGAAAAGGAACATGGCTACCAGGCGCATGTGGATGAACACAAGTCTTCCAAAGCTGACAAAGGCGAGAACATCAAACACAACTCTAAGCGTAGTCTTCATAAGAAAGGTATGTTTCATAAAACTGAATCCGGCACTACTTTAATTAAGGGTGATTTTTATGTTTGTAAAATTCCTGGCCATACTGTAGTAAAGTGTAGACAACATAAAACCTTAATAAGTAAAAAGTTAATGCTAATTTAGTTGAAACAAATTAGAACGAGTTCATTGACATGATGTCGGAAGTTATTTTAATAACCAATGTGAGAGACTGGTGGGTGGACTCTGGAGCCACTAAGTATGTTTGTTGAAACAAAGACCTATTCACCTCTTATCAGAGGATAAAGGATGTCGAGAAACTCTATATGAGTAACTCATCTGCGACAGAGGTTTCATAAAAGGGAAAGGTCGAGCATAAGCTCATATCTGTAATATTCTCACACTGAATGAAGTTTTCATGTTCCGAGCATATGAAAGAATCTTGTATCTTGTTCTCTTGAAGATGGTAAAAGATTGAAGATCTTAATTAAATGTGGAAAACTTGTTATAACTAAGGGCATCGATTTTTTAGGCAACAATTATAGGACTTAGGGTCTATATAAGTTTAAAGAAAAATCTGATGAAGTGAACATAATTGATTCTTATGCTTTCTTTTGTGTGTCTTTAAATGTTTTTCATGGTAGACTTGGAACCGTAAAATTATAAGTCAATGCATAAACTGCCTAGCATAGGCTACGTACCCAAATTTAGTTTGGATCTTGAACACAAAAGTGAAATGAATATGCTATAAAATATTTTAGCACAAATGTTCAGAGTAATTCTAAGCCCTTAGAATTAATTCAGTTAGGCCTAGTTGACATGAGTTCAACCCAAAACCACTATGGTAAAAGATGGTTTATAACTTCATGGATGATTGTACGAGGTACTATCTTGTATACTTTCTTAGGGATAAGGATGATGCCTTAGAAGCTTTAATATGTTTAAACTTGAAGTTCAAAACCAATTAGAAGCCTTGAACATAACAACTGTATCTTTAAGAAGATGATAATTTCCATGTTGATTAGTTCAGGATTACCTACGGGCTTGTGGGGGGAGGCAGTCCTCTTAACTAGTATATCCTGAATATAGTACCCTTAAGGATCAGATGAAAATCCATATGATTTATGGAAAGGTAGATCACCTTCTTATGAATACGTCAAATTGTGGGGGTGTTTGACTAAGATTGTTCTTCCTCTTCCTAAAAGAACTAGATAGAAACCAAAAATGTTGATTGTGTCTTCATATAGTGTATGCTGAGTATACTTCTATATATAGATTTTTGGTTGTGTGTTCTGATTTTTCATACTTTGGTATGATTTTTCTGACTTTGTTGTGAATACTATTACATAATCTAGGGATGCTGAGTTCTTTGAACATGTTTATTCTTAAACCTGTACCTCATTAGAGATGTGTTGTTGATCCCCTAGATTTATTTTCAAATAGTCAGAACTTATCTTAAAGGAAGATCAAATTAAGGTTGAGCCTAAGAGAAGTAAAACAATTAGACTTGAGACTTCTTATGAAGCCGACTTCATAACATGCCTAGCTTAGTCTAAGCTCCGGACTTGGAAAGAATCCTTGATATCTACTGAAACCCCAATCTGGTAAGAAGCTTCATTTAGTGAAATGGACTCAGTCCGTCGGAACCTGACTTGGGAGGTTTCTAGTTTACCTCCAGAGAGTAAGACCATGAGATGTAAATGAGTCTTTAAGAGGAAACATTAGGTATATGTAACTGTGGAAAAATATTAGGCTAAGTTGGTAGCTAAAGGCTATAAACTAAAAGAAGGTATATATTTCCTTGATTCTTATTCACATGTGACGAGATTTACTTCCGTTGAGATGCTAATTGTTATTGCTGTCAAAAACAAATTAGAGATACATCAGATGGATGTTAAGACATCTTTTCTAAAATTGTGAATTAGATAAAGAAATTTACATAGACCAACCTGAGGACTTTGTAGTGAAAGGTTATGATGACAAAGTTTGTAAGTTGAAATTTTTTTTGTATGGTTTATGAAATTAGCACGTAAACAGAGACATGGAAAATTTGATCATGTGATAATGTATAGTGGATTTAAGTTAATGAATCTGATAAGTATATTTACAAGTAACTTGTTGAGGATGCCTGTATGATTGTATGCTTGTATGTTGATGATATGCTTATACTTGATACAAACATAGATGTGATTAATTCCACACAAAACATGCGCTGAATGAGAACGTTGACTTGAAAGACTTAAGCCCTGTTGATGTAATCTTAGGGATGAGGATTAGAAAATAATCTAACATATGTAGTCTTAGTCATTCTCATAATGTTGAATTTATTCTTAAGAGATACAATCAGCGTGATTGTAAGCCTGCTTGTACTTCGTACGATTATTCTTGTAGACTCAAGAAAAAAAAGGTAATGGAGTATCTTAACTTGAATACTCAAGAGTTATAGGATGTATGATGAATTTAATGAACTGTAAGAGTCTAAACATTGCCTATATTGTGAGTAAGTTAAGTAGATATAATTGTAGTCCAGAGCAATAACATTCAGATGCACTAAGTAGAGTATTATGGTACCTAAAATACTCTATTACCTTTTATTTGATTTATGAAAGGTATCTTGCTGTCCTTGAGGGACTTTGTGATGTAAACTGGATAGTTGACTCAGAGGAGTCTAAGTCTACGAGTGGATATGTTTCACTCTAGCATGAGGGTTTGTTTTTGGAAGATTTAAAAACAAACATATATTGCTCAATTCATTATGGAATCTGAGAGTATTGAGTTAGATAAAGCACGAGAGGGGGCCGAGTGCCTAAGATTCTTTTTAGAAGACATTCCTCTCTGGCATAGGCCTGTGCCAGCTATATCTATACATTATGTTAGCCAAGCTATAATGGCTAAAGCTGAAAATAACCAATCTTAATCGGCGTTATTTCCATTGATTGGATAAAGTCCAAGGAGAATATCGCGCAACCTTTGACGAAAGGTTTATCCCAAGAGATAGTTAGAAATGCATTGAGGGGAAGGGGCTTAAGCTCATAAATTAAACTTTCCATGAAGGATACTCAACCTTGCTGACTGGAGATCCCAAGATCAAGGTTTCGAATGAGACAACTGATTTGTGGTGGGTAAAGGTAAACACTATCAGAGAATTTTATTCTCTATCCCTTCCCTATGGTGTAGACGTGATAGTGTGACTGCATGTGAAGGATGACTTTTAAGAAGTCTTAATGAGTTATATAGTTTCAATTTAAGATTGAAGTGGGTTGTAGCAGTAACACTCTTCATGGAAACTCACCTATCTGAATGAGGAAGTGGGCCGCTTCCTATGAGAATATGAGCTTTGATTCTCTAGAGCATTCTGAGAAACAGGATATGTCCAGGGCCAAATTGGACAAAACGGCACGAGCTTGGCAGCAACCTTGGAGATATCACCCGTGGTTGTTATCGCGAATTACATTAAATGCTAGCAGTTCAAGACATAGTTCACTGTCTCTAGCAAGTAATTCCGGTAATATCTCACTAAGCAAAGGTTCAAGACCTCATGGACACCTCTGCCTAAAATGGTATTTCCTGCGCTTTTTATGTGATTTTCGTTTTGATGGTTTTGGTATTACTGGAACTTAGGACCTAAAGGTCACTAAGGGTTCACTAGTTCATGCTTTTTCACTTTGGTGAAAGATACCTATAGTCTCACCATGTGAGAACTAAAGATGAAAGATCTCAATACTATTATGATTTGTGCAATCCATAGTATGACCCTGGGGTCAACACACTTTTGTGTGAGGGGGAGGACGTAGAAATGACTAGTATGATTTCAACACTTGCACGATCAGTCCGTTTGGATCGTGAGATTCTGATGTTGATTTACCAAGATCTATCTGTGTTTTCATGTTTTGTTGAGTTTTCATTCATGTGGGGGATTGTTGGAAAACGATTAATAAAAAATAATTTTTTAAAGTTTTAATAAAAATTATAATTTATTGTTTTCTTTTGTGAATGAAACTTATTAGTCCCACATTGTGGAGTTTCCAATTTTTAGTAGTTTTAAGAAACTATATAAACCTTTTAGTCCCACATCGGGGAGTTTTTCTTCTTAAGTTGTATTTGTCAATTATATAAACAAATTCACTACTTTTGTAAAATCTATGGGAAAGGGGTTGCTCTATATTTAGAGGGACCCCTAAGGGAAAAAACATTTTATATTGTTTTCTCAAGTGTTCGAGATTTTCCTTTATGGTTTTTTCGGAGTTGTCATGCTCAAGTTGAGCATCTACTACATATGCTAGTAGTAGGTATAGTAGGGTGTTTTATCCTGAAAATATCCGTTCTGTGAGGGCTATAACATCACTCTTGAGTGTAGCCGGGCGCTAATGTCTTAAGGGCAAAGTGGTGAACACGTGACTCACTCTGTTTTTCCAAAGTTTTGCCTTGTTGCTGTTGCGGAGATATGGGGAGCTTGTCTTTTTCATCAAATCGATCACTTCCATTATAAAGGAGCTAAGTATCAATAACTTTTGCTTGTTTTTTTTTTTCTTTGTTTTTGATTGCACCCAACAATTTAGACTTAGGCCTGAGGTATATACAACACAATATTAGAGTTAGATCCAACATCCGAACGGATACAATCTTTTTCAATTCGATTCGAATTCGTATATGGATATCAGATGATATTTGATCCGAAATCATAAAAAAAAGAGTGGTAAATTATTTGTATTTTTGAAATAAATTAATAGTATCAAATAAGAATTCAGTGTTTGGTCCTCTCCTCACTTTCTCTTATGCTAGTGGCCTTGAACTTGATATAGAGGATCCATGGACATCTTTTTAGACACTATCATATAAGATTTGGCCTAATTTTTCTGTAGAGAACGACAATGAATTTGAAGCCAATACTTTGGTGATACGTTCTTCTTAATGAAATTCCGTAATCCTATAAAAAAATGAGCATAACCCGAGACGTATAGCACCATCATCTACCACTTTGAGTATCAAAAATCGAAAATTAATGGTCGTAATTAAAATTGGTAGATGGTGAGGTTCAGTATCTCGAATTGTGCTCATTTTTGGAATCAAGAGTTTAATAAGAGGAACGTATCATCAAAATATTAGCTTCAAATTCATTGATGTTTGGACTTTAAAGAAAAATTGAATCAAATCTAGTATGATAATGTCCATATAAGTGTCTAGGATCCCCATTCATAATTTAAAAATTCTAGAATTCACTTTGTTAAAAAGACCCTTAAAAAAAGAGGGCCATACGAATAAAGTTATTTTATAAGGTTATCAAATAAAAGATTTTAATGGCAGGAATACCCTCGTGTGTAAAAAATATAGTAAAACTAGATATAAACTTTATCTTTTAGGAGTATAATTGTCGAACCAACTTAAATATAACATATATCACAATATAAAGCTTTTTAAAAAGACCATACAACGAGCGTAAATACGAATGTCAGATTTTCTCGTTTCTAGAATTTTTATTCTTTAAAGAATTTTCTTTATTTTTTTCAGCGTGCAACTATTATCCACAAATTTTTTAAATAAAAAGGTTATATCGAAAAAAAAAGGAAAATCCCTGAAAAAACAGACATATAACATTCAATTGGTTTTTACAGTTTACTACCATCTCGAAATGGCTTGTTACATGTGTATTACATTCTCCCAATTATGAATGATCTGATTACAGTTAATAAATTTGAAGGTATCAGCATCACAACACCAAAGTACTATACTATGTATGATTAGTACTTTGATTTCATATACAGTAATTTGAAGGTAAATAGCAGATATTACTCACATTATATTTTTTCTAGAGTGCAGCTAGTATCCACATTGATAATTAATCTTCCATATGCAAATTCCATGATAGGAAGAAGTCACATTGTTAGGCAATCTAGAAACGTGATTCCTTGGCAACTGCCAGACTTTGATTATCACAAGATAAATTTTGACGGTGCTTTTATGAAAGAAAATAAACATATGGGTATTGGTATGATGATGTTTTCCAATGCAGGGCAATGTGGAGAGCTCAATCAATCTCTGGAATAGCTCAAGATGAGGAGCAAGCGTTGAGGCCTTAGCAGCACTGGAAGCAATCAAGTGGGCAAAAGCTTCAACTGTGGAAAAACTGCATTTAGAAGGAGATTGTCTAAATGTAGTTGATGCAGTAAATAGAAGAGTAGGCAAAGTCAGATGGACAACTAATAATGTCGTTCAAGACTGTAGAAGTCTATCAGTAGGTTTTAGTGATTTGGAAATGCACATTTGTGCACAAAAAGTCAAATGAAGTGTCAAATAGCTTAGCAAAGAGGACTAGAAGTGCCATATTATATCAATGCTGGAATGTAGATTTTCTTTTTTGGTTGAAATCTCTAATTAGAGAAGAATTGAATGGAGCCTTACATTAAAGTTTCAATGAAATTTCTTTCTTATTAAAGAAAAAAATTAACCTTCCATAATTGTTCATACTAGCATGTAGATCATTATAGCATCTTAAAAACTCTCTTTTGATTCTTTAAACTCTCTTTTGATTCCATAATTTGTATATCAATATGCACAAGTAGAATATGCTGAAGATATGCATAATCGGTCGAATCATGAAAATGAGTTTAGAAAATATTTTTTTTAAAGATGAACAAACACATTAATATGAAGCTGTGCAGAAAATAGCCAAAACTAGGATATGTGCAGAAAATACAACTAGAACCCATGCAAAAAAAATCCACAACTAGAAAGTTATTTTAGTCTTCTCATATTTAAGATTGTTCCAGGACCATAGAAATAATATGTATAATTATTTTTATGACCATAAAGCCAAGAGAGTAAGGACCATAGGGTCATAAGGATAATTAATTGTCAAATAATTTTTTTTTACGATAAACATATTTCTTAATAATTCTTAATATCAAAATTGATAAAAAAGAAAATGAAGAAAAACAATCACTCACTTTTTTCTTTTACTTTTTAAGACGATTTCATACTATATGTTTAGGCATAAAATATCGAACGTGGATGTTTTTGTATCCGATTAGTGTTAGTTATATATTTTGGTAAAATCTGATCTCTTGATATTTTCGTATCTGATTAATGTTAGTTATATATTTGGATAAAATCAGATCCCCGAATACAATTTATATTGTTTGAAAATATTTAATATTCCTAATTCGAATTTGGATGGATTTCAGAGTTTTTTTTCCAACAAGAGATTATAACCAAACTATAAAATTGGAAATGTGGATGAAACATTAATCTTCAATCGGGATGACATGTGCGTTTTCCGTCATATTTGTTGAACATTATTGTATCGCGTCACTTTTCACTTGGTCGTCTGGATAATTAGCAAAGGAAATTTGGAGTTTATACTGTCCAGCAAGCATGGAGTATACCAGCATAGAGAAGTTAAGTAGCCAATCAAGGAGAAACGGTGGCTGCATGAATATACACTCATTCAGACATGATATGGCGAGATTTGATCACCACGCATCCTCGAAAATGAAGTTTGTGTCTGCACATATGTGTAGATCAACAAATTCTTTCATTATATGTTATTTTTCCCAATAAATTCTTAATAATATTTAATGTTGAGATTTTCTCTATGATATAGAGAAGAATTTGATAATCATGTTCATGCTCGTTGCATGTCTTTTAAAAAATTCTAACGATATGACATCTATAATTATATACTAGTTTATGTGCTGAGACATACCAATTCAAAATTTTAACACATGCGGGCAGATAAAGAAAAATTACTAAAAAATATTTCTTACGTGTTTTCCTTAAATATTGTACAAATACTAAAAACTGTTACAGGACCTACGGTCCATGGATGTGCGGTCCATCCACTTACCCATTATATATGTATATATTGTAACCTATGTAATATAACATCTTATCTCTCTAACACAATGATTCTTCTTGTCTCTACATCTCTTTCCTTCTCTCTGATTACCTAAATCACGTTATCACCACGAGCTTTACCGCTGGCTTTTACAAGACTTCGATCCGTCAATTTTGTTTTCCTTTTTCTCTGGTTGTTCTTAAAGGAGGATAGCAAACGGAGCTAGACGCTGGCCTCCTCTATCAATCCCGATCTAGTGGATTTTTTCACCGTTGTTGGGTTTCCATTCTTAAAGTACGGTATACCTATACAAACTCCATCTTCCTTGTTTCCGTGTTTGTAACATGTGAGATCTAATCAGTTTTGTCTTCCATATCTAATTTTTGTTTTGATGTCCATCATATGATTTATGATGATAATATTCTTATTTGTCTATCCATGCTTGATTGATTTTATATTATATATTCTTCTAATAACACTTTTTAGGCTAAAAAGGTATCATGATTCGTTATGTGCTATTTTTCTTATGCCGTTAAATGAAACTATGAATGTCTGATCTTGCTTCAAATGTTAATAATTTTCCTTAATGGAGACGGTGATAGGTAATTGATCTTTTATTTTATTTTATTTTTCAAAATAACTTAACGAAAGGTAGTCAAAAATTAACACTATTCGCAGTTAATCAATTTTTTTTTTTCCATTGTACAATTTTTTTTTAAACTCTTGTCAATAATTTGCTATTTTTTTAAGACCATCATGTTCAAAGTTAGCACCTATGTTACTAATGTCTATCGCCTTTTAGTGCCCATTTAAATTCATTAATGGACTTGTAATTGTCATTAATTAGAATCATAAAAGCTAACCAAACGTTAATTTTAAGTTTTTTTTTCTTTCTTTTAAAGCTAATTAGTTGTCCGTTTTTAGTTTTCTTTGGCTAATAATTACCCTGTAATCCCCATCACATGCGTCAGCTTATCTTTTTCACTTCCTTTTGATCATGACATATTCAATATAATTGTGCCTGTGTATATACTAATTTCTACTAAATTTATTCCTATATATGTGTGAAACTTGATTCCGATCTGATCTGATCACATCATAATTTTTGTTTTTCTCTGTCGTTTGGAATTCTCCAGGAAAGGAGAAGAAGGAAAGCCTGTCTGGTCCAGCCAACTGAACTGGACCAGCTAACTCGACTCGGTCCAATCCAACCCGACCGGTTCACCCCAACCTGGTTCATCACGAACCGGTTCACCCGACCTGGATCACTCCAACCCTGTTCTGTTCAGCTTGTGGCTTGTTATGTTCCGTTTTTTTTGGACTGTGCGCGACCAAGGTTGTTCCGGCTTCGCGTATATACAGTGGGAATCAGTGTATGGGGTATGTAACTAATGTGATATGGGTTTTTACATTGAATATTTATTCGTTGGACTTATTTATCTGTTTTTTAGAACATCCCTAATTCTATTTTTTTTTCTTAAGATAAGTCCATGTCATATAAATGGTTATGAATTTTGGTTTTAGTTATTTTGTTCTCTTGAATATGATATTGGCTATAGTTGAATGATGCTTTTTTTTTCTTTTGTTCAATTGGTTCTACCAAATCGATTCCGACATTTGAAGTTTAGAAGTACTTGAACACAATTATTGTGTCCTTGATATTTTTCTTTCCAAAAATTTGAATGTTCCGTGGAATGTAATCCACTAGTTTCAAAACATACGTTCAAATAAAATCACATGTATTCTAATTTTTGTGGAAGAACTCACAAAAGGTGATATGAGTCGAAAATTTTCCACTTCTCTACTTCATCTATCATACTAACGAACCAGTATATGTTGAAGTATTACAACAAGAGAACTATGTTTAGTAATATATTCAACCTAAAGTAAGCGGTTGACATGTGTAGTGAGATTCTCTTGGCCTATTGAGATAAAGAAATTTCTCAAATTAAGCTAAATGTAGCAAAATTGAAAATGGAAGTACCCTAAAGTAATAAGGGTTAGACGTAATGACTCATATAAAACATGTGAAAAGGTACATATATATCATGAGACGGAAATGTATTCTTTCCCAGTAGTAATGACACCAAAGTACCGGTATCAGCTGAATATGGGATGAAGCTAAGATGTAATTCTAGCTCCCATCATAGATGAAAGAGTTGGAAATGCACCTGGTCATAGATGTTGATATATACAATGTAATGTGTGTATCATAGTAGCAACCAATTTTCACATCAACTTTAATGGCAACAAGAATTTTGCCTGGCCAATTGACTATTTAATTGAACTAGATCATATGTCTGCCCTTACAGTGAGAATGAATTTGATTGCATCTATAAATTATTTCTAATGAATGTGGAGGGAAGCATATTCTTAGAAAATTAATGTGTCAATCTAGTGAATTGTAGATCACTGGAACTTGAATTATTGAATCCTTATTAACCCCAACAATGAAATGATTGGGATTGATTCATAAAGACTTTGACATAACCATAAGGCACATTGGTTGTGACACGATGTTCCGTTTTGAAAGTACTAACACGAGCACCACTTCATTTGAGTGTATAAGAATATGAACTAATAGAATTCGAAGTTACGACATCTATCATAATCAGTAGTTTCTAAAGTTACTAGATTTGCACTGCCTCTCCCCATTATGCTTTAGAGTAAAAAAGCACGTCACTCATCTTACAAAATCTCTCAATAGTGAAACATGATTGAGACCATCATGTTTTACTTAGATGCAAATGCTAAATAAATCATTCTCCAAAGAAATAAAGTGTTGTTAGTGAACATATATCTATGCAGAATGCGGACCATTCAAGTGATTTATGGTTCTTGTGGATGATTCGACGCATTGAATCAGTTATTGTTCATAACAAACGATGCGTTTAATTTTTGTAGAATTCCTAGCACAGATTACACAAAGAAAAGTGCAAAGGCTCACCACCCTTGTTAATGCTAGAGAATTTACATCAAAAGGACTTGATGAATATTGCATGTTTAATAAGATGGAATATAGAACATCTTATACCCAACGGTCTCGCAGAGGCTACCATCAAAGGTTACAGATGGTGTCTATGCATACCAACCTACCTTTTATTTCTTTGGGGATATGCAATATTACACGCATCTTTACTTAATTCGTTTTAGGACCCAATATTAGTCATCCTTTTCTGCGTACCAGTTGGTAACTGGATTTAAGCCTGGCATTCGTCTTATTACGCATTTTTGGTTGCACTATATATGTGCCATTACGAGTCCACATCGTAATATGGTGGGTCACGAAAATGATTAAGTAATTTTGTTGGATATTTACTCTCAACAATTATCCGCATTTTAAACCTTTGGCAGGAGATCTTTTACTGCTAGATTTGCAGGTTATCACTTTAATGAGACAGTCTTCCCGTCGTTAGGGGGAGATAAGAAAAAGTATTTTCTAAGGTAACGACATGAATTGTCATGGTGTGTTCACACTGTGTCTCATATTGATTCTTGTACTCCATAAATGTAAATGTGAAGTGACAAAGAATAATCAATTTTCAGAATGTGCACTGATATCACTAAAGTGAAAAGATCACTGCAAGGTTAGAAATCCTCGGTATGGGGTATACCATAGACTAAGGTGTTGAAACTACACTTGGTGGAAGTGTAGTTGAGGTCGTGGCTCCATAAAGGAAGATAGAGAGACCACCAGGTTCGATCAATGCTCACCTAGAAAGGAAGTAGATGGGTAAGGCACAACCTAATTTGTATCATTAAGGAAATCATCTCATTTGATTGTCTCTGACTATGTCCATGAATCAATACTGGAGGACGCTCCGAAGTTTTGAATGATTCTAGAGAACAATGAAATCCTGACGGATTATGAGAATGCACATGAGTCAATGGGAGGATCATGCGTGCACAATGATGATATAATCCATAAATGGTTGCTCCAGAAGTAGAACACAATGAGATCGAACCATGCTTTATTTTGATAAATCAAATAAATAACATATTTGGCCTACTCAATCCAGGTAGAACTTAGTTCTTTGGTAAATATACGAGTATTTGGTGTGGTAGTGCTAACCAACCAAGTGTAAATCCTATTGGACATATATAATTAATTTGTCATAAAGAATAATGAGAATAAAGTAGTCTTAAAGTACAAAGACTCGCCTTGTGGCGCGAGGTTTCTCACAAAGCCCTGAAATTGTTCTCTTGTAATGAACGTTATAGAGTTCCGCTACTTAATTAGCTTGGTAATTTCAAAAAGACTTGAAATGCAGCATATGTATGTGGTTATTACATATCTCTTAAAGAATCAAGAGATAGAAGATATTTACAAAAGTACTTGATAGACTTTTGTTTCCCAAATCAAATGACTCTAAACCACATAGTGCGTTTACAGTTAGATAGAACGCTCACTTAGAGATTAAAGCAATCAGGCATATGTAGTATACCCGTCTAAGTGACTATTTGATTTGGAGGGGATAGACAAGTAATTTATTTTTCCTTGCGTATCACAAGAAAGTTCTTGATTTGGAATTGTAGATATCTATGTCGATGGTACAGACATGATGGGTACTCTTGATGTAATAAGAGACCTTAAGAGCTATTTGAAATCCGAATTTGAGATGCAAAATCTGGGGAAAGCTCGACCGAATATTGATCTTGTGGTAAATTATTCCACCATTTTGCATATGTCTGAAGTTGTCAGGCAATTTAACAAAGACATGCATCCTGATAGCACTCCCATGATTAGTTGAAGTACAAAATAAGTAAATGACCATTTCGTCTAAAGAAAGATGACGAAGATGTGTTGGGATATGAAATTCCCCTATCTAAGTACAATAAACGCATTGTTGTACTTAGCATAGTGTACTCGACCAAATGTTATATCCTCAGTGAACTTGTTAGCTAGATATAGCTCAGCGCCAACACAACGTCATTGGAATGGTATAATGCAAGTAATCATATACTTAAAAGTAACCATTGACATGAGTTTGTTTTATCCCTGCAAAGACATAAAAAAAAAGGAATGTTAAAGGAACTGCAATCCAAAGGTTGTTGATTATGAAGGAAAAATAATATCTTCTCCAACGAAAGTAATTAGGGGGAGATATGGTAGACTATTGTCTAAGTCATTACCGATATTCAGTTTCGAAAAGTACATGACTAAAGGAACTGTCCGGAAAAACTCTGAGAGTAATCAGGGGGGGATGCCGAAATCAGGGAGAGGATCCAAGGATATGATGTCGACATATTTTACTTCGAAATTGAAGTTGTGTTGTACTCTTTTTTTCCCTTCGATCGAGAATAGTTTTTCCCAAAAGGGTTTTGTCACTCGACAAGGTTTTTAGCGAGACAACACTAAAAACATCAAGTATGTTGAACGTTGAAGACATAAAGATCGTGTTGATATTACTGAAAATATCCGAATCAAATAAATGAAACGCGATAGTCGGTTAAGCAACGTAACTTCCAGAAATCAACAACAAGGTCTTATAAACATTCAAGTCACCAAAGTAATGTGTGATAAACTCCTTTTGACTGCATTAGACTAATGAAAATTGTCTGACATCAGGGGGAGCATCTAATGGTGTGTTGAACTCTTTTCCTTCACCGAGGTTACTTTTTCCCACGGGGTTTTGTTGCTCGGCAAGGTTTTTAATGAGACAACAACAAATACCGGGAATGTAATTTCCCAGCTAAGGTTATTGTCTTTCCCACGAGGATTTTCTGCCTTAGGAGTTGTGAAGCAACTAGTAAACTTCAACGGAGCAAAGTGATCATCTTTAACAGATCATCTTTACTTGCATCTGTCACGTTGTACTCTTTCCCCTTCGTAAAGGTTTTGTCCTACTTGGTTTCCTTGTCAAGGTTTTAATGAGGCCACGTATATGCATCCAACTATGTTCTAAGTTTACCTAATATTGTACTCTTTTTCTTTAGTTCAGGTTTTGTCCCTCCGAGTTTCCCTGGCGAAGTTTTAACGAGGCAATTAGCTTAGACTCATCAATCTGTGAAGATCGTATTGCATGTGCTGAACTACATGTAATGTAAGAGACAACATGTGAAGTAATACATGTGAAGAGTTGTACCAAGGTTTTATCCCACTGGGTTTTTCCTTGTTAAAGTTTTAGTAAGGCAATTGATTTAGGCACAAGCCATTAAGGATAGGACGTCAAAAAGAAATACATTCCAAGCACTATGTATGAAGTTTTTTTATAGAACCGCACAAGGGGGAGTGTTACAGGGTCTACGGCCCACGGATGTGCGGTCCATCCACTTACCCATTATATATGTATATATTGTAACCTATGTAATAGAACATCTTATCTCTCTAACACAATGATTCTTCTTATCTCTACATCTCTTTCCTTCGTTTCTGATTTCCTAAATCAAAAACCTCATTTTTTTTATGGGACAGAGAGAATATTTCTTAAATCCACACCAATAATAAATAATCATCTTTTTATGTGCATATGTCACAAGACTTTTTTTTTTGAAGCATCACAAGACACTTTTAAATAACGTGCTTTACGTATAACACGAGATATGGTAAAAAGTTTTTATAATATTTTTTATTATTGATGTACTAGATTCATGTAATTAGGTAATATCAGAGGTTCATGATCATTCTTATTTATATGCCACATAAAATTTAGATTTAATGTTGATGTCAATATATTATAGTGAAAATCATCGGATGATAATATCATTGATCTGAGTTTGAAACTCGTCGACACCAAATTCTATATTGATCATCGGCGACAAATCTTTTATCTATTAAAAAAAAATCTTAGGTCAAATGCAGAAGTTGGAGCTGTAGAGCAATTTTTGTTTAAACAAACTTATTTGAACAAAGGTTATATATACTTTTCTTAGTCGTTTAGCTTTTATCTTCAACTTATTTAGCTTTTTTTGGCATTGCATTCTGAAAAAGTGGGGGTCTAACAACACCACCCAATATTTTGCTTAGCAATCTGTATGGACTAACTCCGAAATACTTTCTAGAGAATCAATTAGATAGTTAGATTCAATGTAGATAAAAGTATCTCAAAGATTTAATATCTCTCTCTTGTTTTGATTTACTCAAGCTAATAAAAATCAGCGAGTCTCTAATCAAACACAAGGAATAACTTGGATGGTACCAAAGACCAATATCCAAGGATCAATCAATAACAATCAACAACCAAAGGTAGTATTAATATAATTGATGATATAACGCACAACCTGTATTATTTCAATTATAAAGATAAAACAATTTAATGCGGAAAATGAAATAACACAAACACCAGAAATTTTGTTAACGAGGAAACCGTAAATGCAGAAAAACCTCGGGACCTAGTCCAGATTGAACACACACTATATTAAGCCGCTAAAGACACTAGCCTACTCCAAGCTAACTTCGGACTGGACTGTAGTTGAACCCCAATCAGTCTCCCGCTGATCCAAGGTACAGTTGTACTCCCTACTCCTCTGATCCCAGCAGGATGTTGCGCACTTGATTCCCTTATCTGATCTCACCCACAACTAAGAGTTTCTACGACACAAAATCGCAGGCTTTAACAATAAACAAATCTGTCTCACATAGACAAGTCTATCAAAGGATCAATCTGTCTCCCACAGATAAACCGTAAAAGGTTTTGTTCCGTCTTTTGATAATAATTGAGGTGAACAGGAACCAATTGATAATCCGGTCTTATATTCCCGAAGAATAGCCTAGAGTTATCAATCACCTCACAACAATCTTAATCGTATGGTAGCGAAACAAGATGTTGCGGAATTACAAACAATGAGACGAAGATGTTTGTGATTACTTTTCATATCTTGCCTATCGGAGATATCAATCTCAAGCCAATCAATCTGATTGTACTCGTACGATAGAAGATGCAAGATCATATCACACAACTACGATAAAAGTAGTATCGGTCTGGCTTCACAATCCCAATGAAGTCTTTAAGTCGTTAACCTGGTTTTAGAAGAAGAAAACCAAAGGTTAAAGGAGAAACGACTCTAGCATGCAAACTAGTATCACACGTAAGGTGTGGGGATTAGTTTTGCACAAGGCTAGATGTCTCCTTTATATAGTCTTTCAAATCAGGGTTTGCACTTAAGTTACCTTGGTAACAAAGCAATCAATATCCACCGTTAAATGAAAACCTGATTTAGATTCAAGCTAATATTTCTCAACCGTTAGATCGAAAACTTAGCTTGTTATACACACTTGACAATGCACGCTTCTAGGTTTGTTAACCATACCCAAACGTGTGCACTTGTTGGTTCAACAATAGTTAACCAAAGGTTAACCATATGAGCATTTCATATCAACCATGTTCTTCTTCACCATAACTAGTTCAAATGACTTCAAGATGAACTAGTTAGAGAGTTGTTCAATTGCAATGAAATCTTATGTAACTACACAAGACACAATTGAAGTAAAGATGATGTGATTCACTTGAATTGGTTCATGAACTTTATAGCCACAGTTTGCATACTGCATTCCATAGTCTTTATAAGTATTATTTCATGATCAACATATTTAGATATAACCTACTCAAGTTCTCGGACTGGGTTCGCGGACTTAAGTTCACGGAAGGAGTTCACAAACTCCAGCAGAATTTCTCGGACGAAAACTTCCGCCGGTTCGCGGACTTGGCTACGCCACATTCTGTTTCTCTTGATCAACAAAGTTCGCAAACTTTGGTTCAAGGAATAAGACTTATACATAAATGTGTTTCAGCATTGGTTATGTAATCTAAACTCTCATTTCAATCATCGAAACATTCTTAGAGGACGTTATATAGTTGTTACACCATTTCTCGTCAAAGCAATTTTCAAGATGATTGAAACATATCATGACTTTCGTCACATGGTAAAGATAAACTTGGTTAAAGCGAAAAGCTTACCAACTCATATTTCGAGATATAGATAGGCGAGGTATACTCAGCTCGAAATACCAAATGTGTATAATCCAACTCTATATATATAGCATACGACTTCTTGTCTCAAAGAGTAGGAGATAGAGTAGATATACTTTTGAGTGTTAGATAAGTTCAAGTCTTCACATACCTTTTTGTCGAGAAGTTCCACCGGTTCCTTGAGTAGTTCTTCTACTTGTATGATGAATCGCCATGAAGTCCTTGAGCTGAACTACACTTTCTATCCTAGTCCGAGACTTAGCTATAATAGACTAGAAATCAAGACTTATAGTTTTGATCACTAACATTGACAAACATGCTTGAGATAGCAACGATGCGAGTTCGACCGAGCAATGCTCTAACAATATCCCCCTTTGTCAATTTTAGTGAAAAACTATCAATACATACGGAATACAAAAAAGATAAAAAAAAAAACTTTAATAGCTCCTATTTCACATGTCTAATATTCAACATTCCTCAAAAAATTCGCCACTTCCAAGTACTCCAATGATCCCAAAGGTTGTAAGTTTAGCATCACCGTTGTTGAAGATCCGTAGCTATAACAATGAGAAAGCACCGGTCTCGATCATTGTTATACAGTGTCATAATATTATTACACAGTGCCAAAGTTCAATTGTATCACAACTTCAACAATAATACTATGGTGATATGTATCACTCCCCCTTAGTCAATACTCCATCTCACATGGAAACCACTCCTCCTTACATAATGATCCGAAAACCATATGTATTTGTAGTGTGAACTACATATTAATTCTCCCCCTTTTTGTCAATAAAACTGGCAAAGGTACAAGAACGGGATCATAATGAAATTTCTGAAAGAGACATTTCATGACTAAATGAAAAAATACATACCAACTAATTTAGATGCAATCATAAAGCCGAGGCTAAAGATACAAGATAACCCCTCTAAAATTCCACAGCCGCACACCCCTCAAGATATGACCATTAAGCACAAGTTCAAAAGAACTCTTCCCCATTTGATGTCATTCCCGAAAGAACAACAAGAGCGACCTTAATTTCGAAAGAAAAGAAGGATTTTTATTGGACACCAAAAACCATAAGAATAATTTTCTATATCCAAAAACTCAATCAAATTAATCACAAGTAAACCCATGATTAATTTAATCGGAATACACAATCAAATTAAACACAAAAAGTGATCAATTCAATTGATTGTGCTCAACATAAGAGAACTTATGGAGACACGAAAATTCTCAACTAAATTAATTATAAGAGAACCCATAATTAATCTAATTGGAATACACAACCAAACTAATCACACAAGTAATCAATTTAATTGTCATTTGTTTTGCTCGACATAAGAAAACTTACGGAGCAATAACTAAATAACCAAACAAGATGATTAATTTAGTTCAATATGCTCGACATAACATATCTCACGGAACAACAACTAGACTAAAAAAATTAACTTGGTTGTATAGTGATCAACATAAGATACATTACGGAGCCTCACAGTAATACATAAAATATGGATCAGGGATGATCAATACAGCAGAATACACAAGGATTCATTCTATTTTCCATCATTATTTGCATAACGATATTAATATACATAATTCTTGAAAACAAAAGATTTTAACCTATCTTCCATCAATAATTGACAATATAGGCTTACCTTTTGTATATGTCAAAAGTCCATTCATTCTTTTACCAGTACGTGAATATCGATCACAAACGACTTTACATTTGACAAAGTATGGGACAAACATAGTTCATGGACGTAAACACCAATATCCCATAAAAAATTGCAATATATCAAATCATAAAGATTAATACTGCAAAACAACATCCTCCAAATATTTTTAGAATTTAAAACCAATAAACCTAAAAAAAGAACAAGAAGATGGAAAATAATAGCTATGTGTAGTCACAATCATTGATATTCCAAGCACTAGTTATTCTTCCAACTAAATCAAAAAGAAGACATACTAGGAAACAATATCTTTGAGAAATTCTTTATCATTCCCGAACTCCTTGTCGTCAACAACCATTGGAATATAAGGTTCGTGGAGGAAGGAGTCAATACCAACAAACCGTCTTGGATGATGATGTCGAACCAGGGCTTTCTGAATTTCCAAAGATCTTAAAACGCAAGCCTTTATTTCACGAATCTCCTTTCATACTTCCTTCAACTCATCAAGAACATCAGAAAACTTCTGAGAGTTAGAAGGGACGGCCCCTGGCTTTCTTGTATTCCTCCTCTTTCTTTTCAAGGACGGAGTTACTGGAGACTTTTCTTTTTCCTTGATTGATGGCTTAACAATCATATTGACATCTTTTCCATCCAAAGACATGATTCTTGAAGAACAGTTATAAACAACTAGTTTTTGTGAGTGGAGTTCACAATATCAACAAGCAGCCTTAAGATATAAAGGATATCAGCGAGGAAAAAGGAAAGTAGGGTTCGCAACCTTTAAACAGGTTCGTGGACGTCCAACTCTAAACCCTATAAAGAGTAGAATTGTCGATAATAACCCTTATTTTATTTGATAGACAGGAAAAACAAACCTAAGAAAAAAGATTTTCCTAAAGCCTGAGCGGTACACAATCTTATCTCTTTTGATCAGGCACATGAGACAAGATTAACTAAACAACACAATTAATTTGTGTTGTGGTGAACAACAATTTGTCCACCATTTTCCTCTTGAGAGGAATCCTCAGACCTCTGTCTATCAAAATGATTTGACCATTATTTCTTCTCTAATGGTCTTGTTTTGTCTTTGGAAACCAACTTCTTAGACGAAGATAAAATCCTACATACCTCAGCGGTCTTCTGAGCAAGTTTAAGCTTCCTTGCTAATCGATTTGCTCTTCGTTGAAGTTTGTTGGCGTGCCTCACTTGATTTTTGTACTTGTAACATCTTGATATTTCATGACCCTTCTGAGAACAAAACGAGCACGTCAATCTTGGATAATATTCAGGTATCTAGGATGTGCACGCATCTAGACACATAGTGGATCCTGAAATACAAACAGAGTTTCCAAAGGATGGGTCAATTGATTCTTCCAGCTTGATTGGATTTTCTTCTTCACCGAAACCATCAAGGTTGATATATGTATTGCTAGAATTATCAAAATCAATGTTTTCACATAGAAGACCAACACTTGATTTCATATCTTCGTCAGAATCATAGATCTCAGACATCTCATAAAGTGTTACAGCAAGACCTTTGTTCCCAGTGTATTTTCTATGATTTGGGCACTCGTTTGCAAAATGACCAAAACCTTTACACTTAAAGCACTGTGGAATATCCTCGTCATCAGCCTCGTCAGCATCCCTGTTTTTAGGAGGAACACGATTCTGAGGTTTATCTGATGACGTAGGTTTGTCTCTTGAAAATCTTTTACTTCTCTTCATTAAAAGATATCTAAACTGTCATGTGATCAATGAGACTGATTTGTCAAGATCTTCATCCGAAAAATTACCCTCAGAATGATTATCCTCAGAGACATAAACACTTTTACTTTTATCAAGTAATTTAGTGTTCTTCTGTGCTTTAAAGGCAACATCCTTTCCGATTTTGGATGTATGTTCATGATCAAAGATCTTTAGCTTCCCAACCAATGTATTTATGGAAAGATTATCAAGGTTATTTCCCTCAACGATGGCATGCTTCTTAGACTCGTATCTAGATGGCAGCGATTTGAGAATTTCCATCACAATGTCCTTTTCAGGAATAGTCTTACCCAATGCAAAAGATGCATTAACAATTTCAGACACTCTGTGATTAAACTCATCAAATGTATCTTCATCTGCCATACGAAGGTTCTCCCAATCGTAATTAAGGTTTTGAATCCTAGCTTCCTTTTCACTGGAGTTACCTTCAAATACGGTTTCTAAGATATCCCAAGCATCTTTAGACCTAGTGCAATTTGACACATGGTACTGAAGATTTGGGGTAATGGCATGTATGATGGCATTCAAATCGTCGTAATTTTTCTTTGCAGCAAGTATCTCGGCAGGACGGTATTCACCAATATTCTTGGGAACGTTTACATCTCCAACTGCCACAACGGGAGCATCATAGCCATTAACAACATATACCCATGATTGAAAATCAGGTGCTTGAAGAAAACCTCTCATAGCAATTTTCCACCATAAGTAATTAGAGCTATCGAAGACTAGTGGTACGTTAATAGAGATAGCACCTCTATCCATAGAGTCAGATCGCTACAAACACAGACTTGTAAAGTCTTGAACGTGTTTGCCTGCTCTGATACCAATTGAAAAAACGGGGGTCTAACAACACCACCCAATATTTCGCTTAGAAATCTGTATGGAATAACTCCGAAATACTTTCTAGAGAATCAACTAGACAGTCAGACTCAATCTAGATAAAAGTATCTCAAGGAGTTAATATCTCTCTCTTGTTTTGATTTACTCAAGCTAATAGAAATCAGCGAGTCTCTAATCAAACACAATGAATAACTTGGATGGTACCAAAGACCAATATCCAAGGATCAATCAATGACAATCAACAACCAAAGGTTGGATTACTCTAATTGATGATCTAACGCACAACCTGTATTATTTCAATTATAAAGATAAAATAATATAATGCGGAAAATGAAATAACACAGACACCAGAAATTTTGTTAACGAGGAAACCGCAAATGCATAAAACCCCGGGACCTAGTCCAGATTGAACACACACTGTATTAAGCCGCTACAGACACTAGCCTACTCCAAGCTAACTTCGGACTGGACTGTAGTTGAACCCCAATCAGTCTCCCACTGATCCAAGGTACAGTTGTACTCCGTACGCCTCTGATCCCAGCAGGATACTGCGCACTTGATTCCCTTAGCTGATCTCACCCATAACTAAGAGTTGCTACGACCCAAAATCGCAGGCTTTGACAATAAACAACTCTGTCTCACACAAACAAGTCTATCAAAGGATCAATCTGTCTCCCACAGATAAACCCTAAAAGGTTTTGTTCCGTCTTTTGATAATAATCAAGGTGAACAGGAACCAATTGATAATCCGGTCTTATATTCCCGAAGAACAGCCTAGAGTTATCAATCACCTCACAACAATTTTAATCGTATGGTAGCGAAACAAGATGTTGCGGAATCACAAACAATTATACGAAGATGTTTGTGATTACTTTTTGTATCTTGCCTATCGAAGATATCAATATCAATCCAATCAATCTGATTGTACTCGTACGATAGAAGATGCAAGATCATATCACACAATTACGATAAAAGTAGTAACGGTCTGGCTTCACAATCCCAATTAAGTCTTTAAGTCGTTAACCTGGTTTTAGAAGAAGAAAACCAAAGGTTAAAGGAGAAACGACTCTAGCACGCAAACTAGTATCACACGTATGGTGTGGGGATTAGTTTTGCACAAGGCTAGATGTCTCCTTTATATAGTCTTTCAAATCAGGGTTTGCACTTAAGTTACCTTGGTAAAAAAGCAATCAATATCCACCGTTAAATGAAAACCTGATTTAGATTCAAGCTAATATTTCTCAACCGTTAGATCGAAAACTTAGCTTGTTATACACACTTGATAATGCACACTTCTAGGTTTGTTAACCGTACCCAAACGTATGCACTTGTTGGTTCAACAATAGTTAACCAAAGGTTACCCATATGAGCATTTCATATCAACCATGTTCTTCTTCACCATAACTAGTTCAAATGACTTCAAGATGAACTAGTTAGAGAGTTGTTCAATTGCAAGGGAATCTTATGTAACTACACAAGACACAATTGAAGCAAAGATGATGTGATTCACTTGAATCGGTTCATGAACTTTATAGCCACGATTTGCATACTGCATTCCTTAGTCTTTATAATTATTAGTTCACGATCAACATCTTTAGATATAACCTACTCAAGTTCGCGGACTTAAGTTCACGGAAGGAGTTCACAAACTCCAGCAGAATTTCTCGGACGAAAACTTCCGCCGGTTCGCGGACTGAGTTCGCGGACTTGGCTACGCCACATTCCGTTTCTCTTGATCAACAAAGTTCGCAAACTTTGGTTCAAGGAATAGGACTTATACATAAATGTGTTTCCACAACAATGCTTATGTCCACCATTGGTTATGTAATCTAAACTCTCATTTCAATCATTGAAACATTCTTAGAGGACGTTATATAGTTGTTACACCATTTCTCGTCAAAGCAATTTTCAAGATGATTGAAACATATCATGACTTTCGTCACATGGTAAAGATAAACTTGGTTAAAGCGAAAAGCTTACCAACTCATATTTCGAGATATAGATAGGCGAGATATACTCGGCTCGAAATACCAAATGTGTATAATAAAGTCTATATATATAGCATACGACTTTTTGTCTCAAGAAGTAGGAGATAGAGTAGATAGACTTTTGAGTGATAGATAAGTTCAAGTCTTCACATACCTTTTTGTCGAGAAGTTCCACCGGTTCCTTGAGTAGTTCTTCTACTTGTATGATGAATCGCCATGAAGTCCTTGAGCTCAACTACACTTTCTATCCTAGTCCGAGACTTAGCTATAATAGACTAGAAATCAAGACTTATAGTTTTGATCACTAACATTGACAAACATGCTTGAGATAGCAACACATGCGAGTTCGACCGAGCAATGCTCTAACACATTCATTTGCCTCGTTCGGCGTTGCTTATTCATTTTCTTCCTGTATGCTTACAATAATTTTTATTTTGCTACGAATTTTTTTTATTTCATTAATAGCAGATTAAAAAGTTCTTCACCGTTTTTCGCTTTCTAGGTTAATTATAATTATGTTTTCTACTTATCAACATAATTATGGTGATTTTATCTCCTCTTTAGAGGTGTCTCTTCGATTTAATGGCCGTTGTAAGTTATTTAGTTTTGTTTTAAGAGCAGTAGTGATGCTTTCCAACAATGAATTTTTCATCACTATTTCTCCGACGTCTCATTCACGCTTACGGTGCCGACTACTTCAGACCTAGCTACACAAAAGACAGAAAAGCTCAAAGCTCGAAACATGTACCGATAAATGATCATAAAAGGTCATCAAGTACGTACCACTAGTCTTGATAAGGGAAAATGGAAAACGACTCTCAAGTCTCAGGCGCTTTTGGTGGAGCTCAAAATGATTTTACTTGCATATGCCTACGTGAATTTTACGTGCCAGAACTAGATGGACTGTTTCAGAGAGGGGCATTGTCCATCCCATAAAAGTTGTTTCGTGCGTTTTACACTTGCTTTCATTTCGTAGAACTTTTTTTTTAATTAATTAATTAAGTGAGTTCATTTCTTAGACGATACAATTACAAATGTCTAATTTGGATAATCTACAAAATGAGAAAAAAAAATATCCGAAAACTAGACTAATCAAGAAAATTTAGGCTTAGGCAGGTCGGTGTACGGATGCCGATAGCGCAATATTTGCACTCAAATCTGAAAATACCATGATAACCATATAATATTGATAAGTAGTCCGACTGGATAAAGTTTTCATTCCGAGTTTGTATTTGAATTTTTATTTGGATTGTAAGATAGTTTCAGATCCGAAATCATAAGAAAAAGAATAATAAATTTTATTTGAAATGAAATTAATATCAAATAATAAAAATAAATCATAAGAAAAAGAATAATAAATTTTATTTGAAATGAAATTAATATCAAATAATAAAAATAAATCAGGATAAACATAGTTTAACTGATTTTTAATGTTAAAGTTTGAAAAAAAAAGAGAAAAAGAAAATGTTGATATACATTTTTGTAAGTATCAACGGATACCTTGATATCGGGTTAGATACTTGTTCGGATAAAAAAATATCTAAATATCCGAATTCGATTTACATTTATTTGGATAATAGTACCTTATGTTTCAAATGTAATTGTGCACGGATTTTCTGACGACAGTAGATTATAAACAGAGATATACTCCCCCGTCTCAAATTAATTGAGTTATTTGTAGTTTGTACAATTATTAAGGCAAGGAGAAAAGAAAAGTATGTTTAAGTATTTTTTTATAATTATACCCTTATGGATAATAACTAGTAAAACTTAAAAAAGATTTATCTCTTAAACTATACCACGGCTTTTTGTAAACTTTATACTATTAAAAAACATTTTAAAACACCTACGTAACGAATATAAACATGGATATCAAATTATACATATTTTTTATAGTAACAATAATCAATTAAAAAGATAATTTTAGAATATCCTTGATTAGTGAGATAATTCATTTATTATGGGAAATTTAAAACCAATTAATTTGGGACGGAGAGAATATAAAGTTGGAAATATGGATAGAATCTGTATGGGAGGCTGACATATGCGTTTTCCGCCGTACATTGCTAAAGATGTCATTGCTATATCACATTTTACCAGAATATATAGGCCAAAGAAATTTGAAATTTATACTAGCCAACGAGCATGGAATATGCCAGCATTGGGCAGTTAAGTGGCCAATCAAGAAGAAACGGTGACGGCATAAATCCGCACTTATCAGGGCATGAGATGCCAAAGATTTGATCATCATGCATCTTCCAAAACGAGATTTATGTCCGTATATATGATAAATCAAGTTGCTCACGACATTCCAAGAATGTAAACAAATCACGTACGTCACGATGCATACAAATTTCCTTCTTTAATACTAAATTGGTTTTTTCATATTGCATTTGCAAATTAAACTAAAGAATCATATTATTGGGAATGCACCCGACTGGGTTTTGGGAGCTGTACTGGATCATGAAACATTAAATGCGTCTGATAACCCTTTATCCTATTATTTTCTTTAATATACCCTCAATTGAATTTGTGCTAATTATTATGGTTAACTACTTAATTGTAATTAGTAAAAGGAATTAGGATTAATCAAATGATTAACCTTTAGAAAAATCAAAAGTTTTTTTTCTTTTGTTTTTTGATTTAGAAAAGTAAAAGGAGGATTTTTGATGGACTTTTCTGAAAACCTTTGAAGAAAATGATGAAACCTACTCTGAAAATAGTCAGGAAAACCTTGTAATCAATCTCAAATAGCAATTTTAATTGATTCAAACCCGTTAAAAATCGGGAAAAAATGTAGGTTTCTTAGCAGTTATGGATAGGAAATTTTGTCGACCCAGCCGCAAGGCATATGAACTGTCGGGAAAAGTCACCCTTCCAAGAAGCGAACCTAAGTTACAGTTGGCTAACTCCTGGATGTAAAGCTTGATCACGACTAGGTTAGAAAGAACTCCTGAACGAACCATCATCCAGAGTCACATGTGTCTCTTTTGTGCTTGTGAACCCAGCCGTGAAGAGCACAAACGGCTGGATATCCGGCCGTTTATGAGGTTGTTGCACTCAAAACTAGTTTTTCAAAAAATTAGCTGTTAGGTCATTGAACTCTATAAAAGGAGACCATTTTATCGTTTCTCCCTCATCCAAATTACAGTTTTAAGCTTTCAAATTTATTCTCCTATATTTCTCATCAAAGCCGTTGGACCCTTCTCTAACAAAGAAATTGTACAAAAACTCTTAGTTTTCTTCTTTTGCATATAATTTGTTCCAACAAAAAAGAAGAACATGGTTACTTTCTACATTACCGAAGAGGATGTTGCAATCGTTAGAGCGTGGATGACGGTAGCAAAGCATTATGAAGATGAAAACTTTTATACTTTTTGGAATCGTGTGCTTATTGTTTTTGTAGCGTTAGACGGAAATCATAATGGAAGATCATTGAAACTCATTAAGAAAAGATTCAAGAAGCTTTTTCCACAATCGGAAGCTTCAAAGAGAAAATGAAAGCCATAAAGGAAAACAATCCCAATATGTCACATGCTCAAAGAGTAAGTTTCTCAATAGATCGTCCTTCAAAAATTATTTTGAATAATACTAACTAATAAGATGGCCGAAGATGATTATGAGGATATCCGTGGCGATAAGTTTGACCTTCATGCTTGCTATCGTGTCTTGGAAGAAAGTACTTATATATGTTGATTTCGACCACTATTATTAAGACTCATGTTTGCAATGTAATGATCTTTTTTTTAATTATATGCTATGAAGTATGTATGCCTTTTCCCTTCCCTCGGTTCCTAAAAATGTCACAATTATATAAAAATAGAAAAAAAATGAACTTTCACTCAGATTGTTACGGTTAGAAAACAATACAAAACCCGACCTTAATTAACATTAACGGCTGTGATGGTTGCTCATTAGGAAATCCTGGTCCCGTAGGTCGTGGAGTGGTGATTAGAAACGACAATGCTTTGGTTTTGGGAAGTCTTGCTCAAGCTTTAGGTATTGATAACTCAACTTCGGCGGAGTTCTGGGGTGCAATTCACGCCTTTCGTATAGCGCAACTGAAAGGAATGAGAAAAATCTGGTTCGAGTGCGACTCTATGCACGTTATTATGGTATTGTCCAACTCTTCTTTGATTCCTTTGAGGCTTTTAGTTCACTTGGAGAATTGTTTAAGACACTTATCTTCAATTCAATTCAGATTCTCGTATATTTATAGAGAAGGAAATTCGGTAGCAGATTTACTTGCTAAATGGGGTGCAACTTCAGGGTCTTAATGGTGGGATCAACTACCTTCGTTTATTCGATCCGTCATGGGAAGTGACAGATCTTTTCTTCCTTCATACAGATTTAGATAAGTACGTAGCATGTCGTTTTTTGTTTTTTTTTTTGTTTCTCCCTTCCCTCTTTGAGGTCAAGCCTTGTCCCCTCCTCTTTTTTTTTCTTCTTTCATTTTCAATAAAATCTCCTTGCGATCTTGGTTTAAAAAAAGGTGCTTTCCAAACCAACCACCAAAAATGTACACGACAGAAAAATTGCAAGACCTAACCGTCAAAAGATCATGCGGCTAGGAAACTAGTGTCACGACTGGACATTATGTTTACGGTTAGGCAGTCCTAGTTGAATTATAAGAAAAAATTCTAGTTTTCTGCAAACACAGAACAACTAACGTCTAGGAAAGTCCCAAGCGTGTTCGGACTTCACGGCTGGGAGTTCTTAGAGTGTTAATCATAACTAAACTTTCATGGATAGGTCGACAAGAACTCCTAGACATAGTCAACCCGAAAGCAGATTTTCTAAATCCTAAATTCATCATTTTTACATATTAAACCAATCTAAAGGTAAAATAAATGGTGGTTTTTTCGATTCTTAACATTCTAGAGGATTTACAGGTGTTTGGACAGATCCATTTATTGAATCTTCAATTTGTGGTTCAACACCTTCATAAACATTAGTATCATAACTAGTTGATGGTGGATTCATTCCAAATCGTACTAATTTTGTCATCTTCAGAATCAACCTTCACAAACATTTTCCAGAGTCGATGTTAAAAAATTTGGTCATAGGTTTTGTTTTGTTGTTTGTTTTTAAGAAAAGGAAGAGCGAAAGAGGTTCGTGATTAATTTTGGTTTTTGGGTTTTGAATTAGTTTGGTTTTAGGTAATAAAAATAATTAAAGGGTAAATCTGACTTTTAACACTAATTAGGTCTTCCCTAACCACTTTTAGGATACTGGAATCCTATGAAGCCCCCCAAACCCAAACCCAAATGGGAGCACCCTTGATAATAGAGTTCAAACTAAAACCTATTGGGTGTGCTGCGATAATATGGAATGTAGATTTCACGCATGGCGAACAAATACTAACATCAATAATTAGTTAAAGAGTTAAATAAACCGACTTGCACAAAGTTTAAATGCTAGACATACCGGTACTTTTCCCAATATTTTTGGTAAATAATGATTTATGGTATTATGGTGGGACCCACCCAAACAAACAATACTTCCGTTATGGGAAAAGAGATACTATGATATGAAATCTTATTTTAGCCTAAAAAGTGTATCTTTTTAATACATAACAATTAACGTCTAGTAATGACCCAAGCGTGTTGGGACTTTACGTCTAGTAATCATAACTAACCTTTCATGGCTAGGTCGACAAGAACTCCTAGCCGTAATAAACTCGAAAGCATATTTTCTAAACCCTAAATTCATGATTCTTACATATTAAATCAATCTAAAGGTAAAATAAATGGTGGTTTTTTCGATTCTTAACATTCTAGAGGATTTATTGGTGTTTGGACAGATCCATTCACCGAATCTTCAATTTGTGGTTCAGCACCTTCATAAACATTAGTATCATAACCAGTTGATGGTAGGTTCAATCCAAATCGTACTTGTTATCTTTAGAATCAAACTTCATAAACATTTTTCAGAATTGATGTTAAAAAATTCAAAAAATTTGATCATGGGTTTTGTTTTGTTGTTTGTTTTTAAGAAAAGGAAGAGAGCAAGAGGTTGGTGATTAATTTTGGTATTTGGGTTTTGAATTAGCTTTGATTTTAGGTAATAAGAATAATTAAAGGGTAAATATGACTTTTACTGCTAATTAGGTCTTCCCCTAGCCACTTTTAGGATACTGGAATCCTATGAAGCCCCCAAAACCCAAATGGGTGCACCCCTAATAATAGAGATCAAACTAAAACCTGTTGAGTGTGCTGCGATAATATGGAATACAGATTTCACGCATGGAGAACAAATACTAACATCAATAATTAGTTAAAGAGTTAAATAAACCGACTTGCACGAAGTTTAAATGCCAGACGTTCCCGGTACTTTTCCTAATATTTTTGGGTAAATAATGGTTTATGGCATTAAGGTGCGACCCACCCAAACAAACAATACTTCCGTTATGGGAAAAGAGATACTACGATATGAAATCTTATTTTAGCCTAAAAAGTGTATCTTTTTAATACATAACAACTAACGTCTAGTAAAGTCCCAAGCGTGTTGGGACTTCACGGCTGGGAGTTCTTAGAGTGCTAATCGTAACTAACCTTTCATGGCTAGGTCGACAAGAACTCCTAGCCGTAGTCAACCTAAAAGCAGATTTCCTAAACCCTAAATTCATCATTCTTACATATTAAACCAATGTAAAGGTAAAATAAATGGTGTTTTTTTCGATTCTTAACATTCTAGAGGATTTACTGGTGTTTGGACAGATCCATTCATTGAATCTTCAATTTGTGGTTCAACACCGTCATAAGCATTAGTATCATAACCAGTTGAATGTGGATTCAATCCAAATCATACTAAACTTGTCATCTTCAGAATCAACCTTCACAAACATTTTTCAGAATCAATGTCAAAAGATTCAAAAAAATTGATCATAGGTTTTGTTTTGTTGTTTGTTTTTAAGAAAAGGAAGAGAGAAAGAGGTTAGTGACTAATTTTGGTTTTTGGGTTTTGAATTAGCTTTGATTTTAGGTAATAAGAATAATTAAAGGGTAAATCTAACTTTTAACACTAATTAGGTGTTCCCCTAACTACTTTTAGGATACTGGAATCCTATGAAGCCCTCAAAACCCAAATGGGTGCATCCTTAATAATAGAGATCAAACTAAAACCTGTTGGGTGTGCCGCGATAATAAGGAATACAGATTTCACGCATGGCGAACAAATACTAACATCAATAATTAGTTAAAGAGTTAAATAAACCGACTTGCACAAAGTTTAAATGCTACACATCCCCATTGTTTTTCCCAATATTTTGGGTAAATAATGCTTTATGATATTAAGGTGGGACCCACCCAAACAAACAATACTTCCGTTATGGGAAAAGAGATACTACGCTATGAAATCTTATTTTAGCCTAAGAAGTGTATTTTTTTAATATAGAACAACTAACGTCTAGGAAAGTCCCAAGCATGTTGGGACTTCACGGCTGGGAGTTCTTAGAGTGCTAATCGTAACTAACCTTTCATGGCTAGGTCGACAAGAACTCCTATCCGTAGTCACCCGAAAGCAGATTTCCTAAACCCTAAATTCATCATTCTTACATATTAAACCAATCTAAAGGTAAAATAAATGGTGGTTTTTTCGATTCTTAACATTCTAGAGGATTTACTGGTATTTGGACATATCCACTCACAGAATCTTCAATTTGTGGTTCAACACCTTTATAAACATTAGTATCATAACCAGTTAATGGTGAATTCAACCCAAAATCGTATTAATCTTGTCATCTTCAGAATCAACCTTCACAAACATTTTTCAGGATCGATGTTAAAAAATTCAAAAAATTTGATCATAGGTTTTGTTTTGTTGTTTGTTTTTGAAAAAAGAAGAGAGAAAGAGGTTAGTGATTAATTTTGGTTTTTGGGTTTTGAATTAGTTTTGATTTTAGGTAATAAGAATAATTAAAGGGTAAATCTGACTTTTAGCACTAATTAGGTCTTCCCTTAGCCACTTTTAGGATACCGGAATCCGAATCCCCCAAAACCCAAATGGGTGCACCCCTAATAATAGAGTTCAAACTAAAACCTGTCGGGTGTGCTGCGATAATATGGAATGCAGGTTTCACGCTTGGCGAACATATACTAACATCAATAATTAGTTAAAGAGTTAAATAAACCGACTTGCACAAAGTTTAAATGCTGGACATCGCAGTGCGTTTCCCAATATTTTTGGGTAAATAATGGTTTATGGTATTAAGATGGGATCCTTTGATGAATTACTTTAAAATATGATAAATCTTAACTGGCAGCCACATTTGATGAATTACGTTAAAATAAATTCTGATGGTTCTTTTAGTTCAACTAATAAGACTGGAGGAATTGGACTAATTTGTCGTGATTTTGCAGGTGCGCATCATGGATCAAAATGCTTCTACTTAACTAAGGCGACAAGTCCAGAACAAGCTGAGAGCAAGGACGAATTCACAGTGGGCCAGTGGGGTCACTGGCACTTTGTGCCCCCACGATATTTAAGTTTATTACCCGTATAAGATGATACTTGTCAAATTACTCGCAGCCTTTTTCCCATTATCCAATTCCATGAATACAAAATTACCCTAAAACTAAGGATTATTTATAGGTATAATCCCTATTTTACCGTAATACCAATTGATTTCTTTATAAGTTTAACAACATATATGCTTCATATGAACATCTACAGACTATCAGCTTCCAACTAAGGGTTCTTAGTCCTATGTTACTCGATGTTTTATTTTTTCTTCCAACTCATTCCTTTTTTTTCATGAATTAGTTAATTCTGAGTCGTTTT
This sequence comes from Papaver somniferum, assembly GCF_003573695.1. NCBI lineage: Eukaryota > Viridiplantae > Streptophyta > Magnoliopsida > Ranunculales > Papaveraceae > Papaver > Papaver somniferum. Next base: position 24,798,574 of record NC_039362.1, read on the forward strand.
ACCAATGAAATTGGCTCTATTATGACTGTGAATTACTATGGTTTTTCCAATTATACTTGTAGTTTCTTTGATCTTGGAGAAGAAATTGTGCCACCGCTGAATTTTTGTTCTGGATTCGCCACTGGCTGAGAGTAAAACTTTATGGGAGGCAATGCAGTGGGCATTGGAGAAAAATCTGGAAAAAGTCATTTTTGAGCTCGATGCAAAGCTTGTGTTGGATGCTGTCTTGGGATTTTCTATAAATGTCGACAAGAGATTACATAATTTAATTTCAGATATAAAGAACATGTAAAGTTCTCATTCTTTTTGGCAATGCTGCTATGTGCTAAAAGAGAAATAAAGTTGCAGACTCTCTTTCAAAATTAGCTAAAACTCAATGTATTAGTGGTGTTTGGATTATTGCTCCTCCGGTTGAAATCATTGATCAATTGCACAAGGATGCACACAATGTAACCGCTATTTAAATTTCAATACAATTTCCAGTTTCAAAAAAGAAAAAAACAATACTTCCGTTATGGGAAAAGAGATACTACGATCTGAAATCTTATTTTAGCCTAAAAAGTGTTATTTTTTTTTTCCAGGGACGAGGAGCATGTTTAAAGCTTTTCTGATGGTAAAATAGTCGGGCTTTTAATGGGGCATAAGCTACAAGACACTTTCAAGTAAGTTGCTTCATATATAGCACTAAATGTAGTGAAAAGTCATCTTAATTAGAGAATATTCTACGCTTATGAAGTACTGGACTCATCGGGCAATTACTTCATATTACTTGTTCCTAAATCTTAGAGTACTAATCAAATACTCTTAACTGATTACATTTAAAATGATTTTATCAACAATGGCTTTTAGCTAGTATACAGTAGTCTGAAATAATCCTACAGAATGGGGTTGATCTATCAACACCCCCCCTTTTTTTTTTTTTCTGTAAGTGGTACACAACAACAACACACTGTACAACATGAAATCACCCACAGTTACAGATAAGTGAAAGTTAGTATCAACTCTCAGATGAATCAACTTGGCTCCAAAGGGTTTCGGCGTAAGCCTTTTCTTCGTCCTTCTCTTCGGGAACATAATTAGTCATCTCAACAACTTCCTCTTCTTCTGGTACCTCGTCTTCCATCAATGTCATAGTCTCTTCCACTTCTTCCCCTGCTTGATTTTCAATATTTTTCTTCTCTAGCTCACCAAGTTCTGCCAAGGCCTCCCTCATAGCCTTTGCAGTTGCTGGTATGTCACAATGCCGATATTTTGGAGCAGGCACAACAAATGGCAAAACAATGTCGTCCAAGCCGGTAGACTTGGAGTTCTTATCAGAAGGGGGGACAACAAATATAATTCCAAGCTCGTAATTACAGATGTGTAGTCTTGAGCTTTGACTAGAGGTGGTTCCGGTAGATTTATCTGTTCTTTCTGTAGATGGCGCAGCTACTGGACGTCCCCAAGCTGCTGGGCTGAAGTTATGCGAACCACAATACACCCAACCAAATGAGGATTTACCTGACTTAGATCTGAAGCGTCTTCTGGCCACCTGCTTATCAAACAAATATATGTCACCACATTAACTATACATATACAAATGATTGGAATCAATTATTACCTTCACATGCATGGGATAGCCTACTCTGCACTTCGGATGAGGAATGGAATCACGCAACATATCTACAGTTTTCAGCCTTTGCCATGTTTTCTGTTGATATAAAGATAATCAACTTTCTATTTCTTAAGAGGACGACAAACATAACTAGATATATACTGCAACAGTCAACAACAAGGAGGACATCCATTTCATACCTCTGAGAAGCAAAGAAGCCGTCTAGAGGGCCAAATCCCACAAGGTGCATCCTTAACTCGTTGAATAGTAGGGAATAGGATTCTCATAGATGGATTTTGTGCCTCTTGATTCGCATTCCAGACCCCCCACTGCAAAGAGAATTTAATGAGCAATACTGGATAAACAAGTAAAAGTCGGAAACTTCAAACTCATGGATGAATGCACTAAATTGTAATTACTGCACAAAGCATGCTACCTCTGGATCAGATTCTTCTGAATCAGCATACTGGGGTGATCTCTTTCCAGCTGCTCCCGCAAAAGCAGCTAGGAATTTCGGGTCAATTGATGTCCCAATGGAGGATGAACCTTTTTTATACAACCAAACCAAAATGCAAGTGAGAATAATCAAAGAAATGCTGGAATTCTTCATGTACGTAAATTGATAAAAAAACTCACCGTATATAAAATCAGTTTCAAGTAGTTCAGGCCATTTGTATTGATCTAAAACCTGACAGAAGCAGAGCAGCCACGAAGGAAAAATTAGAGGATATCAAAGGCTCGAAGCTACAGAATTATATTCAAGGATGTGTGTGTACCATAAAGAACTTGGAATACAGCATGTAAAAATGATTAAGAAAAATATCAATAAATAAAACAGTTAAGATTTAGGTAACTCCGTTGCAATACCTCCCTTAAGCGCCAAATACCCGAGCACCTCTGCACAGATGCAAGAAGAGAGCATATGGCAGCAACATGTACTGGTTTTATCAAAGTTGATATTTCATGAAATTTAGGCCCCTACATTTCATCAAGACATAAGTTACTCACAAATCACTCGTTGCACCAGAATAAATAGAAGAGAAGGAATGGAACATAGAAAACTAGCTCTTATTGACCATATAAACGAGGCTGGTTTTTCTTCAACGAACACATGTACTGGAAGAAAGACATGCCTGTGCCACGTAAAGTATCAACTGTACTTTGCTGTTGCTTCCTTCTAAAGCAGCTGCAAGTGCTTCCTTTGGATAAATGCACGCAGTAAAACTAAAAAGACCAGAATCACACAGCGGAGCAACCCAATTTGCTATATTTCTCGGCAAAAAGCCTAGTTGAATGCAATCTGTTCCATATGAATATTACACTAGAATTACCAGCAGAAAAATCTCAAATGAACTTGATATGCAAGAATGGGGTGTTTCTTTCACTGCCTGAAAAATAGTTCAATATATAAATAGTGTTCTACAGGAAGACATAGGTAAGTTTGGGAAAATATACCTCCCTCGGACGCTTCGTCAAGGTCGCAGATGAGAACACTAACAGCATTTGAGTCGGCAGGTATATTAGTGTTTCTTCTTAAGAGAACTTCTGACATCCCAAATGCATTTTCCTGGCACCTTCTAAGAAAAGCAGCCAATGTTTTAAGCTGTGCACCATTTGAATCAGCACTGGTATGAAAACGGTACTTTAGGCCAACTACAGAAGCTTCGACAGAACCAAGGAATTTCGTGCCAAATGACCGTGATGAACAATGTTTGGCCTGATTCAGGATTTGACAACATAAGCAAGCAATATCATTTTCTGCTTATGATACAGTCACAAGCATATTCAAGAGAAGGGAAATAATGATGAAGCAGTGTTTTCAAACATAGCATTGACCTAACATTATGCTGGAAAATCAACTTACAGACAGAAAGTTCATAGGCTCCAACGGATACGGATTCTTGTGTTTATGCATTCCTGGAACTGAAGCAACCAGATGACCAACGGCCCCAGAAAAGTCATATTTAGTCAACTCTGCAATCCACTGTGCCTGGCTAGGTACATCACTGAGAAGTGATGCTACAAACCCAGCTAGCTGAGCAGCAAAGTCAGATTTGAAGCTTTTGTCCCCATCAGTAAAATGTGTAAAGAGAGATGAGTAATCAGCCTCCCTTCTACGAGGAAAGTCTTGCCACCAAACAGTATTTGTCACATCATTCCACTGCCAAACCAGCAAAACGCCCAGGAGCATGCAGTTTAACGAAATAATTAGCACTCAAAACCGTGAGAATTTAATAATAACAATACAGGAAGGTGAAAAAGCTCCACAAGCATGTTTTTCTTTATAGAGATTAACAAGAAACAAACACAAACAGCCAAAATAAAATAATTACCTGCTTTGAGACTAAATTTGCCGAAGTAACAACAATGCGTATGCTATCTTCCCTTTGCAAGACCAGCAATTTTGGATGATGGCATGCAATACCTTGTTTTGTGCGGTCTTTTCCAAAAGCTATAACTTCAGGAAACTGAGGATAACTATCAACGTAAACGATATACATTAGTTGGTAGCGGCAACTTTCAGTAACAAAATTAATGCAATTTGCTTTCAAGATAAACAAGCAATCACCACTTACACTAGTACTAAGTTGGGATATTCCGGGTAGGGTGCTGAGGTTCTTTTATCTAGGTCTGAACTCCAGCACCTCTCTGTGTTATGACATGCAATAGTTATTGGTAGATGAGTGGGAACTTCACAACATGACAAAAACCTGCCACAATATCGTCACTCTTCAGATATAAAACATACAAAAAAAAATGTTAACTAATATCTATTTACTATAGCATGAAGGAGTGCAGAATTTTGCATACCATAAAACATCATTCGTAAATGTCGCAATAAATACACGCAAAAGGCTTGCAACAGGATGAAGAAGCTCTGGTAGAGACACTACTTCATGCTGATTGGATACAGCATCATGGTCCACATACTTGATACGGTTTAGATAAAACTTCTTACCAGATGATGAACCTAGTGCCTTCAGACCAGACTTCAAATTCAAATCACTACCATTATCTCGACAAACAACTTTGTCAGAATCACATCTTAAACCACTGCCAACTACATCCGTATCGGGAAAGCCAAAAACAACTGCAGAATAATGGGGATGTCCATTTTCCATCCTTGCCATTTCTCTCTCATTACTCAAAAGCATACAACATCGCCTTAAGTGCGCCACTGGGTCGACACTGTGCAATGTCTCTCTACATTGATTCAAAAGAAAAACTGCCCGGTCAATCAAGTCTTCATTTCTCCGCCTCCTTCCAAACCCAAAACCTCCAACAATGGTTTTTGGGCGCTCCTCCAGTAACCACTTACAACTACTAGTACTACAACCATCATACCCAATCTGATTCCGACACAAAACATCCTCTTTGCAAACAATCTTTTCCACTAAAATACAGAAACTCGGTTCGAACGTTGACCCAGTTTTTACAAATGAAACACTATCACCAACAAAAATATCAAAGACACCACCTTTCTTAACCCTAATACCATTAACAAAGACCCCATTTGTAGAAGCTCTAACAAAACCCTCTTTATTATTACATTTCCGAACCCGGAAAAAATCCCCAATTTCACTCGAAGAACAACAGTTGTTAACGAATCCGTCTATGATAAAAAGCTTGTTTTGATTACTATCAAAGAGAATTTGACAGTGACGATTGCTAATTCTAGAATCTTCATATACAAAATCACAGTAACGATTACAACGACCAATTGTGTAAAGTGAATCAGATTTCAAATGAATAATGGAATCAGAGGCGGTGGTGGCTAAAATCAGAGGAGAAGGAGGGTTTTGAATTCTCAGGATTACGAATCCTGAAGAATCTAACTCGATTCTCCTCCTTTTCTTACTCAAATTTCTTAATTCCATTAACTAATAGATAAATAAATAAATCAATCCAAAAAAATTGAAAAAAATTAAAGATTAAATAAAATAATCAAATTGGGGGTTTTAGAGGATTTGAGAGAAGATAGGAATCCATTAAGGAATCTCTTTCTCTCCTCTTATTCTGACCTGTTGATTAAGAATTTGAAAATCTTTGAGTTTCTGATGAAACTGTTCCCGCGTTTACTTCCATTTTCCCTCCAAACGGAACTTCTTCTCAATTTTTATTTGAGTGCCGGAGAAGTGTACTAGAGAAGAATTGATGAAGGCACACTCACTCTATGGGAAAGCCCGGAGAAGTGTATTAGAGAAGAATTGATGAAGGCGCCCTCACTTTGAGCAAGTGCTTCAAGCCTTCACCGGTTTTTTTCTCCTTTTGATAAAGCAAAAGCTTCCATGTCCTGGCTTTGCTACTCTTTTTACGTCTGTTTGACATTCTGTCTATTATATTTTGTCCATGCTTTTTTATTTTATTGATGTTGCATTTCTTCTATCAAAAGTAAATTGCACTTTGTACGTTAACATGACACTTGCTGTTCCATTTACTTTTAGTTTCCGCATTATAATTGTTTTATTATAATTAAAGTAAATTGCACTTTGTACGTTAATATGACATTTGATATTGATCTCATTGGTTTCGGTTATTTCCGTATATTTTATCAAGTGATCACTTTGTTGTTGTATTTGAAAAAGCGAGGGTCTAAAAACCTCACCCAATATTTCGATTTGCAATCTGTATGGACAAACTCCAATATACTTTTATGACATTCAACTAGACAGTTAGACTCAATCAATAGAAAAGTATATCAAAGAGTTTTATATCTCTATCTCTTGATTTAATTCTTACTCAAGCAAATCTGCAAGTCTTGATTAAATACAAGAGATATAAACTTGGATGGTACCAAAGACGAATATCCAATGATCAATCAATTTCCAATCAACAACCAAAGGTTGGATTTCACAATTGATCGATACAACGTACAACCTGTGATATTTCAATAATATAACAAAATATAATGCGGAATAGAAATAACACAGACACCCGAAATTTTGTTAACGAGGAAACCGCAAATGGAGAAAAACCCCGGGACCTAGTCCAGATTGAACACCATACTTTATTAAGCCGCTACAGACACTAGCCTACTACAAACTAACTTCGGTCTAGACTGTAGTTGAACCCCAATCAATCTCACACTGATTCAAGGTACATTTGCGCTCCATACGTCTCTGATCCCAGCAGAATACTGCGCACTTCATTCCCTTAACTGATCTCACCCACAACTAAGAGTTGCTACGACCCAAAGTCGAAAACTTGATAGACAAATCTGTCTCACACAGAAAAGTCTATAGAATTGAATAAATCTGTCTCCCACAGAAATATCCAAGAGTTTTTGTTCCGTCTTTTGATAAATCAAGGTGAACATGAACTAATTGATAAACTGGTTTTATATTCCAGAAGAACAACCTAGTATTATCAATCACCTCATAATAATCTAAATCGTATGGTAGCGAAACCAGATATTGTGGAATCACAAACGATGAGACGAAGATGTTTGTGATTTATTTTTATCTTGTCATATCGGAGATATAATCTCAAGCCAATTATTCAATTGAACTCATACGATAGAAATGACAAGATCAGATCGCTCAACTACAAGAAAAGTAATTTCTGTTAGAGCACTGCTCGGTAACCCACTAGCGTCGGTATGTCAAGTTAGTTTTCAATTTTAGTTGCCAAAATGCATTCTTGATTTAGCATACTAAAGATAGTTTTGGACTAGATTAGGTCTAAGAAGTTGAATCGAAGCTATCCTTAAAGGATGAAGGTTGAAGATTGAAGACTACAAGAAGACATCAACAAGTACTTCATCAACAAAGGTATGTGATTGATTTCATTCGTATTCTTGTTCAATTCTACCTTTCTAATCTATCAAGATAAATGCTCACTCTATGGAACAATTCCAATGACGGTAAATGTACATTTATGTATACATACTTGAGGTTATTTGATTCATGACCTTGGAGACAATAACCTTTATTATTATAAAGAATCTCATGTTATAGTGAATGAGCTTACGAATCCAACGAGACAAGAATTACTCAATTCCGAGTTATAACAATGAAGTTATGAGTAATTTATTGAAGTAACAATTATAAGTGTTGTTGTAATTGTTACAGTTCGTTAGTAGGAAACAATCCATGGACTGTTTGTAACAGTACACGGACTTGGGCCCAATTACGTGAATAAAAGCTATTTTTGGTCAAGTTGGTGATGTTTCCTTGTCTAAGAAAGATGGCTATTAATCCAAACATATTTGATTACCATATTAAAGTGTTTGTGATAACTTTTAAACCTGCTTAAGTTAGAATGTGATTTATTCACATAAATAAATATCTGCTAATTAATTATTTAATTAATTATGTATGCATAATATTTGTAACTTAGGAAAGACTCACATATTTAGGAGAGTCTTGAAAAAGGAAAATAACTTTGCTTAGCTTCCAAACTATTGTTCACTATAGATAAAGGGTTCGTGAGTTTACACATTCATCCCTTTTGGAAAATAGGCGTAAGTTGTGCAGGTTGTTTCTATGTCTTTTGTTCTTCGTGAACAAGAGTGAGATAAAGTCTTTGTATTGGGGATCACAAAGCCAAGTTGAATTAAATCTTCGTGATTGATTATAAAACTTGTAATCTAGGTTTTTCACCTCTTGTCTATTTTAAGGTTTTCTCTTTTGATATAAAACCATTCAAGAGTTGTTGATCATAAACCCTAGGTTTTGATAGATTTCAGTTTGCGATCGTATACCAACACTTGTTAGTCGAAATCGAAGACTAGAAAGAAAAACTTCTATCGAGGCATCTCGTAAAATCCTTGAGAAGTTTTAAACAAGATATCTCTAGATTTATTCTAGTTGTTATTGTTGTAGAGTTATTACGTTTCTCTTCCTATTTTTGAAGAGTATAATAATCCCTAATCTACATGTTTGTTTTGATATTACTTTTACCTAGTAATTGTTTTTATCAAAATAAACACAAGATTTCCAAAACCTTGATTCATATCTAAAGGGAAATCAAACCGGTATTTTGTGCAAACAAAATATCGAATCATATCAATCGTGTTGTGGTATCTTCTAAAGAGAGCCTCGGGTTCTGCTATAAGATTTGTGTGAAGAATTTCTAAAGAGAATCGGTATTATGCTAGGAGTTCTACAAGTGCTGAATAAGGTATTACATCTAGTCCGAATAGGTAGTAGGAAATTGGTGCAACAACTTATAATCAGTGTGTGTTTATTCTGGACTAGGTCACGGGGTTTTTCTACATTTGCGATTTCCTCGTTAACAAAATTCTAGTGCCTGTGTTATTTCTTTTCCGCATTATATTTTATTTATATAATAGAAATATCACAGGTTGTACATTAAGATCAATCAGTTCTTGTATCTGGCCTTAGGGTTGTTGAGTGAATTAATTGACACTTGAACATTGGTCTTTGGTACCGTTCGAGTTAATCCTCTTATATTCAATCGGGCTCGCAAATCCCTATTTGCTGATTCCGGATTGAATCAAGAGATAGAGGTATAAAATTCTTTGATATACTTTTTATAGATTGAGTCTAACTGTCTAGTTGATTCTCTTGAAAGAATATTGGAGTTTGTCTATTCAGATTGTCGAACGAAATATTGGGTGTGGTTGTTAGACCCCCACTTTTTCAATTGGTATCAGAGCAGGCAAACACGGTAAGACCTCATAAGTCTGTGTTTGTAGCAATCTGATTCTATGGACAGATGTGCTATCTCTATAAACGTACCGCCAGTCTTCGATGGCACGAACTATTTATGGTGGAAAATTGCAATGCGTTCTTTCATTCAAGCGCGAGATTTTCAATCATGGGTTCGCATTGTTAATGGCTATGATCCTCCATCAGTTATAGTAGACGGTGTAACTATTGAAAAGAATATTGGTGATTATAATGATCTTGAGATTCTTATTGCAAAGCAAAATTCTGAAGGATTAAATGCGATCATCCACGCCATTACCCCAGATCTTCAGCACCACGTCACTACGTGTAATAAGTCTAAAGATGCTTGGGATATCTTAGAAACTTTATTAGAAGGGAATGCCGCATAGAAAGAAGCAAGGCTTCAAAATATAGCTTCTGACTGGGAAAACCTTCGCATGTCTGATGATGAAACCATTTATGAGTTTAACCAAAGACTTTCTCAAATAGTTAACTCCTCATTTGCGTTAGGAAGAACTATTCCGGAGAAAGATATTGTGTGCAAAATTCTCAAGTCTCTACCATCAAGATACGAGTCTAAGAAACATGCCATTGAAGAAGGAAATGATCTTTCTACACTCTCCAGAAATACTCTTGCTGGGAAGTTAAAGATCTTTGATAATGAACACGCAAGAAAAGAGGTGATTTCTCTTAAAGCTGCAAACAATTCTGAATCCTCTAAGGATAGTTCTGGTTCGCCAGATACTAAGGATGTTACTTCACGACAATTTAGAAAATTCTTGAGAGACGAAAAAGAGTTTCTCTAAAAGTGTAACATCTCCTAAGGATGGTGTACAATGCTATAACTGTCGTGGTTTCGGGCACTTGTCTTCAGTATGTCCTAGCTGGAGCCGTAGAAAATCGGCATATGCAGCAGATTTGCCTACTCTTGATGATGGACCTGAATTTTATAATCCCCAAGAGTTAGTTGGCGAGGTTGCATTAGCTTCTGGAAAAATTCTTGCGGATACTGATTCTGATTCTGACGAAGTGTTCCATGTGGATCCAGTTGCTAATAACCTTCTTAAAGAAAGTCATAAAAAACTCACGGAAGTTGAAAACACCATTTTCAGTGAGAAAGTTAAATATGACAGACTTCGTAGTCGAAACAAAGACTTGCAAGACCAACTTGATTCTAGTGGTGCAAGAGATTATCTTAACGAAATACGAAATCTTAAGGAAGAAATTGCCGAAGGTCGTGATCGGGAAATTATTCTTCAAGCAAAGCTAGATAACTTGGAGAACATTGAGATGAACTTGTTATTTGATTCAGAACGAGAAGATCTCAAAGTTCAGTGCATGTGAATCATCCAAGAATGATCTAGTTATTGCACTTGAGAATGTCAAAAGTTTGGAAGAAGAAAACTCGAGCTTAAAAGAGAGTTTGTCTAGAAATAGCAGCTCATATAAATTAACCTCGATATTGGGAGCATGTAGAATTCATCGTGATACACGAGGATTGGGCTATGAAGGAATAAACGCTCATAGTATTTGCAAAGAGGTAAAATTTGTCAAAGCTAAAGTTTCTTCTCAACCAAAACCTTCCACGGTTGACAAAAGTAAAGTATCTCTATCAACTGCTGATAACGAAAAGAGGAAACCCTGTCAAGTTCCAAAGCAAGCACATAAACATTCAGGTAACACTAAACGTAACTTTTTCCATTCTACTAAACATTGTTTTTATTGTGGAAAACCAGGTCACTTGCAAAGGAATTGCATATTTCTTAAACGAGATAAAACCAGATCTTATTCTGTTAAGACGACAAGATCTGATGTTCCAAACTGGAAAAAAACTGAGTCTCATAATATCAGTTTTTTTAATATCCCCCCCAAGAAGTTCCATAATTATATTGGGAGAAAAAGAAATACGTTGCTCCAAAAGTTGCTCAGAAATGGGTACCAAAGAAGACCAATAAAGCAACGAGTACTATTACGAAGGATCTCCCAGACAAGAGTTCGACAAGGGATAACATCTTAAAAAGGTATGGAACAGTTATTGAAAATTTCAAGGAAGTTGTTAAATTCCTAGATTCCATGTTTGATCTTGTTTTAAATACCTGTGGTGAGCAAGATTTTGTTCACCTCAACACAACCTAATTGTGTTGGAAGTGCATCCTCACCATGATGCCCTATTAAATGCGGTGAGCGTTGCAAAAGAATTGGGTCGCATATATTGTGTTGGGTAATTTCTGGATATGTGGAACAATTTATTGTTTCGAGTTGAGTCTGACTCGCTTACATATTTCTCAAAATATGTGTTGGTAAGCTTTTTGCTTCAACCAAGTTTATCTTTACCTAGTGAAGAAAGTCATGATATGTTTCAATCACTTTGAAAATTGCTTTGACGAGAAATGGTGTAATAACGATATAACATCCTCTTAGAATGTTTCAATGATTAAAATGAGAGTTTAGATTACATAACTAATGGTGGACATAAGCATTGTTGTGGAAACACATTTATGTATAAGTCTTATTTCTTGAACCAAAGTTTGCGAACTTTGTTGATCAAGAGAACCGGAAGAATGGCGTGAGCCAAGTCCGCGAACTATCGAAGTTCTCAAACCCGAGAATTTCTGCTGCAGTTGACAAACTACTTGCGTGAAGCTAAGTCCGCGAACTCAGCCCGCGAACCCAGTCCGCGAACCGGCGAAGTTCTCATACCCGAGAATTTCTGCTGGAGTTTGTAAACTCTGCCCGGTAACTTAAGTCCGCGAACCTAGTCTGCGAACTTGAGTTAGGTTATATCTAAAGACGATTGTTTGTGAACTTATACTTATATAAACTAAGGAATGCATTTTGCAAACCGTGGCTATAAGTTCATGAACCAATTCAAGTGAATCAAATCGTCTTTGCTTCAATTGTGTCTTGTGTAGTTACATAAGATTTCCTTGCAATTGAACAACTCTCTAACTAGTTCATTTGAGTCATTTGAACTAGTTATGGTTAAGATGAATATGGTTAGATACCACGTGTATGAGTCTTATTTACCTAACTTGATTTGTGATTGGAATTCTTAAATATAACAGGTTAGAAGCAATTATCAAAGCCATGGATGTTGGTTTTTATTGTCAAAGAATCTTTTTCATACTCTTATGGTAACCATTCTTGGTGTAAATCCTTATGGAAAAGATTATTCTTCTTTCTAAGCATATCAATTCTTGTTTATACAAGTTTGTATATTTGATCTTCTTGATTACATGTTGTGTATTATTACCATGAGATAGTTTTATTGTTCAGTAACTTGATCCCATGAGAGACTTTCAATGATTATTTCTTAGTTCGTATCTCCTTGTGGGTTTTCTAAAATCCAATATATAAACCCTTATCTCTGGAGTAAGGTCACTCTTGTTGTTCTTTCGGGAATGACATCTAATAAGGGAGAGTATTCTTAAATGAACTTGTGCTTAATTGTCATATCTTTGTAGAGAGAAGCGGGTTTGGAACATGTAGGAGTTAACTTATATCTTAATGTTAGAGCATAGCTCGGTCAGCCTCGCATGCTATGCTATATCAAGCATGTTTGTCAATGTTAGTGATCAAAACTATGAGTCTTGATTTCTAGCCTATTATAGCTAAGTCTCGGACTAGGATAGGAAAGTGTAGTAAGCTCAAGGACTTCATGGAGATTTATCATACAACGACGAAGATCTACACCAAGTAACTGTGGAACTTCATCAACAAAAAGGTATGTGGAGGCTTGAACTTATCTATCACTCAAAAGTCTATATATTCTATCTCTTACTTCTTATGAGACAAAAGTCGTATGCTATATAGACTGGATCATACACATTTGACATTTCGAGCTGAGTATTCAATGCTTATCTTTTTTTCGAAATAGTGTGTTGGTAAAGCATTTCGCTTTGATCAGGTTTATCTTCACCTAGTGACGAAAATCATGAAAAGTTTCAATCACCTTGAAAATTGCTTTGACGAGAAATAGTGTAACAACTGTATAACGTCCTCTAAGAATGTTTCAATGGTTGGAATGTGAGTTTAGATTACATAACCATGTTTTCCTTGAACCGAAGTTTTCGAACTTTGTTGATCAAGAGAAATCGGTAGGATTGTGGAATTGGATTGCCAAGTCCGCGAACCCAGTCCGCAGACCCAGTCCGTGAACTGACGGAAGTTCTCGACCGATAATTTCTGCTGGATTTTCCAAAACTCGTTTGTGTGCTTAGTCCGCGAAATGGCGGAAGTTCTCGTTCCGGGAATTTCTGCTGAGTTTGGAAAACTCAACCGATTGTACTTTCGTCCGCAAACTTGTTTGTGAGCTTAAGTGGTTATGATCTAAAGATGTGCTCTGACATGAATCATTAAATTACTAAGGAATGCTTTATGCAAACCGTGGCTATAATGTTCATGAGCCGATTCAATCGAATCGAATCATCTTTGTTTCAATTGTGTCTTGTGTAGTACATGAGATTTCCTTGCAATTGAACAACTCTCTAACTAGTTCATCTTGAAGTCAATTTGAACTAGTTATGGTGAAGAAGAACAGGGTTAATATGAAATGCTCATATGGTTAACCTTTTGGGTTACTATGATGAACCAACATACACGTACACGTTTGGGCATGGTTTTCACGAACCCAGTAAACGTTTGCAACAAGTGTGTGTGGCAAGCTAAGTTTTTAATCTAACGGTTGAGAAATATTAGCTTGAATCTAAATCAGGTTTTCATCTAACGGTGAATAAGGATTGCTTTGTAACTAAGGCAAAACCCTGATTTGAAGATTATATATAGGAGACATCTAGCATTGGGAAAACTAATCCCCACACTTCTGTGTGCTACTAGTTCTCTTGCTAGATTCGATCTCCATTAACCTTTGATTTTCTTCTCTAAAATCAGGTTAACGACTTAAAGAATTCATTTGGATTGTGAAGCCAGACTGATACTACTTTTATCGTAGTTGTGTGATCTGATCTTGCATCTTCTATCGTACGAGTACAATCTTTGATTGGCTTGAGATCGTGAGAGTTCTCCGATAGGCAAGATAAATAAGTCACAAACATCTTCGTCTCACTGTTTGTGATTCCTTGACAAACCGCCTGTGTATTCAGGAAGGATTGTTGAGAGGTGATTGATTAATCTAGGCTGTTCTTCGGGAATATAAGACCGGATTATCAATTGGTTCCTGTTCACCTTGATTTCATATTATAAGACGGAACAAAACCTAGGGTTTATCTGTGGGAGACAAATTTATCCTTTGATAGAATTTTCTATGTGAGACAGATTTGTTTATTGTTAAAACCTGCGATTTTGGGTTGTAGCAACTCTTAGTTGTGGGTAATATCAGCTAAGGGAATCAAGTGCGCAGTATCCTGCTGGGATCAGAGGCGTAGGGAGTGCAACTGTACCTTGTATCAGTGGGAGATTGGTAGGGGTTAAACTATAGTCCAGTCCGAAGTTAGTTGGCAGTATGCTAGTATATATAGCGGCTTAATACAGTGTGCATTCAAACTGGACTAGATCCCGGGGTTTTCTGCATTTGCGGTTTTCTCGTTAACAAAATTTCTGGTGACTGTGTTATTTCAATTTCCGCATTATATTGTTTATCTTTATAATTTGAAATCATTCACGTTGTGCATTAAAGTTTAATCAATTAGAGATCCAACCTTGTTGTTGTTAATTTCATTGATTAACACTTGGATATTGGTCTTTGGTACCATCCAAGTTATTCCTTGTGTTTGATTAAAGACTCGCTATTGTTTTAACTTGAGTAAATCAAAAAAAGTGAGAGATATTAACTCCTTGAGATACTTTAATCTAGATTGAGTCTGACTGTCTAGTTGATTCTCTAGCAAAGTATTTTGGAGTTAGTCCATACAGATTGCTAAGAGAAATATTGGGTGGTGTTGTTAGACCCCCGATTTTTCAATTGGTATCAGAGCAGGCAAACACTGTAAACCTAATAAGTTTGTGTTTGATCGTTCCTGTTAAATTGTCCTATGGGAAATTTCTTTGGAAAAATTTCTCCTGGCATCTGTAACGCACGCCATAATTCCTTAAGGATTGTTCAAAGATTATTATGGTTAAAACCTCATGTTTCTCATAGTAATCTCTCTTCATCTAAAAAGGAATATTTAGATGTCAAGAAGCAATCTAAAGGAAGAAATAAAAAGAAGGGAAAACGCTCAATATGCTCAAGGATATGGAACCTCTCTAGATTAACCCTTGATCTCTATGAGGAATACTATCGTGATGGATCGGTTGATAAAGATCTGTTTAAAGCGTTCGAAGGCGTTTTTAAGTTCTTAGAAAAACTTAATTCTTTTAAGTCTAACAATCATTCCGGAAGGGGTGTTGGTTTTGTTAAGTCTGTTAATACTGTACAACCCTGAAATCGAAAATATCCTTCTTCCAGCCCGAACAAAGGAAGGATAGAAAGCTCCAGTTGTCCCGATTATCATCATTATTTTGATTATACTAAAGGGACTGTTCACACTTATCAACCAGACAAGCCGCATGAGAACTTCTCTGCGCATGATGCCTCTTGGTAACAATGATGGCATTTACCCCATTTGTATATATCTTGAAGTGGGGAAAGAAATGGTTTAGGTTGTGTTGTATTGTTTTGCTTTATGTTGCTTTTGTTGTCTTTCACTTTTTGTTTGCATACCTTAATGTGAAAAAGGGCTAAGAAAATCCCTTATGTATTTTGGGTCACGTTCGTTCAACCCAAGCCCATGAATGAGGAATATATATATTTTTATGTGTGGTCCGCGAACCCTCTTCTTCCTTGTTTCCCGTCCGCGTACGTGAACTAGGGTTTGTTGCTCTCCACCATTAGAGATTCTTTGAAGAAATCAAGAGGGAGAGTGTTTGAAGTTCTCTATCCAAGTAAGTATTATCCTCTTGATCCTCTCAATTTCGTAGAACTATGGTGAATTCTAAGGTTACAAAAAGGAGTTCCAAAAATACAAAATCCTCTAGCTTGAATCCTTCTTATAATCAAAACTCTCTTAGAATTAGGCTTGTGAATGATGCTTGTGAAAGAGTGTTTGATAAAATTTCCAATAAGGGTTTTATTCTTGAAAAGAGGATTGATTTTTCTAGTGGACATGAAGAGGATTTAACATGCTTTTCAAAATTCAAGCTTGGAAATATCTTTGATGGTCTAGGTCAAGGATTTGATTCTCTTACAAGGATTTTCTATGCCAATATTCATGATGTTGATTACAATAATTTGTAATTCAAGTCCATGATTGGTAAGAAAAGGTTCTTTGTTGATAGAGACCTAATTTCAAGGATTACTAATATTCCATTAGGGAATGTTCAACTTCCTAGACCTGATGATGAACGTCCTTCATGTGATGATATTTCAATTGGGATTTGTGGTAAGAAGTTCGTTTGGAGTCAAGGAAAGTTTCCCACTAATGATCTTAGTATTGCCTTAATGGCATTTGGAAAACTTGGTATTCCCGATCTTTGTCCCTCCACAATTGAAAATTCTTGGTGGAGTCATGAGTTTGCAGAATTGGTTTATTTCCTTAATTCAGGTATTTCTAGTCTCGATGTTTGTGGATTCATTATCTCTCAAATGAACTCGATGACCTCACCTGTCAAAATGTTGGGATACCCCTGTCTGATTAGTCGTATTTTTCAAGATCGTGGTTGTGAATCCCTTGGAAACTCTCTTGGGTCCCCAAACTGGTTCGTCCATGTACCTTTAGGCGTATAAGGGAAAATGCTTGCAAGCGACAAAGAATTGCTTCTCTTGATTTCAGCGATCCTACTACAATAAGCTTGCTTCAAAAGATTCATGAAGGTGTACGGAAGGTCGATTCAAGAGTAAGGTGTGTTCAAGAACAATTGTCCTTGGTTGTAACCAAGTTTCCCGAACTCAAGAAGGATTTGGATGCAATTCAAGCATCTTGGAATATCTCTGATGGGGAAGAATAGGAAGATGAGTAATTCATGTTCCTTTTTATGCCTAGTATGTCTTCTTTTTGGTTTAGCTGAAAGAATAACTAGTGGCTTGAATAGCGATGATTGTGACTACACATAGCTATTATGTTTTCATCTTCTTATGTTATTTTTTTTAGGTTTATTTGTTTTAAATTCTAAAAATATTTGGAGGATGATGGTTATTGCAGTATTAATCTCTTGGATTTTGAAGTGTTGCAATATTGTTTATGGGATATGTATTGTTTGTGTCCGTGAACTTGAAGGTCCCATATTGTGTCAAAAGTAAAGTCGTTCACAAATTGATATTCGTATTGATGAAAGGAAGAATTGACTTTTGACAATTACAAAAGTTATGCATATGCAGTCATGTATTTGATGGAAAATATGATGAAATCTTTTGTAAGACAAGGATAAAGTCTATTATGTTGTTATGCATATAATGATGGAAAATAAAATAGATCCTTGTATGTTATCCACGGTATTGATCTTCATTGATCCATTTTGTTATGTATTACCGTGAACGCTCCGTTGTGTGTCTTATGTTGAGCAAGATACGACTAAGTCTATAATTCTTATTGGCTTGGTTGGTTGTTCCGTAAGATGCTATATGTTGATAATTAGGAACTAAATTAATCAACTAGTTTGGTTATTTAATTTGTACTCCATAAGTTTTCCTTCTTATGTTGAGTACATGTACGGCTAAGGTGGTCATGTTTTATGATAAACTTAGTCGGGGTTCCATAACTTCTCTTATGTTGATCCCATGACAATTAGATTGATTACTTCAGTGATTAGTTTGGTTGTTTGTATTCCAATTAGATCAATTATAGGTTCTCTTGTAATTAATCTAGTTGAGTTTTCATATATTCTACAAGTTCTTGTCTTGAGTATATGAACGGCTATACTAATCATGTTCTATTGGTTAATTTAGTCATAAATATTCCATAAGGTTTTCCTTATGTTGAGTATTTGGATGGTTAAGTTAGTCACCTCCATATGATTAACTTTGTAGGATCAGAATCTCGCAATGACAATGTTTCAGCGAAATTATCAATGACACAGCACAACAGCGTTGCAGAACAATTTCAGAAATGATAAAATAAATGACGTCAACTAAGATCAAGAGAAAGATATGATAGTTCTGCGAAAATTAGAGAGTTTGCGAAATTAACATTTGTAAGGTTGCGAGAATGTCACAAACCATACACGAAAATAAAGGACAGATTAGCTGTCATCCACTATGTAAAATAGTCGTTCAAGTTATAGAGAAGGGGAAAGATCTTTTTTGAGTAAGAAACAAGTAAATAGGAGAGAGAAAGTTCAGAGCAGAGATCATTGTTGTTTTCTTTATCTTTTCTTGTAAGAACATTCAAAGATTAATCAATAAAATTAAGATTGTAAACCTAAAAATGAGTTGATTAATAATGAAATCATATGAGGGGTGTAGTGTAGGATTTCCTGCAACTACATAATGGCGCTAGAAACAGGGACTGTAGATCGAAAGTTGAAGATTGTTGTTGAGAATATTCAAATCAAGAAAGTGATTAAATAAATTAGTGAATCAGTTAGAAGAAAGATGAATAGAATTAATGAAGATGACAAAATATTGGAGTGTAATATGATAACAAAAACGATGATTAATGAATTTCATGAAAACATCAAAGGAAGAATACATAAACGAAATTTTGAAGGAAGGAAAGTTATGACGGTAGAAAAGACATCACCCTTGAAAGATTGGGAAAAGCAAAAAATTACATTCATGGCGGCAGAAATACCAAAAGAAAATTTGAACCACACATCTCCATTGGTTGTCACAGTGCCTATTACGCGAAAAAAGAAGGAGACAACGACAAAATCCACAGGAGAATGGATATTGAACAGAACTTTAATCGATACAAGAAGTTCAATGGATATCATATTTTATCACGCATTCCGGGGAATAGGATTTAAAGATGAAGAAATTTCCAGTTCAATATATTTTGTTCACGGGTTTGGAAAATCCATAACAAAACCTAAAGGAGAGATAGTGGTACGAATTCCACTTGGAGAAATCGAAACACATGTAACGTTGTGCGTGGTGGATATGGAATCGCCATATAATATGTTATTAGGAAGACCACGGAAACATGCGATAAAAGCTGTGGTATCAACGATGCATCAATGTATTAAATTCCCCAGACCAAATAGAATAGGTGAAATCAAAGGAGATGTTGACAATGCGAAATTATGTCATCAGATTGAAGTAAAGCATTATGAAGGACAAGCAAAAAAGAAACAGTTTCGCAGAAATTTGGCAAAGGAGGCAAAGAAAGAAGAAGAATTTAGAGTATATATGATAAGGGCAAAAGAAGGCAAAGGAATATCCAGCGAAATTTCGGAAGAATGAGAAGGACCTATGAAAATAATAAAAGAACCAACACCAATGGGAGAACCTAAACCCACTTACACTGCCGCAGAACCAACAAAAGAAATAAACGTTGGGACTATAGAAGAACCTCTAATATTGAAAATTGGAACCAAAATGGATATGGAAGAAGAAGAAAGAACTGTTAACTTGTTGCGAGAATATAAAGATGTTTTCGCAGGAAACATGGATGAGATACCGGGAATAGATCCATCAATTGCATGCCACAAGTTGGAGATTAACAAAAATGTGAGACCATTTAAACAGAGAATAAGAAAAATTGCAACAACTTATCATTCTCAAATAGAAGAAGAATTACAGAAAATGCTTGAGGCGGGAATCATAAGAGAAGCTAAATACCCAGAATGGATAGCGAATATGGTCATTCTCCCAAAGAAAAACAAAGGAATAAGGATTTGCATAGATTTCACTGATTTAAACAAAGCTTGCCCCAAAGATAGTTTTCTGTTACCAGATATTCCTCAAATGGTGGAATCTGCAGCGGGAAATGATAGGGTATCATCTTTAGATGGATACAAAGGGTATAACCAAATCCCTCTCGCTGAAGAAGATCAAGAACATACCGCTTTCTTTGCCCCTAGAGGTTTATATTGTTACACGAAAACGCCATTTGGTTTGCGAAACGCAGGAGCGACATACCAAAAATGGTAGAGAAGGTGTTCGCAAAATGGATACACAAAACATTAGAAGTATACGTGGATGACATGTTAGTAAAGAGTAAAGAAGCTAAAGACCATGTACAAGACCCGAGGGAGATTTTTGAACAAATTCGGCAGTATAACATTAAATTGAATCCTGAGAAGTGTACTATTGGAGTTGCATCGGGAAAATTTTTAGGCTAAATTGTATCAAAAGAAGGAATACAGGTTGATCCAGAAAAAGTACAAGCAGTTCGTGACATGCCAACACCAGCAACAATAAAAGATGTACAGAAGTTGAATGAGATTCTAGCTTCGCTGGGGAGATTCATTTCGTTATCATCAGACAAATGCAAATATTTTTTCGATATACTCAAGAAAGGTGCGAAATTTAAATGGACTGATGAATGTGAAAAAGCTTTTCAAGGAATCAAAGAACATCTTATGAATACAACTATTTTACAAAAAGCAGAATCAGGAGAAGAACTATTGATCTATCTTGCGACGACGTCGCATGCATTAAGTGATGTGTTATTGCGAGTAGACGCAGGAGTGGAGAAACCCATTTATTACATTAGCAAAACTTTTAATACTTCTGAGAAGAATTACTCAAAGATTCAAAAGTTAATCTTAGCATTAGTTTATGCATCATTTAAGCTCCGCATATACTTTCAAGCACACAAGATAAAGGTATTAACAAAAGTACCAATTGAATCAGTGATGAAGAATTCTAAAAGATCAGGAAGAGTGGAGAGATGGAATGCACAAGTAGGCCACTTTGATATTAAATATGAAATTTTGTCTTCACCAAAATCACAAGTTGTTGCAGATTTCTTGGCAGAATTTCCTTTAGAAGAAGATGAAGCAGTAGAAGAAATGATGGATGTAGAAGAAGAACATGGAGATCCAAAAGATTTATTAACAGAACCAAATAGATGGGAGATATTGGTAGATGGATCATCAAATGGAGAAGGAAATGGAGTTGGAATTGTTTTAATTTCGCCAGAAGGAATAAAAATGGCTATCTCATTCAGATTGGAATTTGCATCCACTAATAATGAAACAGAATATGAAGCTGTGATACATGCCTTAAAATTCGCAATAGAAATGAAACTAGAAAATGTCAGGATAACTAGTGATTCACAGCTAGTTATTTGCCAAATAAAGGGAGAGTATACTACAAATGAACCATCCTTGAAGATATACAAGAAGTTGGTTGAAGAATTGTCAGCGAAAATCCCAAAAATAAAATGGAGGCACATTTCAAGAAAAGATAACAGACTCGCAGATGCTTTTTCTTTCATCTCAAGCATGATGACAGATCCAACTGCGAGATGCATAAAAATACAAACACTTATGTCACCATCAATCAATAAAGAAGAAGAAGACGTGGACGTGATGATAATAAACAATGAAGAAGAAGAACAAATGAACAATATCGCAGACTGGAGAATGGAACTTCATGCATATTTGGCGAAAGGAGAAACACCAAGAAATATATTGGAAACACACAAGTTAAAAAGCCGTGCAACGAATTATGAATTAAGAAATGGGTTGCTATACCGAAAATCCTTTAATGGACCATCACTCAGATGTTTGACACGAGAAGAAGGAGAAAAGATGCTAAAAATGTTACATAGTGGGGATGCTGGCAATCATAGTGGAGGAAGATCTTTGGCACATAGAGCAAAAATGCAAGGTTATTACTGGACATATATGCATGAAGATGCAAAAAAAATATCAAGACGTTGCGAAGATTGCCAGCGGCATGGAAAGAAAATACATGCACCTGGAGCACCATTGTCACCTTCAACTAGTGTATGGCCTTTTGGAAAGTGGGGCTTAGATATTGTGGGGACATTTTTACCAGGATATAATAAAGAAAATACTTAATAGTCGCAACAGATTATTTCACGAAATGGACAGAAATGAAGGCAGTACAGCATATTCGCGACAAAGATATCTTTACATTCATATTCAAAAATATCATTTGCAGATTCGGAATTCCTGCACAGTTGGTATCTGATAATGGGAAAAAATTTGAAGGACAGAATATAGAAATGCTACTTAATGCATTCAATATAAAATGTGGAAAATCTACTCCTTTGTATCCACAAGCTAATAGGCAAGTAGAAGCAACAAACAAAACAATTGCAGATATATTAAAGAAGAAATTGGAAGGACATCACAGATCATGGTGCGAACAAGTACATAATGCAGTATGAGCTTATAATACAACTAGAAGAGAAGCTACTGGAATGTCACCTTTTTGTTTAACATACGAAGTTGAAGCGGTTTTACCAACAGAAGTTATTATTCCGACAACAAAAAGAGAAGCTTGGGAGAAAAATCTTAGTGCGGGCTTGATTTTAAATAAACTTGATGAATTAGAAGAAAGAAGAGAAAAAGCTTTACAACATATGGAGAATTATCAGCGAAGATTACCAGAGAGAATATAATAAACGTGTCAAAATACGCGAATTTCAACCAGGAGATTTAGTTCTGCGAGAAACACCAATATATCAGCGAGAAAATGGTGGAAAATTAGCGAAAAAATGGGATGGACCTTACATCATTAAGGAGATAGTTGGAACAGAGCTTATAGATTAATGGATCCAGAAGGAAGAGATGTTGGTCATAGATTAGACAGACCATGGAACAGGTTGTACTTAAAAAGATA
Source organism: Papaver somniferum (assembly GCF_003573695.1). Lineage (NCBI taxonomy): Eukaryota > Viridiplantae > Streptophyta > Magnoliopsida > Ranunculales > Papaveraceae > Papaver > Papaver somniferum. The sequence goes on from NC_039362.1 coordinate 24,821,495, forward strand.
TTATCCGTAAGAAGCTTTGAGAAGTTATGGATTCTGAAAGAATAATTGCAAGATTACTCATATCAAAACAAGATCATGATGTGCGAAATTTTCGCAGAGATAATCACAGAACAATGACATAAAAGAAAGGGGCGAACCTTTATGGCGTACACCCTAGTTCGCGAATAAAATTTCGCAAGAGGCAAATGTAAGACCTAAAGTACGTCATATTAGGGGGTACCTGTTGCATGGCTCAGGGAAAGGCTACACCGCCACCGGAACCTGAGTCATGGAGATTTGGGGTCAATAAAGCCCATCCGGGAGAGGCACCTTGGATTCTCAGCTTAAGCATATGACTTGGGTTGGGCGACTAAGGTAATAAGGACTCTCCCAAGGAGTGCAGATCTGATCAAGGCGCCGAGGTACACGGTTGAGTCAAGAGTGCCAGGGACGTTTGAAGCGTACCTTGCCATTCTTGACAAGTCTTGGCTTATACTGCACTCGGCCTGAAGAAAACCCCACTTAGGGTGCAGTCTCGTAACCATAAGCCCTATAGGTAAAAGGGATAAGAGGCTGCGAAAACAACTGGTTGTTGTTAAGACTGGATGGGAGGAGCTAACCTTGTATGGTAGAAGTACGCCTCCTTGAAGGGGCAACCAGGGGGAGATAAGGGCGGCACCCTCCATTAGGGAGCTGATAAGTGTTAAGACGCAAATGTCATGAGGCTTTTATTCGCAAGGATATTAAGGCTTGTCATATTTGTGCAACAATCCTGAAGAGGCAATAATACAAAAGAAAAGGATAAGACGAGATCAATGGGTTTTCGCATGAAAGTGCGAAGACGTCCTGCGATTTCGTCGCAAGACGGCAATGTCATGGGCTTTATTTTCGCAAGAATATTTAGGCCTGTCATATTGTCGCAACATTCCTGAAGAGGCCATAATACAAAAGAAAAAGTTAAGGCAAGATCAATGGGTTTTTGCATGAAAGTGCAAGGACGTCCTGCGATTTTGTCGCAATGACAAGAGGTGGCATAATAAGACCTTTAATTAGGAAGGCAAAATAAGACCATATGATAAAACAAAATATTTATAAGTATTCGTAACAGATTATTTTTGCAAGAAAGATAATGAGAGGCAAGTATGGGAATCAATACACAAGAAGCATTATCTTTCTCATCAACAAAATATTAAAAGGAAAAGTTGACTCCAAAGTTGGTTGAAAAATGTAACTCGCAAAAGTGATAAAAATAAGACAGTTCAAGAAGACAAAGCTAGATAAGAAGCTCAAGCTTCAGTATTAATTTCAGTAGCAGGAGATAACAGAAATTCTTCGCCAATATTCTCGCAAGCCTCTCCTTCATTTCGGTTTTGATCTTCGCCTTGACTAGCATCTTGATTATCGCCAGCAATTACTTCTTCAGGAGAAATTTCTTTCTCATTTGATTAACACCAGCAGATGCTTCTTTAGAAGGAACTTCTTCATCTTCTAAGAAATTATCCTCTGCACCGCTTTCGTAATCATAATCACTATCAGCAGGACGAGGAACTTCATCATCATCTACTTCTAAAGGATCAATTGATGTAGGAGGAAGAGAGTTGGACAATAAAATGTCATTTACAAGGACTTCAGCCCGGAGATGAACTTGGGAAGAAGTGCTCTCTGATGATTCCTATCTTGAATATCCTTAAAATAAGCAAGATAATCAAGTCTTCTTTCTGCTCGGTCGCGAGAACCAGTAAGGAGTAGAGACGAGCAATGCATTTTCTTTGCGAATTTTGGCATATTTAGCCTCCAAAACAGAAATGGAAGAATGAAGATTCTTCTCAGACTCTGCGAAAGATAGAATACAAAATTTATTAAGATAAGAATTCAGAGAGATATGACAAAGAAAAGATAATTAAGGCAGTCAAACTATTATGACTACCTTCCTTTGCGAAATAAGGTGTTGAATCAAGGACAACAACTATTCTCCCAACGGTCCATTGCGTCATCAAATTTATCTCCAACTAAACCTTTAAGTCGAGACTGAAGATTTTTCTCTTTAGAAATAAGAAAGGCATTTTTCTTCGCAAGAGAAGAATAAGATTCTTCTAATTTGGAATATTGTTCTTTAAGCTGACTTTACACTTAAAGCTATTCTACCTTGAATGAGTGTATCTCTTTCAGCGATAGATGACTCTGTTACTTCTTTAAGTTCATTTCTCAAAGAGCGAAGAGATTGCTCTTGGTCATCACATACTTTTTGAAGAATACTAAGTTGTTGCGAAGATATCGCCATCTTGTTTAAATAAGTTCTCTTCTCTTGGGATAAGGTTTTATTCTCATCTGATAAAGTTTCCATCCCTAAATTAGCTTTAGTTAAAGAATAAGAAAGACGAGATACTTCATTACTTAATAAATCTTGTCTTTGAATTAATTGGGTATTTTCATTGGTAAGATTATTTATATGATCAAGAGAATATGAATAGAGGTTATCTAATTGGTTATATTGATCCATCAAGATTTCTTTATCAACACGGGCTTCTTCAACAGCAGATTCAAATTGATATCTCTCCATTATTCGTTTCTGGTTTAAAGCTTAACATGCGAAAGAGGGATTTCAAGGATAATTAAATATGGGAAGGATAAAACCATTAAGAAGGCAAATTAAAGACACAGATAAGAAAATTATACCTCTCAATTCATCATTCTTCTTGCGAAGATTATCACGATCCAGTAAAACATTCTGAAGCTTCTGATTTTCAAGACGAAGAGCATTATATTCTTTTTCCAAAGCTGTCTGCGAAGCAGCTCTGTCAGAACCCAAATGCTTGCTCAGAATTTCGCAAACATTAGACTTGATAGGATCAATAGAAGAATTCTTGACATCATCCATAACTTCAGATAAAACTTTGAAGGCAATATCTATCCCTTTCACGGTTTCTTTCGAAAGAGGAAGAGACTTAGGTAAAGAACTGGTAGAGATGGAAGGTTGAGAAACATTCTCAATGGGAAGAGAAGAGGTTTCATTCACAGCAGGATCAACAAGGGGAGTTTCAACCATTGGGAGGTCAGCTGAAGAAATGAAGTCTGAGGCATCTTTTTCGCGAATTGGAGATAAAGGTTTATCTTGCGAAGATGTCGCAGAAGATTTAAAAGAGATGAGTAAATGGAAGGGAATAGAAGTTGGAACAGTTTTAAGGTGGCGAGATTTCTTGGCTGGTTTATTAACATCTTTATCACCCTGCGAATTACAATCCAGATAAGAAACAGAGGCAACAATATTGTTATTATAAAGGATAGTGTTTCTTACTACCTTCTCATTCGCAGACTTTCTTTTATGCGCAACAACCTTATGCTGCGACTTGGGAATGTTAGGGTTCTAAACTGTAAATCTAGTGTTGGAAGCTCTTTTGCTGAAACAACAAGAGTATGGGAATCACATAAACAACATCAAATAAGGTAATAAAGAAGATCAATTTCAGCAAAACTCATAAAGAAGAAAAAAGAAAACTAACCTGGATGAATCCATGGAAGATAATAGCAGGGAGATTGTTTCGAAGAAAGTTATGAACTATGAAGATTTGTAGAAGAAATAGTATGAAGATGAATAAGAACATAAAAAGATTGAAGAAGAAAGAAGAAAAGTTGCAATAATGGAATTTGCAGAAGAACGATGAAGTTGCAGAGAAGATAAAAATAAAGAAGAAGAGAGTGAAAAGGAATATATATAGAGGGAATTCCTCCTCGAGAAGATAAACACGATTAATACGGAAAGATATAAGGGGTTAAAAAGTAAAGGTTACGAAAGACGTGTCGAGAAATAAATGGAAGAAAGAATACGTGTGATAAATGCAGAATATGAAAAGATAAGCAGTTGCGGCATTTCTCACATCATTCTCTACTTTGCAGAGAAGATATGAGAAGAGGCAAGATGTAGGATCAGAATCTCGCAATGACAATGTTTCAGCGAAATTATCAATGACACGGCACAACAGCGTCGCAGAACAAATTCAGAAATGATAAAATAAATGACGTCAACTAAGATCACGAGAAAGATATGATAGTCCTACGAAAATTAGAGAGTTTGCGAAATTAACATTTGTAAGGTTGCGAGAATGTCGCAAACCATACCCGAAAATAAAGGACAGATTAGATGTCATCCACTATGTATTTCCTTATAAATAGTCGTTCAAGTTATAGAGAAGGGGAGAGATATTTTTTGAGTAAGAAACAAGTAAATAGGAGAGAGAAAGTTCAGAGCAGAGATCATTCTTGTTTTCTTTATCTTTTCTTGTAAGAACATTCAAAGATTAATCAATAAAATTAAGAGTGTAAACCTAAAAATGAGTTGATTAATAATGAAATCATATGAGGGGTGTAGTGTAGGATTTCCTGCAACTACAAACTTAGTCATTGCTCCGTAGGTTTACTTATGTTGAGCACTTTCAATTAAATTGATCACTTTTGTGGTTTGATTTAGTTGTGTATTCCAATTAAATTAATCATGGGTTTACTTGTGATTAATTTGGTTGAGTTTTGGATATAGAAAATCATTCCTATGGTTTTTGGTGTCCAATTAAAAATCCTTCTTTTCTTTCGAAATTAAGGTCGCTCTTGTTGTTCTCTCGGGAATGACATCTAATGGGGGAGATTTCTTTTGAACTTGTGCTTATGGTAATATCTTGCGGGGTGTGCGGATGTGGAATTTTAGAGGGGTTATCTTGTATCTTTAAACTCCTTGATGAATGCATTTAGCTTCGGCTTTATGATTTCATCTAAATTAAGTTGGTATGTATTTTTTATTTTAGTCCATGAAATGTCTCTTGTGGAAATTTCATTATGATCCCGTTCTTTTACCTTTGCCAATTTTATTAACAAAAAGGGGGAGAAATAATGTAGTTCACACTACAAATACATATGGTTTTCGGATCATTGTGTAAGAGGGAGTGGTTTCCATGATCTAGATGGAGTATTGACTTTGATGCAATTGGACTTTGATGTTACATAATAATACTATGTCATTGTATAATGATGATCTAGAATCTCGATTTCTCTTATTGTTATAGCTACGGATCTTCAACAACGGTGGTGCTAAACTTACAACCTTTGGGATCATTGGAGTACTTGGAAGGACGAAGATTTCAAGGAACGTTGAAGATTAGACTATGGAATGGGAGCCACTAAAGTTTATCTTTTTTGTATTCCGTATGTATTAATAGTTTTGTCACTAAAATTGACAAAGGGGGAGATTGTTAGAGCATAGCTCGGTCAACCTTGCATGCGTTGCTATATCCAGCATGTTTGTCAATGTTAGTGATCAAAACTACGAGTCTTGATTTCTAGCCTATTATAGCTAAGTGTCGGACTATGATACGAAAGTGTAGTAAGCTCAAGGACTTCATGGAGATTCATCATACAACGACGAAGATCTACACCAAGAAACCGTGGAACTTCATCAACAAAAAGGTATGTGGAGACTTGAACTTATCTATCACTCAAAAGTCTATCTATTCTATCTCCTACTTCTTATGAGACAAAAGTCGTATGCTATATAGACTGGATCATACACATTTGACATTTCAAGCTTAGTATTCAATGATTATCTTTTTCTCAAAATAGTGTATTGGTAAAGCATTTCGCTTTGATCAGGTTTATCTTCACCTAGTGACGAAAGTCATGAAAAGTTTCAATCACCTTGAAAATTGCTTTGACGAGAAATAGTGTAACAACTATATAACGTCCTTTAAAAACGTTTCAATGGTTGGAATGCGAGTTTATATTACATAACCATGTTTTCCTTGAGCCGAAGTTTTCGAACTTTGTTGATCAAGAGAAATCGGTAGGATTGTGGAATTGGCTTGCCAAGTCCGCAAACCCTGTCCGCAGAATGACGGAAATTCTCGACCGAGAATTTCTGCTGGATTTTCCAAAACTCGTTTGTGTGCTTAGTCCGCGAACTGGCGAAAGTTCTCGTTCTGGGAATTTCTGCTGAGTTTGGAAAGCGTAACCGATTGTACTTAAGTCCGCGAACTTGCTTGTGAGCTTAAGTGGTTATGATCTAAAGATGTGCTCTGAACATGAATCATTAAATTACTAAGGAATGCTTTATGCAAACCGTGGCTATAATGCTCATGAGCCGATTCAATCGAATTGAATCATATTTGTTTCAATTGTGTCTTGTGTAGTACATGAGATTTCCTTGCAATTGAACAACTCTCTAACTAGTTCATCTTGAAGTCAATTTGAACTAGTTATGGTGAAGAAGAACAGGGTTAATATGAAATGCTCATATGGTTAACCTTTTGGGTTACTATGATGAACCAACATACACGTACACGTTTGGGCATGGTTTTCACGAACCCATTAAACGTTTACCACAAGTGTGTGTGACAAGCTAAGTTTTCGATCTAACGGTTGAGAAATATTAGCTTGAATCTAAATCAGGTTTTCATCTAACGGTGAATAAGAGTTGCTTTGTAACTAAGGAAAAACCCTGATTTGAAGAATATATATAGGAGACATCTAGCATTGGGAAAACTAATCCCCACACATCCGTGTGCTACTACTTCTCTTGCTAGAGACGATCTCCATTAACCTTTGATTTTCTTTTCAAAAATCAGGTTAACGACTTAAAGACTTCATTGAGATTGTGAAGCCAGACCGATACTACTTTTATCATAGTTGTGTGATCTGATCTTGCATCATCTATCGTACGAGTACAATCTTTGATTGGATTGAGATCGTGAGAGTTCTCCGATAGGCAAGATAACAAAGTCACAAACATCTTCGTCTCAGTGCTTGTGATTCCTTGACAAACCGCTTGTGTATTCAGAAAGGATTGTTGAGAGGTGATTGATTAATCTAGGCTGTTCTTCGGGAATATAAGACCGGATTATCAATTGGTTCTTGTTCACCTTGATTTCATATCATAAGACGGAACAAAACCTAGGGTTTATCTGTGGGAGACAGATTTATCCTTTGATAGACTTTTTGTGTGAGACAGATTTGTTTATTGTTAAAGCCTGCGATTTTGGGTCGTAGTAACTCTTAGTTGTGGGTAAGATCATCTAAGGGAATCAAGTGCGCAGTATCCTGCTGGGATCAGAGGCGTAGGGAGTGCAACTGTACCTTGTATCAGTGGGAGATTGGTAGGGGTTCAACTATAGTCCATTCCGAAGTTAGTTGGTAGTAGTCTAGTGTCTGTAGCGGCTTAATACAGTGTGCATTCAAACTGGACTAGGTCCCGGGTTTTTTCTGCATTTGCGGTTTCCTCGTTAACAAAATTTCTGGTGTCTGTGTTATTTCAATTTCCGCATTATATTGTTTATCTTTATAATTTGAAATAATACAGGTTGTGCGTTAAAGTTTAATCAATTAGAGATCCAACCTTGTTGTTGTTGATTTCATTGATTAACACTTGGATATTGGTCTTTGGTACCATCCAAGTTATTCCTTGTGTTTGATTAAAGACTCGCTATTGTTTTAGCTTGAGTAAATCAAAACAAGTGAGAGATATTAACTCCTTGAGATACTTTAATCTAGATTGAGTCTGACTGTCTAGTTGATTCTCTAGCAAAGTATTTCGGAGTTAGTCCATACATATTGCTAAGCGAAATATTAGGTGGTGTTGTTAGACCCCCGCTTTTTCACTTAATAAACTCCTTGATGAAGTCACTAAGTTTCGACTCTGTGATATCGTTTAAACAAAGTTTATATGTTTATTTCTTTTGGTCATGAAGTGTCTCCATGAAAATTTCATGAGGGTACCACTAGTCTTCGTGCCTTTGCCAATTTGTATTGACAAAAAGGGGGAGAATTAATGTGTAGTTCACACTACAAATACATACGGTTTACGGATCATTATGTAAGGGAGGGGGTTTCATGTTGAGATGGAGTATTGACTAAGGGGGAGTGATACATATCACCGTAGTATTATTGTCAAAGTTGTGATACAATAAATCTTTGATGATGTGCAATAATACTATGATGGATCTTCAACAAGTACAGGATGAACACATGAAGAGTTGAAGAACCAAGGAAATCAAGCTTCTCGATTTTGCTTTTAACAAGTACAAGCCATATGTAAAATGGTTTTGTCACTAAAATTGACAAAGGGGGAGATTGTTAGAGCACTGCTCGGTTGAACCCACTAGCGTTGGTATGTCAAGTTAGTTATCAATTTTAGTTTCCAAAATTCATTCTTGATTTAGCATACTAAAGATAGTTTCGGCCTAGATTAGGTCTAAGAAGTTGAATCGAAGCTATCCTTAAAGGATGAAGGTTGAAGATTGAAGACTACAAGAAGACATCAAGAAGTACTTCATCAACAAAGGTATGTGATTGATTTCATTTGGATTCTTGTTCAATTATACCTTTCTAATCTATCAAGATAAATGCTCACTCTATGGAATAATTCCAATAACGGTAAATGTACATTTATGTATATATACTTGAGGTTATTTGATTCATGACCTTAGAAACAATAACCTTTATTCTTATAAAGAATCTCATGTTATAGTGAATGAGCTTACGAATCCAACGAGCCAAGAATCACTCAATTCCGAGTTATAACGATGAAGTTATGAGTGACTTATTGAAGTAACAATTATAAGTGTTGTTGTAATTGTTACAGTTCGTTAGTAGGAAACAATCCATGGACTGTTTGTAACAGTACACGGATTTGGGCCCAATTACGTGAATAAAAGCTATTTTCGGTCAAGTTGGTGATGTTTCCTTGTCTAAGCAAGATGTCTATTAATCCAGACATATTGGATTACCATATTAAATTGTTTGTGATAACTTTTAATTCCTGCCTAAGTTAAAATGTGATTTATTCACATAAATAAATATTATTTAATTAATTATTTATACATAATATTTGTAACTTAGGAAAGACTCCCATATTTAGGAGAGTCTTGAAAAAGGAAAAGAGCTTTGCTCAGCTTCCAAGCTATTGTTCATTATAAATAAAGGGTTCGTGAGTTTACACGTTTTTCATCCCTTTTGGAAAATAGGCATAAGCTTTGCAGGTTGTTTCCATGTCTTCTGTTCTTCGTGAACAAGAGTGAGATAAAGTTTTTGTATTGGGGATCACAAAGCCAAGTTAAATTAAATCTTCGTGATTGATTATACAACTTGTAATCTAGGTTTTTCACCTTTTGTCTATTCTAAGGTTTTCTCTTCTGATATAAAACCATTCAAGAGTTGTTGATCATAAACCCTAGGTTTTGATAGATTTCAATTTTCGATCGGATACCAACACTTGTTAGTAGAAATCGGAGGCTATAAATAAAAACTTCTATTGAGGCATCTCGTAAAATCCTTGAGAAGTTTTAAACAAGATATCTCTAAATTTATTCTAGTTGTTCTTGTTGTAGAGTTATTAGGTTTCTCTTCCTATTTTTGAAGAGTATAATAATACCTAATCTACAAGTTTGTTTTGATATTACTTTTACCTAGTAGTTGTTTTTATCAAAATAAACACAAGATTTCCAAAACCTTGATTCATATCTAAAGGGAAATCAAACCGGTGTTTTGTGCAAACAAAATATCGAATCGTATCAACCGTGTTGTGGTATCTTCTAAAGAGAGCCTCGGGTTCTGCTAGAAGATTTGTGTGAAGAATTTCTAAAGAGAATCGGTATTATGCTAGGAGTTATACAAGTGCTGAAGAAGGTATTACATCTAGTCCGAATAGGTAGTAGGAAATTGGTGTAACAGCTTATAATCAGTGTGTGTTTATTCTGTACTAGGTCCTGGGGTTTTTCTGCATTTGAGGTTTCCTCGTTAACAAAATTTTGGTGTCTGTGTTATTTCTTTTCCGCATTATATTTTATTTATATAATAGAAATATCACAGGTTGTACATTAAGATCAATCAGTTCTTGTATCCGGCCTTAGGGTTGTTGAGTGAATTTATTGACACTTGAACATTGGTCTTTGGTATCGTTCAAGTTAATCCTCTTATATTCAATCGGGCTCGCAAATCCCTATTTTCTGATTGCGGATTGAATGAAGAGATAGAGATATAAAACTCTTTGATATACTTTTTATAGATTTAGTCTAACTGTCTAGTTGATTCTCTTGAAAGAATATTAGAGTTTGTCTATTCAGATTGCCAAACGAAATATTGGGTGTGGTTGTTAGACCCCCGCTTTTAAGTTTCGTCTGGCTTCACAATCCCAATGAAGTCTTTCAGTCGTTAACCTACAGGGTCTCGAGAAGAAACCTAAGGTTAAAGGAGAATCGACTCTACCAAACCAACTAGTATCACACATGAGGTGTGGGGATTAGTTTTTCCAGATGCTAGATGTCTCCTTTATATAGTTTTCAAATTAGGGTTTGCAATCTAAGTTACCTTGGTAACAAAGCATACAATATTCACTGTTAGATGAAAAACCTGATTCAACCAAGCTAATATCTTTCAACCGTTAGATCGAAACTTATCTTGTCACCCATACAAATGAAATGCATCCATTTAGGTTTGAGCAACCGTACCTAAACGTGCACACTTAGTTGGTTCACATATAGTTAACCAATGGTTAGCCATATGAGCACTTTCATATTAACCGTATTCATCTTTCTCATAACTAGTTCAAATGATTCATAAGAACTAGTTGAAGAGTTGTTCAATTGCTTAGGTATTTATTCATAGACACAATTGAAACAAAATCGGTTTGATCCACTTGAATCAATTCATGAACAATATAGCCGCAGTTTGCAAAGATTGCATTCCTTATAATTTATTGTTTTAAATTCATGAACTACCGATTTGAGATATCACCAACTTGAGTACGAGTACAGGTATGCGTACCTTAGCTACCGGATTTGAGTTTACAAATTCAGCAGAAATTTTCGGTTCGAAAACTTTCGAGGGTTCGCGTATGGGTACGGGTACTCAACCCGTCTCCTTCACCAATACCGCATGCACACATATGTACGCACTTTGCTTCCGGTACATGGATTTATACACTAATGTGCGAACACACTATATATTCTTATATCCATAGATGGTAATCTCAACTCTACATTTCAATCATTGAAACATTCTTCTATAATGTTATAACAATCGTTATTCACGACTACCGTCATCAAAGCTATTTTCAAGATTGAAACATCATCATGACTTTCGTCACTGGTAAATATGAAAATGGTTAAAGCGAAAGCTTACCAACGCATATTTCAAGAAAAAGATAGGTGAGTAAACTCGGCTCGAAATAGCAAATGTGTATGTATGAAAACTATCATACTTAAACGACTTTGTCTCAAGAGTAGGAGATAGAATAAACTTTTGAGTGATAGATAAGTTCAAGTCTCCACATACCTTTTAGTCGGATGAAGTTCCACCGGATCCTCGAGTAGTTCTTCGTCTTCGTAAGATGATCGAAATGGAGTCTAGAGCTTCAACTACACTTGACTATCCTAGACCGAGACTTAGTCATAAGTAAACTAGAAATCAAGACATATAGTTTTGATCACTAATATTGACAAACATGCTTGAGATAGCAACGCATGCGAGTTCGACCGAGCAATGCTCTAACAATCTCCCCCTTTGTCAATTTTAGTGGCAAAACTATCAATACATATGGATTACAAAATAGATAAAAACTTTGTAGATTCTCGTCCACATGCTTGATCTCCTTGGTGCTTCAACATTACTCGAAATCTTCGTCACTTCCAAGTACTCCAATGATTCCAAAGGTTGTAAGTTTAGCATCATCGTTGTTGAAGTTCCGTATCCATAACAATGAGAAAACAAATGCTCTCGATCATTGTTATAGAATGTCATAGTATTATTACACAACATTAAAGTTCTCATATCACAACTTCGAGAATAATACTATGGTGATATGTATCACCCCCCCTTAGTCAATACTTCGTATCAACACGAAAACCACTCCCCCTTACATAATGATCCGTAAAACACGTAAACCATATGTATTTGTAGTGTGAACTACATATTAATTCTCCCCCTATTTGTCAATAAAATTGGCAAAGGTACGAAAACGGGATCCTAATGAAATTCTCATGGAGACACTTTAAGACCAAAGAAAAGTACATATCAACTTGGTTTTGATGCAATCATAAAGCCGAAACTAAATGCCTTCATCACGGAGTTTATAAAGATACAAGATAACTCCTCAAATATTCCACAACCGCACTCCCACAAAGATATGGAAATTAAGCGCAAGTTCAAAAGAACTCTCCCCCATTTGATGTCATTCCCGAAAGAACAACAAGAGCGACCTTACTTTTACAAGAAAAGAAGGATTTCTTTGGACACCAAAAACCAAAAAATGATTTTGTTATCCAAACATTCTCAATCAAATTAACCACAAGAGAACCCATGATTAATCTAATCGGAATAAACAACTAAAATAATCACAAGCGAATCTATGATTAGTTTAGTTGGAAATGCTCACACAAGAAGACTTATGGAGACACACAATATAAAATATGGATCAGGGAAGATCAATACTGCGGAATATACAAGGATTCATTCTATTTTCCATCACTATTTGCATGACGACATACAATAGACATAATCCCTGTAAACAAAAGATTTTAACCTATCTTCTATCAAAGAATTGACATAATAGGCTTGACTTTTGTTTGTCAAAAGTTCATTCATTCTTTTATCAATACATGCATATCGACATATAAACGAGATAACTTTTGACATCGTATGGGACAATAATAGTTCACGGACGCAAACACACATATCCCGTAACATATTGCAACATATAAAACCATAATGATTAATATTGCAATCATCATCTTCCAAAATAATTTTTTAGAATTTAAACAAATAAACCTAAAAACACGAAGATGAAAACATTGGACATAGCTATGTGTACTCACAATAATGGTTATTCCAAAATCTAGTTATTCTTCTAAACAAAACAAGAATAAAATTCTCATAAGAAGATATACTAGTCATCATAGAGCTTTCTCAAGGCCTTTATTGATAATTCATTCTCATTATTTGAAAAACCCATTGATTATGGGATCGTTCAATTCCTCCAAATCTTTAGAAATACCTGTCAACTCATTAAGCTCTCTTTTTAGTTCACGCACGGTGTTCGTTGTTAGAGACAACATTCGTTCATAGTGAATTAACCCTTCTAAAGACGAAAAAATTTGAGATTTTAAATCGTTTCTTTTGCTGATAAATTCTTTCACCAATCCCCTGAAGTTATCATCAAGCTGATAAAAAGACACGAACCAATTAGAGGAAGAACCTTCTGCATTATTTGTAGCCTTCACTTTCTTCACCTTTGAGGATGAAATTCCTTTACATAGATACACGTTAGCTGCTTCGACTGCATCCCTGCTTGTGGTGCCTCTAGTTACAGGAGCCATGAAACTGTATCTTTTTAGAGAAGGAGGAAGTCTAAAAACGATTTTATAAATAGACTTATGAACGTCTAAACCCTAGAAGAACGGGCTTATGTAGTTTAAAGATCCATTATCTATATTGTTAGGAGAAAAATTTGCTAACAAAAATAAACACAATACTTGAGCCACAAAGACGCAAAACCCTATTTTCTCAAGTTAAAGATGAGGATGCGAACGTCTCTGGTATAGACAGGGACGTTGTGAGCCAAACACTCCCCTTATTTATCACATAGTGATTTACCAAGGTTTGTTGCATAAACATAATTCCTACCTCTTCTGAATCTGGTGGCACCATGTTGATTATCCAGATTCATCTTCTACATGTTATTTTGCAGTTTGGCAATTCTTTTGTTGTTCCTCTTAAAACTTTCACAAAACGAACAAATCATGAATCCTTTATCTTGTTGAACTGCCTTCTGTTTATCACAACTGTTAACCTTTATTTTCCTATGATCAATAGACACATGGGGTTGACAATGCCTGCAGATTTGCCTTTAAATCCTAAACCATTTGAGTTACCAAAGGACTTCTGACCAAATATCATTGCTGAAATTTTGTCAGAACTTTCGAATAATCTTTGTAGATCATCCTTAAGAGTGTTAATCTATTTTTACTTTAGAGTAATGGTTCTGGTGAGTTTATTATTGAGATAATCTTTCTCAAGAGTTTTCACCTGGATTAATGATTCTGGTTTCTTCAATGAAGCTTTTAATTAAAGATTTTCTTGAAGAACCTCTCTATTCAAGAATTCGGAAAACTCTGTGTCGGACTCAAATTCTGAATCAGGACTTGAGTATGTGGATGTTTATGCCGTGAGAGCTGAGGGTTCATTACATCCATCAGACGTATTTAAACGGTTGACGCTTAATAAAGATTTTTCTTCCACAGAATCATCAACGACAAATGCTGACAAAAGACGTTTATCACATCTAATGCTTCTTTTTACAGATTCTTTGATCTTTTCTGTTATCAATGGTTTATCAAACCAATCATTATTTGAACAACATTCAATAGCTCGAGACCAGTTAGAGGCTTCACTTGTGTCGGACACAGCATTGAACGCAGATGTTTGAACAGAACTTTGATCAAGAATTTTTACCTTTTCAAAAAGAGTATTTTTGGAGAGAGTGTTGAGGTTATTTCCTCCATCGATGGTGTGCTTCTTAGAAACGTATCTATTATCTTCAAATATAGTTTCTGAGATATCTCGAGCATCTTTAGACTTAGTGCATGTAGACATAAAATGCTGAAGATATGGGGTAATGGCATGTCTTATAGCATTCAAGCCGTCAGAATTTTTCTTTGCAGCAAGAATTTCTTCTGGACTATATCTATCAACATCCTTAGGTACAGATACATCTCCTTCTGTATTAACCAGAGGATCATAGCCATTAATAATGCGTACCCATGTTTGAAAATCACGAGCTTGAAGAAAAGCACACATAGCAACTTTCCACCATGGGTAGTCTGAACCATTGAATACTGGTGGTATGTTAATAGAGATAGCACCTCTGTCCATAAAGTCAGATCGCTACAAACACAGACTTTTGAGGTCTTGAACGTGTTTGCATACTCTGATACCAATTGAAAAAGCGGGGGTCTAACAATGTCACCGAATATTTCGATTAACAATCTGTATGGACAAACTCCAATATACTTTTTTATGACAATCAACTAGACAGTTAGACTCAATCAATAGAAAAGTATATCAAAGAGTTTTATATCTCTATCTCTTGATTTAATTCTTACTCAATCAAATCTACAAGTCTTGATTAAATACAAGAGATATAAACTTGGATGGTACCAAAGACCAATATCCAAGGATCAATCAATTTCCAATCAACAACCAAAGGTTGGATTTCATGATTGATCGATACAATGCACAACCTGTGATATTTAAATTATATAACAAAATATAATGCGGAATAGAAATAACACAAACACTAGAAATTTTGTTAACGAGGAAACCGCAAATGCAGAAAAACCCCGGGACATAGTCCATATTGAACACCACACTGTATTAAGCCGCTACATACACTATCCTACTACAAACTAACTTCGGTCTGGACTGTAGTTGAACCCTAATCAATCTCACACTGATTCAAGGTACAGTTGCGCTCCTTACGTCTCTGATCCTAGCAGGATACTACGCACTTGATTCCCTTAGCTGATCTCACCCACAACTAAGAGTTGCTACGACCCAAAGTCGAATACTTGATAGACAAATATGTCTCACACAGAAAAGTCTATAGAATTGAATAAATATGTCTCCCACATAAACACCCAAGAGTTTTTGTTCCGTCTTTTGATAAATCAAGGTGAACAGGAACTAATTGATAAACCAGTCTTATATTCCCGAAGAACAGCCTAGTATTATCAATCACCACACAATAATCTAAATCGTATGGTAGCGAAACTAGATATTGTGGAATCACAAACGATGAGACGAAGATGTTTTTGATTTATTTTTATCTTTCCCTATCGAAGATATAATCTCAAGCCAATTATTCAATTGAACTCGTACGATAGAAAATGGCAACATCAAATTGCTCAACTACAAGAAAATCAGTTTCTTCTGGCTTCACAATCCCAATGAAGTGTTTCAGTCGTTAACCTACAGGGTCTCGAGAAGAAACCTAAGGTTAAAGGAGAATCGACTCTACCAAACCAACTAGTATCACACATGAGGTGTGGGGATTAGTTTTTCCAGATGCTAGATGTCTCCTTTATATAGTTTTCAAATCAGGGTTTGCAATCTAAGTTACCTTGGTAACAAAGCATACAATATTCACCGTTAGATGAAAAACCTAATTCAACCAAGCTAATATCTTTCAACCGTTAGATCGAAACTTATCTTGTCACACATACAAATGAAATGCATTCATTTAGGTTTGAGCAACCGTACCTAAACGTGCACACTTAGTTGGTTCACAAATAGTTAACCAATGGTTAGCCATATGAGCACTTTCATATAAACCGCATTCATCTTTCTCATAACTAGTTCAAATGATTCATAAGAACTAGTTGAAGAGTTGTTCAATTGCTTAGGTATTTATTCATAGACACAATTGAAACAAAATCGGTTTGATCCACTTGAATCAATTCATGAAAAATATAGCCACAGTTTGTAAAGATTGCATTCCTTATAATTTATTGTTTTAAGTACATGAACTATCGATTTGAGATATCACCAGCTTGAGTACGAGTACGGGTATGCGTACCTTAGCTACCGGATTTGAGTTTACAAACTTAGAAGAAATTTTTGGTTCGAAAACTTCCGTGGGTACGGGCATGCGTAACTAAGGTGATTGGTTTACTAGTTTGCAAACTTACAAACTCCAGCAGAAATTTTCGGTTTGAAAACTTCTGTGGGTTCGCGTACGGGTACGCGTACTCAACCCGTCTCCTTCACCAATACCGCATGCACACATATGCACGCACTTTGCTTCCGGTACATGGATTTATACACTAATGTGCGAACACACTATATATGCTTATATCCATAGATGGTAATCTCAACTCTACATTTCAATCATTGAAACATTCTTCTATAATCTTATAACAATCGTTATTCACGACTATCGTCATCAAAGCTATTTTCAAGATTGAAACGTCAACATGACTTTCGTCACGGGTAAATATGAAAATGGTTAAAGCGAAAGCTTACCAACACATATTTCAAGAAAAAGATAGGCGATTAAACTCGGCTCGAAATAGCAAATGTGTATGTATGAAAACTATCATACTTAAACGACTTTGTCTCAAGAGTAGGAGATAGAATAAAATTTTGAGTGATAGATAAGTTCAAGTCTCCGCATACCTTTTAGACGGATGAAGTTCCACCGGATCCTCGAGTAGTTCTTCGTCTTCGTAAGATGATCACCATGGAGTCTAGAGCTTCAACTACACTTGACTATCCTAGACCGAGACTTAGTCATAAGTAAACTAGAAATCAAGACATATAGTTTTGATCACTAATATTGACAAACATGCTTGAGATAGCAACGCATGCGAGTTTGACCGAGCAATGCTCTAACAGTATTGTCTCGGTTCCATATTCATAGACAATCACACAAAGTGTATTGGTTTTCTCCACTTGCCTTTGATATTTAATTCACGAGTTAGGCCAGTTCGGACTAACCATATATCAAGTGGACACTGTGTTGAAATATTCCTTGAGTGATTGTATCTCCAAGAGGTTTATACACAGTGAGTCTTGTATAGGTTGTGATCAAAATAAAAGATTGTGGTGTATTTGGGTACCCTCGTATATTCAGCCTATCTAATTTTTCTTTTTCTTGATGGATGTTTGGTGTTTGCTTTATTTTGAACTTCATTTGTTTGAAAAAATGCCCAACAAATATTTATACTCCCTCCGTCCCACCATTAGATGACCTGTTTGGTTTAGCATTTTGTCCCACCATTAGTTGACCTATCTCATTAAACAAGAGGATATTTCTAAAATTGTCCTTTTGATTGATTATCGTTATCACAAGAAATATGTATAATTTGATATTTATATTCGTTGCGTAGGTGTTTTAAAATGATTTTCAACAATACAAAGTTTACGAAAATCTATGATATAGTTTGAGAGATAAATGATTTTTAAATTTTAAAAGTTATTATCCACAAGGGTATAGTTGTAAAAAATACTTAAAAACACTCATTTCATTCCTTGCCTTAAAAATTGTGCAAACTTCAACTAGGTCATCTAATAGTGGGACGCAGGGAGTATTATTTTCAATAAAACTCATATTTGGATCATTTGGATTCCTTGTTGGTCTGTCTATCTATTAAACCACTCTTGGGTTATTGAGTTTTTTGGAATTAGTAGCTTAATGGTTCAACTTAGTCTCTATATTTGGGTTCAAAAATTATTTTTCGACCTTCACAGGTTTCTTAATCTCTATATTTGGGTTCAGTAGTTTATCATCGCTACTGGAGCTGGAAGAAATTTATAACTATTTTGAATCTTTTGTTTCTTAGTTAATGTTTTATATGGTAAAAAATGTATCTCTCCTCCAACTGATCACATCAATGTCAATATGAATGGAGTTACCAATAAAAGAAGTTCATTAGTTGTCGCAGTTGCATTGTCATAATTACTAGAGGAGAGGTACAATGAGTTCTTTTATTGGTATCATTGAGTTTTCACAAAGAGCATGTGTCATAATTATTATTTCTGTATCAATGTTATACCTCTTTATATTTCTGTAAATTTCTGAGAACCGGGCTTAGGTGTTTTAATTATTCCGTAAGGGTTTTGGCCACATTCACCTTGAAGTACTGTCATTGATTTATATTGATTCACTTCTAATCATTTTATTATAAAAATTGATGAATATATGTTTAAATGTTGATAATAATACTAAAGTGTTTATTTGTGATGGTCGAGACACGTTTCTTTTCTTTGATATTGGTATAGAGACACAGGCATAGGACATCCTTTATAACTACCAGGGGTTGCTCGAGATGAGTTCACTGAAACAATTATCGATTAATTGTGAATAATGAACGGGTTACGTACGACCATTACAGGTACATTTTAATTAATGCGAGAGTGGTGATAACTTACTTAGACCTATGGGTGGGGATGATAAAAGGGTATGGATACCTGACCAGGTAAGTTTTCTGTTTGTTCTACTCGTGTTACGATCAATAAAAGGTATGCAACTTTTCACGAAGTAAAATTACTTTGGAGACGTCCAATTCACCCCTCTCTAACTTCCCAATATTTTAAATTTGTAAAGGGTATCATATGCAACTCTTGACAAGGTAAAGATTAGGTTTAAAATACCAATCCCAAACAAGTATTTTATGTGCAATGGGGAGGAAGAGTCGATGGATCATATTTTATGGCACTGTCGATTTGCAACAAAAGCTTGGAGCCGATTATGTAATATTTTTGGCTTGTAACCCCATATCAATCTGATCACTTCTTATACATCAACAACATGTAAAATATGTATGCTAAAGGACTTATGGTTGTTGGACATTCTTGTGATCTCTGAATTGTGGCTTACTATGAATAAAATAGTGTATGGGAAGAAGATATATAACTTGCAATTTTTAAAGATGAGGGTATTTCATTTGATTCATGAGTATTCAAGTTGACTAAAAGGAGATGTGCATAATTTAGCTAAAGAGGTGAAATTTATTGTCCATTCCAGAGTAGTTCATCGAAGAGTGAAGCATTGGGAACCTGTTAAATGTGTGTGGCAACCATTGAATATGGGACAATTGCTTGTTTTGACGGAGATGCTAGAGTAAATCATGGTATTGCCAAAGCAGGTGTGGTGGTAAGAGATGTTTAGAGAATTGCTCAGGTGAACCCACCAAGAATTGGTATGTCAAATTTAGTTGTCATATTTTAGCTCCAAAACTCGAAGTTCCTTGATTAGATTACTAGAGTCAACTTCGTTAGGATAAACTAGGAACATTATAAATGCTGATACGGACTCGTATTACTCTGAAGAACTTGAAGATGTATCCATATCAACGTATACATCATCCTTTTGTTCGAGGTTAGCAATACATGATTGACTTGTTTCCATATCTATCTTCGTTTATTTCAATTCGTTTATATTTAAAAATAACATACGATGTTATATATCATTAGTATTGGATACTTGATCATTGCATTACGATCAAAGTGTTAAAGAAGTATATACTAGTTGTTTTATACAACTTTGGTATATGCGATTACGAAGTATAACGTTTATCTTTTAAACTTTATAAATGCGAAATAACACTATTTTTAATTTGTTACTAGTTAGTGTATTTAAATTTGGGTTGATTGCATACCTAGAGAACTATGGTTAAGTGCATGAGTTTAAAAAAGAAGACTTGCGAAACTTTTTCCGTAGTTGAAAGAAATCAAAGATCTATTCTAGGACCTATCTATTAAACAAGGATCTATACTAGGACCGGTCACAGTATAGCAAAACTGATCCTTTACCTAAGGATCTATTGCATGATCGGATCCCTTACTTGGGGGTCTATAGCAGGACTTATCCCCAATGTTAACCAATTATTTTATTTTTTCTGATTTCGGCTATAAACTTAGGATTTGAATAGGTGTATCGGAAATATGGTTTGGTTAATATGAAAATTTCACAGTGTCAACATTTCTATTTTGAATATATGTTTTACTCTTATAATTTAATGCCCAATTATTTTCCTTTGTGTGATCGTCTATGTATACGAGATCGAGACAATACAACAATTAAAGTGTGATTACTTGATAATTGGTTCGGACTTAACCAAACTCTATAGGATCACTATCAAGTAATACGGAGTTAACGTTTGTGTAATTTACTTTAAATTATAATAACAACAATTATAATTGTGGAAAATAAAAGTAAATGACACAACAAGATTTTGTTAACAATCGAGGGACCAAGTCCGTAATTAAATACTCTTAGAATTAAGCCGTTATACAAAATATAAACCAACTTCGTATAGTTGAGACCAAGCAACTAAACCTAGTTCACTTAGTTTTTCAGTATCCATGCGCTTCCAACATTCAATAAGTGCACGCACTGGAACAATTCCTTTGGATCGTATTCCAAACAATAAAGGAACAATAAATATGTTTGGTAACAACTCTAGACATCTTGTGATAATCCATTATTAACAGACTCCGTTCTGTGCATGATTGATCACAAGAGATTCAAGTGGTGTTGTGCAGGTTTAATTGAAGATTAAAGAAGATTTGAAGACGAAGAAGATTTTATTTTTGTTGATTGTTGTTTTGTCAATATGCATTTGCAAAACTACTCAAGCATGTTTGTCAATGTTAGTGATCAAAACTATAAGTCTTGATTTCCAGTCTATTATAGCTAAGTCTCGGACTAGGATAAAAAGTGTAGTTGAGCTCAAGGACTTCGTGGCGATTCATCATACAAGTAGAAGAACTACTCAAGGAACCGGTGGAACTTCTCGACAAAAAGGTATGTGAAGACTTGAACTTATCTATCACTCAAAAGTCTATCTACTCTATCTCCTACTCTTTGAGACAAGAAGTCGTATGCTATATATATATAGACTTGGATTATACACATTTGGTATTTCGAGCCGAGTATACCCTGCCGATCTATATCTCGAAATATGTGTTGGTAAGCTTTTCGCTTCGATCAAGTTTATCTTTACCATGTGACAAAAGTCATGATATGTTTCAATCATCTTGAAAATTTCTTTGACGAGAAATGGTGTAACAACTATATAACGTCCTCTAAGAATTGAAATGAGAGTTTAGATTACATAACCAATGGTGGACATAAGCATTGTTGTGGAAACACATTTATGTATAAGTCGTATTCCTTGAACCAAAGTTTGCGAACTTTGTTGATCAAGAGAACAGGAAGAATGGCGTGATCCAAGTCCGCGAACTCAGTTCGCGAATTGCCGAAGTTCTCAAACCCGAGAATTTATGCTGGATTTGACAAACTACTTGCGTGAAGCTAAGTCCGCGAACTCAGTCCACGAACCGGCGAAGTTCTCATACCCGAGAATTTCTGCTGGACTCGGTAACTTAAGTCCGCGAGCCTAGTCTGCGAATTTGAGAAGGTTATATATCTGAAGATGATTTCTGAACTTAAACTTAAAAAGACTAAGGAATGCAGTTTGCAAACCATGGCTATAAAATTTCATGAACCGATTCAAGTGAATCAAATCATCTTTGCTTCAATTGTGTCTTGTGTAGTACATAAGATTTCCTTGCAATTGAACAACTCTCTAACTAGTTCATTTTAAGTCATTTGAACTAGTTATGGTGAAGAAGAACATGGTTGATATGAAATGCTCATATGACTAACCTTTTGGTTAACTATTGTTGAACCAACAAATGCATACGTTTTGGTACGGTTAACAAACCTAGAAGCGTGCATTGTCAAGTGTGTGTAACAAGCTAAGTTTTCGATCTAACGGTTGAGAAATATTAGCTTGAATCTAAATCAGGTTTTCATCTAACGGTGAATATTGAATGCTTTGTTACTAAGCTAAAATTTATGGCAAACCCTGATTTGAAAGACTATATAAAGGAGACGTCTAGTATTGTGAAAAACTAATCCCCACACCTTACGTCTGATACTAGTTTGCGTGCTAGAGTTGTTTCTCCTTTAACCTTTGGTTTTCTTCTTCTAAAACCGGGTTAACGACTTAAAGACTTTATTGGGATTGTGAAGCCAGACCGATACTACTTTTATCGTAGTTGTGTGATCTGATCCTGCATCTTCTATCGTACGAGTACAATCAGATTGATTGGCTTGAGATTGATATCTCCGATAGGAAAGATATAAAAAGTAATCACAAACATCTTCGTCTCATTGTTTGTGATTCTGCAGCATCTTGCTTCGCTACCATATGATTAAGATTGTTGTGAGGTGATTGATAACTCTAGGACGTTCTTCAGGAATATAAGACCGGATTATAGATTGGTTCATGTTCACCTTGATTATTATCAAAATACGGAACAAAACCTTTTAGGGTTTATCTGTGGGAGACAGATTGATCCTTTGATAGACTTGTCTGTGTGAGACAGATTTTTTTATTGTCAAAGCCTGCAATTTTGGGTCGTAGAAACTCTTATTTGTGGGTGAGATCAGCTAAGGGAATCAAGTGCGCAGTATCCTGCTGGGATCAGAGTCGTAGAGAGTACAACTGTGGATCAGTGGGAGACTGATTGGGGTTCAACTAAAGTCCAGTACGAAGTTAGCTTGGAGTAGGCTAGTGTCTGTAGTGGCTTAATACAGTGTGTGTTCAATATGGACTAGGTCCCGGGGTTTTTCTGCATTTGCGGTTTCCTCGTTAACAAAATTTCTGGTGTCTGTGTTATTTCAATTTCCGCATTATATTGTTTTATCTTTATAATTGAAATAATACAGGTTGTGCGTTATATCATCAATTATAGTAATCCAACCTTTGGTTGTTGATTGTCATTGATTGATCCTTGAATATTGGTCTTTGGTACCATCCAAGTTATTCCTTGTATTTGATTAGAACTCGCAGTTCCTGCTTGAGTATATCAAATCAACAGAGAGATATAAACTCGTTGATATACTTTTAATTGATTGAGTCTTGTTGATTCTCTTAAAAGTATATTTGATTTTGTCCATCCATATTGCTAAGAAAAATATTGGGTGGTGTTGTTAGACCCCCGCTTTTTCAATTGGTATCAGAGCAGGAAAACACGTTCAAGACCTTACAAGTCTGTGTTTGTAGCGATCTGACTCTATGGACAGAGGTGTTATCTCTATTAACGTACCATCAGTCTTCGATGGCTCTAATTATTTATGGTGGAAAATTATATGCGAGCTTTTCTTCAAGCGCGTGATTTTCAATCATGGGTATATGTTGTTAATGGCTATGATGATCCCGTTGTGGCAGTTGGAGATGTAAACGTTCCCAAGAATATTGGTGAATATAATCCTGCCGAGATACTTGCTGCAAAGCAAAATTCCGACGGTTTGAATGCCATCATACATGCCATTACCCCAAATCTTCAGCACCATGTTTCAAATTGCACTAGGTCTAAATATGCTTGGGATATCTTAGAAACCGTATTTGAAAGTAACTCCAGTGAAAAGGAATCTAGGCTTCAAAACCTTAATTCCGATTGGGAGAACCTTCGTATGGCAGATGAAGATACATTTGATGAGTTTAATCACAGAGTGTCTGAAATTATTAATGCATCTTTTGCATTGGGTAAGACTATTCCTGAAAAGGACATTGTGATGAAAATTCTCAGATCGCTGCCATCTAGATACGAGTCTAAGAAGCATGCCATCGTTGAGGGAAATAACCTTGATAATATTTCCATAAATACATTGGTTGGAAAGCTAAAGATCTTTGATCATGAGCATACATCCAAAATCGGTAAGGATGTTGCCTTTAAAGCACAAAAGAACACTAAGTTACTTGATAAAATTAAAAGTGTATATGTCTCTGAGAATGATCAGTCTTAGGGTGATTTTTGGGATGAATATCTTGACAAATCAGTCTCCTTGATCGCAAGACATTTTAGGGATCTTCTATTGAAGAGAAGTAAACGGTTTTCAAGAGACAAACCCAGGTCATCAGATAAACCTCACAATCGCGTCTCTCCTAAAAACAGGGATGCTGACGAGGCTGATGGCGAGGATATGCCACAGTGCTTTAAGTGTAAATGTTTTGGTCATTTTGCAAACGAGTGCCCAAATCGTAGAAAATACACTGGGAACAAAGGTCTTGCTGGAAAACTTGATGAAATGTATGAGATCTATGATTATGATGAAGATTGGAATTCAAGTGTTGGTCTTCTATGTAGAAACATTGATTTTGATAATTGTAGCAATACATATATCAACCTTGATGGTTTCGGTGAAGAAGAGAATCCAATCAAGCTGGAAGAATCAATTGACTCATCCTTTGGAAACTCTGTTTGTAATGTTTCAGGATCTACTATGTGTCTGGATGCTTTCACACCACAGATGCCTGAATACTATCCAAGTTTGACGTGCTCGTTTTGTTCTCAGAAGGGTCATGAACTATCAAGATGCTACAAGTACAAACATCAAGTGAGGCACGCCAACAAACTTCAATGAAGAGCAAATCGATTGGAAATGAAACTTAAACTTGCTAAGAAGACTGCTGAGGTATATAGGATTTTATCTTCGTCTAAGAAGTTGGTTTCCAAAGACAACATAATACCATTAGAGAAGAAGGTATAGTCAAATCGCTTTGTTAGACAGAAGTCAAAGGATTCCTCTCAAGAGGAAAATGGTGGACAAATTGTTGTTCATCACAACAAAAATTAATTGTGTTGTTTGGTAAATCTTGTCTCATGTGCCTGATCAAAAGAGATAAGATTGTGTACCGCTCAGGCTTTAGGAAAAACTTTTTTTCTTAGGTTTGTTTTTCCTGTCTATAAAATAAAGTAAAGGGTTATTATCAACAATTCTACTCTTTATAGAGTTTAGAATTTGGCGTCCACGAACCTGTTTAAAGGTTGCGAACCCTACATTCCTTTTTCCTCTCTGATATCCTTTATATCTTAAGACTGCTTGATGAGATTATGAATTCCACTCACAAAAACCAGTTGTTTATAACTGTTCTCTAAGCATCATGTCTTTGGATGGAAAAGATGTCAATATGATTGTTAAGCCATCAATCAAGGAAAAAAGAAATCTCCAGTAACTCCTTCCTTGAAAAAAAAGAGGAGGAATACAAGAAAGCCAAGGGCCGTCCCTTCTAACTCTCAGAAGTTTCCCGATGTTCTTGATGAGTTGAAGGAAGTAAGAACGGAGATTCGTGAAATAAAGGCTTGCGTTTTAAGAT
Source organism: Papaver somniferum (assembly GCF_003573695.1). Taxonomy (NCBI): domain Eukaryota; kingdom Viridiplantae; phylum Streptophyta; class Magnoliopsida; order Ranunculales; family Papaveraceae; genus Papaver; species Papaver somniferum. The sequence goes on from NC_039362.1 coordinate 24,847,171, forward strand.
CTTTGGAAATTCAGAAGGCCCTGGTTCGACATCATCAGCCAAGACGATTTGTTGGTATTGACTCCTTCCTCCACGAACCTTATCTTCCAATGGCTGTTGACGACAAGGAGTTCGGGAATGATAAGGAATTTATCAAAAACATTGTTGCCTAGTATGTCTTCTTTTTTGGCTTAGTTGGAAGAATAACTAGTGCTTGGAATAGCAATGCTTGTGACTACACATATCTATTATTTTTCATCTTCTTATTATTTTTTTTAGGTTTATTGGTATTAAATTCTAAAAATATTTGGAGGATGATGTTTTTGCAGTATTAATCTTTATGATTTGATATATTGCAATTTGTTATGGGTTATTGGTGTTTACGTCCGTGAACTATGTGTGTCCCATACTTTGTCAAAAGTAAAGTCGTTCGTGTTTGGTATTCACGTACTGGTAAAAGAATGAATGGACTTTTGAGAAATACAAAAGTTAAGCCTATATTGTCAATCTTTGATGGAAGATAGGTTAAAATATTTTGTTTTCAAGGATTATGTCTATTAATTGTTGTTATGCAAATAGTGATTGAAGATAGAATGAATCCTTGTGTATTCCGCAGTATTGATCATCCCTGATCCAGATTTTTATGTATTACCGTGAGGCTCCGTAATGTATCTTATGTTGAGCACTATACATCCAAGTTGATTTATTAGCTTAGTTGGTGTTCCGTGAGATATGTTATGTCGAGCATATTGAACTAAATTAATCATCTTGTTTGGTTACTTAGTTATTGCTCCGTAAGTTTTCTTATGTCGAGCAAAATAAATGACAATTAAATTGATTACTTTTGTGATTAGTTTGGTTGTGTATTCCAATTATATTAATTATGGGTTCTCTTGTAATTAAGTTAGCATTGTGTGACTTTGTTATCCTTGTCTTTCCGTTTCGTGTTCCATACCTGCGTTTCACATTACATATGTTAGTATTCAAAACCTTTTCTGTCGAACACGCCCGACAAGGAGGGTCATCGGGCCCGATGCCATGTCCTGGTCGAGGTATCTCATCACTATCTTTTAGATTCAGTGGAAGGGTATTGGTCATCCTAGTTGCTAGGACCGATGGTCCCAAGTGGTTATCGACCAACCATCTCGGGAAAGTGGTCACAGCCACTTGCGATGGGGGTAACCTTTCAATTGTAAGTAGGTTACCTGGATGAGAAGAAATCGCATCTTAACAACCTTTGGTATCTGGCTTCCAACCACCAGAACCCTTAGGATACCTCGGCACTTGTACACTACCACTGCCCCGAGTATCGAATAGCCAGTCGTATGTAAGTCACGTCGGCACTTGCACACTGCCATTACCCCGAGTACGAATGACCATTCGAGTGTAAGTCACCTCGGCACTTGCTCACTGCCATTGCCCTAAGTACGAATGACCATTCGAGTGTAAGTCACCTCGACACTTGCTCACTGCCATTGCCCCGAGTACGAATGACCATTAGTCGCTCATGTCATATTTCCTACCCCTCGTGGTTTTAAAGAAATAAAGAACAAGTTTTGTTACCTGTTTTTCCCGCACCCCCTTCACGGGTGGTAAAGCTTCAGAAATTGTGCTTTCCACGGTTTTGACTCGGGAGTTCCATCAGGTTTTAACAATCGATAAGCGCCTTCGCTCTCCTTAGACACATTCGTGTATGGTCCTCCCCATTTCGCCGCCAATTTACCGCCTTTTTTATTGCGCCCCAATCGGCTAGGTACTTCAACACTAATTTCCCAGGTTGAAATTCTCTTGCGCGAACTCGTTGATTGTATTCCCGCTGTAACCTCCTTTGGTAGTTTTCCATTTTTTGCAGCGCCATCTATCTTGTTTCCTCCAAATCGTCGAGTTTGGCCAAAATAAGATCGGCCGAGATGTTTCGCCTCCATGCTTCGGTTCTCGTGGTGGATATCATCGCCTCGGTTGGTAGTATCGCTTCGGTTTCATAAGTGAGCATGAAAGGTGATAGCCAAGTTGCCTCCCTCCGAGTAGTTCTATAGGACCATAAGACGTTATAAAGCTCTTCGCATCATTCACCATATTCCCCATCCAACTTCTTCTTCATATTATCGGCGATGGTTTTGTTTGTGATCTCGGCTTCCCCATTGCTCTGAGGATATATGGGGGTGGCCTTGCTTTTCCGGATGTTGTAGGTGTTAAATAGCAAGTCGATGTTCTCTCCTTGAAGTTGCTTTCCATTGTCCGAGACGATGGCTGGTGGTACTCCGAAACGACATATGATGTGCTCCCAAATGAACCTGGAGACATCTTTGTCGCGGATGTGTTTCAAAGGTGCCGCCTCTATCCATTTATTGAAGTAGTCCGTTGCCACAATTAGATATTTCCTCTTCCCCGATCCTACATGCAGTGGTCCTACGATATCGATCCCCCATTTAGCGAAAGGACATGGGCTTACTACTGAGTTGGGGGTTACTGACGGCGCATGTATTTTCTTACCAAACCGCTGGCACTCCTCGCAAGCTTGTGCCATTTTCTTTGCGTCATCATTCATATATGGTCAGAAATATCCCATTGTTTTTGCCCTAGCCGACAGACTTCGGCCCAAGCTATGGTTACCAGCTGCGCGACAATGTAGCTCATTCAACATTGTTTGGCATTCCTCCTTGCTCAAGCATCTTAGAAGTGGTCCCAAGTAAGATTTTCTGTACATAATTCCATCTCTTAATTCATAGGCGGCCGATTTACTCTTAATTTTGTTGATCTTTGGCCATCCCCTGGGTAGCTCGCCTGTCTCCAAGTATAGGTGGATCGGCTTCCTCCAATCTCCTTCGCGATACCTATCGTACGTGTTGACAGCCACGCCAACGTGTACTTATGGCGTTTCTGGTATTGAGGGTGTAAAGAGTCTCATAACATGAATACCTTCCACACTCGGGTCCGATAGATGGGACGCGATATATGACAGGGCGTCAGAGTGTCGATTGTCTTTCCTACATATGTGACGAAATTTAATGTTGGGGATCTGGTCGATGTAGAACTGGGCGAGCTCCCAGTACTTTTGAAAAATCGGGTCATGGATAGCATATTTTCCTGTAATTTGTCGGATCACAAGCTGCGAGTCGCTAGTCAGTCTTACATCTTGTATCCCCATTTCGACGATTATCCTTAGAGCATGTATCGTTGCTTCGTACTCGGTAACATTGTTCGTTGCTTTGAATTCCAGTCTAAATGAGTGGACTATCTTCAACCCCTTCGGCGTGGTGAAGACTAACCCCAGGCCTGATCCATCTTTGTTTGACGCTCCATCGACGAATACTTCCCAGCGTGTCGAACTGCTGGCTTCAAGTAGATCGGACGGATCTTCCCGATCTTCTTCCATTCCAGGTATATCCTCGACCTCATCCTCTTCACTAATGGGAAATCCGCCAGGAAGTCCGCCACCACTTGTGCTTTCACTGCTGTTCTCATTTCGTAGAAAACGTTAAACTGTTTAATTTGTGCCCCCCACTTAGAAATTCTTTCGGATCGGCCTGCATTGTCCAGCACCACTTCAATGGGCGACTTTGTGAGCACGTGGATCCGATGGGCTTGAAAATACGTTCTCAGTTTCAGAGTAGCAAATGCTAACGCCAGAATCATTTGTTTCATCCTTGTGTAATTTCTCTCGGCCGGGCTCAATGTTTTGCTGATGAAGTAAACGGGTTTTTCCTCATTTCCTTCATTCTTAACTAAGACTGCGCTGATAGCGTACGAAGTCTCCCCGAGATACAGGGTAAGGATCTCTGATGGCTCTGGTAGCACTAGGAGACTTGCAAGATGTATCTTGATATTCTGAAAGGCCTCCTTGCACTCGTCCGTCCATGTAAATTTTTATCCCCTTTTAATAGTGCTGAAGAAATTTTTACACCTGTCGGATGATCGCGATATAAATCCCCCCAGTGCCGCTATGTTTCCGCTTAGTTTCTGCACGTCTTTCACTGTTGTTGGTGACGACATTTCGAGGATTTCCCTGACCTTGTCAGGATCCGCTTCTATCCATTTGGGCGTGATGATATACCCCAGGAATTTTCCCGAGGTGACTCAAAAATCACACTTGGCCGGGTTAACCTTCATCTTGAACTCCCTCATCGTCCGGAAGATCTCCTCAAGGTCCCTGATGTGGTTTTTGGCTAAGCGACTTTTCACCAACATGTCGACATAAACTTCGATGGTGTTGTGGATCTTGTCTTCGAACATATCCCCTACCAACCTCTGGTATGGGGCGCCCGCGTTTTTTAGCCCGAACGACATCTTGGTGTAACAGTACAAGCCCCTAGGTGTGAAGAAAGAAGTATGTTCTTGATCCTCTGGGGCCAATGGGATCTGGTTATACCACGAGTATCCATCCATCAATGTTATCGCTTCATACCCTATTATCGACTCCACTAGTTGATCGATGCTTGGGAGAGGAAAGCTGTCCTTCAGATAAGATTTGTTTAAGTCGCTGAAATCAATGCAGATTCTGACTCCTCCCTTTTTCTTCGGTACTACGACCATATTAGATAACCACTGCGGGTACTGAGACTTTCGGATTATCCCCGATTCCTGAAGTTTCTTTAATTCCGCTTCAACTGTCGTCTGTAACTCTGGTGCGATTCGCCTCATCTTTTGTCGGATAGATTTGAAACTCGGATCGATCTTCAAATGATGGAAGCATACTTTTGGGTCTATGCCTTCCATATCGCACATGTTCCATGCGAAAACATCCATGTTCTTCTATAGGACCAATGTGAGTTGATTTATCTGTTCTTCTGATAATAACGACCCGATCCTTACTATCTTCGGCTCTTCTATCGTTCCCAAATTGATTTCTCGGGTGGGTTCTACGTCCGAGAAGTTCGGATTTGGTTCCTTTAACGGAGCCATTTCATGTAATTGCTACAAGGGCTCTTTTTCTTTTGCTTCGTATGCCATAACCGCTTGGGAGATAACCTTTTCCAATTCTTCTGTCGCCTTAGCTTCTTTGGCCTTGTTCTTCTCCCTCCGCTGTCTTGCCCGTCGTTCCTCATTTATTTGGATGTCGACTTGCATGCATTGCCTGGACGCCTGTGAATCGCCCACGACTTCTGCTATTCCTTTATACGTTGGAAATCTCAGTATTTGATGATAAGCCGATGCCACCCCTTTTATTCCGGCGATCCAAGGTCTCCCGATGATAGCTTCATAGGGTGAGGCGACATCGACTACACAGAATGTAGTTAGAGTATCCAGATAACCGCCTCCGTCCGAGACTCTCATAGTTACCTCGCCCTTTGGGATAGTCACGGTCCCATTAAAGTCGTAAATCTAATATGTTGAGGGGACGAGAATGTCATCCGATAGTTCCATCCTTTTGAATGTCTCGTAGAAAAGCACTTCGACTGAACTCCCACTATCTACCAGTATCCTTCTCACGCCCCACTCCTCGATCAACAGGGTGATGACCAATGGGTCGTTATGGGCTTGACCGTTCATCGGGACATCCTTGGCCGAGAAAGAGATAGGTTGCATCATCCAAGGTACCATCGGTAAAGTCTTGGCTACGCTGAAGATTTCTTTACTATTATGGTCCCTCTTGTGGATTCTAGAGGTGATCCATGGGCTCAGGTTATATTCCTGAGCGGCCTAGTGCGAGATGGTGTTCACAAACTGAGCTGATATGTCAATTCGGACCTAGTGGATAGGTGCATCGGGCGCGGTAGTCGGCTGTGGCATTTGTCGGACAAACCGCCCCAGGTATCCATCTCGGATGAGATGTTGCATGATGTCTTTCACCTCTCGACAGTTATTAGTGGAGTGACCTTGGTACTGGTGGTAGTGACAATATTCAGGGTGATCCTTGGTTTCTTCAAACTGCACTCCTCTTGATGCCGGGTATATGATGTCGTTTCTTTTCTCTACCTCTTTGAAGATTTCTTCTAATGGGGCGTTCAAGGGGGTGTAGGCTCTTGTCTCGTGCCTCGGCTTCTTTACTTTCGCCACCCACTCTTTCTTCCCCTTTTCCCGTGATGGTAGCTCTGGTCTCTTCTCGAGCCGTCTGGGGACATTGCCTGTGCTTTCCTTGGTTGCTGCACTGGCCTCTTGCACTCCCCTGTCCCTCGAATCCTTTTGAATTTCTTCCAGTGCGATGTAGTGCTCTTGCATTTTCCGCATTTCTTTCAATGTTTGCGGTTTTTCAGTGAACATAGCTATCCAGATGGGGTCCGACTTCCCTAACGTATTTTCAAATCTAAAGATCTGTTGATCGACTGGTACTTTCCCGATCTTTGTACACAGTTTTCTCCACCGATCAGTCAAAGCTCCGAGTGGTTCCCTGAACCTTCGCGCCAGGGTGAATAATCTATTGACTCTAGGCCGAGGTTTGTTGTTATGCATGTAAGTTTCGAGGAAGGTTTCAATTAGAACCTCATAGTTATTGATTGTCCCTGGTGGAAGTGTGTAGAACCAGTTTCTCGCCTCGCCTTCTAGGCTCGCCGGGAAGAATTTACAAATTATTACATCATTGTTCTTCCACTGGATCAGCGACATAGTATACATCTTTACGTGCTCGACTGCATTCCCCGTTCCATCGAATCTAGACAGAAATGCAGGGAGTGCGCACTTCGGTGGGAAAGCCATTTGCTCAAGCTCTTGGTAGAAGGGGGTCTTCTCGACCTCACTTATGACTTCGTCTAACTTGTCCTCCTCGCCACTTCCTGATAGTTTCTTGATCTTTTCTTCTAACTCTCTGAGCTTGGCCTCTGTTGCACTGTCAGACCTCTCATTTTTCTCGGGCCTATCTTCTTCTGTTGATGAGTCCTCGGGTGGACCGTACCCTCGGGTAGGTGGTATCGGAGGCTGCCCTGATCGGCCAGGGTTTCTCGGTCCTGCTACTGGTGGTAGTCGTCCTGATCGGCCTTGGTTACTCGATGTTCCTCGGCTAGAGGTTCCTCTTGACCTTGATCTTAGATTCCGCAGCTGATAGTTCTCGAACTCTAGCGCCAGGGGTTCCTCTGCTGTAGTTCCCTTAAGGCCGCCTCTTGTCTCCGTTGACTCTCGAGAATTGCAAGTAGCGTTGGATCCGTGCTCTCATGGCTAGAGTGGCCGTTCGGGTGATTTAAACGAGCAGGGGGTGGTGTTGTCGCCAATGGTGGTGGAGGTGGTAGTACGGGGGGTATCTGAGCCGATGCTCGGGGACCAACTTCAATAGCCGCCTCTCTTCCCAGTTGTACTTGTCTAAGTCGATCCTTCTCTCGCCCGAGGGCCTCCTGATATTCAGTTTTTCGCCTTACTCTTCGCCTCTGGGCATGCGCAATTAATTCTTCCTTATCGTCTTCTATGTCTGACGCAGTAAGCCCGTCTATTTGATCGTCCCTCCTCTGAGTCATGATGATCTGCTCCAAGGGCAAGGTATCATCATCTCGTCCCAGGTCTACTTCCTCGTCCACAGTCGACATACCTCTTGCAGCCGCTCTGGATTCCTCGGGTGGTGGTTGTCGGCCATTTCCTTGTCTTGGTCCCGTTACTCCTCATTGCATGCTGCTGCTGGTAACTATGCGGTTCCTTAGAGTCATTCATGTCCCTGACGTGCTGGCCATCGGGTCTGGCGTACCGTGAGACCGAGGGTCGTCCCTACCTACGTCAGCAAAGACAAATAATACCTTACTTTGACCCGCTTTTTGAAAGTTTCTCTAATACATACAGATTTAAATGAAATCGGCCTGACACCCAAACCCGACTTCACAAGTACGATTCCCTCTACTTTACCAGGCTGACTTCACCACCTTGTCCTATTTTGACTCTAAATACTCTTTTAGCCATATGCCATGCTACGTCGCTTTCACTACTACACGACGTCGCTCTCAGTACCCGGCTTTGCATTAACTACTATTTTTCCTACATTCCCTATGTTCCAAATCATTAACTCCTAGTACTTTTCAAGTAAAAGATTCAGATCCGTATTGAAAATTAATTTTAGACAAAAATTTATTAATTTCCTTGGAATTACTCAGGGATGACTTCCCTGAACTCCTTGGGTTTTCCTCCGGCAGCTATTGATCTCGCCGTCGAACTACTTTGTTCCATGTTCTCGGATCTGACTCCATGGTTCGGTGTCGATCTGTTGAACGGGTTTCCAAGTGACCTCGATATAGAAAGCTTATTAACTACTTTTTGAAATTTACGATACTTAAATTTTCAACACGAAACTTCAAGTGACTTCAACCAAACATCAAGGATGTTACTTGGGAGTTTTTAGAAGTTTTCTCTCTGTTAGGCTTTCGTCATGAAAATAAATATTGGAGACGAAAACAACACTTAAACAACCCAACTCTACTCGCTTCAAAGTGCGGCTAGTCGAACTGTTAACAGAATCTTTCCATGGTCTCAACCAAACGCTAATGGCGTCATTTGGGAGCTCTTAAAGAATTTCCTGCCAACTCGACTGCTCATACCCGACATAACTGAAAACTTTTCTTTATCGCACGACTCTACCGACGGAAATCTAACTATTTTGACAAAACTCGAGAAACAAATGACGAAGAAAGGTGTTTCACCGGACATAGTTTATCTCATAGCATCAACTACCACACACAAGGTGTTTTCAGGAGCTTTTTGATTATCTTTGTCGGTGTATGCGGCCAAGGTATCCGGAGAACTTAAACGTTCCCCTTAGTCGGCGCCAGAATGTAGTTGCATAAAATCACAAACTACATTCGATGGTGTGGAAATCAAACTACACTAAGTAAATATGCATACTCAAACATGAACACAAAGATATACGTGGGTCGACATGATTACCTACGTCCACGGGGTGAAAGGATGATTGTTATTATTTCACGTTTGTAGATGGTGGATTTTCGACAAAGGGTAGAATTGTAAAACTATACTCCAGATTCGGCAACCGGATGAGTATTGAGGCTCATGTCTCTCATCAAAGCATGAAAGCTCATGCCATAAAATCTCTGACTGAGAAGGCTGTCTCTCAGAGTACATGTAGATGTGTAGTCTCTCAGTTGAGGCCACGACACATGTCATGAATAATGAGCAATTTCAGTAATTACTCCAGATCCGGCAATCAGATGAGTATCGAGACTCATGTCTCTATACATGAAAGCTCATACCACCTATGATGGAGAAAGTCTCTCAGAGAAGATGTAGATGTGTAGTCTCTCAGCTGAGGCCACGACACATCTCATACTGTATAGAATCGAAAGACTGGGCGGCTCCTAGACAGCATGTCTGCTAGTATAGAGCCACAACGTCTTCGGGATGTAACCAAGTTTTCCCCGACTATGCAAGAGGAATATGACACTCCAGCAAGTTTATATTGCTCAACCCTCAGATAATTAATGCTCCTAAACAGGAAGCCCTTCTAGTATAGAGCCGGCAATTAATTATCTTAAATCGTCTGAATATCCGGCAATATTCTACGAGTCGTCAATTAATCGCCTGAATATCCAGCAATATTCTACGATTCCTCGTTATATTTCATTACTTCAATCTGTGGTTCTTCCCAGCAGAATTCCATAGGTTAGTAATAAATATTCAACGAAACAGGCATCTAAGCATCGAATAAGCCCTGACAAAAATGGTGCAAGTGTAATTAGAAGATAATACATAGACCAACATTTTGAATGCACGAACGAGCATTTCAAAAATACAAACGAACGAGGAACCTATGCAAAATAGGAAGGGAAAATAATAATAATAAAATATTAAGCAAAAGCGCCAGGGGACTAGGCTCACCAGCCGGCCAGTCATGCCGTGACTAGTCCCGCGCCCAATTTATATTTTACCATATTTTTAATATCTTCACGATCTCATGAAAATCCTCTTGTTCGAGCAAATTTCCTTTATTTCAAAGAAATTATCTAAATCATATGATTTTATCAAAAATAATAAAATTAGGGAAAGGTGTCGCGGGACCGAGCACCATCCGGCCATGTCTTGGTCGTGGCCGGTCCCACACCTCACGTCCCATTATTTTATTATTCCTTCTCAAATTGTGAAAATTCCTTGATTTTATGTATTTTCCCTAAAATCATGAAAATTACCTCATTTCATGTATTTTTATCTAAACCACATGATTTTATTAAAACTAATAAAATTAGGGAAAGGTCGCGGGACCGAGCACCAGCCGGCCATGTCTTGGCCGCGGCCAGTCCCACACCTCACGTCCCATTATTTTATTATTCCTTCTCAATGAAAATTCTGTAGGATCAGAATCTCACAGCAATAATGCCTCAGCGAAATTAACAACAACACAACACAACATCGTCGCAGAACAATTTCAGAAATGATATAATAAATGACGTCAGCTAGAATCATGAGAAAGATGTGATGATCCTGTGAGAATTAGAGAATTAGAGAATTTGCGAGATTAACATTTGTAAGGTTGCGAGAATGTCGCAAGCCATATCCGAAAATAAAGGGCAGATTAGCTGTCATCCACTATGTATTTCCCTATAAATAGTCGTTCAACTGAGAAGAGAAAGAGAGATCTTTTTTGAGTAAGAAACAAGTATATAAGAGAGAGAAAGTCTAGAGCAGAGGTCATTCTTGATTCATTTATCTTTTCTTGTAAGAATATTCAAAGATTGATCAATAAAATTAAGATTGTTGATCTAAAATGAGTTGAATGTTAATGAAATCATATGAGGGGTGTAGTGTAGGATTTCCTGCAATTACATAATGGCGCTAGAAACAGGGAGGTATTGAAGATTATTCTAGAAAAAAATGAAGATTAATATTGAGATTTGTGAAGATTTAGAGTGATTGATTAAGAATTTTACATAATTTCTTGCAATATTGTTAACATTGAAGAAATGGTTAGAAGAAGAAATACATCCGAACAACCGACTACTGTTAGAAGAAGTAATAGAATTGATGGGAGAGAAAGAAGTGAAATGGGAGAATCTACTAGAATGAGAAGTAATAGAGAAAATCAAATTCAACCACCAATTCAACAAACATTAGTACAAGGGAGGAATACAGATTATGACAGGGTGAGTATACACACTTGGCAATCAAATTCGACAGAAGAGGTAGAAGAAGAGCAACAAAACAGAAACCATAGACAGGTAGAGAGAAATCAAGAAGCAGATGAAGGAATAATTCATGGAGATGAGGAAATTGGAGTGTTAGAAACGTTGAGACGAAGAATACATGAAGAAAGAAGAGCTGAGGCAGAAGAACGTGCGAATCTAACAATGCAAAATCATGAATTGAGGATGGAAATATAAGACTATAGAATAGAAGATCGAGAAGTATTACAAAATCATATTCAAGATCGACTAGAAGAGAAATGAGGAGAAACTCACCCACAATCAATGCTGGAAACAATATTCAAGAAGAAATATCAAATCCTAATGAAGAATATCGCGAAAATAGAGAAAAAGCTGATGATCGTTACGTTCCACAAAATGAAACTTTTGATGATGGAAAAAATGGTAGAAGTCAAGAGAACGGACAACATCAGGGAAGAAATGACCAAGATGGCGAAGGAAATCGAGAGGAAGGAAGAAGAATTTTACATGAAAGAGAAACTCAAAGAAATCAACAGACGATTGAAGACGAAATTGAAAGACATTCTGCTGAACAAGTACGTTTAATCTGCGAACGTGAAAGATTGAGAGCGGAAATGGAAGAACAAGAGCTTCAGGAGACAATTCGCCAGAACAATCACGACAATCGAGAAAGAAGGCGTACACAAAACCGGAATAACGGTAATATTAATGAAGAGTACGATAGAATAAAGAGGATGGATGAAAGGCAGGGAATGAAATTAATAAGAAATGAACAAAATCATGAAGGGGAAAATGAAAGACATAATCATTTGCGAATTCAAGATAGAGATGAAGAAGAAACTCGCAGAAGAAGACGAGATGAGGATAATGAAGAAGAAATGCAAAATTTAGCGAGAGAAGAAAGACATGAACGCAAAAGAAGAGAGGCGAGATTAAAAAGATCAATGGATCAAAATTCAGGTGTAAATAAACAAATCTTGAAAGAGTTAGAAGAAATGAGAGGAATGCTAAATAATAGAGGAGAAGTAGGCAGAAGACAATTGGATGAAGCTATAGAAGAAGCTGCGAAAACTCCATTTACAAGGGAAGTACAATTAGGAGGAATACCACCGAAATGTAATTTGCACGCATTAACCAGCATTTTTGATGGAACAACTTGTGCAATTCAACACATTAAAGCCTATGTGAGGTGCATGTTGCAATGGGAAAATCATGATGCCGTATTGTGCAAATATTTCACATCCATCTTAGCAGGAGAGGCGTTAAAATGGTTCGAAGGTCTACCAAAGAATACAATAGCATCTTTCAATCATTTGCAGACTACATTCCTAGGGGCATATATAAGTAATAATTCTTCGCGACCTGGTATAGAAGATGTGTTTGGATTAAAACATAGGATTGGCGAAAGTTTGAAGTACCTGACTAAAAGATGGAGAACTATGTGTAGCGAAATGGCTGGCCGTGTAGATGAGAGATATCTTATATTATCATTTATCAATGTTATGTTTGCAACAAACCTATTGTATGTCCAAATTTTCAGAGTCAAGAATACGATCACAATGACGGAATTGCGAGAACTTCAAGAAGAATACATTGCTCTAGAGGAAAGGCAAAATGAAATGGAATCATATCCAGTCGCGAACACCAGCTCACAAACAGCGAATGCAAGCTTATTACCTAAACTAATAAACACAGTAGCGAATGCTTCACAAGGTGACGGGTAACAATCAACAGAAATTGGTGGCTATGGGAAGCCGAGATTAAGAGGAGTATGAAAGAGAAAGACATTTCTACAATCAGGGTGGAAATAACAAGATTCAAAGACTCGATAAACCACAAGAAACTTATGGAGGTCAAAGACAAAACTATAATAGAGGACAAGGAGGTCACAAGGTAGTATGGGAAGAAATCAAGATGCCACCTCTAAATGCAAGTGTGTAGAAAATATGGGAAAAGCTATAATTTTGATGGAGAATATACCAACACCATGGAACATGGGAACAGAACCACCTCCAAACCACAGAAGCCATGAGTTTTGTTCTTATCATCATTTTCATGGACATACAACAAATGATTGCAGAAATGTAAAAAGCATTATTTTGAGAATGATAGATCAAGGAAAACTAAACCACTTTTTGGTAGGGCACCCACAATCTCAACCATTGCCACCACCACCAGAGCATCACAAGGTAAACACGATGAAAAAGAAGGAAACATTCTTCATAGAAGTTGGTGCAAAAGCAAAGAATCTATTCTGTCACTCTATCGTACATTCATATAAGACAATCGAAGATTTTCATGACAATGTTTTGAATAGAGTGTTCGCAAGAGATAACGATGGAAGAAAAATTATGAATATTGCGAAAATCTCGCCACTAGAGGAATGGCAGAAACAGATTATTTCTTTTACCGCAGAAGAGATTCCCGAAGGTGAATAGGTGCATGATAATCCATTGGTAGTAAAATTAGAAATTAATCCAAAACCGAAAGAAGATGAGGATGATGAAGCTGAAGATTCATGGGCAATTAATAGAATTCTAATCGATACTGGAAGCTCTGTGAACATCTTATTTTATCATACTTATAAAACTATGGGAGGAAGAGATGATGATCTTATACCATCAACTTATAAGATATATGGTTTTAATGGTACTGCTAACAAGCCTAAAGGGGAGGTTACTATGCGAATTCCATTGAAGGGAATATCTTTCGAAATCTTATTCTGTGTCGTTGATGTAGAATCACCCTATAATGCGTTAATTGGTCGACCTTGGCTACATGGGATTCTAGGTGTAGCTTCAACTTTCCACCAGTGCATCAAATTCCCTCACCCCAGTGGTGTAGGAATCATAAAGGGAGATTGGGTTGAAGGAAAGAGGTGTTACGAAACTGAGATAGAATCTTGCGAAGGAAGAGCAAACAAGAAGGAAAACTGGCGACACAAAATCAAAGATACACAGATAAGTGAGAGGTTGATGGTGAATGCAATCGAAAGAAAAGAAGAAGAGATGTTGCGAAACTAATGCTAGCTCAGAATAAAAATGATGAACATACTACTACCAAGGAAGCAGTAGTAGAAAATAATAAAGAAGCAGAGGATGGAAAAGGTAATAAAAACAAGAAATGTATGAATGATTAAGTTGTTGCGACACTCTCGCAATAGGTAAAATTCTCAAGAATACATTTTATTGAGTGACAAAATTGAGATTGCGAAATGCAAATACAATATGATAATATACGAGACTCTCTCAGAGATAATGAATTTTACAGAAGATAATCAGAGAAAAATGACAAAAGAGAAAGAGGAGAACCTTTATGGCATACACCCTAGTTCGCGAATACAATTTCGCAAGAGGCAAATGTAAGACCTAAAGTACGTCATATAAGGGGGTACCTATTGCATGGCTCAGGGAAAGGCTACACCGCCACCGGAACCTGAGTCATGGAGATTTGGGGTCAATAAAGCCCATCCGGAAGAGGCACCTTGGATTCTCAGCTTAAGCATATGACTTAGGTTGGGCGACTAAGGTAATAAGGACTCTTCCAAGGAGTTCAGATCTGATCAAGGCGCCGAGGTACACGGTTGAGTCAAGAGTGCCAGGGACGTTTGAAGCGTACTTTTCCATTCTTTACAAGTCTTGGCTTATACTGCACTCGGCCTGAAGAAAACCCCACTTAGGGTGCAGTCTCGTAACCATAAGCCCTATGGTAAAAGGGATAAGAGGCTGCGAAAACAACTGGTTGTTGTTAAGACTGGATGGGAGGAGCTAACCTTGTATGGTAGAAGTACGGCTCCTTGAAGGGGCACCTAGGGGGAGATAAGGGCGACACCCTCCATTAGGGAGTTGATAAGTGTCTTAAGACGCAAATGTCATGAGGCTTTTTATTCGAAAGGGTATTAAGGATTGTCATATTTGTGCAACAATCCTGAAGAGGCAATAATACAAAAAAAAAAAAAGATAAGACGAGATCAATAGGTTTTCACATGAAAGTGCGAAGACGTCCTGAGATTTCGTCGCAAGACGGCAATGTCATGGGGATTTATTTTCGCAAGAATATTTAGGCCTGTCATATTGTCGCAACATTCCTGAAGAGGCCACAATACAAAAGAAAAGGTTAAGGCAAGATCAAAGGGAATCATGTGCGCAGAGTCCTTCTGGGATTCAAGAGGCGTAAGGAACGCGACTGTACCTTAATCGATGTGAGACTTGGTTAAGGCTCAATTACATCCCAGTCCGAAGTTAACTTGTAGTAGGCTAGAGTCTGTAACGGCTTAATACAGTATGGTGTTCAAATCTGGACTAGGTCCCGGGGTTTTTATGCATTTGCGGTTTCCTCATTAACAAAAGTACTGGTGATTGTGTTATTTCTTTTCCGCATTATATTTGTTTATGTAATATAAATATCACAGGTTATGCGTAGTTCAATCATAGTTGACAAATACGACCTTGTTTGTTGGATGGAACTTAATTGACACTTGGGAATTGGTCTTTGGTGCCGTCGAAGTTATTCTCACATCAATCAGGCTGACGGAGTTCTATATGTTCGATTTGCTGATTGTATTGAGAAAGAGATAAAGCTCTTTAATATATTTATTGATTGAGTCTCACCTTTAAGTTGGTGCTCTCAGAACTATATTGGAGTTTAGTCCATACAGATTGTCGAATGAAATATTCGGTGTGGTTGTTAGACCCCCCCCCCCCCCCCCCGTTTTCAATTGGTATCAGAGCATACAAACACGTTAAGTACTCATAAGTCTGTGTTTGAAGCAATAATATGCCTAGGAGACTTCCAATCATTAAGATTCTATATATATGCATTATACATAGTCAGGACACAATGTGGCACCCTGAAGATGTTAACACTCTATACTAACATGCAATATGTCTAGGAGCCGTCCAATCATTTCGATTCTGTATAGAAGTGTTGATGTTAGAGAATAGCTCAGTCAACCTCGCATGCGTTGCTATATCAAGCATGTTTTTCAATATTAGTGATCAAAACTATAAGTCTTGATTTCTAATTTATTATAGCTAAGTATCGGATTGGGATATAAAAGTGTAGTTGAGCTCAAGGACTTCATGGCGATTCATAATACAACGACGAAGATCTACACAAGGAACGTGGAACTTCATCAACGGAAAGGTATGTGGATACTTGAACTTATATATCACTCAAAAGTCTATCTATTCTATCTCCTACTTCTTATGAGATAAAAGTCGTATGCTATATAGACTGGATCATACACATTTGACATTTCGAGCTGAGTATTCACTACTTATCTTTTTCTCGAAATCGTGTGTTGGTAAAGCGTTTCGCTTTGATCAAGTTTATCTTTACCTAGTGACGAAAGTCATGAAAAGTTTCAATTACTTTGGAAATTGCTCTGACGAGAAAGGTTTGTGTATAACAACTGAATAACGTCCTCTGAGAATGTATCAATGATTGGAATGAGAGTTTAGATCTATATAACCAATGATGGATATAAGAATTGTGTGGTAACACATATGTGCATAAGTCTTATTCCTTAATCCGAAGTTTTCGAACTTTGTTGATTGAGAGAGACCGGAGGAATTGGATTTGCCAAGTCCGCGAACACAGTCCGCGAACCCAGTCCGCGAACTGGCGGAAGTTCTCTTCCCGAGAATTTCTGCTGGATTTTCCAAATAACTCGTTTGCTATTAAGTCCGCAAACTGGCAGAAGTTCTCATACCGAGAATTTCTGCTGAGTTTGGAAAACTATGCCGGTTATCTTAAGTCCGCAACATTGTTTGTGAGATTCAGTGATTATGATCTAAAGATGTGCTATGAACATGAAACTTAAATTACTAAGGAATGCTTTATGCAAACCGTGGCTATAAGTTCATGAGCCGATTCAATCGAATCGAATCATCTTTGTTTCAATTGTGTCTTGTGTAGTTACAAAAATCAAATCAATTGGAGAAGAAGCTTTGACGGAGTCGACATAAGAAATATTCATGAAGAAGCTTTATTTGAGCTGGAGCAAAAGAGGAAAAATATAAAATAAAAAACTATTTGCATGCAGAAGCCATGCTAGAGTTGGAGTAGAAGAGCGAGGAGATGAAAAACAAAAAATTTGGCATAAGCGAAAATGGAAAGATAAAAAATAGCGTGATATATAAAAGAAAAAAGATCAATTACATAATTAATAAAGCCCTAAGGCTAACCCCTATGGGCTAGATTGAACTGCTAGATTGCCCAAAAAGTGTTGCAAATCAAGAAAAAAGTGTGGGAAAAAACTTAACACTACTTCTGGATATTTCTCTCTCCTAGCATTTGCTCGCAGTTCAACTAGCAACGAGATTGAGACGCTGAACTGTTCAGCGCTCAAAAAGTGGTCCATACGCTGAACGGTTCAGCGTTATGCGAATATTCCAGGGTATCAACGTTGAACAATTCAGCGCTCCGCTCGATGCTGTTCTATTCAGCGTTTGAAGCCGACGCTGCACCATTCAGCGCTTGACTCTTTTTTTCCTCCAACGGCTATTTTTTCCAGAATTTCATTTTCTCTATGTTTGTGTTTGAGGGTGAAAACGGTTTCTGCTGATTTTGGTAATTTCTGGTGTGTGGGAGAGAAACGACTTTAAACCCTAAACAATGTACTGCAAGGGAGTACTTTAGATTCGAGAGATCAATCTGTACAAATCCGGCCTAAACCAAGAAATGGTCGTTCCAGACTTGCTTCTGTCACAAAGTGAAGGAGAAGGGTTGGTTTTGGGAGGGAAGCGAAGAGAGTGTTGAGACCAGAATAGTTGATTCTGGAAGAGTAGTTGTTTTACGACTTGTATCAGAAAGTGGGAAGCTAACAGATGGGAAAGCTAGCAAATGTTTTCTGCGTGTTGTATGCTCCCGACCAGAACTTGTTGTTCGGTGGAAATAGGTAAGACCTATTTATACAAGTCGAAGCATAACGTACTCTGGTCTCGTAAGAAATGGAAAACAGATGAGTAAATGGTAGGAGGTGGTAACTAGTAACGCCTGGAATTGATGTTCCATAAAAGAAAGCGTTTTACCATTACTCCCTGTATTTACTAACCGCCTCATCCTTATGACACTGTCTTGTAACGGGCGTAGTGTACGCCGCACGCTGTAAACCGCCAAACCAATACCCAATGAGCATCCCCCAGTTTGTGACATGTGTTGATGTCTCGAGTGTTTTCGTGGAAAACATGTATCATGTTGTTTTTGTTTGGCAAGTTGAGCTTGAGAGACTTTCCGGCTCGGTGGTGACCTTCGACGGTCGAGATTTTGCATCTTGAGAGGAAGGGTAGCCGTTGATTATTGCAACCCTTCGCTTGGTAGCCAGTGGCATGAAAGCATGGTCGGCATGGCTTTAATATGGCCTAGTTTAGGCGTGGCTAAAAGCTAGGGTTTTGGCATTGTTTGGGCGCGACCAAAACTAGGGCTTGGCGTCAATCCAAAGATTGCCATGCGTTATATGGTAACCTTGGACGGCTAAGATCTGCGTCCTAGATGGAAATGTGGTCGTCGATTGTTGCAAGCCTTCGTTTTGGCAGCCATGGAGGGAAGGCCGGCATGGTGTGGTTTAGGGGCGGCAAGATGGCTGGAACGGCATGCCGTTGGCACATGTGGCATGGTCGGCATGCCTTGGCGCGGTTTAGGCGTGGCCAAAACTAGGGTTTTGGCGTTGGGCCAAATGTTAGCATGCATTGTTTGGTGACCTTGGACGACTAATATTTGCATCTAAGATGGAAGGGTGGTCGTTGATTGTCGCACGCTGTCGTTTTGGAAGCCATGGAGGGAAGGCCGACATGGTATGGTTTAAGCGCGGCAAGGTGGCTGGCACGGCATGCCGTTGGCACATGTGGCATGGTAGGCATGCATTGGCGCGGTTTAGGCGTGGCCAAAACTAGGGTTTTGGCGTTGGGCCAAAGGTTACCATGCGTTGGTTGGCGACCTTGGACGGATAAGATTTGCATCTAAGATGGAAGGGTGGTCGTTGATTGTCGCACGCCTTCGTTTTGGAAGCCGTGAGGGGAAGGCCGGCATGGTATGGTTTAGGCGCGGCAAGGTAGCTGGCACGGCATGCCATTGTCACATGTGGCATGGTCGGCATGCCTTGGCGCGGTTTAGGAGTGGCCAAAACTAGGGTTTTGGCGTTGTGCCAAAGGTTACCATGGGTTGGTTGGTGACCTTAGACGGCTAATATTTTCATCTAAGATGGAAGGGTGGTCTTTGATTGTCGCACGCCTTCGTTTTGGAAGTCGTGATGGGAAAGCCGGCATGGTATGGTTTAGGCACGGCAAGGTGGCTGGCACGACATGCCATTGGCACATGTGGCATGGTCCGCATGCCTTGGCGCGGTTTAGGCGTGGCCAAAACTAGGGTTTTGGCGTTGGGCCAAAGGTTACCATGTTGGTTGGTAAGCTTGGACGACTAAGATTTGCATATAAGATGGAAGGGTGGCCGTTGATTGTCGCACGCCTTCGTTTTGGCATCCGCGAGGGGAAGGCCGACATGGTATAATTTAAGCGCGGACAGGTGGCTGGCATGGCATGCCATTGGCACATGTGGCACGGTCGGCATGCCTTGGCGCGGTTTAGGCGTGGCCAAAACTAGGGTTTTGGCATTGGGCCAAAGTTTACCATGCGTTGGTTGGGGACCTTGGACGGCTAAGATTTGCATATAAGATGGAAGGGTGGTCGTTGATTGTCGCACGCCTTCGTTTTGGCAGCCGTGAGGGGAAGGCCGGCATGGTATGATTTAGGCGCGACACGGTGGCTGGCACAGCATGCCATTGGCACATGTGGCATGGTCCGCATGCCTTGGCACGGTTTAGGCGTGGCCAAAACTAGGGTTTTGGCGTTGGGCCAAAGGTTACCATGCGTTGGTTGGTGACCTTGGACGGCTAAGATTTGCATCTCAGATGGAAGGGTGTCTTTTGATTGTTGCAACCCTTCTTTTTGGCAGCCAGCGGCATGTAGCGGGGCCGGCATGGCTTTGGCATGGAATCGTGACTGGCATGGTTTTTCATTGGCACGGTGGTGCGGATGGCGTGGTTGGCATGCCTTGGCGCATAGACGTGGCTGGCATGGTTTTCCATTGGCACAATGGTGCGGCTGGCATGGTTGGCATGCCTTGGCGCAGAGATGTGGCTAGCACAACATGCTATTGGCACACGCGACTGGCATGGTTGGCATTCCTTGGCGCGGAGACGTGGATGGCATGGTTTGCCATTGGCACGGTGGTGCGTCTGGCATGGTTGGCATGCGTTGGCGCGTAGACGTGGCTGGCATGGTTTGTCATTGGCACGGTGGTGCGGCTGGCATGGTTGGCATTCCTTGGCGCGGAGACGTGGCTGGCATGGTTTCCCATCGGCACGGTGGTGCGTCTGGCATGGTTTTCCATTGGCACGGTGGTGTAAGAATTTAGGGTTTGGTGTACGAAGGTGATGTCGGTCAATACTAAGGGTTCTGCCGTGGAACATGACACATGTAAAAAAAAGGTACCCTGGTAATTCTTACGTAGGCGTGTTGAATGATTCAATAAATACGCTAGTGGTCCTAGTGACGTCATGTCAGATATAAGGTTTTACGATTTTAACCCTAAGCTAAAAACCACCATCAACATTAAGTCCCATGCTTAACTCGGAACAAGAACATTGTTGTGAGGTAAGCATAAGATGGTGACAGGCGAGGACAAAATCGAAATGACAAGTCGTGAAAAGATGGTCAAGAAGACCCAACTAATCTTTTTCGAGAGGTAAGGAGAGTTCGTGATTCTCGTGTTGGTGGCCTTGCATAGATTATACTTGTGGTGTTGCTGTCTAGACCGTGAAGTGGTGATATGTAGATCGTCGGCTTGGAATGGGAGCCGCAGGCGTTGGTCGGCTTGGGATGGGAGCCGCAGGCGTTGGTCGGCTTGGAATGGGAGCCGCAGGCGTTGGTCGGCTTGGAATGGGGGAAACTGGCTTCGGAACTTCGGATACCAAACGATAGTGATGAAGCTGGAACTTCGGTTATCAAATGGTAGTGATGGCGCCTGGCAACTTTGTCTAAATTAGGGTTTGGCATGCTGAAACCCTAATTAGCGCCCCTTACTAGAATCGTTGTAGAATTCTCGTACGAACTCGGATTTTGATGGTCAGCCCCTCCATATGACCGGAAAAGAATTTCCTATCTCCATATGAGGGAATATTTAGGTTTTGATCTCTTTTAGGAGGTGAAAACGGCCCGACAATGAAACTCAGGAAGAATTCAGGAGGGATGTTGCGGGCCCGGGGTAGCATAGTTGCGCTGAGTCATCTGTTCCCATTCATGGAGAAATAAGGGAACTTTATTCTGTGCAAAATTATAGAAACTTCGTCCGTATGAAAAGAGGTATTGAACTTCTTCTGTTTTTGTTGCTCGTTTGTATCGGCGCTTTCGTCTGCAGTGTCTCTCCAGTGGATTCCAAAATTTACCAAACTCCATTGCATTCTTGGGACGGATGGATGGAATATATGCTCGGCAACGATCATGTCAGGGTTAATCTTGGAGATTGTGGTTGTGTCGGTCCATCCCCGGCTTTAGGTTGTTTAGTTCCTGGAACTTCTAATCGTGATGATGATCTGATGTGAATGCTTGTATGGTCCAAAACTTCTGGCGCCCCCGGATGAAATAGGGAGACGTTCCGTTGTCGATGTGCTGTTATCAAGTCTTCCAGGAATTTGTTCCAAGCGACATCCTTAGAACCATCTTCTGAATATTGGACCATCGTATGGAATGAGATGTGGTGAGAAGTCCTAGTTATACTTCGCTTTGATCCGATGGCATGGATGAATATGTGAATGTATCTTTGTGGTTTGCTCTTGAAGTCTTCGGTGTACATGTACGGCTTCGTGTTGAGAAATTCCTGTGGCTCGTGAAACTTCGACAGTGATGATGTTAAAATCAGAAATAACCTGGTTGAGGGGAGTGAAAGCGTCTCATGCTGGTAGTCCCCATGTGTAGCCTATTTTCATTGCATCGCCTTGAATCCACGTCCACGTAATTTGATACAAGCTTATCGTACTCTTCTGGATGTGACGTTGGGATGCTCAGGATATCGCATGGACGAAATATTCTGGATAGCGAAGATGTAGGAATGAGATAGTTATGTTGTTTGTCGTGGCTCCCTCTGTTTCTTCAAGAAAATGTTTCAGCCGCTTCTCTGGAGTTATCTCATGAGTCTTTGATGGTCGTCGGGATAGATTGCGATGAGCAGTCCCCAGTTGCATTTTTATTTAGTTTCGGAAGTTGTTTTCCTCTGAGAAGGCTTGGGATAAACCGCGGCCTCGTAAAGTGTTGAAGGCGTCTTTAGGCAGAGAGGTGATGATATTCTTGCGCTACACCCTTGAAGAGTATATGACCTTGTTGTGCCTATGGCCTTTTAGTTGATTGTGTTTTCTGAGCTTTGGGATTCTGTGTAGATCCTTAGTCCCCAAGTATGGTTTACATGTTTCCATCTTTGTAGTGATTGCTGCTGAGGTGAAGCTCTGGCTGGTATCAACAAATGAGCGACAACAGTTCTTGGTAGCAGATGTAATCAGAAGAGACTACATTGTCGTGGGAACAAAGTAGGTTGGCTTGCATTGTATGGGAATCCATGGAAGTAAAAGGATTGGCTGGATGTGTAAGCGATCAAACTTGGAAGGAAGGAGACGTCGAAGCGGATTCGGTTCTTGGAGAGTAGGTTGAAACTTATGAGAAAAAACGCTGAAGCTTCGTCTTCGGATCCTGAAGCAGCTTATGGAGAGAATGCTGAAGCGGAGCGGGTGCTGGAGCGAACGTTAAAGCGGAGTGGCTGTTGAAGCTAACGTTGAAGCGGAGCCGCTGCTGGAAGACGTTGAAGCGGAGAGGCTGCGTCAATCAGTGTGATGTCAAACTGGACACCCTTTAAGCGAACAGTGGTTAGGAGTCCCCAGTTCTATCTATCGTGCTTTCCAAAAGAGGTAGGGGTTTGGGAACGGCTTCCAGACTGGAAATAGCTGCTTTCCTGACACAGCGCGGTTGAGGGATGAAAATATTTCTTGACGTTGCGCCTTGGGAAAATATAGAGTCTCTCATAAATGTTTCATCATAGACTGCGCGATTTTGTGGGCGAAGTCCCCAGAAATCATGCATCTCCTGATAGGAAGAGGGTATTTGTGAACTCAGGGGGTTGCGGATCTCCTTGCATCGATTTTGAATAAGTCGTTCTTGATCTCTACGCGTGATGAAATTGTTAGAGAATAGCTCGGTCAACCTCGCATGCGTTGCTATATCAAGCATGTTTGTCAATGTTAGTGATCAAAACTATGAATCTTGGTTTCTAGCCTATTATAGCTAAGTCTCGGACTAGGATAGGAAAGTGTAGTAAGCTCAAGGACTTCATGGCGATTCATCATACAATGACGAAGATCTACACTAAGGAACCGTGGAACTTCATCAACAAAAAGTTATGTGGAGACTTGAACTTATGTATCACTCAAAAGTCTATCTCTTCTATCTCCTACTTCTTATGAGACAAAAGTCGTATGCTATATAGACTGGATCATACACATTTGATATTTCGAGCCGAGTATATCTCGCCTATCTATATCTCGAAATCATGTGTTGGTAAAGCATGGTTTCGCTTTGATCGGGTTTATCTTCACCTAATGACGAAAGTCATATAGTTTCAATCACTTTAAAAATCGCTTTGACGAGAAATAGTGTAACAACCACATAACGTCCTCTAAGAATGTTTCAATGGTTGGAATGAGAGTTTAGATTACATAACCATGTATTCCTTGAACCGAAATTTTGAACTTTTTTGATCAAGAGAAATCGGAAGGATTGTGGAATTGGCTTGCCAAGTCTGCGAACCCAGTCCGCGAACTGACGGAAGTTCTTGTACCGAGAATTTATGCTGGGATTTCCAAAAAATCGTTTGTGCGCTAAGTCCGCGAACCTAGTCCGCGAACTGGCGGAAGTTCTCGACCCGAGAATTTCTGATGAGTTTGGAAAACTCTTCCGGTTTAACTTAAGTCCGCGAACTTGTTTGTGAGCTTAAGAGGTTATGATCTAAAGATGTGCTCTGAACATGAAACTTAAATTACTAAGGAATGCTTTATGCAAACCGTGGCTAAAGTTCATGAGCTAATTCAATCGAATCGAAACATCTTTGTTTCAATTGTGTCTTGTGTAGTTACATAAGATCTCATAGCAATTGAACAACTCTCTAACTAGTTCATTTGAAGTCAATTGAACTAGTTATGGTGAAGAAGAACAAGGTTAATATGAAATGCTCATATGGTTAACCTTTTTGGTTACTATGTTGAACCAACATACACGTACACGTTTGAGCATGGTTTTCACGAACCCAGTAAACGTTTACCACAAGTGTGTGTCACAAGCTAATTTTTCGATCTAACAGTTGAGAAATATTAGCTTGAATCTAAATCAGGTTTTCATCTAACGGTGAATAAGGATTGCTTTGTAACTAAGGAAAAACCCTGGTTTGAAGACTATATATAGGAGACATCTAGCTTTGGGAAAACTAATCCCCACACGTCCGTGTGCTACTGGTTCTCTTGCTAGAGTCGATCTCCATTAACCTTTGATTTTCTTCTCTAAAATCAGGTTAACGACTTAAAGACTTCATTGGGATTGTGAAGCCATACCGATACTACTTTTATCGTAGTTGTGTGATCTTATCTTGCATCTTCTATCGTACGAGTACAATCTTTGATTGGCTTGAGATCGTGAGAGTTCTCCGATAGGCAAGATAAAGAAGTTACAAACATCTTCGTCTCATTGTTTGTGATTCCTTGACAAACCTCCTGTGTATTCGGGAAGGATTGTTGAGAGGTGATTGATTAATCTAGGTTGTTCTTCGGGAATATAAGACCGGATTATCAATTGGTTCATGTTCACCTTGATTTCATATCATAAGACGGAACAAAACCTAGGGTTTATCTGTGGGAGACAAATTTATCCTTTGATAGACTTTTCTGTGTGAGACACATTTGTTTATTGTTTAAGCCTGTGATTTTGGGTCATAGCAACTCTTAGTTGTGGGTAAAATCAGCTAAGAGAATCAAGTGCATAGTATCTTTCTCGGATCATAGGCGTAGGGAGTGCAACTGTACCTTGTATCAGTGGGAGATTGGTAGGGGTTCAACTATAGTCCAGTCCGAAGTTAATTGGTAGTAGGCTAGTTTCTGTAGCGGCTTAATACAGTGTGTATTCAAACTGGACTAGGTCCCGGGGTTTTTCTGCATTTGCGGTTTCCTCGTTAACAAAATTTCTGGTGTCTGTGTTATTTCAATTTCCACATTATATTGTTTATCTTTATAATTTGAAATAATACATGTTGTTCGTTAAGATCATCAAATGGAAATCCAACCTTTGGTTGTTGATTGATATTGATTGATCCTTGGACATTGGTCTTTGGTACCATCAAAGTTATTCCTTGTATTTGATTAGTACTCACAGTTTCTGTTTGAGGAAATCAAATAAGGATAGAGATATAAACTCATTGATATACTTTTAATTGATTGAGTCTTGTTGATTCTCTTAAAAGTGTATTCGAGTTTGTCCATACAGATTGCTAATCGAAATATTGGGTGGTGTTGTTAGACCCCCGCTTTTTCAGTTGGTATCAGAGCAGTCAAAAACGTTTAAAGACCTCAAAAGTCTGTGTTTGTAGCGATCTGATTATGGACGAGCTTGTCTCTGATAACGTACCAGTTCAGAAATTACCAGATGATTCTAAAAGCTTGGATTCACCTGAGAGAACTGTCACATCTAAGTCAATATCTAAACATTCTCTTGATGTAAAAACTGTTGATTGGGAAACTCTCCTAGAAGAACGGTTGGATGAACTTTCTGATGAAGGTGATTCAGATATTGATAGAGATGTTGATGAGGAAGTCTCAGAGTATGTTAAGTTTTTGGATTCGTGGAATATGAAGAAGATTACAACTTCTCATGTCACACCTCTTCTGACTCCTCTCTCTCGAGAAAACAAGAAATTGAGAAGATGTTACGCAGGTGTTTATTTTTCGAATCATTCTACCGAATCGATCCTCAAGGATTCTGAGGAAAACCTACGTATGAAGTCACTTGAATGTGATAATCCTTATCAAAAGTATTTTTTGTTGGAAGAGAAACTTGCAGAATCTGAAGCAAGGTTTAACTCCCAGCAAACAAGTTTTGACGACAAAGAAAGTGCTTATCTCACTCGAGAAAAACGCCCTGAGGCTGATTTAGCTGCTGCTCTTGATAAAATCAAGATGTTGGAAGATTACTTGCAAAAGTTCAATACTAGTTCAAGAAAATTAACCACTATGCTAGGAGCAAGTAAAAATCATCGTGATACACGAGGATTGGGCTATAAGGGAATAGATGCTCCAAGTACTAGCAAAGAGGTAAAAATTTTCAAGGCTAGTGATTCTTTTCAAAAAAAGGTTTCCACTGATGGCAAAAGTGAAATACCTTCACCGGCAGTTAAGGTTCAAAAGATCAAAGTTTATCAACCTCCAAAGTTAGCACACACGGATCGAGGTAAGAACATTCCTTATGTTTGCCACTATTGCGGAAATAAAGGTCACCTGGAAAGGAGATGTCGTTTCCGTATAAGGAATGAGAAACTTCATGATGTTCTTGTTTGGGCATCACAAGAAGTTGTGAAACCAAGGTCATACGTTAAGACTGATCCTCTTAACGTTACAGGTTGTAATTGTCCAACCTTTAGGCAAAGGAATCAGTGCTATGATAGACCTAGATTTTCCTATAAACGTCATACGAATCCTTTTCACAATCGTAATGGTTATCAAAAGGATAAATTCTTAAAGACGAAGACAAGATCCGATACTCCCAATTGGAGAAAGACTAACTTGCAAAAGAATAGTCAATCCACTTCTCTTCCGAGAATTCTAGAAGAGAGTGATGGGAAAAAGGTTCTGACTGTTCCTAAACGCACTCGGAAGTGGATACCGAAGAAAGACAATGATGTTTTGAGTGTGAAAAGGAATGATCTTCCAGAAAACTCCATAACTATGGAAAAGGCAGTATCCATGATGTTGGAACTTAACAAGTTTTTTGGAAAAATGGAATTGGATGTGAAAGGTTCTAAAAGTGATCTCTTTCATGATAATCCAAAGGTTACTTGTGGTGAGCAATACTTTGTTCACCCCAACTCAACTTGATTGTGTTGGAGTGCATCCTCACCAAGGAAAGCCCTGCTTTGTATACGGTGAGGGAAGCACAAGAATTGGGGCACACAGATTATGTTCGGTAAGGCGGTAAAATTCGATTGGATTCATCTAAAAAGGTATGTCTATAAACTTGAGCAATATTTGTACTTTTATTTGCTTAGAGAACTTATAGTGATTCATGTACCTTTCTTATCGTTCTTTTCTACCTAACTTGATCTGTGTTTAAGGTTTTTAAACATTTAGGTTTGAAAATAGTAGTTAGGGATGTTTGGACTTCATGGTACACCTACCAGGTATGTATAACATCTTTTAAAATCAAAATCCAGGGGTTTAAGTTTGCGGACTTGAAAATTCGTTTGCAAACCCGTTACACACATTTACCTGTAGACGTCAATATTCGGTCGACTTGTTTTGGCCGTAACTTCTTCGTCCAAACTCGGAATGAACTCATTATTTTTGCATTCTCTTCCTATTTGAATTCTATTCAAAATGGAGATGAGAAACCTTGAATTTGGATGAGTTAAGATTGGTATTTGTCCTGTCTCTTGTTTTTGAGTGTTTTGCTCCGTTTCGTTGCACTTGTTCCACTACTCTTGGACTCGGGCACTTGGATTCATGGAGTAGTACTCTTATAAGCTCATTTGTAGCTTTTACAAGAATGTTGTTGGTGAATCACAAAGAAGGAAGTTCAAGAATGGGCAGTAGTACGCATTACTATGGGATTCTTGAATGTTCACAATCATTTTATGTGAACTATGGTGCATGGTCGTTAATGACTTTGTATGATTCTTCTTTGAAAATCTTTTTATACGCCTTTGGTAGATATTCTTGGTGTAAATCCGGGCGAAAAAGATTGATTATACTCTCTAAGGACAAATCATCTTATATGTGCATTACGATTTTGTCTTGATGCCTAAGAAACTTCTTATGAGAATTTATTCTTGTTTTGAGAAGGATCACTAGAGTTAAGAATATAAATTATTGTGACTACACATAGCTATGTCCAACGATTTCATCTTCATGTTTTTAGATTTATTGGTTTAAATTATAAAAATATTTGGAGGATGGTGGTTATTGCAATATTAATCTTGAAATATTGCAATATGTTTATAGGATATGTATTGTTTGCGTCCGTGAACTTGAAGGTCCCATATTTTGGGAAAAAGTAAAGTCGTTCACAAATTGATATTCGTATTGATGAAAGGACGAATTGACTTTTGACAACAGTAAAAGTTATGCATATGCAGTCATGTATTTGATGGAAAATAGAATAGATCCTTGTATGTTATCCACGGTATTGATCTTCAATGATCCATTTTGTTATGTATTACAATGAAGGCTCCATTGAGCGTCTTATGTTGAGCACGATTCGACTAAGTCGATTATTCTTATTGGCTTGGTTGTTTGTTCCGTAAGATACTATATGTTGAGCATTAGGAACTAAATTAATCAACTAGTTTGGTTATTTAGTTTGTACTCCATAATTCTTTCTTATGTTGAGTACATGTACGGCTAAGGTGGTCATGTTCTATTATAAACTTAGTCGGGGTTCCATAATTTCTCTTATGTTGAGCCCAAGACAATTAAATTGATTACTTCGGTGATTAGTTTGGTTGTTCTTTCCAATTATATTAATTATAGGTTCTATTGTAATTAATCTAGTTGAGTTTTCATATATTCCACAAGTTCTTGTGTTGAGTATATGAACGTCTATACTAATCATGTTCTTTTGGTTAATGTAGTCATAAATATTGGGATTTAAAGAGCATGAGAAAACCACGACTTGATGAAGGCTTCAATGTCATGATTGGAGTGTATTTTGATGAACATAAATTGGTGTTGAACCGCTGGTTTGGACGACGAGTTCGTGGTCGGTTAGGATTCGCGGGTCGGGTCCAATAAGGAAATCCTTAGAAAATTAGGTTTTGGAAATAAAATTGATATAAAAGGGATTAATCCTTTTTTTTTCTCACGACCAGCTCTCCATCATCTCTGCACCTTCACGCCAGCAGGAGAAGATTCCCGCCGCCGCCAGACCACCACCTGCCGCCGCCGGCCAATTTCCGGCCGAACTTTCCAGGTGCCTTTTTTTTTGTTTTTTGATGTTTGCTGTTGTTTACATGAATTTCATGAAGTGATCATGTTAAAATCATATACATGTGTATACAATTGATGTGAGTTTTATGAAAAAACCCTAGTTTTTGTAAACGTATGTTCGTTCGATCGTTAGTTTCGCAAACTAACTATAATCCCTGATTTATGAGAGATTTTTTTTTTTAAATATGAACCTAGGTTCAGTGATAAAACTTATTGTATGAGCTTTCATGTGTACCAAGGTTTTATCATAAAAGAAGTGAATTTTCATGAAATCGGAATAATCCTTCGTTTTAAAGACAAATAACGATGACACGAAGGAAAATATGTATGATGAACTTGTGTTCAGTGATAAAATTTTGATTATGAGCTTTCATGTAAATACAAAACTTTATTATATGTATGAGATGTGAGCTTTCACAATATTTTTTGAAATAAACCTTCGTTTTAAAGACAAATAACGACGATACGAAGGAAAAATATATTTTTTTTTTTATATATGTAGCCGTGACATATATTGTGTAAAATATGATGGTATATTTTATTTGCATGAATTTGTTTTCATTAGATAAAATTCTTGAGAATTTATGTAAGCAATGTTGCATTAATTGCTGTTTTTTTTTAAATCAAAACGTGGGTTTTGAGGAACCTTCGAAGATAGAAAATATATTTATGATGAAATATTTTATTGTTGTAAACTTCATAGGTCAGTTGTGTGAATGTTCACATTATGAAAATTGTGTCTGTGATTTTATGAAAAATCAGTTTTGAAATTAATAAAGTTTCGTTCGTTTTTTGCAGTTTTCGAAGAGACAAACGATTTTGAGGTGTTAACTCTAGTATTACTATCACTATTGTTAGTGGAAGTATAAAAGGTAAGAGTTAAGAGTTACCATTTTTGCTTGTATTTCCTTGATTTATATCTAGACAGCATATTGAAGTAGAATGTAGTGTGAACCTTTTCATCTACTTAGCAAAGATGTCCAATTCCCAAGCTGACGACGCCTCGAGGGAAGATATGTGTGTTGATGATGGTATCTCCAGAGATGAGACATGCATGGATGAAACTTCCGTTGGGGGAGACGAAGACGAAATCCCTGGGATTAATAATGTCCCGAACATAGATGATGCATTCTTTGAAAAAGATATTCCAGGAGCTGAGCAACATTTGAAATCCCCAGTGTATCGTCTTTTGATAAATCCCAGAACTGTTACTCAGAAGAAATTGGTGACTCCTAAGACAGTGATTCGATTTTGTCTTGAATGAGGGGTCTTCGCCTCATCAATCATAGAGTTTAAGCTTTCTCGACGACCTTTGGAGAAATTTGCCGGCTGGGTGAGGCACATGTTGGGTTTTCCTCATGTGAGGACTATGCTCGACCAGGCGCAGGTGACGATAGCTATTCAAGCTTCTGGAGAGTTGTTCATTTATCATGACGCAAGTGGTATTGTGGCTCTGTTTGCTCGCTGGTGCATTCCCACTCACACTTTCATATGTAGATGGGGAGAGTTTACCATTACCTTGGAAGACGTGGCGGCTCTGATGCATCTCCCGATCACGGGCAATCTTCCTGGGGATCTTTCAGATGAGGAGACCGCCGTTTCTCATGTCTTGACAGCTGCAATGGAGAAAGCGAATAAGGCTGGTAGTAAAGGATGCTATGCTTCCTGGTTGACACACTGGTGGCCCAAAGACGAGGTTTCTGATAAACCCATCGACGGTATGTTACCCATTGCTGCTTTCTTATGTTTATGGTTGTCCAGAGACGTTTTTGAAGACAGTGGAAACTTGTTGAAGCCTTTTGTGATTCCCTTTGCTATTAAGATGGCTCAAGGTGAGCAACTTCCGATAGGTAGTTTATTCTTAGGCTCCTTGTATTACAACCTGGACTCCTTGATTATAGACTCCAGTGTGTCGAACGGCTCTATGAAGATTGAGTGTTATGCCAACACGATGTTTCTTCAAGCTTTGATGTGGGAGCATTTTAAGAATTATGCACCTACTCCACGTAATGTTCTGCAAGGACCGAATACTGATGCGCGCCATACTTTCCCTGAGAAAGATAATGCTAGGATCATGCGTTGGTCCACCAAGCAGCCTCGTTCTAAAATACGTTTTATTGATGTGTTAGATGAAGAATCTGAGTTCAATTTTCGCCCGTGGGTGTCAGTCCCTGATTATGTTTCTCAGCCGATGACTTTCAATACTGGAGAAGGCACGAGTTTGACGTCTGGTGCGCATCTGAGTGATGGCGAAAGATCTTTCATGTTGAGTTGCACTCCTGGTCATTTGCTATCAGTCACGTTTGGAGAGCTTTCAGTGGAGGAGTATAACATTGATAGAGCAGCTCGACAAATGGGTATGGATCAGTGTGTTCCAACCATACGGAGAAGGAAGCCATCAGTTGAGCAACTCAGGACTCATTTGGATCATACTCACGTGGATGGAGTAGCTACTGGTTTCCTGGTTCTGATAGATTCGCCTATGTAACCCCAGGTTATGTAGAATTCTGGGATCAGCAACTTGGGCGTTTGCGTGGCTTTGTAAGATTTCCCAGACCTCCATTCAAGGATCTTCCTTCGGCTGAGATGATTTCCAGTCGACCAAGATTGAAGTATCTTTCTGGTGATAAACGAAAGTCGTCTCCAGGATGCTCTCAGGTATGTTTCTTCATATAATCTTCACGAAATTATAAGAACTGTATTCTGATTATATTACTGGATTTCACCACAGGACGGTCGTAATATACGACCTCGAATCGGTGTAGATTTCTCAGAGACTGAGGCGGTTATTCATGGCGGAGAAGGCAGGCATAAAGGTTATAAGCTGTTACCAATACCGTAAAGTCCCCAGTTGGTGCTTTGGTGAGTTCCCAATATTTCTCACGTGACTTTCATTGCTATTAACATTAGAATCATGAAGCCAATGTTGTTAATTTTGTTGCAGAATTTTACTCCATCAAGTCTTGAAGGTCTTCAATTTTCTGCTACTGAACAAGCAATCGCTGATTTGAGTGACGAAGAAACTGTAAGTATTTCTTCACATGTTCAAATGTGGTGCTTCATAGATGAAAATATTGATTGTAAAGGACGTGTACAGGAGGATGTCGTCATGGAGATGGAGAATTCTGGAACTCAATCATCCTCTGGGAAGGGAATGGAGGTAATTCCCAAGATTCGGAGCCGGATGGAAGTGATGTTCCTCTTGTCGTTGATGTGGACAATTCCAACCCCTTGGACACTTTGGAGACTCCTCAAGTAAGTATATCCTGTAATTCTTCATAGAAGTATAAAAGTGCTGACTTGTGAATGAATGAATGAGCCCATGTGAATATTGAAAACTTAGTCGAATTTCGTCGTCAGAAAATTCAGAACCCAGCTTTTTAGTAAAACGCTGTAGAATCTTCGTCCGGAGTCGGATTTTGATGATCTGCATGTGCAAATTCAAGCCCGGAAAATTTCCAAGCTTTAAAAGAAGCTTTTTAAGTTTTGAGCACGTTCAGAGCCTGAAAAAGGCGAAATAGTAAACTTCCAGGAGACTTCCAGAACTTTTTCAGATTGCGCGTCACTTGATATTTTGGCCACATCTACTCGCTCGTTCATCGGATTGTCATGAAATTTTGACATGTCATAGAGGACATCCATACGAAAGAATGGCATATGACCCATCCTCAGATTCCTTGTAAATTGCTCCCAGTTCGTCTCTTAGTACAGGGCAGAGTTCAGTTTCTTCAGACGGACTCATCGTAAAATGTGTTTTCATGACTTTCATGTTATTTGCTCGTGCCTTGAATGTAGTATGATGAATTTGATGATATTTCCTTGCTGGTATACTGTGTTTCATAATCTCCTTTGGCTTCGTGACTCTAACCTCATGTAATCTTCGTATTAGGTGCTAAATACCGAAGTTGAGGATACTGGAGCCAATGATGACAACTCTAACCCTTCCGAAGTTATTGATGAAGAGACAACCATCCCTGCACTTCGAGGCCATGAGAAGGTCGCTGCTGATGTTATGGAAAACCAGATGGTTGTTGCCTCAGTGATAGAAGAAACCGAGATAGCAGCGGAGAATACCGAAGGAACTGTTGCTTTGGTCGTGGAAGCCGCTCCAGTGACTGAGAACCGTATAATAGTGTATGAATATCCAACTGCAGGGGTTGCTTTCGATCCTCCCTTTAACACTTCACTCCCGTATCATGAACTGGTCGGTGGATTCAGCGTTCCCATTGGATATGCACGCTTGTACGAGACGATATGGAAGAAGTTTGGCCACATGATCGTTGACAGGAACCCTGGGCGTGCTTATGCTTTAACCATGCAAGTAGGCGTTATCTTGCGTGTCGTGAGTGATATGCATACGAGACCCAGGAATACCGTGACTCCAGATATACTCTTTGATTGGGAGTTTAACCTTTCCAATGATGCTGTGAAGGAGAAGGAGGACAAGATTGCCAAGCTGACCGAGGAGTTGAACAAGGAGAGGGCGGCTTTGCAAATCTTGAAGGATGCTGATGAGCGAAAGCCTTTTCTTGCTGATCTCTTGAACTTCTGAACTTCTGAGAGATGTGAGGTTTATACTTGGGTTTTGATATTTAGATGGTTTTGGATTGACTGATGGTTAAGGATTTTCTTGTAGATTTGATAGAGATTTTCTTTTACGAAATATGAACTGAATTTTGATAAATTGCTGAATTCAAATACTGATTGCAAGTATTGCAAATGTTTTGGAGGAATTGAAATACAAATGAAAGAAAATCCTAAATGTTAAATCCCAACCCATGATGCTTCAAACGCCCAATACCTTAAATGTCCAATAATTTCAGATAAACGCCTTGAGCCAATTTTCGTGAATTACTGGTAGGGTTCTGCCATCTGTGTTGGTCAATTTGTAGTATCCTCCGGCCACGGACTCAGCGACCATGAATGGTCCTTCCCAATTGGAGTTCCTTGTAGAATGAAGACCGCGCTGAACTGCTTTGAGAACCAGGTCCCCTTCATGAAACTTGTTAGGCTTGGTCGATCGTGCCTTGAATATCTTCCGCTGATTCGGAATTCCCTGTTTGATGGAATTCCACGATTGTGGCCCGTATGGACACTCGCGGAAGAGAGTATCCAGCATAGTGTTGATCATGCTTAGCCAAGTCTTCAGCAATAAACCTCTCGATGGAGTGACCGATTTGAAGAAGTTCTGAACCCAACCATTGAGTGTAATATTGCTGAGGTGAAGTTACCCACTCGTAGCTTTTGATGACTGCTAAATTATTCATGGGGAGAAGTCCCTGGACCATAGTAGCGTATTTGAACATTGGTAATATTGGAGCAAGAGGAGGAATAAGACTTGCCTGAGCTCGAAACCTTCTGACAAAGGTGTGCGGATTATCTCCAAGTTCCTGCGTAAGTCCCATCAGAGTTTTTACTTCTTCCAGATGCTCAAACGGTGGTGCGTCCTCTGCTTCGTCTTCCGACTCGGAATCCTTGTCGATGACAGGATGTGTTGAAGGCATCGTTGTCCTTTCAGCATGAATCCAAGTTCTCCCAAGGACCATGTCGTATCCAGGGTCTTCCCGGATTATGAAAAACTTGGCCTCAGTGCAGATCGATCTTTCCGTAACTTTGAGAGTGATGAAGCCGTATGCGTTTCTGGAGATTCCTTCGTGGTCCCTGATTCTATGGGAGCGTGGGTGGCTTCCCGTCGAGTAATACCAGCACTCTGAGAGTTTTCAAAGGGATGATGTTGACGGCGGTACCAACATCGATGAACGCCCTCTTGAACTCATTTCCTTTAATGTGCACTGTGGTGAGCAGTCCCCAGTCATACATTTCTGTGTGTGGCTGAAGGTCCGGTGGTGTCTCTTGGATCAGCGGACGTCTTCCGGACACGATGTGGTTCAGTGCAGCAAACATGTCTTTCCTTTGAGCTTTCGAAAGATACAAACTCGCAGACATGTTCGATCAGAGATTGGACCGTTTCCTTGACAGGAGGTTCGGAGATGGTAAAAGTTCTGACTGGGAGGGGTTTTTTGTGCACCCCCTCAGTCCCCAGGTTGAGCTCTCCTGATTCGACCTTTTCTTTGAATATGC
Organism: Papaver somniferum; assembly: GCF_003573695.1. Classification (NCBI taxonomy): domain Eukaryota; kingdom Viridiplantae; phylum Streptophyta; class Magnoliopsida; order Ranunculales; family Papaveraceae; genus Papaver; species Papaver somniferum. Next base: position 24,882,532 of record NC_039362.1, read on the forward strand.
GCTTCAAAATTTTGCAATCACTCGTGGGATGGCTGACGTATCTATGGAAGCGACAATACCGAGGATTTTCCATGGCCTCTTCAGTTGGTTCCTTCTTGACATAAGGCAATTTGATTGCGCCGTCTTGAATCCAGGCATCGAGTAGTTCATTAACTTCTTCCATTGAACAGGGAAAATCAGGTGCTTCTGGATCTTCCGTATGCTGAGGAGGGATTTTCGAATTCTCCTTCTTGTGTGTCTTTGAAGGGGTGGAGGAAGTCTGCTTGTGTTGTGGTTCTGCTTTTCGCTTACTCCCTTCCGCGACAGCATTTGTTGAAGGTTGCAGGTTATACTGCTTGTTGATCAACGCCTGCTTCCTCGAGTGTCTTTTGAATCTTCAGTCTTTGTAGACTTTGCTCTTTCCAAAAGAGCGGGTGCAGTGGTTGCCGACCTCTTCGCAGCTTCGTGAAGCTCTGAGAAAGTCTGGAATCGAAGGTTTTCTAGCAAGGCCCTGTAGACCGGGAGCATGCCATTGATGCACAAGTCCACCAGTTGTTGCTCCGTGACGTTTGGGTCATGACAATCCAGGGCTTGGACTCTGAACTTTTCACATAATCATTGGGATTTTCACTGACCCTCTGAAACATCTTCCAAGGTCGGAGAGGGTGACTTGTTCTGACACGAAGAAGTATTTCCTGTAAATGCGTTAACCATTTCTCCCCAATTGTTGATAGTCCCTGGTGTGATGTTGTTATACCAGGTGTATGCCTGCCTTTCAGAGATTTTGAGAATTCCTTGAGACGGACGACATGATTATGTTCATGTTCTCCCAGGCTTCGAGAAAACGAGAGACATGTTCCCGAGCATTGCCAGTTCCATCATACAAGGTGAAAGTTGGAGAAACGTAACCTTTGGGAGTGGAATCCTCTGCGTAGCAGGATAAGGAGGTTGATGACGATGGCATGCGATGTTTGCCTTTTCCATGGTTCTCCAAAAGGTGCTCCAGATCCTCGCGAGTGATGAAATTCGATGATCCCTTCGCTGATGAGTTGTCTGCAGCAGTTTTGTGGACTTCGTCGTCTTCTACTGTATGGATTGGAATTACTTCAGGACCGTCGTCGAGGATTTCTCCTTCTCCTTTCCCTTCTCTTGAGTCTTCTCTGACATCTTGTCAGTAAGAGTTTTGAGATAATTACAAGCTCCTTCTGTGTAGCAGCCATGTCAGTCTGGTTCTTTGCAAGAGTCTCCTGCGCTTTGATAAGATCAGCAATGGTAGGCGGTGGATCTCCTCTGACTTCTTCAGGGTGTCCGGACAGTGGATGACCTTCGGCGTGAGGAGGAGTAGTGTCACCACCATCATGTTGGAGGTCGGAATTGTCTCCGGGATATTCTGATTGTTGTTTTGCTAGTGCTAGCACGGTTTGTGTTAGGATTCGTAACTGAACCTGACCTGAGATCAACCATCTTGTGAAATTGTGAGATTGCAACCGAGAGAATGATCTCCCACTGTGGTCGCCAATCTGTAGATGGGGAAAAACGATTTGCTGGTTTTTAAGGAATTGAGGAGACGACGTACGAGGAGACTCCTCGAACCGAGCGAAATGTTAAACCTCACACAGATGCACCGCTGCAAAGGGGGTGCTTTAGATTCGAGAGATCAATCTGTAGTACTCCGTCCTAAATCAAGACAATGACCGTTCCAGAGTAAATTCGGTCACAAGAGAGGATGGGTTGATGTAGGAGGGAAGCTGAGAAATGTGTGGAATCAATGGTAATCAAAGATTGTGGTGTGTGAATTCTGAATATGATAAGCTCTGAGTGATTGAAATTGCTCAATTGAGAGTAGTTGCTCAATTGATGAGTTGATGATCTCGTGTTGTTTTGACGTGAGATTGATGATACTGATGATGCTTCAATCATGATTCAGAGACTTATTTATATTGCTGGAATTGTAGACACCATGATTCCATGAAGTGTGACAGTTGATGGAATCAAGGAGTGGGGAAGTGGAGATCGTGTTTGAAACCAGTTGCTCAACGTGTGGAGACTTGGTCGATTTTCCACCCACTACCTCGTGAATTCCTTCAACTGATTGCACGAATTGCTCACATTCCATCGTGTGTTTGAACACACGTGTCGTAGACCGCCAGACCAAAACCCTAAGTAATATCCCCCCAAGTGACACGATTGACGTCTCGTGGTTTGTTAGTCAATTGATGACTTCGTGGTTTGATGGGACGATGAGTCCATGTAGTCGTTGAGTTGAACATGATGTTCTGAAACTCGTGAATTGAACATGTCATGAGACAGAGGTATAGTTCTTACGATGAAGTGAGAAAGTATTGCTCATTCGGTGGATCGTTGAATATTAATTGTTGAACCAATACTCCTTGGTTTGAACAAATATTTATCATCTGAGCAAGTGTTGCTCATGTGATGAATTGTTGAATATTTGATCGTCTGAGCATGTATTGCTCGTCTGATGGATTATTGGCATCGTACCAAAAATATTAATTAGAATATTGGTCGTTGAACCGAGCATAATTAATAACATTAATGACCATGAGGTCGTCATAAAATTATTAAGGTTAGAATCTGGAATGATGATCCTTGGATTCAGAAACCCTAATTTGATCAATTGATGATCAATTCATGGTTCGTCAGAATTTCAACCATGGGACGAAGGAGGGAGCGATTACATGGGACCGTGGATCAACCATGTAGTGTCCATATGCTCACGTGAGCAAATACGAAGAACTCCTGAAGAGTTGACGATTTGTTGGTGGAAGAATGATTAAATGTTGGCTTAATCATTTATTCAAAAATGCTCGTCTGAGCCTTAGGTGAGAAAACCTAATTAATTATGACGAGGCGAGGGACCGACCATGGAGTCATGAAACTGGCCCTGGGTTGTCCCGTGACCGCCTGACGATCACTTCATGAAAATCCAAAGTGTTTGGGAGAGTTTTGGACCTAATACGAGCAATTGTGCAAATTAGATCAAAACTTGTGAAAATTGATGGGACCGGCTTCCGTGAGCCAAAGAGACAATCTTGGTCGGTCAAGATAGCGTGCTCGTGTCCCCAAAGCATCCGCGTCTCAGTCCTGAGAATTTTGATATTTTCTGGCGTGCAATTGAGCATCCATTCGAGAAAATATGCCAAAATTAGGGTTTCGACGAAACTGAGGAAAACACCATGAGATGATGAAAAATAATTATAAAATAAGGAATGAGGAGGCGTGGGACCGTCGTGGTCAAGGCATGGTCGGCCGGTTGTGACCACGGTCCTGTGCTGCCTTTTCCTTAATTTTATAATATTTTTATGATTTTATGAAAAATTCATGAATTTTGAGAAATTTGATGAATTTTGGGAGTTTCCATGAATTGAAGGAGTTTTCATGAGTTCAAGGAAGCAAAAAATATTAAAATAATAAAACAAGGGCGTGTGGGACCGCGGAAGGCATGGCTGGCCAGCTAGGGCCCGGTCTCACGAGTTTCCCTAATTTTATAATGATTTTATGAAAAATTCATGAATTTTGAGAAATATGATGAATTTTGGGAGTTTCCATGAATTGAAGGAGTTTTCATGAGTTCAAGGAAGCAAAAAATATTAAAATAATAAAACAAGGGCGTGTGGGACCGTGGAAGGCATGGCCGGCGGGCTAGGGCCCGGTCCCACGAGTTTCCTTATTTTTTAATATTTTTTAAGTATTTTGATGATTTGTGGGAATTTTTCCTAATTTGAGAGAAATACCATGAAATCAAGGAATTTGATGAATTCAAGGAAAACTAATAATAATAAAATAATAAAACAAAGGGGTGTGCGGGACCGGCTAGGGCATGGCCGGCCGGCCAAGGCCCGGTTCCACAAGTTTTCATAATTTATTTTATTTTATTATTATTTGATGATTTGTGCAAAAATACCATGAAATCAAGGAGTTTTTTCATGAAATTATAGAAATAATAATAATAATAATAATAATAATAATAATAATAATAATAATAATAATAATAATAATAAAATAATAAGGAACCGTGGGGGTGGGGTCGGTTGGGACCAAGGCATGGACGGTTGGCCAATGGTCACGCCCTACACTCCTATCCTTAATTTTATATTATTTTTTATGGATTTATGGAAGTACCATGAAACGAGGAGTTTCCTCAAGACGAAGGAGATTTGATAAAATGAGAGAATTTTCATCAAATCATGGAAAATAATAAAAATGCACTAAAAATATAAAACTGGCGTGGGATTGACCAGGACACGGTCGGTCGGTCGTGTGTCCGTGCTCCCAGCACCCTGGTCAATATTTTTAATTATTTATTATTTTCTTCTCTATTTTGCATAGGTTCATCGTTTCGTTGTATTTTTGAAATATTCGTTCGTGCGGTGACTGTTTGTGTATCATCGTTGAATACACTTTCACAATTTGAATCGGGGCTTACTTAGAGGTATCTCAGACGCCCGGTTGTTGATTATTTATTACTAATGTGGAATTCAGTGGAGAATAATTCACAAAACTGAGTAATAAGATGTTTATTATTAATTCATAGGATCAGCTGAGGATTCGACTGCGAATTCAGAATAATAAAGTGAGGATTACCATTCCATGGGATCGTAGATTCGACCATAGAATCAGAGTAATTAAGGTTTATCTATTACCATTTATGAGACCAGTTGTGGATTCGATCATAAAATCGGAGTAATGAGATAATATAGTTATTGCTATTCTATGAGATCAAGCTGTGGATTCGATCATAGAATCAGAACAATTGTTATTGTCATTCCATGGGACCAGTCGTGGATTCGACCATGGAATATGAGCGATTGTAATTAGGAATAATTAAATTTGTGGCTCTGTACTAGCAGAGCAAGCTGTCTAGGAGCATTAATTATCCTGATACGAGCTTGCCGGTAAGTCACATCCTTTATATAGTCAGGGTAAACTTGTTGTTTGTTCCTGAAGACGTTATCGCTCTATACTAGCAGAGCAAGCTGTCTAGGAGCCGTCCATCTCGTGATGCTATATAGAAATAATCACTGAAAGTATTCAGTATTCATGAGATATGCCATTGTCCAGTTGTGAGACTACATATCTACATGTACTCTGAGAGAAAATACTCTCCGTTGAGAATTCGATGAGAGACCCGTGTATCGATACTCACGTCTGATTGCTGAATCAGAGCTTCGTATAATTATGAGTTTACGAATTTAGCCTTTGTCGAAAATCCACCATCTACACATGGTTTTCCATCGGCACTGTAGTGTGGCTGGCATGGTTGGCATGCCTTGGCGCAGAGACGTGGCTGGCGTGGTTTTCCATTGGCACGGTGTTGTAAGAATTTAGGGTTCGGTGTACGAAGGTGATGTCGGTCAATATTAAGGGTTCTGGCGTGGAACATGACACATGTAAAAAAAAAGGTACCCTGGTAATTCTTACGTAGGCGTGTTGAATGATTCAATAAATACGCTAGTGGTCCTAGTGACGTCATGTCAGATGTAAGGTTTTACGGTTTTAACCCTAAGCTAAAAACCACCATCAACAGTTTGCCAATTTGTTCCAATGGTTGTTTGTTTCAAATTTTAGAATTTACCAAAGTAAAGGAAATTTTTAATTACATTGCAAAACAAGGTTACAGTGTTTTTTGAAGAAATTAAAAAAATACATTAAAATTAAAATAACTTAAAACATAAAAAAGTACATTGAAATTGAAATCCTACTTCTAAATAACTTAAAACATAAAAAAAAAGTACATTGAAATTGAAATCCTACTTCTAAATAACTTAAAACATAAAAAAGTACATTGAAATTGAAATCCTACTTCTAAATAACTTAAATTATTACTAATATATCACTTTAATTTAGGGGATAAGTGGCAATCCATGAGGGCCAAAATCTCGTTCTTCCATATTTTGTAGACGGGTTTATTCCATTCCTGTAATTCATCCAAGGGTTGTCGTAGGATTTTCATGTCCGATTCTCTTTGCTGTGTTTGTGCCAAGATTGAAGAGTTTTCCATGTTCTTCTTCAAATACTCTTCCTCTGTTTCATACTTGGCCACTCTTTGTATTTGTGCATTTTCAAGAAGTTCAATGAGTTTATCCATTTTTTCATCTGATTTCTGCGATGCTTTAGCCTCACGAGCCCTTTTCTTTGCTTGATCTCTCCCTCCACTTCTAACGTCATCTATTTGTTCGAAATAACGTCTTCTCTTTGATATGTCTGAGGTTTCAAAATTATGAGTAGATGAAGTGCTACCAAACCTCGCCATATTTTCCAAATCTTCATCCATATTATCATCTTCATTTTCTTGAGTAGCTTGAGTCTGTTGAGTAGGTTGAGTGGAAGTACCGACTCCATCATCATTATTTACCGCAGGGTTGTAATCAGGTTGACAGGTATTCAGGATCTGGAAAACCGATTCGTTCTTCCAAAGTCTTCCAAACTTTGCTTCATAATTCTCTTTTCCATGACGATACTGGGAAAAAAATGAAAGTAAAAATTTAGAGAAAGAAAGAAAGAGATCAAAATGGAAGAAAGAAAACATTAAAAAAAAATTGAGGTACTTACATAATCCGCCTCGGTCATCCCCGTAGGTCTGTTTCGGAAGTAGGCCCTAACATGTGAAAGATATCTTTTCACTTCGGCTCTCAATGTGTTGCACTTTGTTTGTAATGCCTTTTTATCTCTTTCGACACCATCGGGACCTTTTCTTTTATTGTACTCTTCAATAATCTTCCTCCAAAATACTGCACCTCTTTTTTATCTTTTCCAAAAATCGAATCATTGCTTACTATAACCCAACCATAAATTAGTGCCTCTTCTTCTTTTGTAGTAAAGTGTGTCATAATTTTGTATGAACAAAATTATGTGAAGAAGAAGAATAAAATCAATGAAGAAGATAATCAATTGATTTTGGTGTGAGGGATTAAGGAGAAGTAGTCCTCTATTTATAGGGAAGCCTGAAAATATAGCCGTTGAGGTTTCAAACGGCTACTAAATCTGAGTCGTTGAAAATGCAACAGTCATCTTGATCTGATGGCTGAGATTGCTCAGTGTTGTTTGGTTCAGCGTTTGAAAGCGGAATGGTACATCGCTCGGTTTCCTGTCGTTGAGATTCAACGATCACTTTTGATCTTGCGGCTGTTATGTTGGACGCTGTTTGGTTCAGCGTTGGACGCTGTTTGGTTCAGTGCTTTGGCAAACAGCTACATTTTCAGCCCAAACTCAGATCACTTCATATCTCTATATAAACTCAACACATGAACTCAAAATACCCATCCAAAATTTGTGAAGTTTCACTCTCTTCTTCTTCTCCTAAATTCTCAATTCAAAAATCAAGCATGGTTGCATTCTCAATTGTCGAAGACAATGACTTGGTGAGAAGTTTTCACACAATTAACATGTCTCAAACAACCAACATATTCTGGTAACAAGTTGTTGAAGAATTTGTGAGAATTAATGGTAATGCTAATGGAAGATGCAAAAAAAAAACTACAATATCGGTTAGCAAACATCAGGCGTTATTGCAAGCTTTTTGTCATTTCATTAAGGGCATCAAATGGTAATCGTGGGGATGTTATGACTTTATATGAAGCGGATCATGGAATGTCGTTCATTCATAACACCGCTTTGGAGATACTTGGTTATGAAGAATATACATGAAGAAGTATTATGAAGAAGTATGGAATATCACCAAAGAAGTATTATGAAGAAGTATGCATATGAAGTTCTAGTTAAATATGTAATGTAATTGTAAACGTACTTAAGTGATAAAAAGAGTATTATGGAGTTTACAAGAACTAATTAAAATGTCTACTTATTAATGAAAACGTGCTTGATTAAAATAAAGGAGTATTATGGTTACTCTCCATTCTCATAAAATGTCTACTTAAAATGTCTACCAATATGAAATTTACTCTCCATTCTCATAAAATGCACCATCTTCTTGAGGGTCATATTGGTCTTCATCGGTGTTCACGTCGGTTGTATCCTCATGAAATTCCGGCAAAGCATCCTCCATATGCATGTTTGAAATATCACCATCTCTCAAACCTTCTCCGTGTCGGTTCCAGATGTGCGTAGTGAGTTCCAAGCGAAGTTGTGCCCAAATTGCAGGGTTGTACAATATTGTTCTTCCCACCCAACACAAAATAGGAATGCCAGATCCATTTATCATATGTAGCTACCTCCTGCAAAACAACCGAGGGATATGGATTATAGCCGCTGTGGGATCCTGCTTGATCCATTGGACATGCTCTCCATGCCCAGTGAAAACAATCGACACTACCAAGCATACCAGGAAATCCCCGAGCTTCATTTTCTGCTAAAATCCTTTCTGTATCTTGAGCGATAGGTTGACGCATGTATCGACCATTATAAATCCAAATAATTGCATTCATAAACTTCATAGCATAATGGTAGATAGTGGTCTCTCCCATTTATGTGTAATCATCTAAGGAATCCGGTGCAATGCCTTTGGCAAAATGTTTCATGACGACAACCATTTTCATATATGGAGAATGACCAGGAAAACCGAAAGCATCCGTTATTTAGCGAAAATCATGGTCAAAATCACAAACTTGATCTAAAATTCTCATAAAAAGTGGACGAGGCAAAGAAAACCGACGTTTGAACTTCTTTGGCCCATACATACAATTGAAGTTGAAGTACTGATGCATCATACGAGCATCCGCATCTACACGTTTTCTGTGCACCGTCTGACGGGTCTTGACTTCATTTGGGACGGGTTGACATATTCTCTGCCTCCTCTGCGTCTCCAAAAGTATAGCCACTATTACAACATTCGTCTCAATATCATCTTCATCATCCGAAAGGCCAAACAAAATTCTTCTCAAAGATCCCTGCATAATGTACCTGACACAACGAAAACATAAAGCTTTATAACACCCCATAAAAAAACTTAAAACACGCCATAAAAATAAATAGTATTGATCCTCAGTGACTGCATAATAGTCGGTGACCTCTACAATATCTTTGTCATCAATTTGATCCAAATTTGAAGGATTTGTTGGGACTACAATCTCACCTTTAATCTGCCTCTGGAATCTCTCTGCCAAGTAACAACTAATTCTTGTGCATTTCTCAAAGTCAAAAAACAGAACTCTCTTTTTGGAGATATTTAGTGCGTGAGTATATTGGTCTCCCATAGAATACTCACTATCTGCCCATGGTTGCCAAATACATGATTCACTTGTTCTAGTGTCAATCTTTATTCTTGCAATTTTGACTGAGTTTTTCATAGTGTCCTTTTGGCCTCCTTGATGTCCTCTCTTCCTTGATGCAATCCTAATATTCTTGAAGAGATAAATCTTTGGGAAAATATCATAATGTCCTCCAGGTGTCTGACAAAGCAAGGATTGCATGTTGCAGAAGTAATAATAGTACCAATACTCAAGTACCATAGCCATGCCAGCTAAATTCATACCCTTGGTTGACCAACCGTCGAGATATTTATAGGTATTACCTAATAAAGCTAGACCAAAATCATACTCCCCAACTCTATCTAAGTCAGCCAATAACAGAACCCAACGTTTATCTACTTTTCTAGTAGAATGCGCTAGAAGAAAATGACCAAAACACCACATAAAGAATGCTCATGTCAATGTCCGTGCACACCCAGTATTATCCTGGTCTTTTCTACTATCCATGTACGCTCTGAAGACTGCTAAGGATAATGAATTTTTCTTAGAGTCCCATGAACCATAATTTTTGATATCCGAAAAATATAAATCATCCAGAGCGGGATATGTTAGATGACTACCCAACGGCGGAATAAGTACTGGTTTTTTACTAGGGTCACTAGTGGGAAAATTTCCAGTTAGCATGTACCAATCTAAAGGAATGAGGCCAATTTCAAACTCCCGAAAGTGAAAACTCTTGGTTTTTTACCACCATCTCTCAGCTATGGCTTCAACTAAGGCTATATCCCCATTGGCGAAATCAAACTCAAAAACAGAAGAAAATCCACAATTGTCACAATATCGTTTTGCTTTTGGATTATCTTTCACTACAATATTGTAATACTCTTCGATAACATTCAAACTACCTCTAAAGCTTACTTTGCGAGGGGATTTAGTAACATCTTGACATGCATGTTCACTACAATTCATTGATGAAACTACATCCAACCAACCTAGCATTTCATCCATATTCAATTCATCCATACTACAATCAATAACAAAAAGGAAACAAATATCAATCATACTAAATTATCATACATACTAAATTATCATACAAATTATCATTATAATTCATTATCATTCATTTTCATCCATATTAAATTATCATACAAATTCATTATCATTCATTTTCATCATACAACTAATCAAATTATCATATAATTATAATTCATTTTCATCACAAAAATCAAAATTTCATTTCTATTCATCACACATAATCAAATTAAATCCCTAAATAAAAACATCACAAATAATCAAATTAAATCATACACATATCATCTACATCATCTAAATATGAAAAATCAATCATCAAATTCATTGAAATCGCGCAAAAAATTAAAAATCATAGAACTTTAAACCTAAAACTTAAATTTCTTACCTTGAATGATTTCGTGGATGGAATCGCACCAAAACGCCTTCAATCAATCACAAATATGATGAAGAACAAACCCACTGAAGGAATTTGAAAAAAAACTTCTACAACTCATTTTCATGGACATGCATTTTTCGGTAGTTTGAGAGTGAGATGTGAAAATAGATAAAAATGGGGAAGAAGTCGATCTTCTGTGAAGATAAACGTTTTCCTTGGACGTTGTTCGGTGCAGTGTTTCAACCTAGCTGACTAAGTCAAACGCTGCTCGGTTCAGCGTTCACCTGGACGCTGCACTGTTCAGCGTCAGACGTTGCACTGATCAGTGTCTCGCTGCTAGGTTTGCCATCCCATAAGACTTAGGAGATTGCCCATGTTGACGTGGATGGCCAATCTAGCAGCTAGATATCTAGCCCATAAGACTTAACCTAAATTTTATTATTAAAATTTACTTAATAAAATTCTAACTTTTGCAGTTTATTTTCTTGTAAAAATATCTTGATAATTAATTAATAAAGCTTTAACTTTTATTATTAAAAGTTATCCCTTCATGGGGTTTAGGACATAGTGAAGCATCACTATAAAAAGTAATAAAGAACGCCGCCTATCAAGCTCTCAATGCTTTGGTAGTTGTGATGTTTTACAACCACGAATCCAAAGGCGTGGATTACATCTCGGTGTCACCATCGTTATCAGACAATCAATTAGAGTATATTCATATAACATTATATTAATATAATCACAAGTATATATACTTCACACAAGAAGTATGCTAGATTTTTCTAAATAGTGAAACCGTATCGCTAGCACAATATAAAAAGAAAGACTTCCTTCATGCGGGCATCTATGACCTCACCTCACAAGGGGACACTTAACTCTCGGTCTCATCGCAAGCATAAATTTTCACCAGTCCAGTACAATTACGAACTCTTTCCTCAAAAACGAGACCAACACCAGTTTTTGATCTAAAAGACCCGTATACTATTATCAAAGGGATATGACAACATGTTATAATAGTTAGTGCAATAGTCTTGCCACAGTGCAACAAAAAGACTTGTTACAACAGCACGCGTATAGCTTGAAAATCGTGGTACAATCATCAAGACTCGTTCATATTAAACTACGGAAAACTCGACCCACAACACCAAGTGAAACCTTATTTGCAAACAGAAGAACATGGCACTTCAACAAGTAGCTTAGTGGAATCTCAGTAAAATGCAGGAGCAGTTGAACAAAGACACTCTCTTCTTAACCCATCAACAAGTTTAAGATTAAGTGTGGGAAATGTTTATACCGTATAATTTGGTATGTGGACTCAAGTGCCCCAGACGAATAATTATACCCAGTATTAGGCCCTTGGGTTAAAAATATGAAAAGATGATCATAACGTAGTCTGCAATTATCCTTCCCTAGGTATATATTGAAATACGGAGATTATAGATCCCTATAAAAAGATGAATTGGTTTGTTGGTAAGAACAAATATATATTCAAATATGGAGGTTAGAGATCCCTAAAGGGTGAATTGATTTATTGATAAGACAAGGTATATGTTCAAACTTATAGGCTGGAGTTAATGTAGGTATATATTTAGTCCAGATACATTAATTAATCTGGTCACCCTAAAAAGAGGAGTGGATTAATCTGGTCACCATACATTAATTGAGTGTGGATTAATTACTGGAATAAATGCATTTATACTATTTAGATACATAATTCTAATTATAAATAAGGAAGAACCCAGAGAGCATTTGGTCGGACGTAGTCAAAATGCATCTAGACGAATACTGGATTGGATACAATTCGTCTACAATCTATAAATACAGATAAAAATCTAATTCAAAAGATACACATTTTTAATCCTTCTCTCCTTATAAAAATATACACTAAGCTCTTGCTTATTGAGGCATCATATTGTCCTTGCAGGTACCCCTTACTTTCATTTATCAACAATCCTTAGAGAGCCAAAGTTATAGGAGAGATGATACATCAAGTAGCAGAAATCACAACCTCCATCAGAAACACATCTCAAGGTGATTTTAGTTTCATGTAGCGGCTGGAATCTCACCATGAAGCATAATCATGAGGAGTTTTTGAAGAAATACATTTACTACACATGGCTTTGAAGGAAGCACTTAGATAGGCCATTTTAATGGATTATGGAAAAGTAGTTTATAAATCAGATAATGAACGTCTAATAATCGATGATCCACTTCCATGTAATTATCGGGAATGTTGTCGTTTTATGTTGGATATTTTTTTTTTGTTTTACAAAAGGGGAAGGATTCGTTGACATGATTATAATGACATAACCTTGACACTTTAGCGTCTTTTTTTTATAAATCCAACCACGATGAATTTGAAGCTAATTTTTCGATGCCATGTTCTTCTTATAAGAATTTTAGCGCCTTCACAAAATTAACCATTATAATCTTGCTATTCGGTTGATAAGTTTTAAAACGGCTACGCATGTGTCTAGCCAAAAAAGCAAGATATAGTTGTACTTATTTTGAATTTCACAAGAATCCCTCTCATGATGTCAATTTTGGATCGTTAAGGAAAAATTATATGTAAGTTATTACTTTTTCTTTCGGAAAATGGGTCATTTGTCCAAATATTTTTAAATTACGGTTCAAATGGACGAGTAAAAAATAGTTTGGGTGAAATGGCCAAAAAAAAATAGTAAGGATGAAACTGGATACATCCTGTGTAAATTAAAAATAAGAAAAAATATTTGAAAATGGGCACGATGAAACTGGTTATATCCTGCCTATTTTTACATTTTTGTCCATTTAAACAGTATCAAAATCTAACTGTCCATTTCACCCAGGAATTGTTGACTTTGGTCTTTTTAACCAAGTTTTTTTTTTTTTTTTTGGTAATATGCATGTATTACAAAAAGACTATGTGGGCCTCACAAAACGAGGAAGAGCCCTCCCCATCATGTCATAATACAAAAGAGGATACAGAAAATAAGGACACTGAATCCAGATTTCATTACACTTATCCTTGGCTGCCTTTTTCGCAAGACAGTCGGCAACATTATTAGCCTCTCTATACTGATGGCAAAAAACAATGCTAGAGAAATTACTGGCTAACAGATGTATGTCTCTAAGTACATAAACAAAAAATCGAGGAGCATGCACACACCTATTATACAAATCTATGATATAGCTAGAGTCATTATCAACAAGAAGATTGTATATTTTCAACCTGTGAGCAAGTTGCAGTCCTTCTCTAATGGCTAAAAGTTCAGCCATATTGTTACCATTCCGGTGCAAATATGTGGCATAAGCTCCAAGGAAACTACCTTCTTCATCCCTAAGGAACTTAATAGAAATTGGCGCTTACCGCGCCTTGGGTTTGTTTTTCGGCACGAAGAAAGGGCGTTAGCCAACTCCCCGACCGAGCGGTGGAGCAAGGGGGATCTCTCCCCACTTGCATCACCACTGAACTTGGATTCACGTGTTCACGGGTCGTTCTGCTGGGCAGGTTTTGACAATGATCCTTTCGCAGGTTCACCTATGGAAACCTTGTTACGACTTCTCCTTCCTCTAAATGATAAGGTTCAGTGGACTTCTCGCGACGTCACCGGCGGCGAACCACCCGCGTCGCCGCGATCCGAACACTTTACCGGACCATTCAATCGGTAGGAGCGACGGGGTGTGTGTACAAAGGGCAGGGACGTAGTCAACGCGAGCTGATGACTCGCGCTTACTAGGAATTCCTCGTTTAAGACCAACAATTGCAATGATCTATCCCCATCACTATGAAATTTTCGAAGATTACCGGGCCTGTCGGCCAAGGCTATATACTCGTTGAATACATCGGTGTAGCGCGCGTGCGACTCAGAACATCTAAGGGCATCACAGACCTGTTATTGCCTCAGTATTAGAAAAAAAATCTTTAAAAGAAAAGAAAGAATATTTAGAAAAAAGAAAAATCTGTTTTAGAAAATTTGATTAGAAAAGAAAACCCTTATACCATTTATTTATCGAGAGTAATTATTTGACCTCCTTATAGCAAGGGCTATGGAGTGAGTGTTCTCATTCAATATGAATGATTATCACTCAATTTTGTCAAATTAGGTGCTACTATGGAGTGAGAATACTCACTCATTCACCAATAATCATTCATACACTCATTAGAACGAAAGAGTGGGTGAAAGGGAAGACTAAGCGGCTGAATTTTAGCCGTTTTGAAAAAAAACATGTCGAGCGGCTGAAGATCTTCCTCTCAAACCTATTTTTAGAGTTTTATTAATTTAAAACTCTTGGATGCGGGACCACCGTTAGATTTTATTATTTAAAAAAAAAAACCTGCGAAGAGGCATATATTTAGCGGCTTGGGGAGAAAAAATCTCTCCAAGCAGATAATCATTAGCCGCTTAGTCTCTTTATTTTGGACTTTTTTTTTATCGAAAGAGAGATATATTAAGATAAGAAGAATATACAAAAAGGATACAAGATGTAGCAAAGAAAAAGAACAGAAAATCTAAAAATTACATCAACCAAAAGCCACCTCCCAACTGTGAGTTGAAACTACAAAATGATGCCCAAAAGCAGCTGCCCAAGCTATTACTAAAGATTTAGCATCCAAAGAAAGATCATCGTCTGTTTTGAAAGTATGTGTTCTTTCGAAAATGCGAGCATTTCTTTCTCTCCATAAAACCCAAACCACGGCTGCCGGGATTAAGTTCCAAACTAAACTGTTTCCTACATGAAAGGCATTGTTCCAGCATTTCGCAAGATCATAAACAGACTCCGGAAAAGTCCATGCCCAGTTAGAAGGATTAATAGAAGACCAAACTTTGAAAGCTACTTTACAATGGATACGGAGATGAGATACGGATTCTGCTTCATTACCACACATAATGCAACAATTATCTAGATTTAAGCCCTTACGATTAAGAAGATCAAGAGTATTAAGCTTACCATGAACCACACACCATAAGAGGAAAGTAATATTAGGAGGAACTATCTTGTTCCCTATGAAATATTTTGGAAAATCAGATACTCCATCGGCTTCGATATGTTTGGCATATAAACGTTTTACAGAAAACACACCATTATTTCCCAGAGACCATCTTATAATGTCAAACTGATCATTAAGTTGAGGAGGGGAGACATCAATACGTACCAGGAGGTTAGCAAACTGGTTTGCTTCTGAGTTTCTCAATCTTCTTTTAAAATCAAAGATCCAATTACCATCAGGAGAAATATGAAAGGCAATACTCAAGAATTTACCCTTTACCAAACTGGAAATATTTGGAAAAGCTAAATATAAAGATTCGTCTCCAGACCAGTTATCAAACCAAAAAGAAACTTTGTTACCAGAGTGAATAATGAAGGAGGAGTATTTATTGATCAACTGTCTTGCGTCTGCAATAATCTTCCAACAAGAAATATCACTAGTTGATGTCGAGATTTTACTTGGAACCAGAAGGATGAAACTACACCAAATTTCTCCTCAATAATCTTGTACCAGAGATGATTTTTTTCAGACCCAAATCTCCAACACCATTTGGCAAGTAAGGCAATGTTCATCTGCTTCAGGTTTAACACACCAAGTCCACCTCTCTCTTTAGAGGCATTGACCATATCCCAATTAACTAAATGAGAGACTTTTGAACCAGAATTATGTTCCCAAAGAAAATCTCTCATCTTCTTTTCAAGATTATGAATAATAGAAGCTGGAGCTCTAAACAATGAGAAGTAGTACATTGGTAGTGAAGAAAGCAAACATTTTAAAATTGTAAGCTTACCTTCCTTTGAATAAGAGCATATATTCCATTGAGAGAGTCTAACATCAAACTTAAGCAAAATGGGATCCCATATGGCTTTAGAGTTTGCTTTAGCCCCTAGAGGCATGCCCAGATAAATGAAAGGTAACTTGTCAGTACTACATCCAAGCTCCACATCCCATGATTGCAGATTAGGGCAATCACCAATAGGAATGAGTCTAGTTTTGGTAGTATTAATCTTTAGACCTGCAATGAGTTCAAAGCACTTCAAGGAAAAAAATAAATTGTGAAGTTCTTCTCTAGAATTGTCAAGGAAAAAAATAGTGTCATCTGCATAATGTAGATGATTAATCACTATACCATTTTGCACATTAGAAAAACCACTACATAGACCCAAGTTTGCAGCTCTATCCAAGTACCTAGAAAATCCTTCCATAGCAATATTGAAAATAAGTGGAGAAAGTGGATCTCCCTGCCTAACTCCTCTTGAGCTTTTGAAGAAACCAAAAGAAGAGCCATTAATAAGGACCGAGAAGGAAGCGGTGGAGTAACAAAACCTTACCCATTTGCACCAATTTGATGTAAAACCCATTTTCTGTAACATCTTTTCAAGAAAATCCCAACTCACTCTATCAAAAGCTTTTTCTAAGTCAATCTTACAAATCAAACCAGGCTTACCAGAAGTTAGTCTAGAGTCCACCATTTCATTGGCAATGAGTGTACCATCAATGATTTGTCTTCCTTCTATGTAAGCACATTGGACTGGAGAGATGAGCTTGTCCATAACCATCTTCAGACTAGTGGCAAGCACCTTTGCAATAATTTTATAGACACTAGTCAGTAAATAAATAGGTCTACAATCTTTAATAGTTTCAATGCAGTCTCTCTTTGGCACTAGGGCAATAAAAATGGCATTATGTCTCTTATCAATACTCCCCTTATCACAAAACTCATGCACCACTGCCATGAGATCATGTTTAATAAAATACCAGCATTTGAAGAAGAACATAATTGGGTAACCATCTGGTCCAGGTGATTTGTCGTTCCCTAAATCTTTGATTGCAGAAAATACTTCGTCTTCAGTAAAAGTTGCATCCAATATAGCAACCACTTCGGAATTGATACTGTTAAACTGAATATCCTCCAAATCAGGTCTTATGAGTAAATCTTCAGTGAAAAGAGTTTTATAAAACTCTACAATGTGATCCTGCAATAAAACTTTATCAGAAGTTAAATTTCCCTCAATATAAAGCTGATTAATTCTATTATACCTCCTCCTTGCAGAAGTCAATCTCATAAAGTGAGATGTATTTCTATCTCCTTCCTTTATCCACCGAGCTTTGGATTTAATTCTCCAGTTAGTCTCCTCCATGGTAGAAACTTTCTCAAACTCTGCCTTCTGGTTTAGTTTGTCTTGTAATTGCTGATCAGAAAGTAAAGCATCCTCTGCCACATTGTCAATAACTTGAATATCAGTAAGAATATTATGCAACTTGGTTGTTGTGTGTCCAAAAGTTTCTTTATTCCACTTCTTGAGCAAATCTTTAAGTTCTTTTAGCTTTGACCAAAAAACATTACTTGGAGTACCTGCAAAACAAAAAGACTTCCACCAATTTTCCAACATCTCCACAAAACCATTCTCCAAGAACCAGAAAATTTGAAATCTAAAAGGACTTGGACCCCAAAAAAAATCAGAGAGATCAAGAATTAAAGGAATATGATCAGAAATTGGTCTAGACTTGGACTTCCATGGTCAACAAAAAACCCTCTTTCACTCAACCCTCACTCAATTTGGCTGTGAATGCTCCTCTTTCACTCAACCCTCGCTCAATTTGGCAGTGTTAAAAACGCTCGTTGGATAGCCCTTGCTCTTAGGCGAATATCAAATCAGACACTTAATCTCGTTAGTTGGTTGATTAAATTGTATTTTATTGAGAATAATTATTTGGAACCCACAATATTATTGGGTTGTAAAGTTGTAAAATGATGACAAATAAAAAGAGAAAATCAGCTGTATGCTAGAGAGAGAGCTGTCTTTGTTTGATTAGGTGTATCTTTTCTGTTAAACAAGAAGGGCACTTCATTTGTGATGCTGTCGTCTTTGAGTAAATGAATGAATGAATAGAGACAAACATGCTTGGATACTTTATTACTACTCCTACTAAATCTAAATCTCTTTTTTCTGACTAGAAAAACAGGAAAGAAGGGGGACATGTGGGATAATCTTTGGATTCTTATGGAGGGTTGTCCCTCTTTGACCCAGTAACTGTAGTAGCAAGGATGATGAAAATGATGATGGTTCAATGTTTCTGATTTTAACACCCCAACCAATACACTGAATCTTGACGATATGGCAGCCATGGTAAAACCTAGTTACCCTACTTTTTCTTTTTATTCACATTTTAATTTCCTTTTTCAAGTGGGCGATTCTAGAACACTCCTCCATCAAATTATATTAGTAACCAATTTGAAAGTCCGATCATGGGAACTAAACCAATTCCTACATGAGGCTAGTAATGTTGCAGATCTGCGTGCTAAAGAAGCTTATTCCTCGACTTCTAATGGATTTGTGTTTGATCATTTCTCTAATAGTGCGTTTAGATGTGCAGCCAAAAATAATTTTTAGACTTCTAAATGTCAAAAAAAAAGCAAAAAAATCGGTTTGAATAGAAAATTTCAAAATGAATTTTGGAAGTCGAAAAGTGAAAGTTTTATAGTGCAAAACAGTTTTATTTATGACTTCTGCTTTTGATATCCAAAGTCAACGCACGCTTTAGATTGTGTAATTTTGGTCTAAGTTCTTCTCAAATGTATGTATCCAATTTGGCCTGGTACACCGTAAATGGAACTAGACTTAAAAACCAAAACATTGATTAGGAAATAAACCGTTAAACTAAAATGAGAAGCCGTTATTTTCTCCAGTCTGTCTGTCTGTCTGCATTCCTTTGTTGGTCAAAATTCTTGGGATGCTGGTCTGCTTAACCACAAGAGATGTCGCTTTTGTCTTAACGCGGCAAATTTGGTTGAGATGAGATGAGAGATATTTCTTTGTTTACTCTTCTCTCTCTCTCCTCTTCACCTTTAAACCCACGCACTCACTCTCTTTCACTCTCTCTCCTCAGTTTATCTGTCTGTCTCTCTGCAACTTGATGGGGAATTGTTTCTCTGACGGTGGTGCTAAATCAGCTGCTGCTGGTGGCGCTGGTGCCACTTCAGCTTCTCCAAATAATCTTCACCACCACCAATCTGGTGCTGGTGGCGCCGCTTCTAATGACGCCGTCGATTTATATCTTAACTCACACGGTTATCGAGGTCTTTTCTCCCAGATCGAGGTATTTACTTCTTCTTCTTCTTCTTCCTCGGATGATTTCAGATTCTCTGTACTCATATTGTTTTTGGTAATGGTTTCTGGTTGTTTACTCTTAGTTGACTTGAAACAATCTGGAACAAGGACAGCCTGGTCATTCTTTATGTTGAGCTGTATTTGAATTTGGATCCATTATCATCAAGTATGAGTTCACGAATTTACTTCTTAGGCAGAAGATTTAGTTCAGATTTATGCCTTCTTTTTGTTTTGAACAAGGAATTTGAAAATGGAATCTATGTCATCAATCATCATTTTAGTGAGACTGACCTACTTGGAGTGGGCAAAATATAAAGTTTGAGTGACTTGATGGAAATGGAATGTTGATGTGAAATTTATGGATTGGTTTTATTATGCAATGAATAGAATGAAAGTAATTATTTGTTGGCGCAGTTTAAAATGAGTTATGACAGCCTTATCTAACTGGAGTTCTTATGCTAAGTTGTGAGTAAGTAATGTCATTATTCGTTTCTGATTGACTGAGTTGGCTTTTCCTCATTGGCTCAGTTGTCACTTTCGGCTTCAAACTTACGAGACAGGGATACATTATCCAAGGTGTGTATAGTGTCTTACTTGGTCTCTTGGCAATTTTCTTTTCGCCTTTTCGGCATCATACTAAATGTTTGACATTGGTATGGTGTGAGAATTTAGTTCAAAGTAGAATGTGAAATATCCTTTAAATATTGAAGTTGTTACACATGATAGACAAAAATGCGACCATCTAAACGATACTTAAGTTAACTAGTGTTAGACTGGATTCATTAGGCAACATCGTTTGACATTGTTAATCTCACCCCAGTAGGTTGCAGAAATCATTTACTCATTGTTATGTTGAGAAACTCTGCTTCAGTGTATTCATGTAGAAACTGTTTAGATAAACTGTTGGCGCAGTGTATTCTGCAATATTTGATTTCCTAGTCTCAGCTTTTATTGTCTTTGCACGTTTTATAAGAACTTCCATTTGCTCTGTAGAGTGATCCAATGGCAGTTATTTATACCAAAGGAAGAGATGGGAAACTTGAAGAAGTTGGTCGAACTGAAGTGATATTAAACTCACTAGATCCTGTGTGGATCGCAAAACATACTGTTAAGTACCATTTTGAGATCCTGCAGACTTATGTGTGAGTAATGGTTGAATTAGTTTGATTATTTCGTATTCCCTGTCCAATCTCTTCCTCCTACTTTCAAGTAATCATTAATACACTGTTGTTTCACAGATTTCGGGTTTATGATGTAGATTCACAGTTTCACAGTGTACCAGTAAAGGTGTTTATCTATTTTGTTATTGTTCATCTCTAAAGTTGTATATGAAGATCCTTGATGCTTTTGATTCTATGAAAGAAAGCTTTGTCTATGAATGTTTGTTGACGGTTATATACTTCTCAAAATTCTCAGATGCTTAAGCTGGATGAACAACAGTTTCTTGGGGAGGTCACTTGTGCCTTATCTGAGGTTTGTCCTTCTCAATCCCAATCGTCAGCTTCACCTAACCTGTTTGGAAGTGTTCTATCGCATTATATGTTCTTAAAGTTTGATGAACTTTGATGCTCGAAAATGGTAGTTTGGATTACAAATGTTATGCTCTCTAACAAAGTTTCTTTACCGTAAATTGGTCATCATTTTGCCGTGGTAAAGTTGGCTAACTACTGACTAATAATTTTTACAATTAGTATATAGTAACTTATATGATCTAAAATGATGGCCTTATCTGTTGCATACTTGCATATGGTCACAAAGACTGCAGATTTTATTATATCACATTGGAAACTAGGAACCCTGATAATTATGTTCTTGTACAGCATGCAATATGAAGCTCCAGATCCAAATTCTTGTCTTTCATTTTTTTCAACAATGGTCCATCAAACGTGATTCTCCTGGATGTCTCTTTGCAGATAGTATCTAAACCAACCCGGTCATTGACACTAAATCTTGTAAATGGAGAAGAACATGCTAAGGATAACCATTTTCAGAAATTAGGGGTGCTCAATATTCGTGCAGAAGAGTGTACTAGCTCAAAGACAACAGCGGAGATTATCTTCCGGTGTTCAGATCTTGAATACAAAGATCTCTTTTCTAAAAGTGTATGGACTCCCATCTAATTCTCATAATTTTTTTTATGCTAAACTGTGCAAAAATATTGGGCGATTATTGATAGAAGGATATGGTTTTACTTTACCCAGGATCCTTTCCTGGTCATTTCAAAAGCTGTTGAGAGTGGATCACTGATTCCTGTTTGCAAGACAGAAGTGAAAAAGAATGATCACAACCCGACATGGAAGCCAGTCTTCTTAAATCTTCAGCAAATTGGAAGCAAGGCATATGCAAACCTCCATGACTATCTAGGAATTTCTCGTGGTGTCTTTTAAGTGAGGACCCAGTCCTTTCTGTCTTCAAGGGCATGAGTTGTGCACTTGGCACACTTGATCTGTGTTTTGGGTACTCCTTGGATGGATAATATCTCAAATTGCACATCTTGGAACATCTTAACATCTCCTACTATGGGCTTGATGGTGTGGATGAATGTTCATTGCTGCAATTTGAAGGCTCCTATCTAGGGAGTAGATACACATTTGATGATTCACATATTGATGATTCAGATATGGATGTGGGGTCTTGCTCAAACGACACTGCGTATTATTTCGTATTGTATAGCATTCTCACATGTTAACTGTTTTGGTAAATGCAGGATACACCTTTAACTATTGAATGCTTCAACTTTAATAGCAATGGAAGACATGATTTGCTTGGGTAAGCCGACATCTTGGTTTCTCTCATTTATTAGCGTCATAGCCACTAGAAGTTTGACTCTAGCAAATTTCTGGTTCATGAATCAGCAAAACTGAGAAATCGCTAGCCGACTTGGAAAATCTACTCAATGAAGAGGGAGAAAGTTTGTTCGTGCCAGACGTAGTTGGACAAAGTGTACAAAACAAGGTTATGGCTGTTTGATTCAGGTTATTACACCAATCTAATTAATTAAAGATAATTCTTATTAAGCATATGTTGCTTCTCTGGTACAGGTATTAAAGAGTCGACTTTTTGTGGAGAAGTATTCTGAGAGCACACAACACAGTTTCCTGGATTACATCGCAGGTGGATGCGAAATGAATTTCATGGTGGCTGTTGATTATACAGGTGCTCCAACCTCACTTTTTGTCATTTAGTCAATGAAGTGTTGTACTTGAATCATGTTACTTTGGTGTCTGTATACTTGAACACTCTCATTAAAATAGTATCATGTGAGATCATCTCTTCCGATCATCTCTTGTGCACAAGTTTAGAAGCTGACCAGAAGTCCACCCTTATATAATACTCATTCTATGACTAATCTAAATTATGATTTCTCTGGTTTTCAGCTTCAAATGGAAATCCACGCCTCGCAGATTCCTTGCATTACATAGACCCCTCGGGCAGGCCAAATGCATACCAGAAAGTGAGAAATTAGTCTTTGATGTTTAGTTTCATTTTGGTTTCCCACTTTTCCAAGTTGATTACAGAAAAGTGTATGATTTGCAGGCAATTAAAGATGTTGGAGATGTCTTACAATGCTATGATTCAGACAAGCGTTACCCTTGTTGGGGTTTTGGAGCACGACCAATTGATGGTCCGGTCTCTCATTGCTTTAACTTGAGTGGAAGTAGTATTCACTCTGAGGTATGAGCAAAATATATAACTGTTGTTGAACTTCGATGGACACACATTAGGGGTAGCCTTGAAAGTATTCCCATCCTTCGTTTTCGCGTTCTAAGAAGGGAACCTTCTTTCTTCTCAGGTTGATGGAATTCAAGGTATTTTGACAGCATACAATGGTGCCCTACATAATGTTCAATTTGCAGGACCCACTCTTTTCGGCCCAATAATTCACGCTGCATCAGAGATTGCCAGCCAGTCTCTTGCCAACAATGAACACAAGTATTTTGTGATGTTAATAATCACGGTATGTGTAGCAATTGGCGAACCCCTTCTGTTATATAAGACGACAATGCTGGCCATATAAAAACCTATCTGTTCAACCATTTACAGGACGGAGTAATAACTGATCTGCAAGAAACTATAGATTCTCTAGTAAAGGCATCTGACTTGCCATTATCTGTTCTCATTGTTGGAGTCGGCGGGGCTGACTTCAAAGAAATGGAGGTAAATTTCTGCACGGCTCGCCAACCGAAAAACTTGTTGTTTTCTTCAATAATTTGTCGTGAACTCGTGGTTTATAGCTTGCTTCCCTGCTTAGACTTTTTGGCAGGTATTGGATGCTGATAAAGGAGGGAGACTAGAAAGCTCAAGCGGAAAAATTGCATCGCGTGACATTGTACAGTTTATTCCTCTTCAACGATTACAGGGTGAGCTCAATTCTCTCGGTTGGAACTTCTGCTTGTCAGAAACAGTGTTGCTCCGAAGTACTTCGTGCTGACTCATTTATCAATTGTTGCAGGTGGAGAGATTTCAGTTGTTCATTCACTTCTAGCAGAATTACCCTTGCAGTTCTTAACATACATGCGATCAAGGGATATTCAACCACAACAACCAAGAAACAGTCAGAAGTGTACATAACATTTTTTTTTCATTTTTTTTTCCAGTTATTTGTATTCTTTATGGTATGGCAAGGTTTTCAGTGTTTCCATATCTACACATGTTGTAACAATTTTTTTGTCCACATTTTTTCAATGTATTATTGTTTCTGTACGCTAGAAAGAAAAAGCACACGTAAATAAACAAAAATGTCCACTCATTTGTCAAGTTTTTATCACATTTTCTCAATGTATTATTGTTTCTGGACATAGAGAAAGAAAAACAAGTAGACATAAATAAACAAAAATTTCCATTGTTCTGTCAAGTTTTACCATTTTGTTCTCACTTTCACTAGACAGTAGGTTACCATTATAAGTTTTCCCCATTTGCAATCGAATGATATTCACGAGCTAAGATTCTTAGACAGGAATTATACATACAATAAATCATGCAGCATGATCAAAGCACTGCAAAAACAAGGCTGTAACAGCGCATCCAATCATCAAGCCCTAGAACAAGAGAAAAGGAGCTCAAATGTGCCAACAACCATCATCAAATTTGCAAATGCAATAAATATGGACTTTCTTCCCATACTTCATTGTTCGCCTTCTTTACGTCATTAGTCTGTTTCCGGTACCTCTTAACATTGCTTCAACCTAGTCCCTTTTGGCACCATATCAATTCACTCGTACTTGTAGCTCAGCAAAGTCCGAGTCTCTCTAACAGTTCCCTAAGAGTAAGGATATTCAAGTAAAATTAAGCCAAAGCCATCACAAGAAGTGGCTTATCACACCTTGAAATGAAACAAAAACATCGACTAGTCTAAATCAAATACTTATAGAGGATTTATCACAATGACATAAACACTGCACCATGATTGAAAAATGTGGAAATACATTCAGCAAAATGATGTTTACACTTCATGTTTGCTTAATTCTCAGTTTAATTATTCTAGTGACACAACAAAAATGATCACGGGTCATTCTGATACCTGCAAAAACTTGGACCAGATGCCGTCTTAGTTGACTTGAGAACTTCCTTCCTCAAATTGCTGATTGTTATGATAATAACCATCTTCGTTATTTGCCATCCTAAGCAGGGAGCTTATCTCTGGCCGAGGAAACAATAACTTAAGCCGGAAAGCATCAACTCCATTCAAGTAATACCGGAAGAGCCTTTTTGCCCTGATAAACCCAAGACGACCATACAACGCAAGTGCTCCCTTGTTTGACACTTCTGCTTCTAGTGTTACCTGCACATATAAATTGCATAATCAGAGTCAACAATTGGCATTCTCTTCACCAATATTGGACTAGTAACCACAAAACACCAGTAACCAGGAATATATAATGCATTAATGATGTGATTCAAATATCCGGTAAGCAGCAGTATAGAGGATTTTAACCACGATATATGGAATGGGAAATTATCTCGAGTGTTAACTGGAAGAACTTTCAAGTGCTCGTTTAGTATATAACCTAAGTAAGATAACCAACATAGTAGCTGTAAAATACATATCAGTATTGTGACCGAATGATCTCATCAAGAAAGCATTGCACACAGATAAACTTAAAGCACAAACAAGTATTGGTGGACAGACTATTAACAATCCGATAATACAAGTTGCCAATGTCTTACCTCTTCACATCCTGATTCCATCATCACTTGTATCGATCGGGTAACAAGCTCTGTAGCTGCATTCGACCCGAAAAAAAAAACTCCTCAAACTTATAATAAATAAAAGGTATACCATAAGAAGATCAAATCATCAAATTGAGCTGAAAACAGCTCATTACCAATGCCTTTTCCTCTATAAGATTTGATAACAACAAGCATAGCAATATATCCTCTGAAAGTATTCCTATGTTCACCCATCTTGCAAACAACTGTTCCAATACAATTTCCTTTATGAAACGCCTACAAAAACAAACAAAACCCAAATTAAAAAAAGATTCAGATTTTATAATCTAATCGAAATAGAGATCAAATAATTTATGAAAAATTTCAATAAAGAAACAGATGGGTTTCAAAATTGATTACCAGGAAAGAAAGTTGAGGCCATAGATAGACAAAGTATCTGTAAGTGAAGATAGAATAGGGTTCACTAAGTTCTTTGTCAACCAATCGCATGATGAGAGGCAAGTGATGTTCGCCACCATAACTAACATAATCTATTTCTGATGGATCAACTTCTTCCATCACCGCTTCTCCCTCTTCTTCCTTCTTCGTCTCCTCCATTCTTTCTCTCTGGTTTCTTCTCTTCAGGAGAATTCTCCACCGCGTACGGCGTATCTAAGCTGCTTGACAACTCTGGATCCACTTCTTATGTCTAAGGGTGTGTTTGGTTTTGTGGTATATCGGAGGCCCGAGTCAAATGTTTCCGCTGGGAAGCACTGGCACGGGCACGAACATGTTAGTAATTACCTGAAAATTCAGGAAACCAGGCTTATATGACCTAGCTTAATTGGGGGTCATAACTTCTAATTGGGGGCCATGGAATTTTGTTTGCCCCCAAAATTTTCAGGGGTGTAAATATCGTAATATGAATATATTATTTTACCCTTGATTAATATTTTTTTTTCAAGTAACGACCCTTCACCGACATTAACGACAGTTTAGGGTCGTCATATACATCATGATCAAAACAATAACGACTCTCAACTGTCATACACTAACGACTCTTTTTAGAGATTAACGACAATCTATAACGACATTTCTAAAACATTAACGATTGTTTAAGTCGTCAAGTGCGTAACCAAAACAGTAACGACCCTTCCAAAGGATCGTCTGGGAATTGATCATTTTTATGACGACCCAAAACTGTCGTACATTTCCGCCATTAATGAATCTTGTACAGTTTAGAGTCGTCACTTAAAAAGTCTAAACATTAACGACTGTTGAGGGTCGTCAATGAAATTTTTTAATACCTTGACGATTTTTCATACTATCTGGGAAAAAAAAAAGTTAGATTAAAAATTGCAGACAAAAAATCTGGAAAAAAAAATTAAACTCTAATTAAATAAGATTATCACTAATTAAGTAAGATTATCAGTAATTAATTAAATTTTAACACTAATCATTTAGGGGCATTTTAGCCATTTAAAAAATATTTTTATAAGGGGGACCCAAATTAGGTTCTGGTGACCTTTTTTGTCCTCTAGTGCATGGCCCCCAATTAAGCTAGGTTATATAATTGTTGTTTTTAATTTTCATATCAAAATTTTTCATCAATTTCCATGGAAACAACATTTACATTTAAGGCTGTTTCATAAATTTATTGAATCTTCAAGTTGCGATTTAACATACGATTTGAGTCACGATGCGATTTATAGTTTCAATAATTCCAATACATTGGACTTAACAGTCCCATTGCAACAAAGAATCAGCCTACGACGTTTCGCTTTTTCCCTTGTATGTAGTACGGGGAAAAGTTGTGACGTATTGCAGAACCATTTAGAGCTTCTCATGATAATAATTTTTCCTCTTTTAAGATTTTCCTAAAACTGAAATTGCTTTGTGACGACCTTAACGGAATAGGAAAGTCAACGATTCTTAAATTGATCTCAGTGGCTAAGCTAAGGTATACCTCTATTAGATCACATATGTGGTAATTATTTCATATTTGGTACATTCCGGTGAAAAAGGAAGAGAAGAACAGAAATTTTGGGGTTTGTTTCTGCTTTTATAAAACCTTTAGGCTTTAGGGTTAGTGAAACAATTTGAGTTTGTGTTTTCATGTTCTTAAAGTTAAAATGAGTTGGCTCAGAGTTCACTGTATGGGGTAGTAAATAATGTTTTTGTTGTGGTACATGTTTCCTTTACTTATTTAATACATTACATTCGGAAAGTGACAAAAATAACGACTATTTTCTCTCTCTCGCTCTTATTCTGCAAATTTATTTTTTTCTCAACGTTCACAAATGATCAAAATCGAGTAATCTCCACTCACCTGTTTTGATCCTTAACCTAGATGGGGATGCAATGAGAATATGAACGAAGATTCAGATGACCGTTTTTTCAAGGATTCATAAATGATGTTTCAATTCATTTACATGGAGAAAATTTTCTAACTTTTTTTAAAACTTAAAATTTTCTTTTAAAAAATTTCAATTGTCACATTCTAAATTAGATTTTCTGTTTTGATTCCTTGGATTAAAGATCGTTCTCATCAAAATTATTTCCCATTAGAGCTTTTTTCAGTATCAATTTTCTTAGAACAAGCACCTTCCTACTTTCCTATTTCTTTCCATTCACCTTCATTCACGAAATCTGTCATCGTAATTTCTGCACAATCTCATCCTTTTCTCTGATCTGGTATCCTATGAAACCAGAACCCTTGTTTTCTGCTTTTGGAATCAGAAGATTCCAAAAGGTTGCTCTTTCTATATATTTCAGTTTTAAGAACTTCGACAAATCACTAGGGTGGGCTCTCCATAATTTATAAACCATTGAACTAAGAGAATTTAACACATGAATAGTAATTTGAACCTTAAACATGAATTATGTCCCCTAAATTCCGCAATGCGATTTACTCAAATGTCACCTCTTACTCTTAATTTCTAGTAAGTATAGGTAAATGGTTTCACAGAAAATAAATTTAAAACTAGCAATCCTGAACTAAGCAATCAATATTCACTGTTGGATGAAAGCTTTGAATCTTATTACATATACAAGATATACACTATGGTTAGGTAAACCGTAACCGAACCGTGTATAAAGACTATGTTCAACATGGTTAGCCAAAACTAGCTTGTTTGAACTTAAAAGCTTAACACTCATTTTCATGTTCACAAGAAATTAATATTGAGTTAGAATTATGTGATCAAATGAGTTTACTGTTAACTAGACAATTGATCAAATGCAAATTACTTCATAGAAATAATTTAATCACAATTGAATCACAATCGACATAGTTTGTAAACGCGCAAAGTACAAGTACTTGAACTGTTCATGAATCGGCTGAGTCAGAGTACGTGGACCAGTTTGCAAACTTACATGCAATGACCGAGTCCCAGAGTCAACATAACTACTCGGTTCATAAACCGGTTTGCACAATTATGCAATTACCGAGTTCCAGACTCTTACATAACTTTTCAGTTCACGTACCGGTTTGCAAACTTTGAACTAATTCAAAGTTCCAGAGTCTACAGAACTATTTATTTCACGTACCGGTTTGCAAACTTTGGACCTTTGCCGGTTCCGGAGTTCACAGAATGTTAAGTTTACGGTTTGGGTGCTAAACTGGTTATAGAACATAGAACTGTTTTGGCTCGCATACCGGTTTGATTTTTTTATCTGGTTTCCTTACCACAATTCCACAATGGTTTGTATACGAATATACATACCTATCCGGATCACGAAACAAACATATTTTTTCATGATGTACATACTAGTATGCATATCACACAAATCTAAAAGTCGATATATAGCTACTCTGCTACATGTACGAATACATGTAATACGGCTTCAGACAAATTCCTAATATAGTAATTCTATATTTCTCTAAGTCGATTTGAAACATTCCTGAATAACATCAATGACACATATCACAGTTCCAGGTTATTTTCGAACGATAAACTTGAATCAGATTTGGTTCCGAACAATAAATTGTTCTCTACCGAATTTGATCATGTACGAACAAATGTTCATTAAGCTTAATCATTATATTTCGAGAGATCCATAAACTAATAAGTAGTTTTAGACTCGAAATTCTTGTCTATGCAAGCTAGTCTAATTAGTTATGCGACAATCGTCTCAAGATAGAAAAGTGTATATAACTTGAGAAATACGTGGTTCAGTCTTCACTTACCTTTTCTTGATGAAGTTCTCTAAAATCTTCGGTTGATCTTCGCCTTCAAACGGTAGAACGCAAACGATGATTGGTTCGTTTCTCAACGCCACTATCCTAGACCGATACTTAACTCATTGTAGACTAGAAATCAATATATAGTTTTGGAAAATAAATTTACAACAAGCTTGAGATATCAACACTTGTGAGTTCGACCGAGCAATGCTCTAACAGGTATAATACTTCCGAAGATAACTTCAAACTGCTAAAGTTAGGCGTGTGCATTCGAAGTTGCAACTACCTGAATTGAGACTCGAACTTGTATCTCAAGTTTGATCAATTCTTGGAAACAACAATATAACTTTTCTCGTAAAAGAATTAGCTAAAAATAAAAATTTCTAAGAGTGCGAAACTTTTTACTTAAATAACAAATAAAGAAAGTACAATAATTATCAAAAAAGAGTTTTTGGACGTTTTGTACCTTCACGTTTACGAACCTAAGATTTTAAATCATAAACTGAATTAGAAAAAGTGTAAGGAGAAATTTTTCTAAGTAAGGTTCGCGAACATCCGTAAGTTTGGGTTCATGAACCTTTCTCTCTCCACTAGGTTCGCGAATTCAATCCAAAGCAAAGTTCAAAAAACTTTCAGTCTTTTTTAGGTTTGCGAACTCAAAACATAGGTTCATAACCCAGTATGTACGAAATTGAAATTTTAAACAATTTTTTTAAATTGGTTTGCGAACCTACACTTTCAAAAATCATGAGAGAATCTTTACTTGATTTTAGTTTCAAAAAAGCGATAAACATGAGCTTGACGTCGAATTTCACTAGACTTTAGCCGAAGAGCTGGTATGCGACAAGAAAAATCTTTGTGATTCAATTATTACCAAATCCTTTGATTTTTCTTAGATAAATAGATAGATAGAAGGGAAAAGAAACTGAAATAAAAATCAATCATTGTTACTAATCTTTGATGAAGTTCTTCAAATGGTGTCTTCGCGTAATCTTCAATATTTAACTTGGATAAACCTATGACTTTACTACCTAACCTAAACTAAACTAAAGTTAACTTTAGGAGGCTATAAATTGAGAAATAATTTTGGTATCTAAAGTTGATAACATACTTTCGTCATCAATACCTGGAGGTTCAACCAAGCATTAGAGTTATAATCATAACTTTTGAAGATTATCATGGGATCACTAATAACTGAAAAATGGTTAAATATAACAATCTCATGGGAAATAATGCACGAAATATATATTCATAAATATTAAGTATGGCAATCATCATTAATGAATATCTTAACTAAATAAATTCCATAGGCGATAATATAAAGAAGTAGCTAATGCATAATATTAATTACTAGATAAATATTAATTACAAAAATAGTTTAAAAAAGAAGAAGACAAGACTCGATAATGCATGCAATTATCTTCGATAATGTATTTATTGTGCGCATTACTACTAATTTAATTGCCGAAAATATCTCCCATGTGTTAAAAATTCAATTCGTCATAATATTTTATTACATATAATTTTCGAAGTACAATATGATTATTTATTTTTTTTATAATTTTTTTTTGCACACGATATTTTTATAAAAATTTTGGTAAGTATTTTTTTGTTTAAAAAAGATTCTCTAATTTCTAATAATCCATATAAGAAACGAATATCAAGTTAAATCATAATTTTTTTAATATCTATATTATATATAGATTAATATTCATAAGAGTGTAAAAGTAGAATGTTGTTTGGTGGAAAATCATATACATCCTTACATTCTGTGATACATATTACGATAATATGTAAGAATGTGGTTAAGCATACTTCAAAGATTGTGTGTGCAACATTGATTGCTAGTTTCATATAAATATGACCACTAAATTTCTTCTAAAAGTTTTTTATAATATACTGGTACGCAAAAGTCCCAAATTTTGAGGCGTGCCTAGAGCCTCCAGAAACTATGAGACGACCCTGGTTGATTTAATTTCCTCTTTAAAACTCTTGATCTGTAATTCAGAATATTATCTCCACCCCTACATGCCACCACAGGAACCATTCAGATCAATCTTCGATTTTGGTCTTTTGATGATTTCACAGAAAAAAGCAAGGGCCTTTTTAATTGGGAACAGTGAACATAGAACAGAAAAAAGCTTAAGACTTAAGACTTAAGCAACTAGTAGTGAACCAGTAGTAATGATATATATATATATATAGGGATAAAGAAACTTTTACCGATTTCTAAAATCAAATCCAATCTGAATTTAAGTTCTGTTTCTAAAAACAGAGGGCGCTGGAGACCATGGTGAATTGGGTTGATTTTGAACCGAGATTTCTTAATTTCGGTCCTAGTGGGTCATGATGGTTTTATTTTTATTCCAAAATAAGCCTCTGATTGACACGTGGTTGTTTAAGAACCACAAAATTGTCCCGCTTCAAAACTTTTAAAATTGCCACTTTCACGCGTAAAATAAAAGAACTCGTCTTATCAATATTTTGAGGTTTTGATCGATCAATGGTGGAAACCAAACTGATGATCGTGTCGTTGGTGAGATTACGGTGAATTCTGATCAAAATAAATAATCAAAAATAGATTTCGGTGAAAGTTTCTCAAAGGACAACATGGTTTACCAGCGGGGATGGTGAGTCGGGTGAAAAAGGAGTCGGCAAAAGAAGCGGACAGTGATGAAAGATTTAAAATTCCCCTTTTGATTGATAGTTATTTCCATTTGCAGGTGTTTTAGGACATCAACGGATCCTCCCCGAATTGCAGAGTAGTCACTCTTTTCTTTTTCTGAAAAAGAGGTAGGCCTCAAATATATTGATAATAGTTTGTCGATTCAAAGTCGGTAACGGTTACAGGACTAACTTGGTATTTTTTTATTGTTAAAGAGGTTTCAACCAATACATACTCATAAGAATCATAACTCTTAACAACACAGTTCCACGACCAAGTCTGAAAAGGAGATCCTCCTATTCCTGACCGATTCCAAAGTAACATGAATAGTTTAAATGGTCTTGGTTGGATCAAGAGTAGCAAATCCAAACCATATATGTGTTACGATCAAAAGATCCAACCATTTCTCAAGGGTTTTTCCAAAATCATAAAGCAACATGTGACATAAGTTTAATAGGATCCATAGCTCAAACAATTTGTCGATGATTTTTTTAAAGTAACGATAACATAGGTAAGCCGTATAACTTCACTCGGTTCTCATAGAACTAGATCGGCGGGGATCGGTTTGGGGATTTCTCTGTATCGGTCTTCTGAAACTTTGTGTTGATGTTGTAATCTTTTATGTCTTTAATGTGGCTGGTATATGTGTCTTTGATAAACCAGGAGTCTTCTTTGTCTTTACAGTTATTCGAGGAAACTTTACGGCTTGAATCATGTTACTGCTGAAGGAAACTTTGCGGTTGTTTGAGGTAGAGTGTTTGTTGAAAATGTTGAATCTTCTCTATGATGTGAGGAACTTGTTCTACTGGATTGAAAAACCCAAAAGAGCTTGAATAAGAACTCGTAAAAAAATCAAACCTAAACATAAAAATACCAATATGAACAACAAATCCCTTAGCAATATGTAGGACTTGACAGAAAAATGGAGCTTCTCCAAGAACCAAACCCAAGGAGCAAACAAGAAAAAAAGATTGAAATAGAAAAACTTAGGTCGGAAAAGAAGAGATAAAGACAAAGAGAGACCGATGAAAATCAGAAATCCAAGTCGAAATCAATAAAGGATTAACCAAAACAGCAAAGAAATTGAGATTAAAACTGTAGTAGGGTAAAAACTGATTCCGGAGGAAAGAGTAAAAATGGGTAGGTTGATGAGAAACGAGTCCGGACCTTAAACAAATGTATTGCACATGAGTACTTTAGATTTGAGAGATCAATCTGTACAATTATAGCATAAATCAAGAAATGGCCACTCTAGTCTTGCTTCAGTCACAAAATGAAGGAGAAGAGTTGATCTTAGGGAGGGAAGCAGAAAAGGTGTTGAGATCAGAATGATGAATTCTGTAAGGTGTGCTTGTTTATGATTATCTCTCAGAAAATGGAACTTTCTTGTAAGATATAAGCGATGTGTTTTCTGTGTATTCTGAAAGCTTGTGTTGATTTTTAATTGAATAGATTAAGAATTTATGTATATCAAGTCATAGTCGAACACCCTGATCTCATAGGAAATGGAGGTAGTTGAGTATGAATAAGTGGAGATCGTGTGAGAGTGATCAGAACCATGTCCCCATTGTGAAGAGAAGATTAGCCGTTTTTACATCCATTACTCATCTACTTTGTCAACTGTCCGCCTTTCCTGACACTTTCTCGTAATGGGTGCATTGCACACCGCATGTTGTAAACCGCCAGACCAATACCCTGATGAACATCCCCCAATTGTGACATGTTTGTGTATATGGGGCAAATCGATTTGCTGGTTTTCACGGGATTGAGGAGACGACCGTACAGAGGAAACTCACTAAACCGAGCGAAACGTTCAACCTCACACAGATGCACTGCAAGAAGGGAGTGCTTTGAATTCGAGAGATCAATCTGTAGTACTCCGGCCTAAACCAAGACAATGGTCGTTCCATAGTAAACTCGGTCCAAGAGAGGATGGGTTGATCTGTAGGAGGGAAGCTGAGAAATGTGTGGAATCAATGGTAATCAAAGATTATGGGTGTGTTGTGTATTCTGAATAAGATAAGTTCTGAATGATTGAAGTTGCTCAGTTAAGAGTAATTGCTCAATTGATGAGGTGTTGATCTAGTGTTGTCTGTGAGACGTGAGATTCTTGTTTTTCTTCAATCATGATTCAGAGACTTATTTATATTGCTGGAATTGTAGACACCATGATCCCATGAAGTGTGACAGTTGATGGAATCAAAGAGTGGGGAAGTCGAAATCGTGTTTGAAACCAGTTGCTCATCGTGCGGAGACTTGGTCGATTTTCCATCCACTACTTTGTTAACTCCTTCAACTGATTGCACGACTTGCTCACATTTCATCGTGTGTATGAACACACGTGCTGTAGACCGCCAGACCAAAACCCTAGTTAATATCCCCCAAGTGAAACGATTGACGTCTAGTGATAAATTAGTCAGTTGTTGACTTCATGACTTTATGGGATGATGGGTCCATGTATTTGCGGAGTTGAACATGATTTTGCAAAATGTTCTGAGACTCATGAATTAAACGTGTCTGTTGAGACAGAGGTATAATTATGACGTTGAGGTGAGCAAGTATTGCTCATTCGATGAATTGTTGAATATTGAGGGTTGAACCAATATTCCTTGGTTTGAGCAAATATTGTTCATCTGAACAAGTGTTGCTCATCTGATGAATTATTGGTAGCGTGACCAAAATAAAACATCTAATTTAGAATACTGGTAATTGAACCGAATATAATAAATAAAATGATGACCATGAGATCGTCGTAAAATCATTAGTGTTCGCAAATGGAGTTATGATCCTGGGACTCAGAAACCCTAATTTGATCAATTGATGACCAATCGATGGTTTATTGAAAATTTAACCATGGACTGAAGGAGGGTCCGACTACATGGGATCATGGATCAACCATGTAGAGCCCATATGCTCGTGTGAGCAAATACTAAGATCTCCTGAAGAGTTGGTGAAAGGATGATCAAATGCTGGTTCAATCATTTCTCATATAATGCTCGTCTGAGCCTAAGGTGATAAAACCTAATTAATTATGAAGAGGTGAGGGACCGACCAAGGGGTCATGAAACTGGCCTTGGGTAGTCACGGGATCGACTAACGATCATTCTATGAAATTCCAAAATTATTTGGAAGAGTTTTGGACCTGATACGTGCACTTGCGCAAATTAGGTCAAATCGTGAAAATACGTGGGACCGGCTTCTTGATAGCCAAAGAGCAAACCTTGGTCGGTCAAGGTAACATGCTCACGTTTCCAGGGTTTCCGTGTCCCAGTCCTGAGAATTTTGATATTTTCTGGCGTGCGTTTGAGCAACCATTTGAGAAAATATGACAAAATCAGGGTTTTGCTGAAACTGAGGAAACTTCATGAGATGAAGGAAAATAATTATAAAATTAAGGAATGATGAAGCATGGGACCGCTTAGGCCAAGGCATGGCCGGTCTACCAGTGTCCACGGTCTCGTGGTGCTTTTCCTAATTTTATGTTATTTTTCATGAATTTATGAAAATATCATGAAATAAAGGAATTTGTTGAAATTAAGGAGTTTCCTTGAAGTGAAGGAGTTTCCATGGGATCAAGGAAGCAAATAATATTAAAATAATAAAAATAAGGGCGTGTGGTACCGGCTAGGGCATGACTGGCCGGCTTGGGCCCGGTCCCATGAGTTTCCCTAACTTTTATGTATTTTCCGTGTATTTTTCCATGATTTGAAGGAATTTTCCTAATTTGAGAGAAATACCATGAAATCAAGGAGTTTCATGGGATGAAGGAAACTTTAAAATAATAAAAATAAAATAAAGGGGCGTGTGGGACCGGCTAGGGCATGGCCGGCCGGCTGGGCCCCTGTCTCACGAGTTTTCCTAATTTTATATTATTTTTCATGGATTTGTGAAAATACCATGAGATGAAGGAGTTTTCATGAGATTAGGGAAATAATAATAAAATAATGAGGAACCATGAAGTGTGGGGCCGACCGGGTTCAAGGCATGGTCGGTTGGCCAATAATCACGGCCCTACAATGTTTTTTCCAATTTTATATTATTTCCTTGGTGCGAAGGAAACACCATAAAACTGAGGAGTTTCCTCAAGACGAAGGATATTTGTTCAAATGAAAGGATTTTCATAAGATCAAGGAAAATAACAAAAAGCATGATAAAATATAAAACTGGCATGGGATTGGCCATGGCACGGCCGGCCGGCCGGTGAGACCAATCCCTCAGCACCTTGGTCAATATTTAATTATTTATTATTTTCCTTCCTATTTTGCATAGGTTCATCGTTTCGTCGTATTTTGAAATACTCGTTCGTGCGGTGATTGTTAGTGCATCATCATTGATTACACTTACACCTTTTGAGACGGGCTTACTCAGAGGTAGCTCAGAAGCCCGTGCGTTGAATATTTATTACTAACCCATGGAATTCTGCTGGGAAGAACCATAGATTGAAGTAACGAAATATTGCGAAAATATTTGAATATTTTCGGAAATTCAGTGGATGAATCCAAGAATTTAAGAATAATTAACTGATGGCTCTATACTAGCAGAGCAAGCTGTCTAGGAGCATTAATTATTCTGAAATGAGCTTGATGGAGCTTCATATCCTTTATATAGTCAGGGAAAACTTGTTGTTTGTATCCTGAAGACGTTATCGCTCTATACTAGCAGAGCAAGATGTCTAGGAGCCGTCAATCTCGTGATTCTATATAGAAATAATTACTGAAGTGTTCTGTATTCATTGAGATATGTCGTTGACCAACCGAGAGACTACATATCCGCATGTACTATTAGAGAAAGTATTCTCAGTCAGAGATTCGATGAGAGACTCGTGTCTCAATACTTGCGTCTGATTGCTGGATCAGAAATTCGTATAATTATGAGTTTACGATTTTATCCTTTGTCGAAAATCCACCATCTACATTAAGTCCCCTGCTTAGTGAGGAAAGTCGTGTTCCTCAGTCAGCATTGAATGGTGATTTTCCGGTCATAACAATATAAGTAATTGAACTTAGTCGTAAGTTAAGACGTTACCGGATTTTGATAGTACGAGCAAACCATGACTTGAATAAAGATCCCAGTGGCATGATAGAGCATCGTATAATGAGCATAAATTGGTGTTGAACCGCTGATTTGGATGACGGGACCTTGGTCGTTTAGGATTCGTGGGCCGGGCCCAATAAGGAAATCCATGTAAAATTAGGTTTTGGGAAATAAAATTTGGTATAAAAGGAATTAATCCCTTTTTTTTATTTCTCCTTCACACGACCAGCACCTTAATCCATCCAACTCCTTCACGCCCGAGCAGAGTAAATAAAAAAAAATTAACGGAGCTTCGCCGCCGTCCGACCGCCGCCGATCGCTCGTCCGGCCAATTCCGGCCACCGACCAGGTAAGCCCGTTTTTCTTTTTTGCTGATTTTTATGATTTTCATGAGTTGTTCATGCCTTTAGCATAATAAAATTATATACATGTGCATATATGAGTGTGAGTTTCGTTGAAAAACCTCGTTTTTGAAAACGTATGTTCGTTTGATCGTTAGTTTGAGAAACTAAATATAATCCCTGATTTAGGAGAGATTTTTTTTTGTATAGACTTAGGTCCAGTGATAAAACTTAGTTTATGAGCTTTCATGAGAACCAAGTTTTTATCGTAAAAGGAGTGAATTCTCACAAAACCGAAACAAACCCTCGTTTTAAAGAATGACGATAATACGAAGGAAAAAGTTTTTTTTTATGTAGACTTGTGTCCAGTGATAAATTTTTTTTTATGATCTTTCATGTAAATCAAAACTTTATCCTATAATGTGTGAGCTTTCACAAAATTGAAATAAACCTTCGTTTTAAAGACAGATGACGATATGAAGGAAAAGATTATTTTTTTTATGTAAGATCGTGGCCTGTCCACGAAAAACATTTTTGTAAACAAAACTGTGACATGCTCCACGGAAAAGAAATTTCTTTTTTTTTTGCGTGAGTTGTAACTCACAAAACGAAAACGTGAGTTATTGTTCCCGTTTTCGTAAATATGTATTTTCAAAAACCAAGTTTGATTTCGAGTAATATTCAAAGTAAGCAATTATTTATGATGAAATAATGTTTTAGTTTTCATAATTCCATGGTGAATGTTCACTCAGTAGAAATGTTCATGATTTCACGAAAATCTGAGCTTCGTTCATTTTTTGTAGGTTTCGAAGAAACGAACGAGTTTTGAGGTGTTAACTCTAGCATTACTATCACTATCGTTAGTGGAAGCGTAAAAGGTAAGAGTTACCATTTTTGCAGATGCTAGCATTTCCATTTGCATGACTTCATCATCTTGTTGAATTATATCCGGATGATATACTGAAGTAGAATGCAGTGTGAATTTTATAGCTACTTTTCAAAGATGTCCAACTCTCAGGCTAATGACACTTCGAGAGATGAAATGTGTATTGATGCTGATATCTCCAGAGATGAGACATGTATGGATGAGACTTCCATTGGCGAAGAAGAGGATGAAGCCTCTGGAATTAAGAATGTTCCGAATGTGGATGATGCATTTTTTGAGGTTCAGGAGGAAGCTGAAAAACATCTCAAATCTCCAGCGTATCGTCTTCTGACAAATCCCAGAAATGTTACTTAGAAGAAATTGGTGACTACTAAGACGGTGATTCGGTTTTGTCTTGAACGAGGTATCTTCCTTGCATCAATCATAGAGTTTAAGCTTTCTCGACGACCTTTGGAAAAATTCTCTGGATGGGCGAGACATATGCTGGGTTTACCTCATGTCAGGGATATGCTCGATCAGGCGCAAGTGACGAGAGCTATTCAGGCTTCTGGAGACTTATTCATTTTCTATGCGAGAGGTATTGTGGCTCTACTTGCTCGTTGGTGTATTCCTACTCACACCTTTATATGCAGATAGGGAGAGTTTACCATTACCTTAGAGGACGTGGCTGCTTTGATGCATCTCCCAATCACGGGAAATCTCCCCGGGGATCTTTCAGATGAGGAGACTGGGGTTTCTAACATTTTGGCAGCTGCAATGGAGGAAGTGAATAAGGCATCTGGAAATAAAGGTTGTTATGCTCATTGGTTGACACGCTGGTGGCCAAAGGACGAGATTTCTGATAAACCCATCGACGGTATGTTACCCATTTCTGCTTTCTTATGTTTATGGCTGTCGAGAGACGTATTTGAAGACAGTGGAAACTTGTGGAAGCCCTTCGTGATCCCCTTTGCTATCAAGATGGATCAAGGTGAGAAACTCCCAATAGGTAGCATGTTCCTGGGTTCTTTGTATTCTAACTTAGACTCCTTGGTTATAGACTCCAGTGTATCGAATGGCTTTATGAAGATTGAGTGCTATGCCAATACGATGTTTCTTCAAGATTTGATGTGGGAGCACTTCAAGAATTATGCGCCTATTCCACGTAATATTTTGCAAGGACCGAAAGATGATGATCGTCACACTTTCTCTGAAAAATATAATTCCAGGATCATGTAAGCCGCGGTCTAAAGCACGCCTCATTGATGTGTTAGATGATGAATCTGAGTTCAACTTCCGCCCGTGGGTGTCAGTTCCTTCTATGTCTCCCAACCAACAACTTTCAATACTGGAGAGAGTGTGATGCTGATGTCTGGTGCAAATCTGAGTGATGGATAAAGATCTTTCATGTTGAGTTGCACCTCTGGTCATTTGATATCGGCTATATACGGAGGACTCTCAGTGGAGGAATATAATATTGACAGAGAAGCTCGAAATGGGTATGGATCAGTGTATTCCAACTTTTCGAAGGAGGAAGCCATCAGTTGAACATCTTAGAACCCATTTAGACCATATTCATGTGGAAGGAAGTAATTACTGGTTCCCTTGCTCCGAGAGATTTTCATATGTAACTCCAGGTTATGTAGACTTTTGAGATTAACAACTTCAGCGATTGCGTGATTACGTGATGGCTGGTCAGCCTCCAGTGAAGGATCCTCCTTCTACTGAGATGATTTCTGGTCGACCAAGATTGAAGTATCTCTCTGGTGAAAAACGAAAATCGTCTCCAGGGTCTTCTCAGGTATGTTTCTTCGTATAATCTTCATGAAATTATGAGAACTGTATTCTAATTATGTTACTGAATTTTACCACAGGACGGTCGTAATGTAAGACCTCGAATCCGTGAAGATTTCTCAGAAACTGAAGCGATTGTTCACAGTGGAGAAGGAAGGAACAAAAGTTATAATTTGTTACTTAATACCATAAAGTCCCTAGTTGGTTCTTTGGTGAGTTCTCGGTATTCCCCTTGTTGTGACTTTTTCTCGCCCACATTATTAGGATCATGAAACCAATGTTGTTATTCCGTTGCATAATTTTACTCCATAGTATCGATGGTCTTCGGTTTCCTGCAACAATTCCTGATTTGAGCGATGAAGAAGAAGCCGTAAGTATCCCTTCGCATATTCAATTATGATGTTTTTTTAGATAAAATGTTGATTGTT
Organism: Papaver somniferum; assembly: GCF_003573695.1. Lineage (NCBI taxonomy): Eukaryota > Viridiplantae > Streptophyta > Magnoliopsida > Ranunculales > Papaveraceae > Papaver > Papaver somniferum. The sequence goes on from NC_039362.1 coordinate 24,923,630, forward strand.
GAGGGTGTGTCCAGGAGGATGTCGTCATGGAGACGGAGAGTGCTGATACTCGACCATTCTCTGAGAATAGAGACGAAGGCACTTCCAAAGAATCGGAGCCGAATAGAAGTAATGAGCCCTTTGTCGTTAACACGGACAATCCCAATTCCTCGAACACTTCGGAGATCTCCCAAGTAAGTACATGTCCTGTATCCTCTTCATAGAAGTATGAAAGTGCTGATTTGTGAATGAATGAACGAGAATCCATGTGTATACATGAAAAACTTAGTCGAAATTCGTCGTCAGAAAATTCAGAACTCAGTCTTTTAGCAAAAACGCCGTAAAACCTTCATCTTGAGTCGGATTTTCATGATCTGCATATGAATATTTAAGCCCGGAAAATTTCCAAGCTTTAGGTAAGAAGCTTTTTAAGTTTTGAGCACGTTCAGGGCCTGAAAAAGGCGAAACAGTAAACTTCCAGGATACTTTCAGAACTTTTTCAGATGGTATGTTGCTCAATGTTTTGACCACATCTCCTAGATTGTTCATCGGATTGTCATGAAATTTTGAAAAGTTGTAGAGGACATCCATCAGAAGAGAATTTTATATAACCTATCTTCAGATTCCTTATAGATTACTCCCAGTTTGTCTTCTAGTACAGGGAAGAGTACAGTTTTTCAGACGAGGTTGCCGTAAACGTATCTTCATGACTTTCATGCTATTTGCTCGCATCTTGGGTGCATAATGATGAACTATGACGATGTTTCCTTGCTTTTACACTGCATTTTATAATCTCACTTGGTTTCATGCTTAAATGACTTTAACCTCACGTAATCTTCGTATTAGGTGTCAAATACCGAAGTTGAGGATATTGAATCCAATGAGGATAACTCGAACTGACCTGGAGTTATTGATGAAGAAACAACCATCACTGCACTTCAAGGACATGAGAAGGTTGTCAATAAAGTTGTGGAAACCCAGATTGTTGCTGCTTCAGTGATAGAAGAAACTGAAACACTGGTAGGGAATATTGTTGCCCTGATTGTAGAAGCTGCCCCAGTAATTGAGAACCGTATAGTGGTGCATGAATATCCAAGTGCAAGAGTTTCTTTTGATCCTCCATTTGATGCTTCACTCCCGTATCATGAACTAGTTGGTGGATTCAACGTTCCCATTGGATATGCAGGCTTGTATGAGAAAATATGGAAGAAGTTTGGTCACATGATCGTTGATAAGAACCCTGGACGTGCTTATGCCTTAACAATGCAAGTAGGTATTATCTTGCGTGTCGTGAGTGATATATGCACTAGGGCCAGAAATACTGTGACTCCAGATATACTCTTTGATTGGGAGTTTAATTTGGAGAATTCAGAAAGACTTGGCTTCAATGTGAAGTGGCTTCGTAAGCAAATGAACGCTATTAAGGACTCATGTGAGAACAACATACCCTTTCCCAATGATGCTGTGATGGATAAAGAAGACAAGATTGCCAGGTTGACTGAAGAGTTGAACAAGGAGAAGGCGGCTTTGCAGGCCTTGAAGGATGCAGAGGAGCGAAAATCCTTTTTTGCTGATTTTTTTTTGATTTCCTTTTTCATGATCTCTTGAACTTCTGAAGTTCTGAGAGATGTGAGGTTTTTGTTTGGGTTTTGATATTAGCTGGTTTTAGATTGGTAGATGGTTAAGGATTTTCTTTTGGATTTAATAGGGATTTTCCTTTAAGAAATATGAATTGAATTTTGATAAATTGATGAATTCAAATACTGATTTCAAGTATTGCAAACGTTTTGGAGGAATTGAAATACAATGAAAGAAAATCCTAAATGCCAAATCCAGACGTCATTGATGCTCTAAACGCCCAATACCTCAAATGTTTGATAATTTCAGACAAACGCCTTAAGCCAATTCTCATGAATTACTGGTAAGCATCTGCCATCTGTGTTGATCAGTTTGTAGTATCCTCCGGTTATGGACTTAGCAACCATAAATGGTCCTTCCCAATTGGAGTTCCTTGTAGAATGAAGACGACGCTGAGCTGCTTTGAGAACCAGGTCCCCTTCATGAAATTTGTTAGGTTTGGTTGACCCCGCTTTGAATATCTTCTGTTGATTCATAATTCCTCGTGTGAAGAAATTCCGTGGCTGTGGCATATATGGACATTCGTGCAGAAAGGAGTACCCTTCATAATGTCTGTCATGCTTAGCCACATCCTCCGCAATGAATCTCTTGATTGGATGATCAACCTGAAGAAGTTCTGAATCCAACCATTGGGTGTAATATTGCTGAGGCGAAATTATCCACTCATAGCATTTTGCAATTGCTAAATTGTTTGCGGAGTGAAGACCTTGAACCAAATAAGCATATTTGAAAACTGACGATATGGGCACATGAGAAGGAATAAGACTTGCCTGAGTGCGAAATCTCTTGACGAAAGCGTTTGGATGTTCCTCAGGATTTTGTGTAAGTTCTGTCAAGGCTTTGACCTCCTCCAGATACTCGAATGGTGAGATATCTTCTTTTTCTTCCTCTGAGTCAGAGGTTTCTTCAGCGGAGAGATGTGTAATTGAATGTGTCAGTGTCACATTCCCATCATGAATCCATGTGCGTCCAAGAATCATGTCATATCCTGGATCTTCTCGGATTATGTAAAACTAGGTCTCAGTGCAGACCAAATTTTCTTTGACTTTGAGCATGACGTAGCCGTACGCGTCTCTGGAAACTCCTTCGTGATCTCTGATTGCCATGGGGGCATGAGTAGCTTCTTGTCGAGTAATGCCAGCGACTCTGAAAGTTTTCAGAGGGATGATGTTGACGGCAATGCCGACATCAACAAATGCTCTCTTGAACTCGTTTCCTTTGATGTGCACTGTGGTGAGCAGTCCCCATTCATACATTTCTTTGTCCGTCGCTGGAGGCTCAGTAAATGTCTCTTGAATCAGTAGACGCTTTCCTGACACGATGTGGTTTAATGCAGCAAACATGTCTTTCCTTTGAGCTTTTGATAACTATAGCAATTCGCAGATGTGCTCAATTAAGGATTGAACTGCCTCTTTGACGGGAGCTTCAGAAAGAGTGAAGATTCTGATGGGAAGGGGATCTCTGTGTACTCCTTCAGTCCCCAAATTGAGTTCTCCCGATTCGACCTTTTCCTTAAATATACGCTTCAAATTTTTGCAATCACTTATGGGATGGCTGACAAATCTATGAAAGCGACAATAACGAGGATTTTCCATGACCTCTTCAGTTGGTTCCTTCTTGACATATGGAAACTTGATTGCACCATCTTGAATCCAGGCGTCCAGTAATTTGATAACTTCTTCAATGGAGCAGGGGAAATCAGGTGCTTCTGGATCTTCCATGTGTTGAGGAGGAGTTTGCGCATTATCCTTCTGTTACGCCTTTGAAGGGGTTGAGGAAGTATGCTTACGTTGTGGTTCAGCTTTTCGTTTGCTCCCTTCTGCAACATCATTTGTGGAAGTTTGAAGGTTGTATTTTTTGTTGATCAAACGTCTGTTGCTGCCTCTGGCCTCTCGTGGTTCTTCAGCTTTTGCAGTCTTAGTCCTTTCTAGTAGAGAAGGTGCAGTAGTTGACGACCTCTTGGCTGCTTCATGGAGTTCTGAGAAAGTCTGGAACCTGAGATTCTCCAATAAGGCTCTGTAGACTGGAATCATTCCATTGATGCATAGGTCCACAAGTTGTTGTTCTGTGACATTCGGATCATGGCAATCCAACGTTTGAACTCCGAACTTCTTCACATAGTCGTTAGGATGTTCGATGTTCTTTTGAAACATCCTTCCGAGATCAGAGAGGGTGACTTGCTCTGAAACAAAGAAATACTTTCAATAGAAAGCATTAACCATTTCTCCCCAACTGTTGATAGTTCCTGGTACGATGTTGTTATACCAGGTGTATGCCCTGCCTTTCAAGGATTTTGAAAATTCTTTGAGATGAACAACATGATTATGCTCATGTTCACCCAAAGCTTCCAGGAACCGAGAAACATGTTCTCGAGCATTGTCGGTTCCATCGTACAAAGTAAAGGTTGGAGAGATGTAACCTTTGGGAAGAGGAATCCTTTGAGTAACAGCAGGGTATGGAGGTTGGTGACGATGCACATGTGGGGTCTTGCCCTTCCCACTGTTCTCCAGAAGGCGTTCCAGATCCTCCCGAGTGATGAAGTTTGATGACTCCTTCGTTGATGGATCGTCTGCAGCTTTGCGGACTTCATCATCATCCACTGTATGAGTCGGAATTACCTCGGGATCAGCGTCTGAGGATTTTTCCTTCTCTTTTCCTTTTTCTTGAGTTTTCTCTGACATCTAGTCAGTGAGAGTCTTCATATAATTAAACAGCTCTTTCTGTGTAGTAGTCATATCGGTTTGATTCAGTGCAAGGGTCTCTTGCACTTTGATGAGATCAGCAATGGTAGGTGGTGGGTTTTCTCTGATTTTCTCAGGGTGTCGGCCGAACATAGGATGACCTTCCGTGTTAGCATGAGGAGGAGTAATATCATCACCACCAGTGTTAAAGGCCGGAATGGTTTCCGGGATATCCTCATTGTTGTTTTTGCTGGTGCTACCATCGTTTGTGTTAGGATCTGCGATCGTACGTGACCTAAGATCAACCATCTCGTGAAAGCTTGAGATTGCAACCGAGAGATTAATCTCCCACTGTGGTCGCCAATCTGTAGATGGGGCAAAACGATTTGTTGGTTTTCACGGGATTGAGGAGACGACCGTACGGAGGAGACTCCTTGAACCGAACGAAATGTTCAACCTCACACAGATGCACTGCAAGAAGGGAGTGCTTTGAATTCGAGAGATCAATCTGTAGTACTCCGGCCTAAAACAAGACAATGGTCGTTCCTGAGTAAATTCGGTTACAAGAGAGAATGGGTTGATCTGTAGGAGGGAAGCTGAGAAATGTGTGGAATCAATGGTAATCAAAGATTGTGGGTGTGTTGTGTATTTTGAATAAGATAAGTTATGAATGATTGAAGTTGCTCAGTTGAGAGTAATTGCTCAATTGATGAGGTGTTGATCTCGTGTTGTCTGTGAGACGTGAGATTCTTGTTTTTCTTCAATCATGATTCAGAGACTTATTTATATTGCTGGAATTGTAGACACCATGATCCCATGAAGTGTGACAGTTGATGGAATCAAAGAGTGGGGAAGTCGAAATCGTGTTTGAAACCAGTTCCTCATCGTGCGGAGACTTGGTCGATTTTCCATCCACTACTTTGTTAACTCCTTCAACTGATTGCACGACTTGCTCACATTCCATCATGTGTATGAACAGACATGCCGTAGACCGCCAGACTAAAACCCTAGTTAATATCCCCCAAGTGACACGATTGACGTCTCGTGATAAATTAGTCAGTTTTTGACTTCATGACTTTATGGGACGATGAGTCCATGTATTTGCTGAGTTGAACATGATTTTGCAAAATGTTTTGAGACTCATGAATTGAACGTGTCTATTGAGACAGAGGTATAATTCTCACGTTGAGGTGAGCAAGTATTGCTCATTCGATGAATTGTTTAATATTGAGGGTTGAACCAATATTCCTTGGTTTGAGCAAATATTGTTCATCTGGACAAGTGTTGCTCATCTGATGAATTATTGGTAGTGTGACCAAAATAAAACATCTAATTTAGAATACTGGTAGTTGAACCGAGTATAATAAATAAAATGATGACCATGAGATCGTCGTAAAATCATTAGTGTTCGCATCTGGAATTATGATCATGGGACTCAGAAACCCTAATTTGATCAATTGCTGACCAATCGATGGTTTATTGAAAATTTAACCATGGATTGAAGGAGGGGCCGGCTATATGGGATCATGGATCAACCATGTAGAGCCCATATGCTCGCGTGAGCAAATACCAAGATCTCCTAAAGAGTTGGTGAAAGGATGATCAAATGCTGGTTCAATCATTTCTCATATAATGCTCGTCTGAGCCTTAGGTGATAAAACCTAATTAATTATGAAGAGGTGAGGTACCGACCAAGGGGTCATGAAACTGGCCTTGGGTGGTCACGGGATCGACTGACGATCATTCTATGAAATTCCAAAATTATTTGGAAGAGTTTTGGACCTAATACGTGCAATTGCGCAAATTAGGTCAAATCGTGAAAATACGTGGGACCGGATTCTTGCAAGCTAAAGATCCAACCTTGGTCGGTCAAGGTAACATGCTCACGTTTCCAGGGTGTCCGTGTCTCAATCCTGAGAATTTTGATATTTTCTGTCGTGCGTTTGAGCAACCATTTGAGAAAATATGACAAAATCAGGGTTTTGCTGAAACTGAGGAAACTTCATGAGATGAAGGAAAATAATTATAAAATGAAGGAATGATTAAGCGTGGGACCGCTTAGGCCAAGGCATGGCCGACCGTCCAGTGTCCACGGTCCCGTGGTGCTTTTCCTAATTTTATGTTATTTTTCATGAATTTATGAAAATATCATGAAATAAAGGAATTTGTTGAAATTAACGAATTTTCTTGAAGTGAAGGAGTTTCCATGGGATCAAGGAAGCAAATAATATTAAAATAATAAAAATAAGGGCGTGTGGTACCGGCTAGGGCATGGTTGGCCGGCTTGGGTCCGGTCCCATGAGTTTCCCTAATTTTTATGTATTTTCCGTGTATTTTTCCATGATTTGAAGGAATTTTCCTAATTTGAGAGAAATACCATGAAATCAAGGAGTTTCATGGGATGAAGGAAACTTTAAAATAATAAAAAAAAATAAAGGGGCGTGTGGGACCGGCTAGGGCATGGCCGGCCGGCTGGGCCCCTGTCCCACGAGTTTTCCTAATTTTATATTATTTTTCATGGATTTGTGAAAATACCATGAGATGAAGGAGTTTTCATGAGATTAGGGAAATAATAATAAAATAATGAGGAACCATGAAGTGTGGGGCCGACCGGGTTCAAGGCATGGCCGGTTGGCCAATAATCACGGCCCAAAATGTTTTTTCCAATTTTAAATTATTTCCTTGGTGCGAAGGAAACACCATGAAACTGAGGAGTTTCCTCAAGACGAAGGATATTTGTTCAAATGAAAGGATTTTCATAAGATCAAGGAAAATAACAAAAAACATGATAAAATATAAAACTGGTGTGGGATTGGCCACGGCATGGTCGGCAGGCCGGTGAGCCCAATCCCTCAGCACCTTGGTCAATATTTAATTATTTATTATTTTCCTTCCTATTTTGCATAGGTTCATCGTTTCGTCGTATTTTGAAATACTTGTTCGTGCGGTGATTGTTAGTACATCATCATTGAGTACACTTACACCTTTTGAGCCGGGCTTACTCGGAGGTAGATCAGATGCCCGTGTGTTGAATATTTATTACTAACCCATGGAATTCTGCTGGGAAGAACCATAGATTGAAGTAACGAAATATTGCGAAAATATTTGAATATTTTCGGAAATTCAGTGGATGAATCCAAGAATTTAATAATAATTAACTGATGGCTCTATATTAGCAGAGCAAGCTGTCTAGGAGCATTAATTATTCTGACATGAGCTTGCTGGAGCTTCATATCCTTTATGTAGTCAGGGAAAACTTGTTGTTTGTATCCTGAAGACGTTATCGCTCTATACTAGCAGAGCAAGCTGTCTAGGAGCCGTCAATCTCGTGATTCTATATAGAAATAATTACTGAAGTGTTCAGTATTCATTGAGATATGTCGTTGTCCAGCCGAGAGACTACATATCCGCATGTACTCTGATAGAAAGTATTCTCAGTCAGAGATTCGATGAGAGACTCGTGTCTCAATACTTGCGTCTGATTGCTGGATCAGAAGTTCGTATAATTACGGGTTTACGATTTTAGCCTTTGTCGAAAATCCACCATCTACAGTTTGATGTCACGAGTATTTTTTTAGAAAATAATACCTAGTCGTCACTTGCATAACTATATTACTTGCAAAACTAGGCCTACTTGTGTGGTAAAGTCCATATGACACAAAGCAGGTCGTACCATGACTAGTAATCTGAAGTGTGGTAGTTGCTGAGTGGGCCTACCATCATGATATGTGAGAAGTATTCATGAAGAGTGGAAGAATGAATACGTGACTATTCCTTCAACTAACATGTATTGAGGGTCTTGCGTGTAAAACCTACATGTACTGAAATATTTCGACCAGTCACGCACAAGCTAGGAAACAGGCAGTCATAAATGACAAGACAAGTCGTAAGAATGGGACTTTCCCTGAGTAGTACTCAAAAATAGTACATGGTGCTTTAGGTTAAATAATTAAATTATATAATTGATACCCTAAAAATATTGTTTGTAAGGGATGAATGTGAAACTTCGTTTTCAAGCAAGCAACTCAAAATATTTGAGGCATGTAAAGCATTGTTGTATACATCCTGCCTGATTAGTCGCAGATTTCATAGTTTAAAAAAGTGGCATGACCACCCTTCTTTGGCCGGCCATAGGTGACTGCACGCGTAAGCTACAAACGACGTGATTAGTCCGTTAAGAAGAAGGATGGAAGGTGACAATCACGGTATCTCATTGGTCACCTAAGATTGGATCTAGGTCTGGAAAACCAGCTAGCCAAGTTGGACGGCTGAGATGAATTACTGCAGTTATTGGTGGTCATTGACCTAATTAAGACTCTTATAGGAAGATCGACTAGCCTACTTTGGTCGACGATTTAGAGCGGAGCATGTAGGCTAGGAGTGCTCTGATTTGGTTGAAATAGTAAAAGGGCCATAGGTAGCTCCATGGTAGATCGACCAACAAAGTTGTTTGGTCGTGATCATTCTGCGACTGACTTGGACGACCAAGATTTAAATTAAAATATAAATTGGTAGCTCGACTAGCCTACTTTAGTCGATGATTTAGAGCGGAGCATATAAGATAGGAGCAATGTGATTGGTTGATGAAATAGGTGGGTGACTGGTAGTCACGACGACACCTTGTTTACCGAGCATGTAAGGGATTATGCTAAGTTAATTCAGCCGGCCAAGTTGGATGGTCGTGATCATTCTGCGACTGACTTGGGCAGCCAAGATTTATTTCTTAAGAAATTAAGCAATCGACCATCCTTTTTTGGCTAAAAATTTAAAGCGGAGCTTGTGGGCTCGAAGCGATGTGATTGGCCAATAAGGACGGTCGGCCATGGGAGGCGCGAGCTAGGGAAAATGACCGGCCAGTGGCGCAGTCGTGCTCCTCCGTGACTGACCTAATCAGTCACGGTTTTCTCTTTATTTATTTTTTCCAACTTTTGTTTGGATTTTACTCCTACTGGCCCTGTGATTGGTTAATTCCTAGCTTGCTTAGGTTTGGTTTTGACCAATGAGAATAAAGATATCGTGTATGCTCCATTTTTAGGGCAAAAAATCCAATTTTGTGAGTTGACACAAAATTAGGTCAAAAAATTGAATTTGTGTATTGACACAAAATTAATCAATTTAGGTGAATTTTGTACGTCGACACAAAATTACTAATTTTTCACTCTTGCGAATGTTGATGGGCGAAAACGATTTACTGGTTTTTGAGGAAAAGTGGAGAGACGAACGATTCTTAGAACGAGAAAATTGTCTAAACCTTTTGCAAACAGATGCACTACACATGAGTGTTTTGAGTTCGAGAGATCAATCTGTAGGACTCCGGCCTAAACCAAGACAATGGATTTTCTAGAGTCAATTCGGTCACAAAGAGGGATGAGGGTTGATATGTAGGAGGGAAGCTGAGAAGTGTGTGAGATTAGTGATGATCGAAGGATTGTGGATGTGTTGTAGACTTCTGCAAATTTGTGAATTGTTGAGTTCGAATAAGATGAGTTCCGATTAATTGAATTCTGCTCTGTTGAGAGTTCTTGTTCAGATGATAATTTTTCTTTTTCAATCGTGGATTTCAGAAACTTATTTGTATTGCAAGAATAGTAGACACATTGATCTCTAGTAAGTGTGACGGTTGCTGGAGTAAAAGAGTGGGAAAATGGAAATCATTTGAACCAGTTTCTCATCGTTTGGGAGACTTGGTTTATTTTCCATCCACTAGTTTTCTAACTCCTTCAACTGCTTGCACGACTTACTTACATTCTCATCGTTGGTGTACACACGTGTCGTAGGCCGGCAGACCAAAACCCTAGTGAATATCCCCCCATGTGACATGATTGACGTCTCATGAATGTAGAGTCTGCAAAGAAAATGTGTATTTAATTGGTCAATTGTTGACTTGACTAGACATGAGTCTTAGCCTTGATGATTCGAGCATAATGAACGAATGTATGCTCTGAGACTCATGGTTAAGTGTGAGATGTCTGTTGAGATAGAGTAATGCACAGGCGTTGAGTCTTGATGAATTGTGATACATCATTTTACCAGTTGAGGTAGTAATGATGTTTTGATAATTTGGATCGACGAGCGTTCAATGAGATTGCTCGATCATAGACTTGTTCTGATATGTCGAGTATTCGACAGGAAATCAGAGATATTGTTGAATTATGCAGGATTCTCATTCCTGACCTAACATGTCATGAATGGTCGAATGACAAAGTAGGAATCAGAGTATTTGATGTAAATATTGGATGGTCGTCTGTTCGAACCATGTTGCTCAGTCGAGCAAAGATGTTGGTAGCAGGACCGAACATTAAATATAAATTAAAATATTGATTGCTGGATCAATATAAAAGTTTGTCGAATTATCATAAATTCGAAACCCTAATTTCGGAGAACTGTGGATCTTGAAGATAGAGAGTTGTCCAATGTGTGTGAAGAAGTATCGAACAATATTGGAGAAGCCCCAGCTGTCGTGGGACCATTTGAATTTTTGGAGATTTAATATTGGAGAAATTTGCTCAAACGAGGGAGTTTCATGAGATGAGAGAATAAATAATAATAAAATAAGGAACTGGAGAGGCGTAGGACCGGCCACAGCCGTGGCATGGCCGGCCGGCCTGTGGGCCCGGTTCGGTGACGCTCTTCCCTCTTTTTTTTCTTTTTTTTTTCCTTTCCTATTTGCACAGGTCTCTAGACTTCCTCGTTCGTCCATATTTTTGGGTGCTCGTTTGTGCATTATTGATAAGTATACTCGCACTATTTTTCAGGGCTTACTCGGTGGTGGCCCAAATGCCCAAAAAGTGAATATCTATTACTAATCCATTGAATTCAGCTGAGAAAAGCCATGAAACTGAGTAAGAGATATTATGATAAAAATAAATTATTTTTTAGGAATTCAATTGATAAATATTGTGACTAGACTAAATCAATTGATGATTCTATACTAGCAGTCAATGTCTCTAGGAGCATGATATATATTCGAGAATCGAGGTATGATATAGTAGAAATATCATATTTGTTCTGGATATTTATCCTGGAGTGTAGGCAACTACACCACCTTCAGATATATGTAATCTTCTAAATGCGGATCTCATGGAGAGAGCCTACCCCGTTTTGTTAGGCTTTAGTTCTGTTATGCTCTATTCTGTAGCTGTTTTACGGCGAAAAAAAGAAAAAAAAAACTATTTTGGCTCTATTCAATATGCCCACTGAGATTTGAGTATGCCTCGAAATAGGCCCATATAGAGTACACTGCCAACCAGCATAGCTTGATTTAGACTAATCACTTCTGGCACAACATGCTCAGTTGCCGTCTTCCACTCCTCTCAGTTACAATAAAGTAAGCAGATTCAGTTGGCGACATGTTTATATTGTTTCAACAAGTAGTATGACAGTATAACCGTCCAGAATACGAATGGAGTTGCTTAACTAAGAAACTCTGTTAGAGAGGAAGCAGAGGCACTACGAATAAACCCAACAAATAAGAAGCTATATAGAAGCTATATGTTCGAAGAAAAATCCATGATGAGAACCATAACGAGTAAGTAGCTACCACAAGCCATATTAACTTGGAGAAGATGACTTAGTGTAAATTAAACCACTTTACGATTTTGCATGGCCAAGAATACTTAAATGTTATGACATGACAGAATATCAATTAAAAACCCTGCAAACCCGCCTTATCTCTCCCTGAGAACCAGTATTTACCCCTAATCTGCCCATTTTCACAATTGAATCAACAAAATCCGCTTCAAAAGATGGACCAACAACCGAACTTAAAATTCCAAAATAAGAATCGATTATTCCCCTGGTTACTTTATCGTCATAAAGTTTTGCATCAGACTGTAACACTGCGAATCCATCTCGAATGTTCCGCAAGATTTGGGAGTCAAATCTCAATGGACTTCCATGGTCCATGGGTAATCTAGCATTTACATCTCCTTTCTGTGGGCACCTAGATTTTAGCTCAGGAAGGAAGCGCGGATTTATTGAAGGATCGGACCCTGTTGTTGGGAAGTTGTAGAGTCGATCCGTCATGAAGAAGCAGGCTGTAGTTCCAATCGTGTGCGCAGCTGAATTCAGTTTGAAAATCACTGGGAGTCAGAATTCTAATACTAATTAACTTTTGGGGTATTTATCCTCGCTCCCATGTAAATAACATCCCTAGAAATTATTGAATAAATTATAAGGTCTCTAGACTTTAAATGACTCACAATAGTTAAAAACTTCAAGGGATTAAACATGTTCATGTTCCGATCAAAAAAAAAAAAAATTAAACATGTTCATGTTGTAATCAAACATGCATATTTCCTCTTCCAACCAAAACCTTAAGAATGTCACATCAAATATTCATGCGAAAGACTCATGCCTTCTACTAGTTGAAACTGATCACAATAAGCATTTGTATCATGTATTATACATAATAAGAAAGTGTAAGAAAGATATATAGTATAAAGTAATTATATAATACCGCTGAGAAGAACAAGATCCTTTTCTGAAAGTCCCTTTTGAAGAAACTTAGATTTCAATTGTTGAATGGATTCATTCACTTCTGGCATAATAGAGGCTGATGAAACATTCGAAACTCGGCCGTCTCTTCGACCCGTTTGAACCTGATAACGTGGTCCATTGCTCTGCAAACATATATGATATACACATGTATCAATTACGAACATGGTATAAATATTTTAAAAATAAACAAGCCGATCAAAGATTAGTACAATGGGTACCAGTGAGATAGAATCTCGAGCTGCCATGGCTACAATATCAGCACAGGAAACAACACCAGGACATACTCTTTCTAACTGCGATTTAGCTCTCTCTATAACATCAAAACCATTAACACCTTGATGTCCAAATGCATGTCTCTCTGCGTTTTGGCCCTCAATTAAAATCGACCCATCACATCCTTAATATTTTAGAACAAGAATTGGTGATTAGCAGAGATAAGGAGAAATTAAAAAACAAAAAAAAAAGTATGGAGAGAGAGAGAGAGAGAGAGAGAGAGATTAAATTACATTAACAAAACAATCATGGAAATGTAGTCTAAGCAAGATAGCAGCCATATTGTTGTCAACAAGAAAAGCTTCACGAACAACAGAGCTTACAATTTCTTCAGCTTTTGGACATACAGATGAATAAAAACCAACCCTAAGTTGCCCATATGAAAAGCCTAAGAAAGAAGTACTAATCAGTGTGATCACAATAACTGAAATCAGAGCCATTATATCGAACGATAGATGATGGTGAAGTAACTTAGAAGCTTTGTTTTCTTGTATATGTATTCAGCTACAAAAATTTAAACTGTAAAAGATGATTAATATGATAAGAGTGGAGAAGAAGATGATAAAAAGAGTAAAGGTGGGGAAGTAGTGGAGATTGTAATAGGTGTCATAAATGTGTTGGATCAGAAATGTGTCAATTTTTATGCATGTCTTTTTACTTATTTGTTGCAATATTTCTGTCTCTTTTATCAGTCATGTCTATCCTGATATACTCTTTTACCAATAATATTTATTACAATCTGTTTCCTGTGGAAAATTAGGTGACAAGTATTTGTTTTCCTACTTTTCTCATAAATATCATACTATATACCTCTTTTTCGTTTTCGATAAGAAAAGCTATATGTCTGAGTAAAGAAGAATAATTCTGCCATCCTAAACTAGAATGTACAAGTGTATGAATAATTCTATTATTAGGTTACTACTAGCTTTGTTTGTTTAGAGGTTCCTAATCTATGTGCCAGAAACCACATAAATCTTAGAAGTTCTGAAAGTGATAGGTTTCTTTTCGCATGAACAAAAACCACACAAATCAATCATAGAGGTTCAGGGAGTGATAATTCATCAAAAAAGTTATATGTGCACACAGATTTCAATTAATAATCAAGCAGCCTGAAATATTAGCTCAGCCAAGTTGATCTGCAAAGGCATTCCAGTCGGTAAAAAATTATCATTTTCCATCGATTTTTCAGTAGTTTTCTATAAGCATTTTGCCACCATTTTCCTTCTACGAAGAAATATTGTGACATGGTTTACGCTTTGGGGAACTAAAGAAGGTTGATTGTGCTGGCGTGTGAAAGTAACAACGATCCATCAAAGAAAATACAAATAAAATAGTAATGCGTTGATTTAATTTATTCGACTACTAACCTCATCCGCAACCACATATATCCACTTGTAATGACTCGAAACACTTTTGGCAATCATTCAGTGCAACCTCGTACAAAGTGATTACATGGGACATCCAGGACTAAATGTTACGGGCATGTTCTTATCTTCATCATCGTCGCCATAATAGACAACGGCATTTATTGGAGTACGCCTACCGAGCAGGTTATATTAATAAATCAGTCATCAGAAAACAAATTAAAGTAAGAAAAAAGGTGTTTATCTTCATCATTTTGGCTGCAATAGACAATAATATTTACTGAAGGAGTAAACCTACAGAGCAAACTATATAAATTGAAAGATCATCGAAAATTAATTAAAATAAGACAAAAAGATGCTTCAAAGTCACCTGGATATTTCATTTCCCCAATTCGATTGAGTAGAAAGAAGAGCTATCGCTTCCCTTACAAATGAGTGAGAAATCCAACAGTCTGTATAGTCTTGCCAACCCCTGTCCATGCAGCTGCTGCCCGTGCTAACAAGTCCCAAGCATGGATGCCAAATTGTTCCAAAGAAGTAGCATCTCTAGGACATGAATTTTTATGAATTCAGGAGCTCTCATTTCTGTTTTCTGCAACTTGTTATTGTTCAATTCTCTTTTTCTTTTTTTACTACTTCTCTACCATCCTCACTTTCCTTTAGAAAGTTCTTAATGGAGTAGTCAGCAAACACTACCCACTAGCAATTGAGGGAGGTATCCAGCAATGATTTGTTTACTTTTCCTCCCATTGGACACCAAGTCATGTTCAAAACAAGATCATCCACTGAAATTGCATCATTTCTACATAACACAGCCAATAGATCCTAGTTCATGACTTTTCACTTGTCTCAGTGATTCAGTAAAATGATTCAACACTGGGGCAACAGAACTACCCCAACTGTTAAAGAACGACGCCACTTAGAAACCAACACCTGCTTTGGGTTTAGGGGATGACCAAGAACTGATAATATGAGTGCCCTATCTTCACATAGTTGATTATAAATCTATAATTTTCTGAAGCTAAAAGATACTAAGAAACCATGGATCAGACAAACTAACCACACTTGATCTAAATAGTTATTAACTTTGAAAAGAAACATTCCAAAACATTCATATTTCTCCTTCTACAATTGGCGTCTAACAACACTCCCAGTCGACTTGAAATGAAACAAAACCAAAACATATTGAATAGAAGAAAGTAATCCAAAAGTTACGAGAAACAAGAAAGCTCTCAACTATAACCCCACCATCAAAATTCCGAATCCCATCCTCTGATAAAACTTCTTCGCTTAATAAAAGAAACCAAGTACCTTACCACCAACGTTCTTCCTCCTTGCCTCTTCGTGGTCCATGATACTAGCAGATGTAGTAAGCACGATGTAACCGAACTGCAGAGTTACCAGTCAACAACATAAGAAAAAATAACAAGGATTGCAATATCACTGGCGAGTTTTTGTTTAAGAAGAAAGACCCTAATCAACCTCGACACACTATTAAACGCCAATTCAGAGGTCTCACACCTAAGAAGGATTTATTTTCCTAGAAGTCATCCAGTGTATTTTACTGGTCACCAGAATGATTCTGGTAGTGTTGCTGCTGAATGACGAAAACAAAAAAGGTGAAACTAACCTGTCTAGAAATGAATTGTTGACTGCAAAATAAAAAGATCTCGTAAAGGTGAACCTAAAGCAACTCAGCTTACTTAATAAGCCAAGGGCACACCGAGGTTATGAAAAGTTTTAGCTATTGCTCTTGTAAGTACCTAACAAGAGCGTTCTTGCTACTTGTGTGCTTAGCCATCTCCTCACCACTTCACGTTTTGTTCCTTAAATAGCTGGATGAACATACTGACACCACCATCGTGTTCCGATAGTTTCAACTCAAGGACACTACTAGTGATATGGCTAGGACTCCTAATCCATACACTCGATCTGAGTCTTCCATGACTTATCCGATTATATACAGGAGAAGATGCCCTTGGATATTTTACTCTAAGAATCTTCTCTTTTGAGCACATAAAGAATGTATCAAAAACGTGTTCTGTATTAACGGGTTATAGAGACAGGAGCCTATGAGTATCTTACAAACAGGACTCGGTCAATCCCATGAAAAACATACTGCAAACAACCAAGCATACATAATTCATATAATTGATATCTAAATAGGATCTTCTCTAACAAGCAGACTAGAGAACACAGAATAGTTCCATAAATCAATGGTTTATAACAGTGAGACCATAAACAGCTGACAGTCAGGTCTCAGTATTAACTAACCCGCTAGCAACAAGAATAAAACAGTTAGTATCAATTAACCCACTAGCAAGAGGTAGTATAAACTATAGTAGTATACCTTAACAGCATACTCATGAACTTTAGATTGCAATGCATAAGTCTCATGATATATGTTCACACGAAAGTTGATGACTAACCTTCTCGAGAGATGAGCCAATCTTCATTAACCTGAACATCATTCTCTTGTTCTACTTTCGACGTTTCTTGGGGAGTCGGCATCCATTATGTGGAAGGTTGGTGACATCCTGTACATTTATAATTTGATATTTGGGTCCTAATGCTTCTCTCAATCGCAAGACAGCTTCTTTCTTTTTCCTGAAATTAGTAAATCCTTTGACTCTTACTACGACTGTATTCGCCTTGACATTTCCACCTTCGTCATTTTCTGTTGCATCAAATCTTCTTAATCCAGTAAACCCAGTTCGTCCTCTAGGTGGGTTTGTAAATTGAAAATTATTATCCATCCTAGGACCTCTGGATGGCGACGAAGATTGACTCAAAACATCTGCAAGTTCAAATGAGAGAAACCCAAAAAATCATTAAATCGGAAACTGATAACAGAAAATGAGTATGGTGAGAGTACTTGCTTACTACCAACTGTACCTGATATACCTAGATTAGGAGAGGAATCACGCCGGAAACGAGAGAGGGAATCAGAAAGTGAAGATGATGATCTATCGATAACATCATTTTCTTCAACGAAATTAGGGAACCGAGTGTTGCTGCGATCGTTGAGGAAACGGATTGAAGATGGAATTTCAATCTTCCTAGCAGCAACAAGTGAACCAACTGGGTGATGATGAAGAAGAAGATTACTAGTCTTCTTTAGAAAAGCCATCGCCATTGATTGAGTTTGCCCCTAATTCCCAAATGTGTAAAAAATAGATTATAGTTAGGATTATAACACAACGACGGAGTAATATAGAAATAAATCTAGCCTACATTCTGTTATAGAAACATTTCCCCTCTTGAACGAAATTGATGCTATAAAACAGTGAAAAACATGAGTTGTAATCTGCTGATATATCTAGTCCAACATCAATTAAGCATGATGTTCCCGAATATACATTGCTTAATACACAACTACATCCACCTTATTTTATCGATATCACGGGTCTAGTCAACATTTACTTATCATGGCAACTTGAAAAGAACAATAACGATTAACATATCAATTCTCATTAAGGAAGTGACTTTCCTCAAAAAAAAAATGATAAAGATATCCAATCAAATCCTAGGGTAAGCAGTGAATCAAACAAAATGCATCCCATAAGATAGTACTAGGATTAACAAAAAGATTCAATCCACTAAAACCAAAAAGAATCATAGAATTACGACAATCGTTAATCATCATTAAGAACTCAAAGAAGCCATACAAGTGAATCCTTTGAACTACAAACACCCTAAACAAATAATAAAAAATGAATTTATTTTTTGATGCTCAGATAATAAATGGAATTGGGTATTCTTTTCCCTGACCTTCCACAAAGTAAGATTTCATAATGAGCTGGGATTGGATTGAAAATCATCATTGCATCGCTAAATCAATACCAACAAAAACCTAATAAACCCCTAAAATTGGATTCACTTCATTGGTTATCAGAATGAACTCCGGTTTTTCGAAAGTTCACAACAACACTAAAATCTAAGAAAAACCCTAAATCCATACACATGCATACAAAAATCAAAATCAGTAAAACCATACAACAGAATACAGAAGAGTAAAATCTAACAAGAACCCATTATTCAAAATGGATCTAAAAGCCTAAATAAACGGAATCACAAAAACGATAGGTGATAGTAGTGAGAGTGAAAGAGGAACAGCGAACCTTTGATGCCGAGATTTACAGATTAAAATTAAAGTGAAAAAGCTTTTTTTTTGAGGAAGATGGGGTGCTCTTAACTGAGAGGAGGAAGAAGGCTCCAGGAAAAGATCATTCACTGAATCACTGTTATAAGGTGTTTGACTTTGAGTTCAAAAAGTCAAAGAGGGTGCGGCCTGTATCATTCGGATGGAGCTTTTTCCTACAACGGCTACAAAATTTCGGTAATTTAAGCCTCGCGTCATTAGGGCTGCCTCGAAACAATTTTGGGCGTCACAAAAAGACAAAAAAGATCACCCAAACGTAAATTTAAGTTACCTTTTATTGGGGATTTTTTGAAATGGCAATTTTATCCTCCATAATCGGTAGATAAAATTACAATCGGAAGATTATTTACGTAATCGGTAGATGTTAGTATAATCGGAGGTTATTGTGCGCATATGTAGTTTGAAAGTTTTGTTATTTTGAAAAAAACCTACAATCGGAAGGTACTCCCTCCGTCCCACTATTAAGTGACCTACTTTATAACTAAAATTTAGTTATAATGTAGGTCACTTAATAATGGGACGGAGGTAGTATTTATTTACCATGTCTCCCGATTATGAAGTTGCCCCAAAATTGATATTTGAAAAAAATCCCAAGTTTTTCGAATTTGGGAACTATCATAATCAGTAGATTATGAAGTTCACCACAGCTACCGATTATGGAGTTGCCCCAAAATTCATTTTTGAAAAAATCTCAATTTTTTCGAATTTGGGAACTACCATAATCAGTAGATTATGAATTTCACCTAGTCTACCGATGTTAAACCCCACGTTAATCGGTAGACAATGATATAATGTTGTGTCCGATTATAAGGCTATTTAGGTTCAAAAGAACAATAAAAATGAAGCCACTATAATCGGTAGAAATGGTTAATATTTATACCCCCGATTATGTGCATGTCTGACTTTTTTTTGAAAAGTCACCAGAATCGGTAGTTAAGGTAGATAACATTACTACCGATTCTGCACATATCTCACAATTTTTTGAAAATTTACCAGAATCAATAGGTAAGGTTGATATATATGCTCCGATTCTGGTGAAAAATTATGCACTTTCAGACAATCAAGTAATAAACATAACTCAAAATACATTCATAACTCATAAACTTAAGAACATATAATCCAAAACAAGTATTTAAACACACCATAATCCGAAAGAAACTGTTAAAACAACATAATCCATAGCATCGAACAACTCATTATCACCTAATTCCTAGTTTTCTTCTTAGTATTGTCAGCTAAAGTTTTAGAACGCTTAACATGACCCAGACGACCCGCATTATCACCAACATCACCTTCATCTCCCTCAATATTTCCTTCAGCATGAGAGCTTTAAGAAGCATGAGATCTTTTATTCGCCTTTGAAACTTTTTTCTTGGGCGCTTTCTTCGTCACTTTCTCCCCAAAATCAGCTGCATACTCTTCATTATCAATATTATCAATCATCTTCCTGTGCTTTTTTATCTTCTCAATTGGCACAGGTTGTCCAACCGTTATGCAATCAGCGCACCATTTGGACAAAACCTTGAACCTATTCACCTGTTTTTTTAGTTGACAAAAAATCAAATGGAGTTCACCTAATAAATTGAATCGTAATATTAGAGGGAAAAGTCATAACCATATGCACCAGTTTTTCATAACCTGGGGTTTTTTCTTTGACGATACATGTGTAAATGGAAGCCGCCGAGATCGTCTTTTCTTTAAGCTCACGGATTACGCGAAGATGTGAATGCTCTCGGTACCACTCCATATAGCCTGGAGCATTTTCATCACCTCAGTTGACAGCTCTCCTAGTGTTCACCATGTGGTACTCCTTCTTATCCCGGTGATCAACAACAGATGGTGTACCAGAGTAAACTACCTTGATGTTGTCCTGGTTAGACTCGCTATGCTTCACGTCCAACTTGAACTTGTCATTCATGTGATGCCAT
Organism: Papaver somniferum; assembly: GCF_003573695.1. Classification (NCBI taxonomy): domain Eukaryota; kingdom Viridiplantae; phylum Streptophyta; class Magnoliopsida; order Ranunculales; family Papaveraceae; genus Papaver; species Papaver somniferum. The sequence goes on from NC_039362.1 coordinate 24,944,154, forward strand.
GGTACTGTTTGGCAAGCACCATGTTGTCGCATCACCCTGGAGCCATGGTACATCACATAACCTGTGGGGTGGCACAATGGTCCAAAATAATGGGACAACTCGGAACGACCCGTTATATGTCCACTAGCCTGGTCTTCCTTGTATGGATCAAAACATACATCCGAGGCCTTCATCGCGTCTAGTTTCTCCCTCAGGCTAACCAACTGCTGCTCCTTTGTCCTTGAACGGTTGTCATGGAGCTTGTACTTTGTTCCTCCTGGTGTACCTTTCTCCCACTCGGGGTTCTCTGCTGCCAATTTCAGACCAGGGTAGTGGTCATAGATCCATGTCTACATAGATGTTGAACCAGGTATTAGAAATTGATTCTTACATTAGATGAAAAAAAAACACACTGATCGGTTGATTAATAGTGTTGAGTAGCAATTACCTGAAATAGACTCACGATCCCCAATTTGGCTAGTCTTAAGCCTCGACGCCTTTCTCAACTCTGTCATCAAGAATGCAAGGCGTGTCGTGCCCCAAGAGTAGTCCGCGACCTTATGGAGAGGATCCAATAGTTGTAGAAGGTTGGCGTCTACTCGGTTGTCACTGGTATTGGGAATATAACACATCCCAATACACACAACATATAGGCGGTGGCCGCATGCTCCACTTCGGCATCACTTAACGGTCCTTTCTCTTCTTTCTCCTTTGTGCCTTTGAACATCTTCACCAACTGAGACATGTTGAACTGCCTAGTTTTGTAGCTAAAGCACCTGTTGAACTCAATGTCCGCTGTCGCTTTATCCCAACCAAGACACTTCTGACAGAGTTCATAAAGTTTTTACCAACTTAACTGCTTTGTGTACTCATACTTGACAGCTACACCATGGTCATTGAGATTAAGAATCTGCTTCGCATCATCCGGAGTAATCGTCATATCCCTAAACGGCATATGAAAGGTGTCCGTCTCGGGATACATTCTCTCCGCAAAAGCCGATATTGCTACCCGATCATGTTCCAACATTGAATTTTCGGCAGCAGTAGATAACCCCGAGTTGTCTATGAGTGTCTTGAACCTTACACATTCGTCGTCTAAAGGCCATTTCTTCATCAAAGTGGGTGTGGCTGTGGGTTTGAGTATACGAATCGCATCGGAATGATACTATTAAACACACAATACAAAATTAATAGAGTATTATTACGAATAAAACGACAACACGTTAGTTCAAGAATGCTCAACATATAACATCTCATGGAACAACCAACAAGGTCAATATTAATCGACATAGTTGTAAGGTGCTCAACATAAGATACACAATGGAGCCTTCACGGTAAAACATAACAAAATGGATCAATGAAGATCAGTACCATGGATAACATACAAGGATCTATTCTATTTTCCATCACTATTTGCATAACGACATAATAAACTTTATCCTTGTCAAACAAAAGATTTCATCCTATTTTCCATCAAATAAATGACTGCATAGGCACAACTTTTGTGATTGTCAAAAGTCCATTTGTCCTTTCATCAATACGAATATCAATTTATGAACGACTTTACTTTTGACACAATATGGGACCTTCAAGTTCACGGACGCAAACAATACATATCCCATAAAAATATTGCAATACTTCAAAACAGATTAATACTGCAATCATATCATCCTCCAAATATTTTTAGAATTTAAAACAAATAAACCTAAAAAATAAAATAAGAAGATGAAAACAAAATAGCTATGTGTAGTCACAATCTTCGCTATTAAAGCTCTAGTTATCTTCCAACTTAATCCAAAAAGAAGACATACTAGGCAACAAAAAGACAAGCTAGAGAGAATCAGACTCCATCGTTTTCCTGACAGTGAATAGGGATATGGGCAGTACGGGATCCTCACAAGACATGGAGTCTTCGGGCTTGTGAACGCCATCCTTCTTTGCTTCATCAGAGAGATGATTCTCTTTACGAAGATCATTGATTTGAGATTTTATGAGACCAAGGTCAGACACAACCTTTTCCAACCCAGTTTTCACCTTATCAAGACCTTTTAAAGTATCAACAAGCTGTTGTTTTGCTTCCCCAAAGTACTTACGAAAGTCATGAACGGCTTCAACAGAGATCATATCATCCTTCTCAACATCTTCATGAGAATAAGCAAAGATGCATGGAGCATTGGGATGATCTTTATCTACAAGTGTTCTCTTCCTCCTGGAATCAACCTCAACACTTTCATCAAGAAATCCTTTTCCGAAACCACCATAGCAAGAAGAGGAGGAAGACATTCTTTGAAAATCCAAAAACCACCAGACTTGTAACCCTAAGAGGTTGGATATTTTATTCTTGGGGACAACAACTTAGGGTTTCAAATAAACTGCTGACTCGGGCCAGAATGGAATCCGTTCGAGTACAACAAATACCCAAGAAAAAAAGTCCTTCAAATAATTAAAAAACAGGTCCTAAAAAAATATTAAGACAGTATGCAACATTTTCTTTTGACTTAACCACTACTTGATCTTAGCGGATCTGTCAACACAAGTTTAGATATGGACGATAAGAAAATAGCTTAACTTAACGGATGCAAGAACAAGTATACTTGTTTTTAACACAACTTACTCAAGAGGATTTTATATGAGTAAGTTCTCGAACCTTGTGATTAACTAGCACAAGTACGAGCCACGGGCTCATTACGAGGTTTATGTATTTGGTTAAGTTTGTCTTTCCTCTTAGTCTTAGAGAGGGATCATGTTTGATATGAGAAGTTATCATAAAATTACTGTCGTCAAAGTAAGAGACATAGTTAGAGTTCTTACCAGAAGTGCCTTGACATGAGGAAGAAGATAATCTGTTGACAAGCTCTATGTATCTTACAATTATCTCTTTAATATCCTTTCTTATCTTATCAATTTTCCTTTCTTCTGGGATGATCTTCTCAATAGGAACAATGTTGCATTTAGAGACAAAGCGTTGAACTTCCTTAGGACGATGTTTATTAAGACGTCTATTCTTCCCTTGAACATTGGAGGAACTCACTGTACGGACTTTCCTGGTTGCATACACAGGATAGGTACGAAAACCAATTGGCTCAATCATACGGATGTCAATCACACTTTTGAGAATCAAATCTAGGATGTGTTGAAGTTGAACTAAGGAGTCTTTATTCAACTTGGAGTTTCTCTTCTGTCTAACAGAACACTTAGTCTCACAAACAAGACATACCTTTTGATCATAGGAATGATTGGAGGATGTAGTCTTAATATTACCGTCATAACAGTTGTCTCTTTTACAGAATGTCCCAAGTTCATGATTAGAAGAAACATTAGGAACATATGTATTTACTTCTGAATGTAAAGCATCAGAAGTTCTTGGTACATTTGATTGCTTTGAACATCCTTGAATGGAGAGTTTACTCAAGCGGCGTTCAATATCCAAGGCATCCTTTTCGAGGCTGGCCTCAAAAGTCAAGCATGAAGACTGATCTTCAGTGTTGCCATGGACTTTGCAATCTCTTACAATACCAAGAAGAGCATTGACATGGTGTTTTAACTGATTCATTCTAACTGCTTGAATTCTAACAAGATTTAGAATCAATTTACTCTCTTCAGCTGTATCCCATTCATTAGCAGAGAAGGTCTCTTTCGAAGGGTAATCATGAACATTCATGTCATTGTTTGTCTGGCTCGTCAAACCACAAGGTTTCTCTATATTCGAGATTGAACTTTTCTCTTTAATAGATTTAGACGAGAGATAATCTTTATTACTGGTGACGCGTTTATCAGAGATAGTATTCTTGTCCATAGAGTCAGATCGCTACAAACACAACTGATGAGATCTTAAACGTGTTTGCCTGCTCTGATACCAATTGAAAAAGCGGGGGTCTAACAACACCACCCAATATTTCGCTTAGCAATATGTATGGACTGACTCCGAAATACTTTGCTAGAGAATCAACTAGACAATCAGACTCAATCTAGATTAAAGTATCTCAAGGAGTTAATATCTCTCTCTTGATTTGATTTTTACTCAAGCTAAAAACAATAGCGAGTCTTTATCAAATACAAGGAATAACTTGAACGGTACCAAAGACCAATATCCAAGGATCAATCAATATCAATCAATAACCAAAGGTTGGATTTCCAATTGATGATATTAATGCACAACCTGTATTATTTCAATTATATAAAATATAATTTGGAAAAGAAATAACACAAACACCAGAAGTTCTGTTAACGAGGAAACCGCAAATGCATAAAAACCCCGGGACCTAGTCCAGATTGAATACACACTGTATTAAGCCGCTACAGACACTAGCCTACTACAAGCTAACTTCGGACTGGACTATATTTGAACCCCAATCAGTCTCCCACTAATTCAAGGTACAGTTGTACTCATACGCCTCTGATCCCAGCAGGATACTGCGCACTTGATTCCCTTAACTGATCTCACCCACAACTAAGAGTTGCTGCAACCCAAAATCGCAGACTTGATAATAAACAAATCTGTCTCACACAGAAAAGTCTATCAAAGGATAAATTTGTCTCCCACAGAAAAACCCTAGGTTTTTGTTCCTTCTTAAGATATAAAATCAAGGTGAACAGGAACCAATTGATAATCGGGTATTATATTCCCGAAGAACAACCTAGATTAATCAATCAACTCCCAACAATCCTTCTTGACTACACAAGCGGTTTGTCGAGGAATCACAAACAGTGAGCCGAAGATGTTTGCGACTTCTTTATCTTTCCTATCGGATAACTCTCACGATCTCAAGCCAACCAATAGATTGTACTCGTACGATAGAAGATGCAACATCAGATCACATAACTACGATAAAAGTATTATCGGTCTGGCTTCACAATCCCAATGAATTCTTTAAGTCGTTAAGCTGGTTTAAGAGAAGAAAACCAAAGGTTAAAGGAGAATCGACTCTAGAGAGCGCACTAGTATCACACAAACGTGTGGGGATTATTTTTGCACAATGCTAGATGTCTCCTTTATATAGCCTTCAAATCAGGGTTTTTCCTTAGTTACAAAGCAATCCATATTCACCGTTAGATGAAAACCTGATTTATATTCAAGCTAATATTTCTCAACCGTTAGATCGAAAACTTAGCTTGTCACACACACTTGGGTAGACGTTTACTGGGTTTGTGAAAACCGTGCCCAAACGTGTACGTGTATGTTGTTTCAACATAGTAACCAAAAAGGTTAACCATATGAGCAATTCATATCAACCTAGTTCTTCTTCACCATAGCTAGTTCAATTGACTCAAATGAACTAGTTAGAGAGTTGTTCAATTGCTATGAGCTCTTATGTAACTACACAAGATACAATTGAAACAAAGATGATTTGATTCGATTCGATTGAATCGTCTCATGAACTTTATAGCCACGGTTTGCATAAAGCATTCCTTAGTAATTTAAGTTTCATGTTCAGAGCACATCTTTAGATCATAACCACTTATGCTCACAAACAAGTTCGCGGACTTAAGGCAACCGGCAGAGTTTTCCAAACTCAGCAGAAAATCTCGGCAAAGAGACTTCCGCCAGTTCGCGGACTAGGTTCGCGGACTGAGTTTGCGGACTTGAACTTCACGAAAGAATTTGGAATCCCAGCAGAAATTCTCGGTACAAGAACTTCCGACAATATGCGGACCGAGTTTGCAAACTGGGTTCGCGGACTTGGCAAAGCCAATTCCTCCGTTTTCTCTCAATCAACAAAGTTCAAAAACTTAGGATTAAGGAATACATGGTTATGTAATCTAAACTCTCATTCCAATCATTAAGACATTCTCAGAGGACGTTATATAGCCGTTATTCACAGACCGTTTCACGTCAGAGCAATTCTCAAAGTAACTGAAACTTTTCATGACTTTCGTCACTAGGTGAAGATAAACTTGATCTAAGCAAAACGCTTTACCAACACACGATTTCGAGAATGTGTATGATCCAGTATATATAGCATACGATAGGTAGTGAATACTCAGCTCAAAATGTCAAATGTGTATGGTCCAGTCTATATAGCATACGAATTTTTGTCTCATAAGAAGTAGGATATAGAATAGATAGACTTTTGAGTGATAGATAAGTTCAAGTCTCCACATACCTTTTTGTTGATGAAGTTCCACGGTTCCTTGATTAGATCTTCGTCGTTGTATGATGAATCGCCATGAAGTCCTTGAGCTCAACTACACTTTTCTATCCTAGTCCGAGACTTATCTATAATAGACTAGAAATCAAGACTCATAGTTTTGATCACTAACATTGACAAACATGCTTGATATGGCAACGCATGCGAGGTCGACCGAGCTATGCTCTAACATCACTTATAGTGGGACGGAGGGAGTACTAATTAATTCCTATTATAAAGATGTAAGCGATATTAGATTGAAATTCATGACCTTCTCTCTCATGCGATTTTTTTCTCTATGGTTTTAACATCCGATTTTCTTAGATCCATGATTTGATTTCTCTTTTAACTTCGTTTTCATTAGATTCGTATCTTAAGTTTTCATACTTGATCAGTTTTCTCTCTGTCTATGTTCTAATCTCGACTTCCATTAATGGTTGTGGTACCATTATAATGGTTTTTTCAAAACTATAAAAACCCATTTATGCTAGTGTTCTTTAAGTGATTCATATATACTCTCTTTTGATTTTCCTCTCTTATCTTAAGATCTTCTAATGGAGTTCTAACTTTTGCAGGTCTCCTGACTTTCTGTGGGATCCAGTGGTGCTTTATATTCAGTATGTGGAATGCTTTTGGTCCAATGACAGTGGTGTTTAAAAAATTAAAGCTTAAAGCAGTGGTGCTAACCATCATCTCTGTGATGGTATTGCTCAGTAGTATCAATATAAGAGCAACTTTAGATCAAAACCCAATAGGCAGTTCTAGAAAACCCATTTTCATCTGCAACTCAACTCAGAAATTAGTCAACCAATACCTCTCAAATTTTCAAATTCAAAAATTGCCCCCCAAACAAATCTGTATATGTTGCCGAGAATTAAGTTCGTACCTTTCTTGGAGATATATTATCCTCCAGAATAACTATTTCTTGTTAAGCAAAACCTCCGGTCAATTAATGCGTCAAGATCTCTTACTGATTTTTTGGATCGATAATTATCTCCAAAAGAAAGGCTATACTCATTTAAGGAAAGCAGTTATAAATACTGTTATTTGGTCTCATGACCCTAAACTCCCTTTACCTTTGTTTAATACTTTCAAAGAAAACCTCAAAATATCTTCGACCAGCAATAACAATATCAATCAACTATCAAGGCAATTCAGAAGGGCTAACATTGATTTACAAACGACAAGAAGAACTGTGGGCTCACAACAAGTGGTTAATCAAGCTGCAGAAGAATGGCTCTTTGGTGTTCTGGGGAAGCTAATGTGGAAATAAAAAATAGATATGAGAACCATCAGGGAGGAGATCAACTCATTGTAGAGGAGCTATATGAATAAGCAGATCCGAGTCATGGGTCAAAACCTCGTTCTGGTTCGCCTGAACTCAGAAGAGGAAAGAGATGAAGTCATAAGGAATGGGCCATGAATTATAGGAGAAGCACTCTTTGTTGTTCAAAAATATACCAATGGAGTTCCGATAACTGAGTATAAGTTTACACATCAAGTTTTTACCATATAGTTTAAATACTTAAGGTTGTAACATCTTAACAGCTTGGTGGTGGATGAAGCAATAGGTTTTATGGGAAAGAAAGTATTTACAAGTCCTCCTGACTGCAGACCAAGGCATGGAAATACAGTCAAAGCAAGAGTGGAAATGAGCCTTAAAGCTCCTTTACATAGAGGTGGATGGTGGAATACAACCACTAAAGGAAAAGTTTGGATCCAGTATCACTGGGAATTGTAGCCAAAAAAGATCTGCCCAAAGTGTTTTGTCATTGATCATGATGACAGCAAATGCATGCATACTTCTCATCTCTTGTACCTGGATACAGGGAAGAATATGAAGAATATCTGAGGAATGAAGCAAATGTCTATGAAGGAATGATGGAGAAACTATGGACAAAGATGAAATGTTACTTTTGGAAGTATTTGGAAATGAAGAAGAATCAAGACAAAGCAAAAGGATGAGAAACTCTGAACTAAAAAATGAACCTCTCATGAACCCTCACAATATACATGTTCAACCTCCTAGTACTAGTGATAACACAAATACTACTGTCTTGGAAAATCACAATAACTCAATGATGGAAGCTAATGGACCAGGAGCCAACACTGCTGAAACCACAGATCACAGTCAGGATCAAACCACGCAGGTACATTCAAAACTTTTTCAACAAGTTACTTTGTACGGTTTTATTACTCCACGCTTTTATACTTCCCTTGCAGAAACTGTTTTTATTATTTATCTTTATTTTCATTCCAACATGTGTATTATATCATGGAATTGCAATGGTTATGCTGCTAAAGACACTAAACATTATCTCTCTGACATCAATAAAAGACTCCACCCAGATATAATTTTTTTACAAGAAACAAAAATCGACTTTGACAAAATTCTTCAGCGTGTCAGACCTCTAGGGTTTCCTAACTACTCTTATGTTCCCTCTATAGGCAGATCTAGAGGTATATGCCTCTTGTGGAAGGATGCTTTCAACTAGATATTGTTTATAAGGATAATAACATGTTCCATTGTCTTGTTAAAGCAGACCCTGCTAAACCTCAGTGGCTCCTATCTTGTGTATATGGTTCTCCATATCCACAAGAAAAGAAAACCAATGAGAGTTCATTAAAACTATCTGTGATACTTATAATATTGGTGCCCCTTGGATCCTCATAGGTGACTTAAACATAACCATGCACCCTGATGAAAGAGCTAATAGCTCTGGTTCTTCTTCAAAAACTCCTCATATAGTTCAGATGATCAATGACATTTGTTTATCTGATCTAGGTTTTCATGGTAGTCCATACACTTGGACTAGTGGTAAGAATGGTACTGGTAGAATCAAGTCTAGGCTGGATAGAGCCATCATAAACCCATAATGATTAGTAACCTTTCCTGATATTGTCCTAAAACATTTACCAATTTTAGGTTCAGACCATTCCCTATTTTCTTGGATTTTTATCCCACTGAGATTGTTAAGAGTGGAAACTGGAAGTTCTTTGAATGCTGGCTGAGAGACAATTCTTGCAAGGACCAAATCAATGCTTCTTGGTCCACCACTGTGAGAGGATCAGCTGCTTTTAGATTGGATAAAAAATTAGTTTCAACTAGGAGAGACCTTTCTAATTGGAACAAGGATCATTTTGGTAACATCATGATAAAGTTAAAATCCTACAAGATGAATTAACCTTTATGCAGCAGTTACCAACAAGTGAAGACACTACTTCTCAAATCAGAAAGGTAGAGAATGACATTAATGAATGGCACGCACGAGAAGAGGAATTTTACAGGCAGCAGTCAAGAAATCTCATGTTTCATGAGATAGATCAGAACACCAAATATTTCCACCAGCAAACAAATAGGAGGAAATCAAGGAATCGCATTGAGTCTCTGCTTAAACCAAATGGTCGCTGGTGCTCAGGCAGGGAGAATCTAGAAGAACTTCTTACATTACACTTCACAAATATCATGAGCACAACAAATCCAGAGAATAATGAAGATATGTTCAGTCTTCTTCCAAAATGTATCATTGAAGCAAAGAATGCTGCTCTTACGAGCATACCACAAGAAGAGGAAATCTGTGCAGCCTTAAAAAGCATGCATCCTTGGAAAACACCGGGTCCAGATGGCTTCCCACCCGACATTTTCAATCACAATGGAGCACAACGAAGGAAAATGTAGTTCAGATGATTCAAAGTTTCTTTTCAAGTGGGAGAATGCTCCGGAAAATGAATATAACCAATCTCTGCTTGATACCAAAAGTTCAGCTGCCTCAATCACCAGGAGACTACAGGACAATAGCACTGTGTAACACAACATACAAGCTCATTACCAAAATAATGGCACTGAGATTAAAACCTTTGATGGAAAGTTTGATCTCACCGATGCAGGCAGCTTACGCACCTGGGATACAAATTGAAGATAACATTACACTTGCGCATGAGCTGATTCATTGTATGAAAAGGAAGAAGGCGAAGAAAGGTTTCATGGCTCTAAAACTTGATATGTCCAAGGCGCTCGATCGTGTAGAATGGTCTTTCCTGCGCAAAATCATGGAGGGTTTTGGTTTTGCAGATCATTTTTGTAATCTAATACAGGAATGTGTCAGCATAACAGAGATACAGATACTTCTCAATGGGTCACCATGTAAAGCGTTCAAACCTAGTCGGGGGATAAGGCAAGGTGACCCATTATCACCTTACCTATTTTTACTTACCATGGAAATGTTTACAAGGTCATTAGCCAGAGCTGAAGCTGAAAAGAAAATACATGGTATCAGAATTGCAAAAAATGCACCTCCAATTTCGCATTTACTCTTTGCATACGATTGCCTGTTATTTGTGAAGACATATCTCCACAATGCGGATAATCTGCTACAACTTATCAATGATTTTGGTTTGGATTCAGGGCAGCAAATCAACTTTCAAAAATCTGCAGTTTTCTTCTCAAAGCATTTACACTCAAGGCATTGCAGAATTTTACCGAGAAGACTAAAAATGAAAAAGATGTCACTTGAAGAAAAGTACCTGGGAATTCCATTATTTCTCAACAGAAAAAGGACAACTTCTTTCTCCATTGGTGGAAGGAATGAAGACTAGATTACTAAGATGGAATGGTAAGTTTCTAACACAATCAGGCAGATCTGTAATGGTAAAGCATGTTCTTAATGCCATTCCATCACACCAAATGGGAGTTTTCAAAATCCCAAAGAAAATGATAAAGGAAATGGATGTTGTACAACAGAATTTTTGGTGGAATAAGCAAGAGAAGAAGGGTGTTTACTTCATTTCATGGGATCGAGTTAATACTTACAAAGAAAATGGTGGCTTGGGTTTTCGTGATCTAGAATGTTTCAATAAATCTCTATTAGCAAAATCTGTATTGAGATTATGTCACAGCTCTCAACAACTTTGGGCAAAAGCTTTAAAGGAGAATAATTTTTCGGATACTTCAGTTCTACATTCAAAAAACAAAAAGAACACCACTTGGGCATGGCAAAGCATTCATGGGGAAATAGGTTTTGTGCATAAATACAAATTCTGGTTACTAGGAGATGGAAAAAATATTTTAACGTGGAAAGATAATTGGATAACCGGAGAACAAGAGCCGCCTAGCACAATAGAAGAATTTAATTTGGCAGTATCCTACAACACTGTAAGTGATCTTATTGATAAAGATACAAATACCTGGAAAATCAGTTGAACAACAACTTTTCTCACCTGCAGATATCCTCAAAATCATGCGAATGAAAATTCCTCATCACACTCAAGACAGACTAATCTGGACACTTACTCGCAATGAGCAGTTCACAGTGAAGTCTGCTTACAGGAAACTGGTGGAGATAAAAACTAATATAGCCGGGAAGTTTGTGGCATGTGTCAACAAAGAATTAAAACAACTAAACATATTATATGGGATTGTGCTTTTTCTCGAGTTGTCTGGACATCAATTCCGGGTGAAAGAATAAGTATGGAAGATGCAAACCAAGATGTAGCTCAATGGATCAGAAGTTGGTTCACTAATTATATGGCAAAACTAGATAGAGACTGGATAGTAAAGATGGAAAATGCTTGCTGAGAAATTTGGAAAAAACGTTGTAGAAGTGTCTTTGATGGAAAGAAACCCAATCCGGTGGAAGTAATAAATACTATACATCATCTAAACAATATTACAGGGAAAGGAATGATTAAACGAAATTGCTTGGAAAGCATCAATAGTTTAACCACTATTTTACCTGCCATCTGGTCACCACCTAGTGCACCTTTTTACTCTATCTGTTGTGATGCATCTTTCAAGAAGTCTGATTCTGAAACTCATAGTGGCATTGGACTAATACTACGGAATTTTACAGGTGCATTTGAACGAGGGAGTTGCATCTATGAACGTGGACAGTTAGACGCGGAACATGCAAAGATATAAGGATTGCCGCATGCCATACGATGGGCAGATAAACTCAACTTGCATCACGTACGTTTCGAGCTCGACGCACAGAATGTGGTAGTTGCAGCAAATGGAGACTATCAAAAAGTCAGATGGGAATCCCAGGCTCTTATTCTAGACATTATTGGTTTTCTAAGCAAGCATCCAACTTGGACTTGGAATTTTATTAGTAGGAAATTAAATAAACCAGCAAATAAGCTGGAAAAACACTCTCGTTCTTTTCAAATTAGTAGGAACTGGATACAATATCCACCAAATTTCATTGTTGCAGCATTACATGCTGAAACATGGAATGTAATAGACTGCAGCTCATAGTCTTTTCATGTGAATTAAAATCATGGATTTGAAACTATGTGCTGGTTAAGAATCAGTGAATCACGTTCACAACCATCAAAATTATCTTTGATTCTCGCCATATCAATAGATGTCAAAGTTTCCCACTGGAAATTATGTCTTTCCCGAGACAACATCGATCTTTAACATGATATGGCAAGATCCTGTTTAAGAATCGTCAATGGATGATGGATCAATTATATCTATCATATACCGACGGCACAAAAATATTCACTCAAACTGGATTCACAGTATAATGAATCATGAATGGATGATGGATCAATACGTATATTGCCAGTAACATTTACAGACAAGAATAAAATTAAAAATTCATCCAAACTGGATTTATAGTGTATCCTAGACATGAAAAAGAAAAAATATCTCGTACTTCTGGATATTGTTTTTCTTTTGATTTTTGTATGCAACCAAACAAGTAATAATATTAGTTCGACAGCCACATCATCCATAATGAACCATTAGATATATAAAATCCGATGGATACTAATTTTTGTTAAAAGGTTTTGTCAAAACCCTTTGTTACAGGATCCCGACCCATGGTTTATACCCTACTGTTGGAAACAACAGTCACACTTACCAGCAAGCTCTCCTGCTTCAAAAAAAATAATAAGCAAGCTCTCCGGACTTATATACAGGTTTGTGGTTTGCCCTCTTCTTATAACATTGATGATACTGCCCCCTAATCCATGCACACCTGGCAGTTACATTCTTTGATGCTATAAAAAAGCAAATTCCTAGCCAATTCAGCATGTCTGTTAGAGGTTCTACTTTGTGGCAGTGTAACAAGATTAAACACGCACATGATTATCTTTTGGAAATTCCCATTAGTGAGCTTCACCAATATCTTGGGCCGAGATAGTTTAGAGTTGTTTTGTGTTATAGGCTTGGTATCCCTCTTTTTATGGAAGGAAGTTTGTGTTCTTGTTGTAAACGGGAGATGAATGTATTTGGTGATCATGCGTTACATTGCGCTAGTGAGGTTGGGCTCAAGTATCGCCCTGACCTAGTTCGAGATGTTTTTGCAGATATATGTCACAAAGTTGGTGCTTATGCTAAAAAAGGAGTGTCCTTGGGCTTTCTTTCAAATGGTGTTGCATCGAAACATGCAAATATTCTTGTTTATGGCTGGGATGATGGCAAGGATGTATGTCTAGATGTCACTGGCGTTTCACCCTTTACAACCGGTGCGAGTGGTACTTTTATGCCAAGGCAGGCTATATCCAAATCCATTTTGCGTAAACATAACAAATATTTGGATATATGCACTACTCATGGATATGGTTTGGGTGTTTTGACATTCACTACTTTAGGCGAGCTTGAAGAGGATACTGTTGTTTTCTTGAAGAGACTTAAGAACTGCCTAGCTAATCATGATGCTTCTAATGGTCGTGGCAGTTTTCTTTTTCATAGGATAGGTGTGGTCATTCAAATGGGTGTTGGCGCCCAGCTGATTGCTAGGTTATCAACCAAAAATTTGTACGATTCATAATTTTTATTGTTTAATAAAAGGCCCTTTGAGGTGGTTTTTCAAAAAAAAAAAAAACTGGGCCAGAATACAAAATTCTTAAACTAATTGATTAAATAGACCGGGCCGTGAGTTAACCCCAAAGGTTTCACTACCCATCCACAAAAAACCCAACAAAACAAAAGTAACACAGAAACTCCAAATAAAAAAAATAACACAAAACCCCCAAAGATGTCACTATCCACCACCAATCACCACCAACCAGTAACACCATTACTAATCAACGGTAACATGACAAAAAACATCACTACCACCATCCTACCAACACCAACCAGCAACACCGTTATTGCCGCCACCACCACCATCACCAACCACCATTACCATATCCACCATCAATATATACCAGCACCACCATATCCACTAACAACACCACCCATCACCATCAGCTTCATAACCATCAATGCTAAAAAAACGGGGTTCTAACAACCACACCCAATATTTCGTTTAGGCAATCTGTATGGAAAAATTCCAATATAATTCTAAGAGAATCAACTAGACAGTCAGGCTCAATCAAGGAAAATATATCCAAGAGTTATATCTCAATTTCTCAAATCAATCTGCAATCAAACATATAGGAATCTATGAGCCGGATCAATATGAGAAATAACTTGGATGGTACCAAAGACCAATATCCAAGCGTCAATTAATTTCAATCAACAACCAAAGGTTAGATTTACTAATTGATTGAACTACGCACAACCTGTGATATTTCAATTATATAGAAAATATAATGTGGAAAAGAAATAACACAGACACCAGAAGTTTTGTTAACGAGGAAACCGCAAATGCAGAAAAACCCCGGGACCTAATCCAAATTTGAAGACCACACTGTATTAAGCCGCTACAGACTCTTACCTACTATAAATTAACTTCGTATTAGAATGTAGTTGAACCATAACCAATCTCACACTGATTAAGGTACAGTCGCGTTCCTTACGCCTCTGAATCCCAGCAGGACTCTACGCACTTGATTTCCTTAGCTGATCTCACCCACAACTAAGAGTTGTTATGACCCAAAGTCGAAGACTTGATAAACAAATTTGTGTCATACAGAAAAGTCTATTAGAATAGATAAATCTGTCTCCCATAGAAATACCTACGAAGTTTTTGTTCCGTCTTTTGATAAATCAAGGTGAACATGAACCAATTGATATACAAGACTTATATTCCCGAAGAACAACCTAGAAATATCAATCACCTCACAATAACTTAACTATATGGTAGTAGAACAAGTTATCGTGGAATCACAAAGAATGTTACAAAGAGCTTTGTGATTACTTTTTATATCTTACCTATCGGAGATAAATCTCGAGCAAATCTTAGAGAAGATAGTACTCAATACGATAGAACAACGTAAGATCGGAACATGCAACTACAGAGAAAATAGTTGGGTCTGGCTTCAGAATCCCAATGAAGTCTTTAAATCGTTAACCTATAATGGTTTTAGGAAAAACCTAGGTTAAAGGAGAATCGACTCTAGTCGCAACTAGTGTCACACAGGAGGTGTGGGGATTAGGTTTCCCAGTTGCTAGAGTTCTCCCTTATATAGTCTTCAAATCAGGGTTTGCAATCAATGTTACCTTGGTAACAAAGCATTCAATATTCACCGTTAGATGAAACCTGATTTAAGATTCAATCTAATATCTTTCCACCGTTAGATGGTGTTTAGCTTGTTACACACAAATGAAATATACCTTCATTTAGATATGGGTAACCGTACCTAAACGTGTATATTGAGTTGACTCAATAACAATTAACCGAAGATAGCCATATGAACACTTTTCTCTTAACCTTGTTCATCTTAACACTTCTAGATCAATTGATAATAAAATGAATCTAATTGTGTTACTCATAGAGTTGTTCAATTTTTTATATTCTCATAGAAGTATACAAGACACAATTGAAGCAAAATCGGATTGATTCAAAAGAATCGGTTCATGAACATTTTAGCCACGGTTTGCAAAGATTGCATTCCTTAATTTATAAATGTATTTGTTCATGAGTATGAAATCATACATAACCGATTTAAGAACTTGAACCACTTAAGTTTGCAAACGGGTACGTAAACTTAAGTTCCGGACATTGGTCACAAGCCGACAGTGTGCAAACGGGTACGCAAACTTTAGCTCCGGACCTAGTTCAGTTGAAATCGTTTGCGAATCGGGTATGCAAACTTGGTTAATGGACTTCAACAGTCAAATCAGTTTGCAACGGGTATCCAAACTTAAGTACCCTAACTTAAACAGTTGAATAAGTTTGCAAACGGGTATGGAAACTTCCGGTCCTGAATTCCATCAAAACAGTTCGTACACTAAGTACACAAACCGTAATGTATACAGACATGGGTTTAGCTCTTAACTCCCATTTCAATCATTGAAACATTCTTAGAAGACAACAATAGTTGTCTCACACAAACTATTATCTTATAAGCAATTTTCAAGTGATCGAATGACCAATATGAAACATTCTGAGCCTACATCAAATGACTGTCTCACACAAATCATGTAAGATGTTACCAGGTGATTTTCACATGATTATCTTTTGATTTTCGTCAAGAATAATGATGAACGTGGTTAAAGCAAAAATCTTACCAACACATATTTAGATAAAGATATAAGCGAGCTAAACTCATCTCGAAATATCAAATGTGTATGATGTAAAGCCTATATAGTTATACGACTTTTGTGTCAATATGAGATAGAATAGAATGGACTTCTGAATGATCGATGAGTTCAAGTCTCTACATACCTTTTGTTGATGAAGTTCCACAAGATCCCCTTAGTAGTTCTTCGTCTTCAATCGATAAATGTCGTGAAGTCTAAAGCTCAAATACACATTTTATCCTAATCCGAGACATAGATATAAGTAGACTAGAAATCAAGACTTATAGTTTTGAAAACTAAACTTGACAAACAATCTTGAGATAGCAACGCTTGCGAGTTCGACCGAGCAGTGCTTTAACAATCTCCCCCTTTGTCAATTTTAGTGATAAACCTATCAATACATATGGATTACAAAATAAATAAACTTTGTAGCTTCTCATCCAAATGCTTGATTTCCTTGGTTCTTCAACATTCCTTGAATTATTCGTCACTCCAAGTACTCCAGTGATTCTAAATGTGTTCAACTCAATATCATAGTTGTTGAAGACTCGTATCCATAACAATAAGAAAACAATTGTTCTCAATTATTGTTATACAGTGTCATAGTATTATTACACAACATCAAAGTTCAATTGTATCACAACTTTGACAATAATACTACGGTGATATGTATCACTCCCCCTTAGTCAATACTTCATCTCACAATGAAAACCACTCCCCCTTACATAATGATCCGTAAACCATATGTATATGTAGTGTGAACTACAAAGTAATTCTCTCTATTTTTGTCAATATAAATTGGCAAAGGTACGAAAACTAGCGGGATCATAATGAAATTCTCAAAGAGATACTTCATGACTAAAAGAGAATATATCAACTTTGTTTCGATGATTTCACATATGCAAAACTTAGTGTATTCATCAAGGAGTTAATAAAGATACAAGATAACTCCTATAATATTCCACGACCGCACTCCCCACAAAGATTTGGCAATTAAGCACAAGCTCGATTAAGAACTCTCCCCCATAAAATTTCATGCCCGAAAGAACAACAAGAGCGACCTTACTTTTACAAGAAAAGAAGGATTTCTTTGGACATTAACAAATCACATGAGACATGAATTTGTATCCAGTAAACTCAATTAAATTAACCACAAAGGAACCTTAATGATTAATTTAATCGTAAATGCTCAACATAAGAAAACTTACGGAGCCGTACAGTACTTTCACATAGAAGTGGATCAGGGAAAGATCAATAGTGCGGAATATTCAAAGATTCATTCTATTTTCCATCAATATTTGCATAATGACACAATAGACTTAACTTTTGACATATATGGGACAATCATAGTTCACAGATGTAAACACACATATCCCATAACAATTTTTGTAGTATATAAAACCAATAAAGATTAATACTGCAAAATCAATCTTTGCTCTTAGAATGTAGAATCAATCTTTTTCGCACGGATTTACACCAAGAATGGATACCAAAGGCATATAAAAATATTTTCTTAACAAAGAAGAAAATACAAAGTCATTAAGGACCATGCACCGAAGTTCACAAAAGAGGATTGTGAACATTCAAGAATCCCAAAGTAACTCGTACTACTGCCCATTCTTGAACTTTCTTCTTTGTGATTCACCAACAACATTCTTAACAAAGCTACAAATGAGATTAGAAGAGAAGTACTCCAAGAATCCAAGTGACCAAGTCCATGAGAAATTGAACAAGTGCAACGAAACGGAGCAAAATACTCAAAAAAGAGATGAGACAAAGACCAATCTTAACTCATCCAAATTCAAGAATTCTCATCCCCATTTTGAGGAGCATTCAAAGAGGAGGGTAATGAAAAAAGAATGAGATCATTCTGAGTTCGGACGAAGAAGTTACATCCAAAACAAGTTTACCGAATATCGACGTCTACATGCCAGTTCACAATCGGGTATCCAAACGGAAGTAACTGAAATTTCAGTTTGCAAACGGGTATGCAAATGAATTTCCCTGGATTTTATTACAAAATTTCAGTTTGCAAACTGGTATGCAAACTGGTAGGCATTCCTGAAGTGTACCAAGAAGGCCAAACATCCCGAACAACTATTTTCAAACCGGAACATTTAAGAACCTTAAACACAAATCAAGCTAGGTAGACATGAACGAAACACAAGGTACATGAATCATTAAATCTTGCTAAAGATTAGAGACATACCTTTTTAGAAGAATCCAATCGAATTCTACAATGTTACCAAAAATTCAAAATCATATCCAACGTAATGTGTGTTCCTCAATTCTTGTGCTTCCCTCACCGTATACATAACATGGAATTTCTTGGTGAGGATGAACTTTCAACACAATAAAGTTGTGTTGTGGTGAAAAATTCTTACTCACCACAGGTGTCAGAAACCGACTTTTTCGCAACCATGAATTTCTCACAATCTATAGTTTTTGGTTTATTTCGTTACTTCTTCCAGCAATTTGTGTGTTCCATTTTTGAATTATCATGAAAGAGATCACTTTTAGAACCTTTCATATCCAAATTCATTATTCCCAAGAAATTTATAACTTCCAATATCATGGATTTTGCCTTCTCCATAGCCATGGGATTTTATGGGAGATCATTCCTATTGACACTCAGTGCATCATTGGCTTTCTTTGATACCCATTGCTGAGTGTGTTTAGGAACAACCAGAACCTTCTTCAAATTACTCTCTTCTAGATTTCTCGGAAGATAATTGGATTGACTATTCTTTTGCAAGTTAGTTTTTCTCTAATTGGAAGCATCGAATCTTATCTCCGTCTTTACGAAGTTATCCTTTTGATAACCATTACGATTGTGAAAAGTCTTCGTATGACGTTTATCGGCAAATCTAGATTTATTACGACACCGATTCCTTTGCCTAAAGGTTGGATAGTTACAACCTGGAATATTAAGGGGATTAGCCTTAGCATATGATCTTGGTTTCATAACTTCTTGCGATGTCCACACAAGAACATCATGAAGTTTCTCATTCCTTATACGAAAACGACATCTCCTTTTCAGGTGAACTTTGTTTCTGAAAAAGCGGGGGTCTAACAACAACACCCAATATTTCGCTTAGCAATCTGTATGGACTAACTCCGAAATACTTTCTAGAGAATCAACTAGACAGTCAGACTCAATCTAGGTAAAAGTATCTCAAGGAGTTAATATCTCTCTCTTCTTTTGATTTACTCAAGCTAATAGAAACCAGTGAGTCCTAATCAAATACAAAGAATAACTCGGATGGTACCAAAGACCAACATCCGAGGATCAATCAATGACAATCAACAACCAAAGGTTGGATTACTCTAATTGATGATCTAACGCTTAACCTGTATTATATCAATTATAAAGATAAAACAATATAATGCGGAAACTGAAATAACACAGACACCAGAAATTTTGTTAATGAGGAAACCACAAATGCAGAAAAACCCCGGGACCTAGTACAGATTGAACAAACACTGTATTAAGCCGCTACAGACATTAGCCTACTCCAAGCTAACTTCGGACTGGACTGTAGTTGAACCCAATCAATCTCCCACTGATCCAAGGTACAGTTGTACTCCCTACGCCTCTGATCCCAGCAGGATACTGCGCACTTGATTCCCTTAGCTGATATCACCCACAACTAAGAGTTGCTACGACCCAAAGTCAAAGACTTGATGACAAACAAATTTGTCTCACACAGACAAGTCTATCGAAGAATTAATCTGTCTCCCACAGATAAACCCTAAAAGGTTTTGTTCCGTCTTTTGATAGTAATCAAGGTGAACAGGAACCAATTGATAATCCTGTCTTATATTCCCGAAGAACATCCTAGAGTTATCAATCACCTCACAACAATCTTAATCGTATGGTAGCGAAAACAAGATGTTTCGGAATCACAAACGATGAGACGAAGATGTTTGTGATTACTTTTTATATCTTGCCTATCAGAGATATCAATCTCAAGCCAATCAATATGATTGTACTCGTACGATAGAAGATGCAAGATCAGATCACACAACTACGATAAAGTAGTATCGGTCTGGATTCATAATCCCAATGAAGTCTTTAAGTCGTTAACCTGGTTTTAGAAGAATAAAACCAAAGGTTAAAGGATAAACGACTCTAGCACGCAAACTAGTATCACACGTAAGGTGTGGGGATTAGATTTGCATTGAGGCTAGATGTCCCCTTATATAATCTTTCAAATTAGGGTTTGCCATTAAGTTACCTTGGTAACAAAGCAATCAATATCCACCGTTAGATGAAAACCTGATTTAGATTCAAGCTAATATTTCTCAACCGTTAGATCGAAAACATAGCTTGTTACACACAATTGAAATGCACGCTTCTAGGTTTGTTAACCGTACCCAAACGTATGTACTTGTTGGTTCAATAATAGTTAACCAAAAGGTTAGCCATATGAGCATTTCATATCAACCATGTTCTTCTTCACCATAACTAGTTCACATGAATCAAATAAACTAGTTAGAGAGTTGTTCAATTGTAACGGATTCTTATGTAACTACACAAGACAAAATTGAAGCAAAGATGATTTGATTCACTCGAATCGGTTCATGAACTTTTATAGCCACGGTTTGCAAACTGAATTCCTTAGTCTTTTTAAGTTTAAGTTCAGAAATCATCTTCAGATATATAACCTTCTTAAGTTCGCAGACTTGGTTCGCGGACTTAAGTTACCGGGCAGAGTTTACAAACTCCAGCAGAAATTCTCGATATGAGAACTTCGCCGGTTCGCGGACTGAATTCGCGGACTTAGCTTCATGCACTAGTTTGTCAACTCCAGCAGAAATTCTCGGGTTTGAGAACTTCGGCAGTTCGCGGACTTGGCTCACGCCATTCTTCCGGTTCTCTTGATTAACAAAGTTCGCAAACTTTGGTTCGAGGAATAGGACCTATACATAAATGTGTTTCCACAACAATGCTTATGTCCACCATTGGTTATGTAATCTAAACTCTCATTCCAATCATTGAAACATTCTTCGTCAAAGCAATTTTCAAAGTGATTGAAACATATCATGAGTTTCGTCACTTGGTAAAAATAAACTTGGTCGAAGCGAAAAGCTTACCAACACATATTTCGAGATATAGATAGGAGAGGTATACTCGGCTCGAAATACCAACTGTGTATAATCAAAGTCTATATATAGCATATGACTTTTTGTCTCAAGAAGTAGGAGATAGAATAGATAGACTTTTGAGTGATAGATAAGTTCAAGTCTTCACATACCTTTTTTTCGAGAAGTTCCACCGGTTCCTTGAGTAGTTCTTCTTCTTGTATGATGAATCGCCATGAAGTCCTTGAGCTCAACTACACTTTTTATCCTAGTCCGAGACTTAGCTATAGTAGACTAGAAATCAAGACTTATAGTTTTGATCACTAACATTGACAAACATGCTTGAGATAGCAACGCATGCGAGTTCGACCGAGCAATGCTCTAACAATCTCCCCCTTTGTCAATTTTAGTGACAAAACTATCAATACATATGTAATACAAAAAAGATAATGAAACTTTAGGAGCTCCTACTCCACATGTCTAATCTTCAACGTTCCTCGGAATCTTCGTCATTTCCAAGTACTCCAATGATCCCAAAGGTTGTAAGTTTAGCATCACCGTTGTTGAAGATCCGTAGCTATAACAATGAGAAAACATAATTCTCGATCATTTTTATACTGTGTCATAGTATTATTACACAGTGTCAAAGTTCAATTGTATCACAACTTCAACAATAATACTATGGTGATATGTATCACTCCCCCTTAGTCAGTACTCCATATCACATGGAAACCACTCCCCCTTACACAATGATCTGAAAACCATATGTATTTGTAGTGTGAACTACATATTAATTCTCCCCCTTTTTGTTAATATAATTGGCAAATGTACAAGAACGGGATCATAATGAAATTTCCGTAAGAGACATTTCATGACTAAAAGAAAAAATACGTACCAACTAATTTAGATGCAATCATAAAACCGAAGCTAAATGCATTCATCAAGGAGTTTAAAGATACAAGATAACCCCTCTAAAATTCCACAACCGCACACCCCTCAAGATATGACCATTAAGCATAAGTTTAAAAGAACTCTCCCCCATTTGATGTCATTCCTGAGAGAACAACAACGACCGACCTTAATTTCAAAAGAAAAGAAGGATTTCTATTGGACACCAAAACCATAAGAATGATTTTTATATCCAAAAACTCAATCAAATTAATCACAAGTAAACCCATGATTAATTTAATCGGAATACACAACCAAATTAAACACAAAAAATGATCAATTTAATTGATTAAGCTCAACATAAGTAAACTTACGGATCTACGACTAAGTTTAACCATAAGAAATGATTAGCTTAACCGTTCATATACTCAACACAAGAAAAACTTATGGAGTAATAACTAAATAACCAAATAACCAAAGAAGATGATTAATTTAGTTGAACATGATCGACATAAAGTACCTTACGGAACAACAACATAGCTAATCATGATAATAATCAACTTGGTCGTTCAATGCTCAACATAAGACAGTTTACGGAGTCTCACAGTAATACATAAAATATGGATCAGGGAAGATCAATTACTGCGGAATACACAAGGATTCATTCTATTTTCCATCACTATTTGCATAACGATATTTAATAGACATAATCCTTGCAAACAAAAGATTTTAACCTATCTTCCATAAACAATTGACGTAATAGGATTAACTTTTGTATTTGTCAAAAGTCTATTCATTCTTTTATCAGTACATGAATATCTATCATAAACGACTTTACTTTTGACAAAGTATGGTACAAACATAGTTCACAGACGTAAACACTAATATCCCATAACAAGTTGTAATATAACAAATCATAAAGATTAAATACTGCAAAAACATCATCCTCCAAATATTTTTATAATTTTTTAAACCAAAACCTAAAAAAGAACAAGAAGATGAAAAATAATAGCTACGTGTAGTCACAATCATTGCTAATAAAGCACTAGTTATTCTTCCAACTAAACCGAAAAGAAGACATACTAGGCAACAAAAATAACCTCAGTTTTCCTTGATGATCTCATACCTTTGGAATGGTCCATCGAAATAGGAATCACTGATATCCTTGATCTTGTTGACCGTAGAGACACCATGTTCATGAGTTAGAACGTTAGTTTTTCGATCAACAATGCGCGCAAAATGTCGAGCTTTAGCGCAGTCAAGAATAACTTTCTTCTGATTCCTGATCAAGATATTCTGAGTACCAAGGATCTTTTCCTGTCCATCAATAAGCTGGTTTATCTGCAGTTGATGGTTAGACAGTTCGTTCTTTACTTCATTCTAAACGAGAATTAAATCCTTGACAGATTCTCCAATCCAAGAGTTGTACTCTTTCCTTTCAAGCATCTTCTTTAGAATAAACTCTTCACCAGAATCACTTCCTTTGAGGTCATCCTCTACAATAGGGTTAACGTCTTCTTTGGGAACAGTTTCCATCGAGTTCCTTTCTGAAGAATAATGAACGCATACATAAGATATATATATGTACACGTGTACACCCTAGATGGAAACCCTAGTGTTCCTTGAGGAGATATGGACGCTCGTGGACAAAGCCAACGCCAAAATAAATGGACCCAACCAGGAACACTGCACACTGTGTTGATTTCAAAAAGTCTCAATCCCCAAGAAATCACAGTGATGAAAGAAATAAATACTAGAAACTTACATAAGATATCAACATACAAACTAATGAAAGTCATCTAAATACTTGAGCATCTCTCAAACATCATCCTTGTATCTCTCAAGTTAGATACAAGAATGAAACTTTCTGCTACTAGGTAGCAGAGGGAGACATAGTCTCACCATAGGTTCTGAAAGAATAGTTGCGATTTCCACTAGGATATTTGATCTCAGCATTTGTTGTCTTCCCTTGGAATTTTCCAAATTTAGGGAAATATTTCACATCCCTCCCTGGAAGCACAGGAGAAGAACCTTTCTGATTACAAAGTCTAGGACCTCTAGAGATTGGTTCTAGGGGATTTCCCGAAATGGGTCTCCATACTCTAGACTTAGATTTACCAGAGTTGCTCTTATAAGAACATGACATGCTTTTATTAGTAGAACAAGAATTTATACCACTGGAATACACCAAAGTCCTGTAATGATTTCGAGGAAAGAGATCATTTTTATAAGATGCCTGGTTTCCTATGAGCAAGAGGTTCACTGCATTAGTCGTTTGACTATTTACTCCATTGACAGTGGAAAAAAGCAAATTGTGAAGTTTAGAAATTTGTTTCTTCCAAAACAACGGATATCATAGTGATTTTCTTTTCCATAGAAAGTACAGGTTCATGGAGAAGACGCAGCAGTTGGCATCTGTTTTAACTTTTCATCCCTGTGAGAAGATTGCAAGTTATATAAACTTTTCTCGACACAATCTTCTTTTGGAGGATATTTATTCATGTACTGTATGTCAAGAGGAACAGTTGGAACATAAGAATTTTTCCTTAAGACGGAGTTTTCCTTTTCCGAGGTCATACACTGTTCATGGGCTAGTGAGAGTGATGCTTCTAGATTCTCTTTCTCAACACGAAATCTGCCAAGATCAGATGAATGTGTCTTGATCAAACGTTTTTCTCTAATTGAGCCTTCTTTGATAATCTTTTCAAGATCACAAATATTTTCACGTTGTATATTATTTTGTTGAAGAAGTTTCTCAATATCCTTAGAGAATGACTCTATGATGTTATAGAGTACACGTTCTCGATCAATAGACTTTTCAAATTCATTGATGAGTTGATCATGATTCTGAAGATCAACAAACTCAGTAGAATTTTTTGAAATTCTGGTGAGCTCCATTTCAGCTTTTGCCATTGTGTCTAATGTCTCATTGGAGGAAGAGTGGTCAACACAAGATGAGACAGTCTTCCTACCTCGGGATTCGGCAGAATCAACTAAGGAATAATCCTTTGAGGTATTTCCGAGACACTTGACATAGTTGAAAGCTTTAGGAGGCATTTTGGTATGCGTAAGATTCTGTCCTCAGACTCAGATTGCTACAAACACAGACTTGTAAGGTCTTGAAGGTGTTTTCCTGCTCTGACACCAATTGAAAAGGCGGGGGTCTAACAACACCACCCAATATTTCTCTTAGCAATCTTTATGGACTAATTCTGAAATACTTTCTAGAGAATCAACTAGACAGTCAGATCCAATCTAGGTAAAAGTATCTCAAGGAGTTAATATCTCTCTCTTGCTTTGATTTACTCAAGCTAATAGAAATCAGCGAGTCCTAATCAAATACAAGGAATAACTCAGATGATACCAAAGACCAATATCCGAGGATCAATAAATGACAATCAAGAACCAAAGGTTGGATTACTCTAATTGATGATCTAACGCACAACCTGTATTATTTCAATTATAGAGATAAAACAATATAATGCGGAAACTGAAATAACACAGACACCAGAAATTTTGTTAACGAGGAAACCACAAATGTAGAAAACCCCGGGACCTAGTCCAGATTGAACACACACTGTATTAAGCCGCTACAGACACTAGCCTACTCCAAGCTAACTTCAGACTGGACTGTAGTTGAACCCCAATCAGTCTCTCACTGATCCAAGGTACAATTGTACTCCCTAGACCTCTGATCCCAGCAGGATACTGCACACTTGATTCCCTTAGCTGATCTCACCCACAACTAAGAGTTGCTACAACCCAAAGTCGAAGACTTGATGACAAACAAATCTGTCTCACACAGACAAGTCTATCGAAGGATTAATCTGTCTCCCACAGATAAACCCTAAAAGGTTTTGTTCCGTCTTTTAATAGTAATCAAGGTGAACACGAACCAATTGATAATCCGGTCTTATATTCTTGAAGAACAACCTAGAGTTATCAATCACCTCACAACAATCTTAATCGTATGGTAGCGAAACAAGATATTTCAGAATCACAAACGATGAGACGAAGATGTTTGTGATTACTTTTTATATCTTGCCTATCGGAGATATCAATCTCAAGCCAATCAATATGATTGTACTCGTACGATAGAAGATGCAAGATCAGATCACACAACTACGATAAAGTAGTATTGGTCTGGCTTCATAATCCCAATGAAGTCTTTAAGTCATTAACCTGGTTTTAGAAGAAGAAAACCAAAGGTTAAAGAAGAAACGACTCTAGCACGCAAACTAGTATCACACGTAAGGTGTGGGGATTAGATTTGCATTGATTCTAGATGTCCCCTTATATAGTCTTTCAAATCAGGGTTTGCCATTAAGTTACCTTGGTAACAAAGTAATCAATATCCACTGTTAGATGAAAACCTGATTTAGATTCAAGCTAATATTTCTCCACCGTTAGATCGAAAACTTAGCTTGTTACACACAATTGAAATGCACGCTTCTAGGTTTGTTAACCGTACCCAAACATATATACTTGTTGGTTCAATAATAGTTAACCAAAAGGTTAGCCATATGAGCATTTCATATCAACCATGTTCTTCTTCACCATAACTAGTTCACATGACTCAAATGAACTAGTTAGAGAGTTGTTCAATTGTAACGAATTCTTATGTAACTACACAAGACACAATTGAAGCAACAATGATTTGATTCACTCGAATCGGTTCATGAACTTTTATAGCCACGGTTTGAAAAATGCATTCCTTAGTCTTTTTAAGTTTAAGTTCAGAAATCATTTTCAGATATATAACCTTCTTAAGTTCGCAGACTTGGTTCGCGGACTTAAGTTACCGGGCAGAGTTTACAAACTCCAGCAGAAATTCTCGGGATGAGAACTTCGCCGGTTCGCGGAATGATTTCGCGGACTTAGCTTCAGGCACTACTTTGTCAACTCCAGCAGAAATTCTAGGGTTTGAGAACTTCGGCAGTTCGCGTACTTGGCTCACGCCATTCTTCCGGTTCTCTTGATCAACAAAGTTCGCAAAATTTGGTTCAAGGAATAGGACTTATACATAAATGTGTATCCAAAATAATGCTTATGTCCACCATTGGTTATGTAATCTAAACTCTTATTCCAATCATTGAAACATTCTTCGTCAAAGCAATTTTCAAAGTGATTGAAACATATCATGACTTTCGTCACTAGGTAAAGATAAACTTGCTCGAAGCGAAAAGCTTACCAACACATATTTCGAGATATAGACAGGAGAGGTATACTCGGCTCGAAATACCAACTGTGTATAATCAAAGTCTATATATAACATACGACTTTTTGTCTCAAGAAGTAGGAGATAGAATAGTGTTGATGGTGGATTTTAGTTGAGGGCTAAAATTGTAAAACCAACTTTATGCGCTGACATCCTGCAAAGGATGAAGCCACTGATAAGTGATGAATACTTCTTCGCTTTACTAATTCATCCAGGTTGGAGCATGTAACAACAATCCCAAATACCCTGTGAATTTTTAGCATTATTTATAATGCATGACTAGCCTTGTATTTCCTGTACTGCTCCACTCTCATTATTGGTGCGGCATGACGACTGAGTGTTGCTCTCAGCAGAGCAACACGAATCTCCAAGCGTTAATAATGAAGCAAATACGGAATACCCGTACAGGCTGTAATTCTCTCGGAGTGTTATACTAGCCCGATCGAGCATTTAGACTGTCCATATCAGTCTCAGAAACGATCACGACCATCCAAGTTCACCAGCATGATTGGATGGCTTAGATCGGATCCATAACCCTTAAGCAGGTATTGGAGTATTCACCACCGGCCCAATGCGGGCCCCGCATGGTCGGCCTCCCCAAAAGGGTAGCATGGCTTGCCAATTCGTCCATCCAAAGCAGCGCGGACGTGAAACCCTAAATTAGGGTTTGCAGCACATTACATGTGTCCCAAATCAGTCTCAACCATCCATCTTCGCGGGCATAGATGAAGGGTGTAGATGTAGATTCAAAGGGCACAGAGCATGTCAACACAAACACCGTGGGCCCGCCTACATACATGACCAATCGGTCAGGACTAACTATGGTTGGTTGTCCCGGTTCGTGCGCCCAAACAAGGCGTGACACACGACCGGAAAAACCCTAATTAGGGTTTGTGTTGCAATCACGAGCGTCCATCTTCTCCTTCTCGGATAAAGGGTCTAGGTATAGACTAGGAAGGTCCGGTGAGTATTAACATGATCACTGTGGCCGACCTATCTCAACACCCGATCGGTCAAGGCATACCATGGCTGGTTTTCTCGATTCACACGCCCAAACTAGGTACGGTCACACTTCCCAATCGCAAACTGATCTCGGCCACTCAACTTCGCCGGAAAAATTGAGTGGCTTAGATCACGTTTCTCCGGGACAATAAGGTACAGACGTGTACACCAGACCACCGTCTGCGTACCTGACTGATCAGCCAAGACCGACCAGGCTTGGTCGTCTCGAAACGCGTGCCCTAAGTTGGCATGACGCGCGACCTTTGTGGTACTGGATTTCTGGCGCAATTTGATCTTAACCACTCCTCTTCACCGTACAAATTAAGTGTCCTAGATCACACTTTCACGAGACATTGAGGTATGTGCATGTACACCGACATACCGTCAACACGCATGCCCAATCGGCCCTGCCAAAAAATGTCCCCAAGCTTGGTTTCGACCAAGCTAAAGAGTGATGCTTGCGCACATCTTCAAAAACCATAACGGTCGCAGATGAGTGTCTTAAAGATCATCTCGTCCGTTCAACTTCACATGCTTGGTTATACAGCCCTGGTCAGGAGTTAAACGGTCAATGAGGTGTCGTGGTGATTACCATCCGTCACTCTACCACACCATGTGGTCGGCCAAGGGAGGACTTGCTTGCGCAGTCTCCAAACCATCACATGAAGTAGGCTGGAAAAGACGCTCAACAGCGATGCTTCATACATGCTGAATATATTCGATGCATTACCTGCATAGAATTCACACGATATTTCATAAATATCGACTTCCTAAATAACATAGTTATTTAATCTAGCATTACATGCTACTTTCTGTGGATCCCACGATCCACACACTCGAGACATCAATCATGTCACAAACTGGGGGATACATACTGGGGTATTGGTTTGACGGTTTACAGCGTGCATCATAACGCGCCATCACAAGAACATGTCAGGAAGTCATGGACGGTTAGTGATGATGCGAGAAGTGGGCAAGACTGATCGTGTAACACTAACACACGACTCCACTACTCCATCACTCCACTTTCTCCACTTCCCACGAGATACGAGGGTTAAGCTCAATGACTTGTATAAATAAGTTCTCCTCCCTATTTTTCAAACAAGACAAGACAACAGAAACAAGTGTTAATACAACCGTATTCAAACACCGGAACTGATAGCTTACATTCTGCAAGCCAGTTCAGCTTTCTGATACAAGTCATACACAACCAACACCTTCACAATCTCAACACCTTCTTCGCTTCCCTCCATAAGATCAACCCATCTCCTTCACTTTGTGACCGAAGCAAGTCTGGAACGTCCATTTCTTGGTTTAGGCCGGAGTTGTACAGATTGATTTCTCGAATCACAAGCACTCCCGTGCAGTGCATTTGTTTAGGGTTTAGATTCATTTCTCATCCACACACCCCAAATTACCAAAACCGGCAGAAATAGTTTTCACCCATAAACAATTGGAGACCACAGTGGGAGATTAATATCTCGGTTGTGAAGTCAACTTCTTCAATACCAATTCAATTTTACTGATTTCGAAAGTGGCGGATCTTAGGTCTGGATCAGCAACCAATCCTGACGAGACTAGTGTTGACAACACTCTCGGTGTTGATATCCCAGGTGTCACCGTGCAGCCAGTCAATACCATCAATGTATGTCGTGGAATTGCTTCCTCTATTACCAGCACCAGCGAAGCAGGAGGAGATATCCCATTAGGAGTGACGCATCATGTCACCAGAGCCAGAGAAGCTGAAAACCTCGACATTTCGGCGGTCACCATAGTAAAAACTTCCACTCCTTCATCAAGACGAGGAGATGGATGAGCAAGAGGAGGACCATCTCCCATTACCATAGCAGATTTGATGGAGAGGCAGGAAGTCCTTGCTAAGACTCAAACGGATATGGATGCAACTTAGAAAGAGGTACTCACTTTTCTTAAGACATTAATTGATCGATTGCCAAAAGAGACGCGACATCCCCTGGAGCCAACAAGGAACGCATTCCACGCACCCGGAGAAGGTACTTCAGCGGCGCGGGCCTACATGGACCTGATCAAAGAAGCGACATCAGATATGAGCAGTCCTGTCATGGAGATTCGTACACTGGGGACTGATCCTCACAACGATCCTCCTCAAGTCAATAGTCTCACTATGAGCCAGAGGCCGGTGGATCAGGAAGCGCTTTCTCTAGTGGAAAGTTTATGCGAACTTTTACACCTCTCGAAGAATCAGCGGGC
The DNA here is from genome assembly GCF_003573695.1 of Papaver somniferum. Lineage (NCBI taxonomy): Eukaryota > Viridiplantae > Streptophyta > Magnoliopsida > Ranunculales > Papaveraceae > Papaver > Papaver somniferum. The sequence continues at coordinate 24,975,100 of NC_039362.1, forward strand.
AGAGACGTTTTGCTGCAATTAACCAGAAGAAGGTCACAACCGGGCCCTACATATTATTGCACGCATCAAGGATTCAAAGTTCAAGAGGGACCTCATCGACATGGAAACGTCTTCGAATGTAATTACTCTCAAGACTCTCAGGATGGACAAGGTTCGCTCAGGCGAGATCGTATGGCATCCTACCACAATGACAGACTTTGAAGGAAACCAGAACAACACATACGGGATCGTCCCTTTAACGTATCACCAATGCCTGAAGACTATGCTGAATAAAGAAGTCGTTCGTATTCATGCATCATTGTCTCCTTACACACGAATATACGGAGTGGAACTGTTCAAATCGAGGGAAGCTCCGCGGGAAAGACCATACAAATTCCATTGCATCCTTCTCCCTACGTGGGAGTCAATCCAGGAGGAGGACCGACTTGCATCAGACTAGGCCCCATGATGTATCCTTGCTGACAAGGTGTCTCAATTCTTCTCTCTGCCCAACAGGATGCTACAACAACGAAGAGCCACAAGAAGAAGTGTTAGACGCTCCACGACAGCTGCAAGATGGTACCAACTCCACAACTGATGAGCTCGGCAATGAGGAATCTCCTAGGCCTATCTTCATCAACTCAACCTTGCGTAAGCATTCATACAATCTCCGATCCAAACTGGTCAAACAATCTCCGAGGCAATTCAGGCGCGAGATCAGGTGTTGCATAAATCCAGAGACTTGAACGAATGCTGCCCCAAGGATGACTTTCCTCTGCCTAAATCAGCCTCAAGGCATTTTTCTCGAGAGAGAAAGACACTTTCTCTGTCATTGAAACAATTTTGTTGAGAGTCACACCCTGCATCGGATTCTGCAAGTTTTCTTTCAACGTAAAGAGATTTCGACGAAGATTTTCACATTCAGAATCTTTTGAACGCACATCTTCTTCATGATACTTAACAAGGGATTGTAACAGACTATATCCACAATCATATCCTTTAAAGAGTTTTCTCAATTTTTTGTTTTCTAGACAGAGAGGGGTCAGAAACTCAGCCAAGCTAGATGTTGACTTTTTTTATGAGATGGTCAGGAAAGCTTGATGTATTGCGAGATTTCCTCATCAACATTGTATCCCTCGTCTGAATCACTTTCGTCTGAAAGATCATCCAACTGTTCATCAAGGGGTGTTTCCCAGTTATACACAGTTTCAGATAATGGAGAAGATGTGAGAGATTTCTCAGGAGAAACAAAGTTTTGAACCAAGTCAGAATGTTTCCGTACTGGTGATGTATTGTTTGAGATAGTATATCTGTCCATAGAGTCAGATTTCTACAAGCACAAACTTATGAGGTCTTAAACGTGTTCGCCTGCTCTGATACCAATTGAAAACGCGGGGGTCTAACAACCACGCCCAATATTTCGTTTAGGCAATATGTATGCACAAACTCCAATATAATTCCAAGAGAATCAACTAAAAAGTCAGACTCAATCAAGAAAAATATATCTAAGAGTTATATCTCAATTTCTCAGATCAATCTTCAATCGAACACATAGGAATATGTGAGCGGGATCAATATGAGAAATAATTTGGATGGTACCAAAGACCAATATCCAAGCGTCAATCAATTACAATCAACAACCAAAGGTTGGATTTACCAATTGATTGAACTACGCACAACCTGTGATATTTCAATTATATAAAAAATATAATGTGGAAAAGAAATAACACATACACCAGAAGTTTTGTTAACGAGGAAAACGCAAATGCAGAAAAACCCCGAGACCTAGAAAATGACTCAATGATGTTAGAGAGTTCACGTTCTCGGTCAAGAGACTTTTCAAATTCATCAATAAGCTGGGAATGATCCTGAAAATCAATAGCCTCAGTGGAATTTTTTGAGATTCTTGTGAGCTCCATTTCAGCTTTTGCCATAGTGTCACATGTCTCATGGGAGGGAGAGATGTCAACATATGGAACAACCTTTCTACCTCGGGATTCAGAAGAATCAACTAAGGAGTAATCCTTTGAGGTATTTCCAAGACATTTGGTATAATTAAAAGCTTTAGGAGACATCTTGGTATACGTAAATGCTAGATAAGAGATTCTGTCCTCAGACTCAGATTGCCACAAACACAGACTTGTAAGGTCTTTAAACGTGTTTGCCTGCTTTAATACCAATTGAAAAAGCGGGGGTCTAACAACCGCACCCAGTATTTCGATTAGCAATATGTATGGACTAACTCCAATATACTTTCAAGAGAATCAACTAGACTCAATCTTAATAAAGTATATCAAAGAGTTATATCTCTCTTTCTCAATTCAATATTTACTCAAGCATCTGCGAGTCTAATTGAATACAAGAGAAATCACTTGAACGGTACCAAAAACCAATGTTCAAGTATCAATCAACAACCAAAGGTTGGATTTCCCAATTGATTGATTCAAACGCACAACCTGTGATATTTCAATTATAAGGATAAAAAATATAATGCGGAAAAGAAATAACGCAGACACCAGAAGTTTTGTTAACGAGGAAACCGCAAATGCAGAAAAACCCCGGAACCTAGTCCAGATTGAACACCACACTGTATTAAGCCGCTACAGATTCTAGCCTACTATAAGTTAACTTCATACTGGAATGTAGTTGAACCATAACCAATCTCACACTCATTAAGGTACAGTCGCGTTCCTTACGCCTCCGAATCCCAGTAGGACTCTACGCACTTGATTCCCTTAGCTGATCTCACCCCACAACTAAGAGTTGCTACGACCCAAAGTCGAAGCCTTTATAAACAAATATGTGTCACACAAAAAAGTCTATTAGAATAGATAAATCTGTCTCCCATAGAAATACCTACGAAGTTTTTGTTCCTTCTTTTGATATATCAAGGTACATAGGAACCAATTGATATATCGGACTTATGTTCCCGAAGAACATCCTAAAAAGATCAATCACCTCACAATAACTTAACTATATGCTAGTAGAACAAGTTATTGTGGAATCACAAAGAATGAGACGAAGAGCTTTGTGATTACTTTTTATATCTTACCTATCGGAGATAAATCTAGAGAAAATGTTAGAGAAGATAGTACTCAATACGATAGAACAACGTAAGATCAGAACACGCGACTACAGAGAAAATAGTTGGGCCTGGCTTCAGAATCCCAATGAAGTCTTTAAGTTGTTAACCTATAATAGTTCTAGGAAAAACCTAGGTTAAAGGAGAATCGACTCTGGTCGCAAATAGTATCACACAGGAGGTGTGGGGATTAGGTTTCCCAGTTGCTAGAGTTCTTTCTTATATAGTGTAGATGGGGAAAAACGATTTGTTGGTTTTTTAGGGAAGTGAAGAGACGGACATGTTGTCGAGACTCCTCAACCGAGAAAACTGCTTAACCTCACACATATGCACTGCAAAGGGAGTGCTTAGATTCGAGAGATCAATTTGTAGGACTTCGGCCTAAACCAAGTCAATGGCCGTTCCAGAGTCAATTCGGTCGCAAAGAGGGAGATGGGTTGATCTGTAGGAGGGAAGCTGAGAATTGTGCACGATTAAATGATGATCAAGGATTGTGGATGTGTTGAAGGTTTCTGCAAGTTTTCTGTGAATTGTTGAGTTCGAAGTAAGTTCTGGTCGATTGATGGAATTTCTGAGAGTGATGACTCGAAAAATTGTCTTGTTTCGATCATGGATCCAAAGACTTATTTATATTGTCAGAATAAACACATTGATCCCTATAAGTGTGAGGGTTTCTTGAGTGAAAGAGTGGGAAATCGTGGTGAAACCAGTTCCAGGTCGTGCAGAGACTTGGTTAACCGTCCACCCACTACTTTGCTAACTCCTTCAACCGTTTGCACGACTTACTCACATTTCTCATCGTGGATGAATCCACGTGCCGTAGGCCGCCAGACCAAAACCCTAATTGATATCCCCCCATGTGACACGACTGATGTCTCATGATTTGTGAAGTCTGCAAGACAGACGTGTATTAATTAGTCAGTTGTTGACTGATTAGACACTTAGCCTAAATTTTGTTGAATTGAGCATGAGTGAGGAATGCCCAGTGTTAGAGCATAGCTCGGTCGACCTCGCATGCGTTGCTATATCAAGCATGTTTGTCAATGTTAGTGATCAAAACTACGAGTCTTGATTTCTAGCCTATTATAGCTAAGTCTCGGACTAGGATAGAAAAGTGTAGTTGAGCTCAAGGACTTCATAGCGATTCATCATAAAATGACGAAGATCTACTCAATGAAACGTGGAACTTCATCAACAAAAAGGTATGTGGAGACTTGAACTTATCTATCACTAAAAAGTCTATCTATTCTATCTCCTACTTCTTATGAGACAAAAAGTCGTATGCTATATAGAATGGATCATACACATTTGACATTTCGAGCTGAGTATTCACTACTTATCTTTTTCTCGAAATCGTGTATTGGTAAAGCGTTTCGCTTTGATCAAGTTTATCTTCACCTAGTGACGAAAGTCATGAAAAGTTTCAATTACTTTGAGAATTGCTCTGACGTGAAACGGTCTGTGAATAACGGCTATATAACGTCCTCTGAGAATATCTTAATGATTGGAATGAGAGTTTAGATTACATAACCATGTATTCCTTAATCCGAAGTTTTCGAACTTTGTTGATTGAGAGAAACCGGAGGAATTGGCTTTGCCAAGTCCGCGAACTGACGGAAGTTCTCTTACCGAGAATTTCTGCTGGGATTTTCCAAAAACTCATTTGCGTGTTTAGTCCGCGAACTGGCAGAAGTCTCTTTGCGGAGATTTTCTGCTGAGTTTGGAAAACTTTGCCGGTTGCCTTAAGTCTGCGATCTTGTTTGTGAGCTTAAGTGGTTATGATCTAAAGATGTGCTCTGAAGATGAAACTTAAATTACGAAGGAATGCTTTATGCAAACCGTGGCTATAAAGTTCATGAGCCGATTCATCGAATCGAATCATTTTTGTTTAAATTGTGTCTTGTGTAGTTACATAAGATCTCATAGCAATTGAACAACTCTTTAACTAGTTCATTTGAGTCAATTGAACTAGTTATGGTGAAGAAGAACTAGGTTAATATGAAATGCTCATATGGTTAACCTTTTGGGTTACTATGTTGAACCAACATACACGTACACGTTTGGGCACAGTTTTCACAAACCCAGTAAACGTCTACCCAAGTGTGTGTGACAAGCTAAGTTTTCGATCTAACGGTTGAGAAATATTAGCTTGAATCTAAATCAGGTTTTCATCTAACGGTGAATATGGATTGCTTTGTAACTAAGGAAAAACCCTGATTTGAAGGTTATATAAAGGAGACATCTAGCATTGTGAAAAACTAATCCCCACACGTCTGTTTGATACTAGTGCGCTCGCTAGAGTCGATTCTCCTTTAACCTTTGGTTTTCTTCTCTAAAACCAGGTTAACGACTTAAAGACTTCATTGGGATTGTGAAGCCAGACCGATACTACTTTTATCGTAGTTTTGTGATCTGATCTTGCATCTTCTATCGTACGAAAATAATCTTTGATTGGCTTAAGATCGTGAGAGTTCTCCGATAGGAAAGATAAAGAAGTCACAAACATCTTCGTCTCACTGTTGTGATTCCTCGACAAACCGCTTGTGTAGTCAAGAAGGATAGTTGAGAGGTGATTGATTAATCTAGGATGTTCTTCGGGATATAAGACCGGTTTTTCAATTGGTTCCTGTTCACCTTGATTTTATATCTTAAGACGGAACAAAAACCTAGGGTTTTTCTGTGTGAGAAATATTTATAATTTGATAGACTTTTCTGTGTGAGACAGATTTGTTTATTATCAAGTGTGCGATTTTGGGTTGCAGCAACTCTTAGTTGTGGGTGAGATCATCTAAGGGAATCAAGTGTGCAGTGTCCTGCTGGGATCAGAGGCGTAGGAGTACAACTGTACCTTGGATCGGTGGGAGACTGATTGGGGTTCAACTATAGTCTAGTCTGAAGTTAGCTTATAGTAGGCTAGTGTTTGTAGCGTCTTAATACAATGTGTATTCAATATGGACTAGATCCCGGGATTTTTCCTACATTTGCGGTTTCCTCGTTAACAAAATTTCTGGTGTCTGTGTTATTTCAATTTCCGCATTTTATTGTTTTATCTTTATAATTGAAATAATACAGGTTGTGCGTTTGTGATCATCAATTGGAAATCCGACCTTTGGTTGTTGATTGATATTGATTGATCCTTGGAAATTGGTGTTTGGTACCGTCCAAGTATTCCCTGTGTTTGATTAGGACTCGCTGATTTCTATTAGCTTGAGTGATATCAAAAATAAGAGAGAGATATTAACTCCTTGAGATACTTTTATCTAGATTGAGTCTGACTTTCTAGTTGATTCTATAGCAAAGTATTTCGGAGTTAGTCCATATAAATTGCTAAGAGAAATATTGGGTGGTGTTGTTAGACCCCCGCGTTTTCAATTGGTATCAGAGAAGGCAAACACGTTTAAGACCTTACAAGTCTGTGTTTGTAGCGATCTGACTCTATGGACAGTAGTGCTATCTCAATAAATGCACCATCAGATCCAGGGATTTCAGAATTCTCCTCCATGACTGATTTAATAAAATATGTAGAAGAAATTTTATCTAAACCTCCACCAGGTTTAAAATCCCTTGAAGTGTTTTCAGGGCTTGAAAATAAGCTTGAGATCTTATCTCTTGATGTTGAGTTATACCTCCAGAAATAGCAAGAATCTCTTGACAAGCTAAATAAAGTTATGATGAATAATATTCATGTTGAGGTTGATATTGATTTACTCATCAGTGAGAGCAATGCTCCTCCTCTGCGTAATCCAATTAGTTGTGATAAACTAAACGAATTACAAGAGGAGTTTAAATCTCAGTCATCTGAGTGTATCACCTCAAAGCATGAATTGATTCGTTGCTCAATTCCTGATACTTCCTATCAAGATAGTAGTATTGTCTTCTTTTGTGAAGAATCTAGGACGTCTCTTTTTATCAAAAGAGTTTCCCTTCGCAGTACTAAAAACTATCTGCATAAACTGTTTTTTATAAGTTGGAAAACAACAAATCAGAAACACAAATCTTTTTAGGTTCTCTTGAAGTTCTTTGATAGACTTATAAAAACAGTTCCTTGGGTGTTTCTCAACCCTACAAGATTTAAGAGTTGTTGGAAAGAAACTCTTTCTTGGTGCCATGGTGAGCAAGACATTGTTCACCTCAACACAACTTGTTTATGTTGAAAGTGCATCCTCACCAAGAAACGCCCTGCTATGTATACGACGAGGGAAGCACAACAACTGGGGCGCACAGATTATATTCGGTAAGGCTGTAGAATCCAATTGGAATTTTCTAAAAAGGTATGTCTATAAACTTTAGCAAGTTTTATGTTTTTATTACTTGTTTGAGTAATTATAATGATCCATGTACCTTGATTATCGTTCATTTCTACCTAACTTGATCTGTGTTTAAGGTTCTTAAATGTTTAGGTTTGAAAACATTAGTTCAGGATGTTTGGACTTCATGGTACACATACCAAGTATGCATAACATCATTGAAAACCAAAATCCAGGGGTTTAAGTTCGCAAACCCCGTCTGCATACTGCTCCAGGATATGAAAATTCGTTTGCAAACCCGTATGCATACTTGACGTCGATATTCAGTAAACTTGTTTTGGCCGTAACTTCTTCGTCCGAATTCGAATTGACCTCATTCTTTTTGCAATCTCTTCCTCTTTGAATTCTATTCAAAATGGAGATGAGAACCTTGAATTTGGATGAGTTAAGATTGGTATTTGTACTGACTCTTGTTTTTGAGTATTTTGCTCCGTTTCGTTGTACTTGTTCCACTTCTCTTGAACTTGGGCACTTGGATTCTTGGAGTACTACTCTTATAAGCTAATTTGCAGCTTTTACAAGAATGTTGTTGGTAAATCACAAATAAGGAAGTTCAAGAATGGAAAGTAGTACGCAGTGCTATGGAATTCTTGAATGTTCACAATCATCATATGTGAACTATGGTGCATGGTCGTTATTGACTTTGTATTTTCTTCTTTGTTAAGAAAATCTTTTTATACGCCTTTGGTAAATATTCTTGGTATAAATCCGGGCGAAAAAGATTGATTCTACCCTCTAAAGACAAATCATCTTGTTTGTGCATTACGAGTTTGTCTTGATGCCTAGGAAACTTCTTATGAGAATTTATTCTTATGTTTGAGAAGGATTACTATAGTTTGGAATAACAATTATTGTGACTACACATAACTATTTTTATTTCATCTTCTTATGTTATTTTTTAGGTTTATTGGTTTTAAATTATAAAAATATTTAGAGGATGATGTTATTGCAGTATTAATCTGTTTGATTTTGAAGTATTGCAATATGTTTATGGGATATGTATTATTTACGTCCATGAACTTGAAGGTCCCATATGTTGTCAAAAGTAAAGTCATTCATGAATTGGTTTTCGTATTGATGAAAGGACGAATGGACTTTTAACAAATACAAAAGTTATGCCTATGCAGTCATTTATTTGATTGAAAATAGGATGAAATCTTTTGTTTGACAAGGATAAAGTCTATTATGTCGTTATGCAAATAGTGATGAAAAATAGAATAGATCCTTGTATGTTATCCACGGTATTGATCTTCATTGATCCATTTTGTTATGTCTTACCGTGAAGGCTCCATTGTGTATCTTATGATGAGCACCTTACAACTATGTCGATTAATATTGGCTTTGTTGGTTGTTCCATGAGATGTTATATGTTGAGCATTCTTGAACTAAATTAATCATCTTTATTGGTTATCTAGTTATTTGCTCCGAAAGTCTTCTTTTGTCGAGCAAAATCTTTGACAATTAAATTGATTGCTTCGGTGATTAGTTTGGTTCTGTATTCCAATTAGATTAATTATAGGTTCTCTTGTAATTAATCTAGTTGAGTTTTTCATATATTCCACAAGTTCTTGTGTTGAGTATATGAACGTCTATACTAATCATGTTCTATTGGTTGATGTAGTCGTATATTCCATAAGGTTTTCCTTATGTTGAGTATTTGAACGATTAAGGTAGTCATCTACGTGTGGTTATCTTAGTTGTAGCTCCTGAGTTTTCTTATGTTGAGCACAATCAATTAAATTGATCACTTTTGTGGTTTGATTTAGTTGCGTATTCCGATTAAATTAATCACGGGTTTACTTGTGATTAATTTGGTTGAGTTTTGGATATAGAAAATCATTTCCATGGTTTTTGGTGTCCAATTAAAAAATCCTTCTTTTCTTTCGAAATTAAGGTCGTTCTTGTTGTTCTTTCGGGAATGACATCAAATTGGGGAGAGTTCTTTTGAACTTGTGATTAAAGGTAATATCTTGCGGAGTGTGCGGCTGTGGAATTTTATAGAGGTTATCTTGTATCTTAAAACTCTTTGATGAATGCATTTAGCTTCGGCTTTATGATTGCATCTAAACTAAGTTGGTATGTATTTTTTCTTTTAGTCTATGAAATGTGTCTTGTGGAAATTTCATTATGATCCCGTTCTTTTACCTTTGCCAATTTTATTGACAAAAAAGGGGAGAAATAATGTAGTAAACACTACAAATACATATGGTTTTCGGATCATTGTGTAAGGGGGAGTGGTTTCCATGATCGAGATGGAGTATTGACTAAGGGGGAGTGATACATATCACCATAGTATTGTTGTTAAAGTCGTGATGCAATTGGACTTTGATGTTACATAATGATACTATGACACTGTATAATAATGATCGAGAATCTCGATTTCTCTCATTGTTATAGCTACACATCTTCAACAACGGCGGTGCTAAACTTACAACCTTTGGGATCATTGGAGTACTTGGAAGGACGAAGATTTCAAGGAACGTTGAAGATTATACTATGAAATAAGAGCCACTAAAGTTTATCTTTTTTGTATTCCATATGTATTAATAGTTTTGTCACTAAAACTGACAAAGGGGGAGATTGTTAGAGCATAGCTCGGTCGACTTCGCATGCGCTATATCAAGCATGTTTGTCAATGTTAGTGATCAAAACTATGAGTCTTGATTTCTAGCTTATTATAGCTAAGTCTCGGACTAGGATAGAAAAGTGTATTTGAGCTCAAGGACTTTATGGCGATTCATCATACAAAGACGAAGATCTACTCAAGGAACCGTGGAACTTCATCAACAAAAAGATATGTGGAGACTTGAACTTATCTATCACTCAAAAGTCTATCTATTCTATCTCGTAGTTCTTATGAGACAAAAAGTCGTATGCTATATAGACTGGATCATACACATTTGACATTTCGAGCTGAGTATTCACTACTTATCTTTTTCTCGAAATCGTGTGTCGGTAAAGCGTTTCGCTTTGATCAAGTTTATCTTCACCTAGTGACGAAAGTCATGAAAAGTTTCAATTACATTGAGAATTGCTCTGACGTGAAACCGTCTGTGAATAACGGCTATATAACGTCCTCTGAGAATGTCTCAATGATTGGAATGAGAGTTTAGATTACATTACCATGTATTCCTTAATCCGAAGTTTTCGAACTTTGCGTGTTTAGTCCGCGAACTCAGTCAGTGAACCTAGTCCGCGAACTGGCGGAAGTCTCTTTGCCGAGATTTTCTGCTGAGTTTGGAAAACTCTGCCGGTTGCCTTAAGTCCGCGAACTTGTTTGTGAACTTAAGTATTTATGATGTAAATATGTGCTCTGAACATGAAACATAAATTACTAAGGAATGCTTTATGCAAACCGTGGCTATAAAGTTCATGAGCCGGTTCATCGAATCGAATCATCTTTGTTTCAATTGTGTCTTGTGTAGTTACATAAGATCTCATAGCAATTGAACAACTCTATAACTAGTTCATTTGAGTCAATTAAACTAGTTATGGTGAAAAAAGAACTAAGTTAATATGAAATGCTCATATGGTTAACCTTTTGGGTTACTATGTTGAACCAACATACACGTACACGTTTGGGCACGGTTTTCACAAACCCAGTAAACGTCTACCCAAGTGTGTGTGACAAGCTAAGTTTTCGATCTAACGGTTGAGAAATATTAGCTTGAATCTAAATCAGGTTTTCATCTAACGGTGAATATGGATTTCTTTTTAACTAAAGAAAAACCCTGATTTGAAGGCTATATAAAGGAGACATCTAGCATTGTGCAAAACTAATCCCCACACGTCTGTGTGATACTAGTGCGCTCTCTGAGTCGATTCTCCTTTAACCTTTGGTTTTCTTCTCTAAAACCAGGTTAACGACTTAAAGACTTCATTGGGATTGTGAAGCCAGACCGATACTACTTTTGTCGTAGTTATGTGATCTGATCTTTCATCTTCTATCGTACGAGTACAATCTTTGATTGGCATGAGATCGTGAGAGTTCTCCGATAGACAAGATAAAGAAGTCACAAACATCTTCGTCTCACTGTTTGTGATTCCTCGACAAACCGCTTGTGTAGTCAAGAAGGATTGTTGAGAGGTGATTGATTAATCTAGGCTGTTCTTCGGGAATATAAGACCGAATTATCAATTGGTTCCTGTGCACCTTGATTTTATATCTTAAGACGGAACAAAAACCTAGGGTTTTTCTGTGGTAGACAGATTTATCCTTTGATAGACTTTTCTGTGTGAGACAGATTTGTTTATTATCAAGTCTGCGATTTTGGGTTGCAAGAACTCTTAGTTCTGGGTGAGATCATCTAAGGGAATCAAGTGTGCAATGTCCTGCTGGGATCAAAGGCGTAGGAGTACAACTGTACCTTGGATCGGTGGGAGAATGATTGGGGTTCAACCATAGTCCAGTCTGAAGTTAGCTTGGAGTAGGCTAGTGTTTGTAGCGGCTTAATACATTGTGTATTCAATCTGTACTAGGTCTCGGGGTTTTTCTGCATTTGCGGTTTCCTCATTAACAAAATTTCTGGTGTCTATGTTATTTTAATTTCCGCATTATATTGTTTTATCATTATTATTGAAATAATACAGGTTGTGCGTTTGTGATCATCGATTGGAAATCCGACCTTTGGTTGTTGATTGATATTGATTGATCCTTGAACATTGGTCTTTGGTACCGTCCAAGTATTCCTTGTGTTTGATTAGGACTCGCTGATTTCAATTAGCTTGGGTAATATCAAAAATAAGAGAGAGATATTAACTCCTTGAGATACTTTTATCTAGATTGAGTCTGTCTGTCTAGTTGATTCTCTAGTAAAGTATTTCGGAGTTAGTCCATACAGATTGCTAAGTGAAATATTGGGTGTTGTTGTTAGACCCCCGCTTTTTCACCCAGTGATTCATGGATTAAACATACTTGTAGTTCTTATATTGATATTGCTCGTCTGAGCAAATATTGTAAATTCGAGGAACTGAGCAAGTATTGCTCAATTCGACGAATTACTAAATATTGATAATTTACTGAATATTGATAGTTCGATCAATATTCGAGCAACTGAGCAAGTATTGCTCAATTCGACGGATTATTTATTGGTAACGTGACCCAATAAAATGTTAATTAAAATATTGGTAGACTACCAAATATCATATAATTAACCCAGATGTTGGTTGCTGAATCAACATAAATTTATTAGTGTTTGAATCTTGCTCAGAATGATGATTTATGGAGCGTTTATTCGAAACCCTAATTTTTGATCAATTGTTCGTCAATTGATGAATTGATGAAAATAGGTCATGAGTGATGGAGGAACCGTCCACATGGGATAATGGACGTCCATGTGGCGCCCAAATTCTCGAGTGAGCGTGCACCAGGGCCCTCGGTTGACCGGTTGGTGAAAGAATAATGATAAAATGCCGGTTTCATCATTTATTGAAAATAATGCTCGATTGAGCATTAGGTGATAAAACCTGATTATGGAAAAGTGAGGGACCGACCAAGAGGGTATGAAATGCCCTTGGTGGTCGTGGGACCAGCTGATGGTCATTTGAGCAAACTACAAGTTGATTGGAAAACGTTTGGACCCAATATGAGCGATTGAGCAAATTAGGTCAAAGTTATAAGAATGTGTGGGACCGGCTCCTTGCAAGCCTTAGGGCCGGCCTTGGTCGGTCAAGGAAGCATTCCCGTGTCACCAAAACGTCTATGTCTCAATCCTGAGAGTTTTGGTATTTTCTGGTGTGCGTTTGAGCAATATCTCGAATTTTCAGAAGAGTTTGATCTTTGACTGAAATTCTCGATTTTTACTCGAATGAGCAAGTAGAACTTTGCTCGTTTGATCAAAATTTGGAAAATATTATAATAATAATATTTTAATATTTGGCGTGAGTAGCCTGGTTGGTCATGTGACCATTTTAATTTTTGGCCTTTTCATGGTTTGAGAAATATTTGAGAAAATATGAAGAAACCATGAATTTTTGCTCAAACGGAGGAGTTTCATGAGATGAGGGAAATAATAATTGTAAAAATAAGGGATTGCAAGGTGTGGTACCGGCCACGGCTAGGGCATGGCCGGCCGGCCGTCCAAGTAACCCAGTCCAATACCTTTCCCTATTTTTATTATTTTTCATGAAACCGTGAAAATATGGAGAAACCATGAGTTTTGCTCAAACAAGGAAAATTGCTAGAATCAAGGAGTTTTCATGAGTTCATGAAAATAATAGAATAATTAAAATAAAAGGAAAAAGCGTGGGGGGCCGGCCGGTGGGCCCGGTCCCCTAGGCACCACTTTATTATTTTAATATTACTTTCTCTCTCTTATTTTGTGTAAGATTCCTCGTTTTTCCATATTTTCGAATGCTCGTTCGGAGTAATAAAATTATCTATTATCACTCAATGAGATCAGCCGTGGATTCGATCATGAAATCGGAATAGTGAGATAAAATAGTTATCTATTACTATTCCATGAGATTAGCCGTGGATTCGACCATGGAATCGGAGTAATGAGATAAAATAAATTATCTTCTAAGAATTCAGTGGTGAATGTCACGGTAGAATTAATCTATTGTAGAAGGGATATTAGCCAGTTAAAGCATCATACCCGTCCTGAAAGGTGCATAGTCAGGAAACAACGAGTGTTTCCGACGTCCTGAAGGCGTTTTGCCCTCTCAACAATTATGTATGGAGAACCGCCTGAATCTATACACGGTCTCTCTACATAGTCAGGGAATAGTGGGTGTCACCGACGTCCTGAAGGCGTTTTCCCCTCTCAACAAACAATTATGTAGAAGGACCGCCAATCATTCTTCTATGTAGAGAGGTTATGATGAAACGCACAACATCGAACGCTCAGCTAGTGAGCGGCGTTTCGAGAATCATATTCATCATGGCTCTGAGAGGAACTCGATCAGAGATCGTGAAACGGTTCACGATTCGTAAAATATGAATCGTCACATGCGTTCTTGAAGCCGGGTCAGAAACATGCAGTATCATGATTTTACGATTTTGACCTTTATTGAAAATCCACCATCAACATTAAGTCCTCTGCTTAGTGAGGGACAGTCATGTTCCGCAGTAAGCATTAGATGGTGATTTTCTAGGGATAAGCAGTGGAACTTGGTCATACAAAGGTATTCTCAGAATCCTCGATTTGCTCCAATGATGTCATATACGAGCAAATGCTCAGGTAAGGACCCTGATATAGTAAGATAGATTGTCATCTCATGTGTATAGATAGATGAGGCACTGCTGATTTGGACGTTCAGGGGCTCAGTTCTGGTCGGTTTAGGACTTACGGGCCCGAGCCCCAAAAGGGAAATCCTTATTTTATTAGGTTTTTGGAAATAAAATTGATATAAAAGGGAAGAGACCTTAAAAAATGTATTTTCCCCTAGCTGTCCGACCACCCCCTCCTTGATTTCTCCACGAGCAGATTTTTTTTTTGATTGTCCGCCGGAGCTCCAATCCTCGCCGGCGTTCCACCCACCACCGACCAACTTCCGGCGCCCATTGATAGGTAAGTTTTTTTTTTGTATGTTTTGTTATTCATGAGTTGTTTGAAAACAAAAAATCCATAAGTATTCATGCATGTGTAGGTTTTATGAAAATTTTGTTTTTAGAAAAATATACATGCCCGGTCGTTCGTTAGTTTAAGAAACGAGCAATGATCCCTAATATGAAAGAGATACATACATAAATTCTTGAATAGACATGGTCTAGTTGCAGTAGAGAAAATTTTGTTTATGAGGTTTCATGAAAACCAAAATTTATTTTCAAATCATGTACTTTCACAAATACTTTTAAGAACGTACGTTTGTTCGTAGCCAAAGTAATATACAATAATCCCTAGAGTTGGAGAGATTTTGAAAAGACCTGCACCTCATGATAAAATTATTTGTGAACTTTCAAAATTTTATTTGGAATATGTGGACCTTTACGAAAATAGAAAAGACCCTCGTTTCGTATACAAATGCTCGTTTGAGCAAAAACAAAGGAATTTTAATAAATAAATAACTCACGTAAATAATGATTATTTTTTTTACGTGAGTTTTAAAATAAAAAGTATTTTTTGTTAAGAAAATCAAAATTTGATTTTTGAGTAATTGTTGGAAGCAAATAATATTTTCATGAACTCGTAGTGTATGAGTTTGGTGATTTCATAGTGTATGTACACATGTAGAAAATCAGCGAATGTTCATATGAAAGGCTATGTGAATTATTCATAGCTTCGTGAGAAGTCAGGTGTTTGACTTTTGAATGATGAATTTTGCTCGTATTCACAGGTTTGAAGGAGTAAGCAAGTTTTCGAAGTTTTACGTTGTTATCACTAAGTTCGTGAAACCATAAATAGGTAACAATTAAGGATTATCATTTTTGTAGATGCTGATGCGAGCATCATAATTATTTCGTTGCTTTAATTCCATTGTTGACGAGATTGAAAAAGCGGGGGTCTAACAACACCACCCAATATTTCGCTTAGCAATCTGTATGGACTAACTCCGAAATACTTTTCTAGAGAATCAACTAGACAGTCAGACTCAATCTAGATTAAAGTATCTCAAGGAGTTAATATCTCTCTCTAGATTTGATTTCTACTCAAGCTAAAAACAATAGCGAGTCTTTATCAAATACAAGGAATAACTTGGACGGTACCAAAGACCAATATCCAAGGATCAATCAATATCAATCAACAACCAAAGGTTGGATTTCGAATTGATGATCTTAATGCACAACTTGTATTATTTCAATAATATAAAAAATATAATGCGAAAAAGAAATAACACAGAGACCAGAAGTTTTGTTAACGAGGAAAAACCCCGGGACCTAGTCCAGATTGAATACACACTGTATTAAGCATCTACAGACACTAGCCTACTACAATCTAACTTCGGAATGGACTATAGTTGAACCCTAATCAGTCTCCCACTAATTCAAGGTACAGTTGTACTCCTATGCCTCTGATCCCAGAAGGATAATACGCACTTGATTCCCTTAGCTGATCTCACCCACAACTAAGAGTTGCTGCAACCCAAAATCGCAGACTTGATAATAAACAAATCTGTCTCACACAGAAAAGTCTATCAAAGGATAAATATGTCTCACACAGAAAAACCCTAGGTTTTGTTCCGTCTTAAAATATGAAATCAAGGTGAACAGGAACCGATTGATAACCCGGTCTTATATTCCCGAAGAACAACCTAGATTAATCAATCACCTCTAAACAATCCTTCTTGACCACACAAGCGGTTTGTCGAGGAATCACAAACAGTGAGACGAAGATGTTTGTGACTTCTTTATCTTGTCTATCGGATAACTCTCACGATCTCATGCCAATCAAAGATTGTACTCGTACGATAGACGATGAAAGATCAGATCACATAACTACGATAAAAGTAGTATCGGTCTGGCTTCACAATCCCAATGAAATCTTTAAGTCGTTAACCTGGTTTTAGAGAAGAAAACCAAAGGTTAAAGGAGAATCGACTCAGAGAGCGCACTAGTATCACACAGACGTGTGGGGATTAGTTTTGCACAATGCTAGATGTCTCCTTTATATAGCCTTCAAATCAGGGTTTTTCCTTAGTTACAAAGCAATCCATATTCACCGTTAGATGAAAACCTGATTTAGATTCAAGCTAATATTTCTCAACCGTTAGATAGAAAACTTAGCTTGTCACATACACTTGGGTAGACGTTTACTGGGTTTGTGAAAACCATGCCCAAACGTGTACGTGTATGTTGGTTCAACATAGTAACCCAAAAAGGTTAACCATATGAGCATTTCATATTAACCTTGTTCTTCTTCACCATAAATAGCTCAATTGACTCAAAAGAACTAGTTAGAGAGTTGTTCAATTGCTATGAGATCTTATGTAACTACACAAGACACAATTGAAACAAAGATGATTCGATTCGATTGAATCGGCTCATGAACTTTATAGCCACGGTTTGCATAAAGCATTCCTTAGTAATTTAAGTTTCATGTTCAGAGCACATCTTTAGATCATAACCACTTAAGCTCACAAACAAGTTCGCGGATTTAAGGAAACCGGCAGAGTTTTCCAAACTCAGCAGAAAATCTCGGCAAAGAGACTTCCGCCAGTTCGCGGACTTGAACATCACGAACGAATTTGGAATCCCAGCAGAAATTCTCGGTACAAGAACTTCCGTCAGTTCGCGGACTTGGCAAAGCCAATTCCTCCGGTTTCTCTCAATCAACAAAGTTCCAAAACTTCGGATTAAGGAATACATGGTTATGTAAATTAAACTCTCATTGCAATCATTAAGACATTCTCCGAGGACGTTATATAGCCGTTATTCACAGACCGTTTCATGTCAGAGCAATTCTCAAAGTAATTGAAACTTTTCATGACTTTCGTCACTAGGTGAAGATAAACTTGATCAAAGCGAAACGCTTTACCAACACACGATTTCGAGAAAAAAATAAGTAGTGAATACTCAGCTCGAAATGTCAAATGTGTATGATCCAGTCTATATAACATATGACTTTTTGTCTCATAAGAAGTAGGAGATATAATAGATAGAAATTTGAGTGATAGATAAGTTCAAGTCTCCACATATCTTTTTGTTGATGAAGTTCCACGGTTCCTTGAGTAGATCTTCGTCGTTGTATGATGAATCGCCATGAAGTCCTTGAGCTCAACTACACTTTTGTATCATAGCCCGAAACTTAGCTATAATAGACTAGAAATCAAGACTCATAGTTTTGATCACTAACATTGACAAACATGCTTGATATAGAAACACATGCGAGGTCGACCGAGCTATGCTCTAACAATCTCCTCCTTTGTCAATTTTAGTGACAAAACTATTAATACATGTGGAATACAAAAAAGATAAACTTTAGTGGATCCTATTCCATAGTATAATCTTCAACGTTCCTTGAAACCTTCGTCCTTCCAAGTACTCCAATGTTCCCAAAAGTTGTAAGTTTAGCACCACCGTTGTTGAAGATCCGTAGCTATAAAAATGAGAGAAATCGAGATTCTCGATCATTATTATACAGTGTCATAGTATCATTATGCAACATCAAAGTCCAATTGCATCACGACTTTAACAACAATACTCTGGTGATATGTATCACTCCCCCTTAGTCAATACTCCATCTCGATCATGGAAACCGCTCCCCCTTACACAATGATCCGAAAACCATATGTATTTATAGTGTGAACTACATTATTTCTCCTCCTTTTTGTCAATAAAATTGGCAAAGGTAAAAGAACGGGATCATAATGAAATTTCCACAATAGACATTTCATAGACTAAAAGAAAAAAATACATACCAACTTAATTTAGATGCAATCATAAAGTCGAACTAAATGCATTCATCAAGGAGTTTTAAGATACAAGATAACCCCTATAAAATTCCACAGCCGCACACATGGAAATGATTTTCTATATCCAAAACTCAACCAAATTAATCACAAGTAAACCCATAATTAATTTAATCGGAATACGCAACTAAATCAAACCACAAAAGTGATCAATTTAATTGATTGTGCTCAACATAAGAAAACTCACGGAGCTACAACTAAGATAACCACACGGAGATGACTACCTTAATCGTTCAAATTCTCAACATAAGGAAAACCTTACGGAATATACGACTACATCAACCAATAAAACATGATTAGTATAGCCGTTCATATACTCAACACAAGAACTTGTGGAATATATGAAAAACTCAACTAGATTAATTACAAGAGAACCTATAATTAATCTAATTGGAATACAGAACCAAACTAATCACCGAAGCAATCAATTTAATTGTCAAAGATTTTGCTCGACAAAAGAAGACTGTCGGAGCAAATAACTAAATAACCAATCAAGATGATTAATTTAGTTCAAGAATGCTCAACATATAGCATCTCATGGAACAACCGACAAGGCCAATATTAATCGACATAGTTGTAAGGTGCTCAACATAAGATACACAATGGAGCCTTCACGGTAAAACATAACAAAATGGATCAATGAAGATCAATACCGTGGATAACATACAAGGATGTATTTTATTTTCCATCACTATTTGCATAACGACATAATAGACTTTATCCTTGTCAAACAAAAGATTTCATCCTATTTTCTATCAAATAAATGACTGCATAGGTATAACTTTTGTAATTGTCAAAAGTCTATTCATCCTTTCATCAATACGAATATCAATTTATGAACGACTTTACTTTTGACACAATATGGGACCTTTAAGTTCACGGACGCAAATAATTCATATCCCATAAAAATATTGCAATACTTCAAAACAGATTAATATTGCAATAATATCATCTTCCAAATATTTTTAGAATTTAAAAAACCAATAAACCTAAAAAATAATCGTAAGAAGATGAAAACAAAAATAGCTATGTGTAGTCACAATCTTCACTATTCAAAACGCTAGTTATTCTTCCAACTCAAAAGAAGACATACTAGGTATCTGAAAATATCCTCAGTTTTCCTTGATAATTTCATACCTCTGAAATGGTCCATCAAAGTATGAGTCACTGATATCCTTTATCTTGTTGACTGTAGACACACCATGTTCATAAGTCGGAACATTAACTTTCCGATCAACAGTGCGAGCATAATGACGAGCCTTTGCACAATCAAGGATAACTTTCTTCTGATTTCTGATCAAGATATTCTGAGTACCAAGGATTTTCGCCTATCAATCGATAAGCTGGTTTATCTGCAATTGAAGGTTAGCCAGTTCGTTCTTAACTTCATTCTGAACATGAATCAGATCCTTGACAGATTCTCTAATCCAAGAGTTATAGTGACAAAGGAAAAGGAAACTAGAGAAGAATATTACATCAAAAGATATACAAGCTAGAGAAATATAACACAATACTTGAGCATCTCTCAAATCCTTATCCTTGTATCTCTCAAGTTAGACACAAGAATAGAACATTCTGTTGTTAGGTAGCAGAGGGAGACATAGTCTCACCATAGGTTCTGAGAGAGTAACTGCAATTTCCTCGAGGATATCTTATCTCAGCATTTCTTGTCCTTTCACTGCAGCTTCCAGGGAAAAGGGTCTCGCAGTCCTTCCAGGAATCACTGGTGAGAAACCTTTCTGATAACAAAGTCTAGGACCTCTAGAAATAGGTTCTAGGGGATTTTCCGAAATTGGTCTCCACACACTAGACTTAGATTTAACAGATTTGTTATTATAAGCACATGACATGCTTTCATTGGTAGCCCGAGAGTTTACAAATGTCCTGTAATGATTTCTAGGAGAGAGATCATTTTTATAAGATGCCTGGTTTCCTGTGAAAGGGACCTTCACTGTAGCAGTCATTCGACTATTTACTCCATTGACAGTAGAAAGAAGCAATTTGTGAAGTTCAGAAACACGTTTCTTTCTGGCAAAACAATGGATAACATAGTGATTTCCTTTTCCACAGAAGGTACAGATTCGTGGAGGAGAAGCAATAACTGGTACTTGTTTAAACTTCATAGCCACCGGAGAAGATTGTAAGTTATGAAAACTTTTCTTGACACAATCTTCATCTGGAGAAAATTTCATTCTGTACAGTAACTCATGAGAATTAGTTTGTGCAGAAGAATTTTTCTTCAAAATAGAGTTTTCCTTTTCCAAGGAATTACACTGTCCATGGGATATGACAAGTGATGCTTCAAGTTTCTTTTTCTCAACACGAAGTCTGTCAAGATCAGATGAATGCGTCTTGATAAAACATTTTTCTCTAATTGATCCTTCTTTAACCAGCTTTTCAAGATCACAAATCTTTTCACGCTGTATATTGTTTTCTTGAAGAAGTTTCTCAATTTCCTTAGAGAATGACCATATAATGTTATAGAGTACCTGTTCACGATCAATAGACTTTTCAAATTCATCAATGAGTTGTACATGATCCTTGAGATCAACAAACTCTGTAGAATTTTTTGAAATTCTGGTGAGATCCTTTTCAGCCTTTGCCATTATGTCCAATGTCTCATTGGAGGAAGAATGACCAACACAAGATGGAACAATCTTCTTACCTCGGGATTCGGAAGAATCATCTAAGGAGTGACCCTTTGAGGTATTTCCGAGACACTTGAAAAAGTTAACAGCTTTAGGAGCATTTTTGGTATGCGTATGAGGTTCTATCCACAGACTCAGATTGCCACAAACACAGACTTATAAGGTCTTTAACGTGTTTGCCTGCTCTGATACCAATTGAAAAAGAGGGGGTCTAACAACGCCACCCAATATTTCGCTTAGCAATCTGTATGGACTAAATCCGTAATACTTTGCTAGAGAATCAACTAGATAGTCAGACTCAATCTAGATTAAAGTATTTCAATGAGTTAATATCTCTCTCTTGATTTGATTTTTACTCAAGCTAAAAACAATAGCGAGTCTTTATCAAATACAAGGAATAACTTGGGCGGTACCAAAGACCAATATCCAAGGATCAATCAATATCAATCAACAACCAAAGGTTGAATTTCCAATTGATGATCTTAACACACAACCTGCAATATTTCAATTATATAAAAAATATAATGCGGAAAAGAAATAACACAAACACCAGAAGTTTTGTTAACGAGGAAACCGCAAATGCAGAAAAACCCCGGGACTAGTCCAGATTGAATACACATTGTATTAAGCCGCTACAGGCACTAGCCTACTACAATCTAACTTCAGATTAGACTATAGTTGAACCCCAATCAGTCTCACACTAATTCAAGGTACAGTTGTACTCCTACGCCTCTGATCCCAGCAGGATGTTGCGCACTTGATTCCCTTAGATGATCTCACCCACAACTAAGAGTTGCTTCAACCCAAAATCACAGACTTGATAATAAACAAATCTGTCTCACACAGAAAGTCTATCAAAGGATAAATCTGTCTCCCATAGAAAAACCCTAGGTTTTGTTCCGTCTTAAGATATAAAATCAAGGTTAACAGGAACCAATTGATAATCCGATCTTATATTCCCGAAGAACAGAGATTAATCAATCACCTCTCAACAATCCTTCTTGACTACACAAGCGGTTTGTCGAGGAATCACAAACAGTGAAACGAAGATGTTTGTGACTTCTTTATCTTGCCTATCGGAGAACTGTCACGATCTCAAGCCAATCAATAGATTGTACTCGTACGATAGAAGATGCAAGATCAGATCACACAACTACGATAAAAGTAGTATCGGTCTGGCTTCACAATCCCAATGAAGTCTTTAAGTCGTTAACCTGGTTTTAGAGAAGAAAACCAAAGGTTAAAGGAGAATCGAATCTAGCGAGCGCACTAGTATCACACAGACGTGTGGGGATCAGTTTTGCACAATGCTAGATGTCTCCTTTATATAGCCTTTAAATCAGGGTTTTGCTTTAGTTACAAAGCAGTCCATATTCACCGTTAGATGAAAACCTGATTTAGATTCAAGCTAATATTTCTCAACCGTTATATCGAAAACTTAGCTTGTCACACACACTTGGGTAGACGTTTACTGGGTTTGTGAAAACCATGCCCAAACGTTTACGTGTATGTTGGTTCAACATAGTAACCCAAAAAGGTTAACCATATGAGCATTTTATATTAACCTTGTTTTTCTTCACCATAACTAGTTGAATTGACTCAAAAGAACTAGTTAGAGAGTTTTTCAATTGCTATGATATCTTATGTAACTACACAAGACACTATTGAAACAAAGATGATTCGATTCGATTGAATCGGCTCATGAACTTTATAGCCACGGTAAAAAATTCCTTAGTAATTTAAGTTTCATGTTCAGAGCACATCTTTAGATCATAACCACTTAAGCTCGCAAACAAGTTCGCGGACTTAATGCAACCGGCAGCGTTTTCCAAACTCAGCAGAAAATCTCGGCAAAGAGCCTTTCGCCAGTTCGCGGACTTGAACATCACGAACGAATTTGGAATCCCAACAAAAATTCTCGGTACAAGAACTTCCGTCAGTTCGCGAACTGAGTTTGCAAAATGGGTTCGCGGACTTGGCAAAGCCAATTCCTCCGGTTTCTCTCAATCAACAAAGTTCGAAAACTTCGGATTAAGGAATACATGGTTATGTAATCTAAACTCTCATTCCAATCATTAAGACATTCTCAGAGGATGTTATATAGCCGTTATTCACAGACCGTTTCACGTCAGAGAAATTCTCAAAGTAATTGAAACTTTTCATGACTTTCGTCACTAGGTGAAGATAAACTTGATCAAAGCGAAACGCTTTACCAACACACGATTTCGAGAAAAAGATAAGTAGTGAATACTCAGCTCGAAATGTCAAATGTGTATGATCCAGTCTATATAGCATACAACTTTTTGTCTCATAAGAAGAGGAGATATAATAGATAGACTTTTGAGTGATAGATAAGTTCAAGTCTCCACATACCTTTTTGTTGATGAAGTTCCAGGGTTCCTTGAGTAGATTTTTTTTGTTGTATGATGAATCTCCATGAAGTCCTTGGTATCAACTACACTTTTCTATCCTAGTCCGAGACTTAGCTATAATAGACTAGAAATCAAGACTCATAGTTTTGATCACTAACATTGACAAACATGCTTGATATAGCAATGCATGTGAGGTCGACCGAGCTATGCTCTAGCAGAGATTCATGTATAAATGTCACAACAACTTTGCAAAGATGACTGATTCTCGTGATAGCGCTTCTGAAGATGATGTTTCTAGAGAGGGAACTTCCTGAGAGGATGTTTTTACAGACGCGTCTTCCAGAGATGATGATTCTTCCAGAAATGATGATTCTGGGACCTCCAAGGAGAAAGAGGAATCTCCTAAAACCAAGAACATCCCAAATACTGATGATGAATTCTTCGTGTTTCTATATAAACCTGAAAAGCGTCCCTCAGGTTCTTCGTTTCGGCTGCTCATAAATCCCATGAGTACTACTCAGAACAAGTTAATATCTGCTCAGGCAATAGTTAGGTTCTGTTTGAATGGGAGGCACTATTTGGGTTCACATGTGGAACTTAAACTTTCTCGAAAGCCTCTAGCACATTTCTATGGATGGGCAAGGCACATGTTGGGTCATAGCCGTGTAAGCACCATGTTGGATCGTGCACAGGTGACACAGGATATTCAAGCTGCTGGGGATTTAGTCATTCATCATGACATACCAGGTATGGTGGCTTTACTTGCTCGCCGGTGCGTTCCTACTCATACTTTCATATGCAGATGGGGAGAACTCACCGTCACATATCAAGATGTAGTCTCTTTGTTGCATCTTCCAATTACTGCAATTTCCCTGAAGAGCTCTCAGCAGAGGAGAATGTGATATCTGACGTGTTGGAAACTACAATGCATGAATTCAACAATTCACCCAAAACTTTCTATGCTCAATGGTTGAAGCACTGGTGGCCGAGAGATGAGGTTCCTGTAGAACCTGTCGATAGTCCCTTGACCATCGCTGCTTTCTTGTGCTTGTGGCTCTTCATAGATGTTCTTGAGGATAATAGACATTTGTTGAAGCCATTTGTGATTCCTTTTGCCATAAAGATGTCCAAAGGTGAGAAACTTCCTATCGGCAGTTTGTTTTTGGGTTCGCTGTTTTCCAATTTAGACTCCTTAGTCATAGACTCCAGTATCTCCAATGGCTTCATGAAAATTGAAACATATACTAATACTATGTTCCTTCAAGCTTTGATGTGAGAGCACTTTGAGAAGTATGCACCGATTCCTCGTAGCATCTTGCAAGGGCCAAATTTTGACACTCGCCATGCTTTCCTTGAGAAAAATAATGCCATGATCATGCGTTGGTCGACGAAGCAACCACAACATAAGATATGCCTCACTAGTGTTTTAGACATCGAGTCTGAGTTTGATTTTCGCCCCTGGGTGTCGGTTCCTCCGCTCTTCTCACAATTGATCACTTTCAATACTGCTGAAGAAAATGTCATATTGAAGTCTGGTACCAGTCTGAGTGATGGAGAAAAATCTTTTATACTGAGTTGTACTCCTGGCTATTAATGTCCGTAATGCACGGAAAGTTCCAGGTGGAGGAATATAACATTGACAGAGCGGCTCGACAAATGGGTCTTGGTCAGTGTTCCCCGGGTCATCGAATAAATAAGCCATTAGTTGAATATCTGAAGGCTCATTTGGATTGCACACATGTGGAAGGAAATGATTACTTGTTTCCTTGCTCTGACCGAGCTACTTATGCAACTCCGTGCTATATAGACTTCTGGCGTCAGCAACTTGAGCGCTTGTATAAGTTTGCAATGGATTTTAAGCCTCTGGTACGAGAGTTTCCTCCTGTTGATGTGATCTCTGATCGACCAAGGTTGAAATACCTTTCTAGTGGTGGTAAGAGGAAGACGTCTCCAGAATGTTCACAGGTAAGCATCTTTCTTACGATTTTAGTAAAGACATGATGATCGCACCTTAGTTGTTTCATTAACCTTATTGTAGGATGGCCGTGATGTGAGATCTCGGATTCATACAGACTTCTCAGAAGTGCAAGAAAGTCCCCAGAGTGGAGAAAACAGAATAATAATGTGCAGTCCCCAGTCGCTTCTCTGGTAAGCTCTCGATACCCCTTCTACCATGACTTTTTCTTTGCCCACATAATTAGGATCATGAAACCAACATTTGATGTTGTTCCAGAATTTTGCTCCATGAAGTATTGACGGTCTCCATCTCGCTCATCCAACAACTCACGAATCCAGCGATGGAGATGAAGTTGATGTAAGTACTCCTTTGTATAGTTAATTATGACACTTTTTGAATAAAATAATAATGATTGTTGATAATATATCCAGGAGGAAATTTTTGTGGAGAACCAACAAGGTCATGCCGTTCATTCGTCTTCGAATGGTGGTGAAAAATAGAATCCTCAAGAATTGGGACCAAATGGAGATAATGGCGCTCCCATCGTTGATGTCGACCATATTAATCTTTCGAATGACTTGGAAACTCCTCAAGTAAGTATCCATTTTGTATTCTATTCATGGAAGTATAATGTTGCTTATATATGAGTGAATGAATGAAAATCCACACGAATAAATGAAAACTTTTAGCAAAATACGTCATCAGAAAATTCAGAACTCAGCGTTTTTTAGCAAAAACACCATAAAATCTTCATCCAATGTCATATTTTCGCGATCTACCCATGTATCCTTATGCACAGGAAATTTCCAAGATTTATCAAAGAATCTTTTTAAGTTTTGAGCATGTTTAGGGGTCGAAACCAGTGACACAATAAACTTCCAGCAGACCTTCAGGAATTTTTCAGCTGGCATGTAGTCCAATGTTTTGGCCACAACTCTTTACTCGTTTATCTAATTGCTATGAAATTTTGATATGTTGTATAAAACATCCATACGAAGAGAATGGTATATAATGCAATCTTAGATTCCTTACCAATTTCTCCCAGTTCATCGTCTTATACTGGATAGTATAAAATTTCTTCAGACGAGCTTGTTGAAATACGTGTTTTATGACTTCTACACCATTTGACCATGTATTGGATGTATAATAGAGAACTTAGATAGTTTTAGTTCACTTACATGCTGTATTTATAATTGCCTTTGGTTTCCATGCTTGAATTTCTCTTATCTCATGTAATCTTCACATTAGGTGCCGAATGCCGAAGTTGAGAATAATGGAACCAATGATGCTGATTTGAACAATACGGCGAATAAAAGTGGTGGCATCACCATCTTTGCACCTCAAGGTCATGAGAAAATTGCTACTGAAGTTGTTGAGGAGATCGAGACTTCAGTCGTTGTTACTTCAATGATGGAAGAAACTGAGCCGAGAGTGGAGGAGACTGTTCCATAGGAAGTCGTTTCCATGAAAGTGGAAGTTTCTCCAATGATTGAGAACGGTATAATAGTGCACGAATACCCTAATGCAGGGATTGCTTGTGATCCTCCATTCGGTGAGTCACTCCCAAATCACATATCAGTTGGTGGATTTAACGTTCCCGTAGGGTATGCTGCCATATATGAGAAGTTGTGGGAGATGTATGGTCACATTGTCGTCGAAAGAGATCCCAAGCTCAGCTACTTCTTGACGATGCAAGTAGGAACTATCTTGCGTGTTATTGATGATATACGGACCAGGTCTAGAAGCATTGTTACTCAAGATGTACTCTTTGATTGGGAGTACAACTTGAAGAAATCTGAAGAACTCGGCTTTAACTTGAAGTGGCTTTGTCAGAAAATCAACACCATCAGGGATGCAATAGAGAACAATATACCTTTTACCAATGATGTTGTGGTGGAGAAAATGACTAATATTGCTGAATTGACTGAAAAGCTGGAGTTGGAGAAAGCGGCTTTGCAGGTCTTGGAGAATGCTGAGAAGCAGAAATCTTATTTTGACGGCTTCATTTAGTTTTCCTTTCCATAATTTTTTGAACCTTGAACTTCTGAGAGATGTGAGGTTTTACTTTGGTTTTGATTTTTTGATTGGTTTCGGTTAGGTGAATGATTGAGGATTTTCTTTTGGATTTTGGGTTTGATAGAGATTTTTCTTTAAATAAAAGAACTTTGGTAAATTGCTGAATTTAAATATTGGATGCAAGTATAGCAAACGTTTTGGAGGAATTGAAAGTACATGTAAAAAGAAAATACTAAGATACAAACGTTAGAAACCTTGAGCGTTTGTCTTGGACATAAAAATAACCAATGTTGAATGCTTCAGGCATCAAAAGTTTTGAGCCAATTTTCATGAATCACTAGTACACTCGTCGTGCCCTTCATGTCAGCCAAGTTGTAGTATCCTCCAACTGTTGACTTAGCAAACATAAAAGTCCCTTCCCAGTTAGATCTCTTTGTGGAATGAAGATTACGTTTAGTTGCCTTAAGAACTAGATCCCCTTCATGAAACTTGTTTGGCTTAGTTGCTCGTGCCCTGAATATCTTTTGCTGGTTCGGAATTCCTCGTATACTGGGATTCCATGTCGGTGGAGCTTTCCAATACTGCGGCACATGTGAACACTCATGCAAGGGAGAGTACCTAGGGTATTTATTATCTTGCTCGGTCATAATTCTAGCAATAACCGTGTTAGTAAGACGCTAAATTCGGAGAGGCTCTGCATCCACCCACTTGGTGAAATATTGCTGAGGCGAGACTAACCACTCGTAACATTTGGTGATATCTTGGTTATGAGTAAAATTGAGTCCCCGGACAAAGGTAGCATATTTGAAAGTTGATAATATGGACGCATGAGGGGGAATAAAACTTGCCTGAGTGCGGAATGTTCTAACGAATTCATGTGCGCTCTCTTCAGGTTTTTGTGTAAGTCCTATCTAGGCTTGGACTTTCTCTAGATGTTCGAATGGTGGAGTGTCTTCTATTTCTTCTGAGTCGGAGCTTTCCTCTGAGTCGGAGCTTTCTTCAACAGAAAAATGTGCAATTGAAGATGTCGGAGTTATCTTTTCATCATGAATCCATGTCCGTCCAAGGATCATATCATATCCTGGATCTTCTCTGATTATGTGAAACTTGGTTTCTGACCATGTTGAACCGTTTTTTATCTTGAGAATGATGTAACCATAAGCATCTCTGGGAATTCCTTCATGATCTCTGACTGAGACAGGAGCATGCGTGGCTTCTTGTAGAGTGATTCCCGCATCTCTGAGAGTCCTTAAAGGAATAATATTAACAGCGGTGCCAACATCGACCAACGCTCGCTAGAATTCATTTCCTTTGAGGTGGACTGTGGTGAGAAGTCCCCAGGCATACATCTCTTTGTCAGTGACGGGAGGCTCATGGTGTGTTTCTGGGATTCACAGTCGTTTCCCGAACACTATATGGTTCAGAGCCGAAAACATGTCCATCCTTTGAGCCTTTGACAGATACAACAATTCGCAGGCATGCTCGATCAATGATTGAACCGCTTCTTTGACTGGTGGTTCAGAGAACATACAGGTTCAGGTTGGGAGAGGATTCTTGTGTACTTCTTCAGTCCCCAGTTCACCCGAATCAGCCTTTTCCTTGAATATGCGTTTCAAAGTTCTGCAATCACTAGTCGGATGACTGACATACCTATGAAAGCGACAGTAACGCGGATTCCCCACTTCCTCGTTTGTCGGCTCTCTCTTGACGGGAGGTAAATTGATCGCACAATCTTGGATCCAGACTTCCAGTAACTCGATCACCTCTTCAATAGGGAAAGGAAAGTCTGGTACTTCCTGATCATTCTGCTGACGTTGAGTCGGCGCTTGTGCGTTTCGGGTTTGGTTGTCCTTCCTTGGTGCTTTCGTAGATGTTGGATGAGCATTTTTATGTTGTTACGCATCAGCTTTCCTTTTGCCCCCTTCGGCAACATTCATGGAAGGTTGAACATTGTACTGTTTGTTGACTAAGCGCCTGGTGCTGGTTCGAGTATCTCGTGGATCCTCGGTTTTGACAGTTTTTGTTCTTTCCAGTAAGGCTGGAGCAGTAGTTGTTGATCGCTTGGCTGCTTCAAGGAGTTCTGAGAAAGTTTGGAACCGGAGATTTTCCAGCAAGGATCTGTAGACAGGGATCATCCCGTTGATGCACAAGTCCACCAATTGTTGCTTAGTGACATTAGGATCATGACAATCTAAGTCTTGAATTCTGAACCTCTTCACATATTCGTTCAGATGTTCGGTGTTTTTATGAGTCATTCTCCCTAAGTCGGAAAGAGTAATCTGCGCTGAGACGAAAAAGTATTTCCTGTAGAAGGAATTAACCATTTCTCCCCAACTAGCGATGCTCCTTGGTGCGATATTGTTGTACCGAGTATATGCTCGGCCGGTCAGATACTTGGAGAACTCCTTCAGTCGGACGACATGATGGTGTTCATGTTCTCCTAATGCTTCCAGGAATCGAGAAACATGCTCTCGGGCGTTTCCCGTTCCATTGTAAAGTGTGAACGTTGGAGAAGTATGTTAGATCACTGCTCGGTCGAACTCGCATGCGTTTATATCTCAAGCATGTTTGTCAATGTTAATGATCAAAATTATAAGTCTTGATTTCTAGTCTACTATAGTTAAGTCTCAGATTAGGATAGAAAGTGTAGTTGAGCTGAAGAACTCCATGGCAATCATCATACAAGACGAAGAAATACTCAAAGATCTGGTGGAACTTCATCGACTAAAAGGTATGTGGAGACTTGAACTTATCTATCACTCAAAAGTCTATCTACTTTATCTCCTATCTTGAGACAAAAGTCGTTTTGCTATATAAACTTTGATTATACACATTTGCTACTTCGAGCCGAGTTTATCTCGCTTATATATTTCTCGAAATACGTTTTGGTAAGATTTCGCTTTGGCCAAGTTCATCTTTACCTAGTGACGAAAGTCATGTTATGTTTCAATCACTTTGAAAATGGCTTTGACGAAAAATGGTTTGTGAATAACAACTATATAACGTCCTCTAAGAATGTTTCTATGATTGAAATGAGAGTTTAGATTATATAACCAATGTTGGATATAACATTGTGTGGCAACACATATATGTATAAGTCCTTATTCCTTGAACCAAAGTATACGTACTTTGTTGATCAGGAAAACCGGAACGAGAGTTGTTAGCTCAATCCGCGAACCCAGTCCACGAACTGGCGGAAGTTCTCATCCCGAGAAATTCTGCTGGAGTTTGTGAACTCCTTCCGGGAACTTAAGTCCGCGAACTAAGTCTGCGAACTTGAATTGGTTATATCTAAAAACGATTTCTTTGTGAACTTATATTTATATAAACTAAGGAATGCTTTTGCAAATCGTGGCTATAAAGTTCATGAACCGATTCGAGTGAATCAAATCGTTTTTGCTTCAATTGTGTCTTGTATACTTCTATAATATTTATAAGTAATTGAACAAATCTCTA
Source organism: Papaver somniferum (assembly GCF_003573695.1). Lineage (NCBI taxonomy): Eukaryota > Viridiplantae > Streptophyta > Magnoliopsida > Ranunculales > Papaveraceae > Papaver > Papaver somniferum. Next base: position 25,006,266 of record NC_039362.1, read on the forward strand.
ACTAGTTCATTTGAGTCATTTGAACTAGTTATGGTGAAGAAGAAGATGGTTGATATGAAAGTGCTCATATGGCTAACCATTTGGTTAACTATTGTTGAACCAAAAAATGTACATGTTTGGGCACAGTTACACAAACTTAAAATCGTGCATTTCATTTGTGTGTAACAAGCTAAGTTTTCGATCCAACGGTTGAAAGATATTAGCTTGAATCAAATCAGGTTTTCATCTAACGGTGAATATTGAATGCTTTGTTACTAAGCTAACATTGATTCCAAACCCTGATTTGAATGACTATATAAGGGAGAACTCTTGCAAATGGGAAACCTAATCCCCACACCTCCTGTGTGATACTAGTTGTATTAGCTAGAGTCGATTCTCCTTTAACCTTAGGTTTCTTATCGAGACCCTGTAGGTTAACGACTTGAAGAATTCATTGGGATTGTGAAGCCATACCGATACTACTTTCTTGTAGTTGTGTGATCTGATCATGTTGATTCTATCGTGTTGAGTACAATCGTAACGATTGGCTTGAGATTAATATCTCCGATAGGTAAGATATAAAAGTAATCACACACATCTTCGTCTCATCGTTTGTGATTCCACAATATCTTCTTTCGACGCATCGATTAAGATTATTGTGAGGTGATTGATAATACTAGGCTGTTCTTCGGGAATATAAGTCCGGGTTATCAATTGGTTCCTGTTCACCTTGATTTATCAAAAGACGGAACAAAAACTTGTAGGTATTTCTGTGGGAGACAGATTTATCTATTATCATAGACTTTTCTGTGTGATACAGATTTGTTTATTAAAGTCTTTGACTTTGGGTCGTAGCAAATCTTAGTTGTGGGTGAGATCAGCTAAGGTAATCAAGTGCGTAGTATCCTGCTGGGATCAGAGACATAAGGAGCGCAACTATACCTTGGATCAGTGTGAGATTGATTGGGGTTCAACTACAGTCCAGACCGAAGTTAGCTTGTAGTAGGCTAGTGTCTGTAGCGGCTTAATACAATGTGTGTTCAATCTGTACTAGGTCCCGGGGTTTTTCTGCATTTGCGGCTTCCTCGTTAACAAAACTTCTGGTGTCTGTGTTATTTCTTTTCCGTATTATATTGTTTATCTTTATAATTGAAATATCACAGGTTGTACGTTTGAATCAATCAATTGGGAAATCCAACATTTGGTTGTTGATTGAAATTGATTGATATTTGAACATTGGTCTTTGGTACCGTTCAAGTGATTTCTCTTGTATTCAGTTAGACTTGAAGATTTCTATTTGCTTGAGTAAATATTGAATCGAGAAAAAGAGATATAACTCTTTGATATACTTTATTAAGATTGAGTCTAGTTGATTCTCTTGAAAGTATATTGGAGTTAGTCCATACATATTGCTAATCGAAATACTGGGTGCGGTTGTTAGACCCCCGCTTTTTCAATTAGTATTAGAGCAGGCAAACACGTTTAAAGACCTTACAAGTCTGTGTTTGTGGCAATCTGAGTCTGAGGACAGAATCTCTTCTCTAGCATTTACGTATACCAAGATGTCTCCTAAAGCTTTTAATTATACCAAATGTCTTGGAAATACCTCAAAGGATTACTCCTTAGTTGATTCTTCTGAATCCCGAGGTAGAAAGGTTGTTCCATATGTTGACATCTCTCCCTCCCATGAGACATGTGACACTATGGCAAAAGCTGAAATGGAGCTCACAAGAATCTCAAAAAATTCCACTGAGGCTATTGATTTTCAGGATCATTCCCAGCTTATTGATGAATTTGAAAAGTCTCTTGACCGAGAACGTGAACTCTGTAACATCATTGAGTCATTTTCTAACAATATCAAAAAACTTCTCCAAGAAACTACTCTACAGCGTGAAAAGATTAGTGTTCTTGAGGATATTGTCAAGGAAGACTCAATTAGAGAAAAACGGATGATCGAGCACATTCATCAGATCTAAACATACTTCGTGTCGAAAAAGAGAAACTAGGTGCATCTCTTATTCTAGCCCATGAACAGTGCAGATCCTTGGAAAAGGAAAACTCCGTCTTAAGGAGAAATTCTTCTGTACCAACTAATTCTCATGAATTACAAAACATGAAGAGATGTCCTCCAGAAGAAGGTTGTGTCAAGAAAGGTGTGCAATCTTCTCATATGGCTATGAAGTTAAAACAGGTGCCAGTTATTGCTTCTCCTCCACGAACCTGTACATTCTGTGGGAAAAAGAATCACTATGCTATTCATTGTTTTGTCAGGAGGAAACAAATCTCGAATCTTCATAATTTGCTTCTTTCTACCATCAATGGAATAAAAAGTCTGTCGACTTCTGCAGTGAATCTCATGCCCATAAAAAACCAGAAACCTTATAAAAATGATCTCTTATCTAGAAATCATCACAGGGTACATGTTCATCCCAATGGTATAAATTCATACATTCCATGTGTTTATAAGAATGAATCTAGTAATTCTAAGTCTAGAAAATGGATCCTTCTCTATCCTGATCCTCTTGAACCAATCTCAAGAGGTCCTAGATTTAGTCCTCAGAGAAAGCCTTATGACGAATATGTTAAACAAGTTGTGTCTTACTCTTCTGGGATGAGAGTCAACCGAAGAAAGGCAAAGATCAAACTGTCAGATGATATGTACAACTCCTTTATCGATGATCATAGTGGGATTATTTCTCACTCTACCACCTGATTCCAGGTATTCTTTTCCTTGTTTCTAACTTGAGAGGTGCAAGGAAAATTATTGAAAAATGCTCAAGTATGTTGTATATTATTTTTCTGTTGAGTTTTTGTGCTGACAATCCAAAAACGTTCGCGCCCTCCTTTTGAGAGTTCATAGGTTTCCATAACAATAATTTTCTTGTCCTATTTACAAACACATATATATTCACTCTATATTGTGTTTTCCGTCCCTAACAAAAAATTATATGGAGAACTCTGCAAAATCTCAAGAGATTGTGCATCTTGATATGGAGGAAGACACTCAAGGACGCGAATCAATTCAAGAGATGGTTCTAAAAAGGATGCTTGAAAGAAAGGATCACAACTCCTGGATTGACGATTCCGTCAAGGATTTAATGCGTTTTCAGAACGATTCAAAGGTCGAGTTTGCAAATCTTCAACTGCAAATAAACCAAATCTTAGATGGTCAGGCCAGAATCCATGCTAATCAGAATATTCTGATACGGAATCAAAAGAAGCTCATCATGGACTGCGTCAAGGCTAGACAACTTGCTCGGGTTGTTGATCGCAAAGTTAGTGTTCTAACTCACGAACATGGTGTATCTACGATCAAGAGAATAAAGGAAATCAGTGATACCTTCTTTGATGGATTCATTGAAAGGTATGAGGTTCTCAATGAACTTTGATTTTATTATGCCTAGTAAATCTTCTACTTTCTTGTTTTTTTTAGAAGAATAACTAGAGTTTGGAATAGCCATTATTGTGATTACACATAGCTATGTCCAACGTTTTCATCTTCATGTTTTTAGGTTTATTTGTTTAAATTCTAAAACTGTTTAGAAGATGATTTTTGCAGTATTAATCTTTATGGTTTTATATTGCAATTTGTTATGGGATATGTATGTTTGCGTCCGTGAACTATGATTGTCACATACCGTGTCAAAAGTTAAGTCTTTCATATGTCGATATGCATGTATTGATAAAAGAATGAATGAACTTTTGACAACACAAAAGTTAAGACTATTATGTCATTTATTGATGGCAGATATGTTAAAATCTTTTGTTACAAGGATTATGTCTATTGTATGTTATTGTGCAAATAGTGATGGAAAATAGAATTAATCCTTGTGTATTTCGCAGTATTGATCTTCCCTGATCCATAATTTTATGTTTATATACTGAGAGGCTCCGTAAGTTCTCTTATGTTGAGCTTAATCAATTAAATTCATCACTTTTTGTGGTTAATTTGATTGTATATTTCCGATTAGATTAATTATGGGTTCTCTTGTGATTAATCTCATTGAGTATTTATTTTTGGATTCAAATTCATACTCGTATGTGATTTTTTATGTCCAAAGAAATCTTTATTTTCTTCTGAAACTAAGGTCGCTCTTGTTGTTCTTACTGGAATGACATTTTATTGGGGAGAGTTCTTAATTGAACTTGTGCTAATTGCCAAATCTTTGTGGGGAGTGCGGATGTGGGATATTGTAGGGGTTATCTTGTATCTTTATAAACTCCTTGATGAAAGCATTTAACTTCGGCTATATGATTGCATCTAAACAAGTTGATATGTGCTTTATTTTGGTCATGAAATGTCTCTTTTGGAAATTTCATTAGGATCCCGTTTTCGTACCTTTGCTAATTTTATTGACAAAAAGGGGAAGAATTAGTATGTAGTTCACACTACAAATACATATGGTTTTCGGATCATTATCTAAGAGGGAATGGTTTCCATGTGAGATTGAGTAATGACTAAGGGGGAGTGATACATATCACCATAGTATTGTTGTCGAAGTTGTGATACAATTGAACTTTGATGCTGCATAATGATACTATGACAATGTATAACAATGATTGAGAATACTTGTTTTCTCATTGTTATAGCTACGGATTTTCAACAACGATGATGCTGAACTTACAAACTTTGGGATCATTGGAGTACTTGGAAGTGACGAAGATTTCGAGTAATGTTGAAGATTAGGCATGTGGAGCAGGAGCTACAAAAGTTTATTCATTTATTTCTGTATTCCATATGTATTGATAGTTTTGTCACTAAAATTGACAAAGGGGGAGATTGTTAGAGCACTACTCGGTCGAACTCGCATGTGTTGCTATCTCAAGCATGTTTGTCAATGTTAGTGATCAAAACTATAAGTCTTGATTTCTAGTCTACTATAGCTAAGTCTCGGACTAGGATAGAAAGTGTAGTTGAGCTCAAGAACTCCATGGAAATCATCATACAAGACGAAGAACTACTCAAGGAACTGGTGGAACTTCATCGACTAAAAGGTATGTGGAGACTTGAACTTATCTATCACTAAAAATTCTATCTACTTTATCTCCTATATTGAGACAAAAGTCGTTTTGCTATATAGAATTTGATTATACACACTTGTTATTTCGAGCCGAGTTTATCTCGCTTATTTATTTCTCTAAATACGTGTTGGTAAGCTTTCGCTTTGGCCAAGTTCATCTTTACCTAGTGACGAAAGTCATGTTATGTTTCAATCACTTTTAAAATGGATTTGATGAAAAATGGTTTGTGAATAACAACTATATAACGTCCTCTAAGAATATTTCAATGATTGAAATGAGAGTTTAGATTATATAACCAATGTTGGATATAAGCATTGTGTGGCAACACATATATGTATAAGTCCTTATTCCTTGAACCAAAGTATGCGTAATTTGTTGATCAGGAAATCCGGAACAAGAGTTTAGAGCTCAGTCCGCGAACTCAGACCGCGAACCCAGTCCGCGAACTGGCGGAAGTTCTCATCCCGAGAAATTCTGCTGGAGTTTGTGAACTCCTTCCGGGAACTTAAGTCCGCGAACTAAGTCCGCGAAATTGAGTTGGTTATATCTAAAAACGATTTCTTTGTGAACTTATATTTATATAAACTAAGGAATGCTTTTGCAAACTGTGGCTATAAAGTTCATGAACCGATTCGAGTGAATCAAATCATTTTTGCTTCAATTGTGTCTTGTATACTTCTATAAGATTTATAAGCAATTGAACAACTCTCTAACTAGTTCATTTGAGTCATTTGAACTAGTTATGGTGAAGAAGAAGATGGTTGATATGAAAGTGCTCATATGGCTAACCATTTGGTTAACTATTGTTGAACCAACAAATGTACATGTTTGGGTACGGTTACACAAACCTAAAATCGTGCATTTCATTTGTGTGTAACAAGCTAAGTTTTCGATCCAACGGTTGAAAGATATTAGCTTGAATTTCATCAGGTTTTCGCCTGACGGTGAATATTGAATGCTTTGTCACTAAGCTAACATTGATTGCAAACCCTGATTTGAAAGACTATATAAGGGAGAACTCTAGCAACTGGGAAACCTAATCCCCACACCTCCTGTGTGATACTAGTTGTATTAGATGGAGTCGATTCTCCTTTAACCTTAGGTTTCTTATCGAGATCCTGTAGGTTAACGACTTGAAGACTTCATTGGGATTTTGAAGCCAGACCGATACTACTTTCTTGTAGTTGTGTTATCTGATCTTTCTGATTCTATCGTGTTGAGTACAATCGTAACGATTGGCTTGAGATTAATATCTCCAATAGGCAAGATATAAAAGTAATCACAAACATCTTCGTCTCATCGTTTGTGATTCCGCAATATCTTCTTTCGTTGCGTCGATTAAGATTATTGTGAGGTGATTGATAATACTAGGCTGTTCTTAGGGAATATAAGTCTGGGTTATCAATTGGTTCATGTTCACCTTGATTTATCAAAAGACGGAACAAAAACTTGTAGGTATTTCTGTGGGAGACAGATTTATCTATTATCATAGAATTTTCTGTGTGATACAGATTTGTTTATTAAAGTCTTTGACTTTGGGTCGTAGCAAATCTTAGTTGTGGGTGAGATCAGCTAAGGGAATCAAGTGCGTAGTATCCTGCTGGGATCAGAGACTTAAGGAGCGCAACTATACCTTGGATCAGTGTGAGATTGATTGGGGTTCAACTATAGTCTAGACCGAAGTTAGCTTGTAGTAGGCTAGTGTCTGTAGCGGCTTAATACAATGTGTGTTCAATCTGGACTAGGTTCCGGGGTTTTTCTGCATTTGCGGTTTCCTCGTTAACAAAACTTCTGGTGTCTGCGTTATTTCTTTTCCGCATTATATTTTTTATCCTTATAATTGAAATATCACAGGTTGTGCGTTTGAATCAATCAATTGGGAAATCCAACCTTTGGTTGTTGATTGATACTTGAACATTGGTTTTTGGTACCGTTCAAGTGATTTCTCTTGTATTCAATTAGACTCGCAGATGCTTGAGTAAATATTGAATTGAGAAAGAGAGATATAACTCTTTGATATACTTTATTAAGATTGAGTCTAGTTGATTCTCTTGAAAGTATATTGGAGTTAGTCCATACAGATTGCTAATAGAAATATTGGGTGTGGTTGTTAGATCCCCGCTTTTTCAAAGTATAGGCTTTCGAGAGAGGAATCCTCTGTACATTAGAGGAATAGGGAGGTTGATGACGATGAACAGATGGTGTCTTGTCTTTTCCTCGGGCCTCCATGAAGCGTTCCAGATCTTCACGAGTAATGAAACCTGCAGTCTCCTTCTCTGGTTGATTCTCTGCAAATTTGCAGGCTTCATCATCTTCCACCACATGGATTGGTGAAATTTTCATGGTCCGTTTCGTTAGCTTTTCCTTTCTCTGACCCTTCCTTAGCTTTCTCTGAGATTTTGTCTGTGAGAGTTTTGAGATAATTGCATAGCTCCTTATGAGTAGTAGCCATATCAGTTTGATTTTTGGAGAGAACTTCCTGGACCTTCATGAGATCGGATATGGTGGGTGGATTTTCTCTTATTTCCTCGGGAGATCGTCCGAAGAGAGGATTGCTTCCAACGTTGGTTTGCGGAGGAGTGGTATCAACAGCACAGGTGTTGGGAGTGGGAGCGGTTTCTGGAGTACCACCATTGTTGCTAGTGCTAGCGTTGTTTGTGTTAGGATTTGTAACTGAACCTGACCTAAGATCAACCATCTTTGTGAAAATGTGAGATTGAAACCGAGAGATTAATCTCTCACTTTGGTCGCCAATCTATAGATGGGGAAAAAAGATTTGCTGGTTTTTTAGGGAAGTGAAGAGACGGACGTGTTGTCGAGACTCCTCAACCGAGAAAACTGCTCAACCTCACACAGATGCACTGCAAAGGGAATGTTTAGATTTGAGAGAGCAATCTATAGGACTCCGGCCTAAACAAAGTCAATGGCTGTTCCAGAGTCAATTCGGTCGCAAAGAGGGAGATGGGTTGATCTGTATGAGGGAAGCTGAGAATTGTGCGGGATCAAATAATGATCAAGGATTGTGGATGTGTTGAAGGTTTCTGCAAGTTTTCGATCATGGATCCAAAGACTTATTTATATTGTCAGAATAAACCCATTGGTCCCTGTAAGTGTGACAGTTTCTTGAGTGAAAGAGTGGGAAATCGTGGTGAAACCAGTTCCAGGTCGTGCGGAGACTTGGATAACCGTCCACCCACTACTTTGCTAACTCCTTCAACCGTTTGCACGACTTACTCACCTTTATCATCGTGGATGAATCCACGTGCCGTAGGCCACCAGACCAAAACCCTAATTGATATCCTCCATGTGCCACGATTGATGTCTTATGATTTGTGAAGTCTGCAAGACAGACGTGTATTAATTAGTCAGTTGTTGAATGATTAGACAGTGAGCCTAAGTTTTGTTGAATTGAGCATGAGTGAGGAATGCCCAGTGATTCATGGATTGAACATACGTGCAGTTCTTATATTGATATTGCTCGTCTGAGAAAATATTGTAAATTCGAGCAACTAAGCAAGTATTTCTCAATTCGACGAATTACTGAATATTGATAAATTACTAAATACTGATAGTTGGATCAATATTCGAGCAACTGAGCAAGTATTGCTCAATTCGACGGATTATTTATTGGTAACGTGACCCAATAAAATATTAATTAAAATATTTTTAGACTACCAAATATTATATAATTAATCCATATGTTGATTGCTGAATCAACATAAATTTATTAGTGTTTGAATCTTGCTCAGAATGATGATTTTTGGAGCATTTATTCGAAACCCTAATTTTTGATCAATTGTTCGTCAATTGATGAATTGCTGAAAATAGGTCATGAGTGATGGAGGGACCGACCACATGGGATAATAGACGTCCATGTGGCGCCAAAATGCTCGAGTGATCGTGCACCAGGGCCCTCAGTTGACCGGTTGGAGAAAGAATAATGATAAAATGTCGGTTTCATCATTTATTGAAAATAGTGCTCGATTGAGCATTAGGTGATAAAACCTGATTACGAAAAAGTGAGGGACCGACCAAGAGGGTATGAAACCGGCCCTTGGTGGTCGTGGGACCAGCTGATGGTCGTTTGAGCAAACTCCAAGTTGATTGGAAAGCGCTTGGACCCAATATAAGCGATTGAGCAAATTAGGTCAAAATTATAAGAATGTGTGGGACCGGCTCCTTGCAAGCCTTAGGGAGGGCCTTGGTCGGTCAAGGAAGCATGACCATGTCACCAAAACGTCCGTGTCTCAATCCTGAGAGTTTTGGTATTTTCTGGTGTGCGTTTGAGCAACATCTCGAATTTTCAGAAGAGTTTGATCTTTGACTGAAATTCTCGATTTTTACTCGAATGAGCAAGTAGAACTTTGCTCGTTTGATCAATATTTGGAAAATATTAAAATAATAATATTTTAATATTTGGCGTGAGTAGCCTGGTCGGTCATGTGACCATTTGAATTTTTGGCCTTTTCATGGTTTGAGCAATATTTGAGAAAATATGAAGAAACCATGAATTTTTGCTCAAACGGAGGAGTTTCATGAGATGAGGGAAATAATAATTGTAAAAATAAGGGATTGCAAGGTATGGGACCGGCCACGGCTAGGGCATGGCCGGCCAACCAGGTAACCGGTCCCGCGCAACACCTTTCCCTATTTTTATTATTTTTCATGAAACCGTGAAAATATGGAGAAACCATGAGTTTTGCTCAAACAAGGAAAATTGCTAGAACCAAGGATTTTTCATGGGTTCATAAAAATGATAAAATAATTAAAATAAAAGGAAAAAGGCGTGGGGGGCCGGCCATGGCGGCATGACCAGCCGGCCGGTGGGCCAGGTCCCCTAGCCGCCACTTTTATTATTTTAATATTACTTTCTCTCTCCTATTTTGTGTAGGATTCCTCGTTTGTCCATATTTTCGAATGCTCGTTTGTGCATCATTGTTGAGCACACTTGCACCATTATATTGGGGCTTACTCGGTGATAGTCCAGATACCCGGTTGTTTAGTATTTATTACTAATTTATGAAATTCATTGGAGAATGATTCATGAGACTGAGTAATAAATGTGAGTAGTTATTTATTATCAATCCAGAGGATCATCCGTGGATTCGACTATGGATTCGGAATAATAAAATGAGTATTACCATTCTATGGGATCATGGATTCGACCATAGAATCAGAGTAATAAAATTATCTGTTATCATTCCATGAGATCAGCTGTGGATTCGATCATGAAATCAGAATAATGAGATAAAGTAGTTATCTATTACCATTCCATGAGATCATCCGTGGATTCAACCATGGAATCGTAGTAATTAGATAAAATAGATTATCTTCTAGGAATTCAGTGGTGAATGTCACGGTAGAATTAATCTATTGCAGAAGGGATATTAGCCAGTTAAAGCGTCATACCTGTCCTGAAAGGTGCATAGTCAGGGAACAACGAGTGTTGCCGACATCCTTAAGGCGTTTTTCCCTCTCAACAATTATGTATGGAGAACCGCACGAATCTATACACAGTCTCTCTACATAGTCAGGGAACAGTGAGTGTCACCGACGTCCTGAAGGCGTTTTTCCTTCTCAAAAAATAATTATGTAGGAGGACTGCCGATCATTCTTCTATGTAGAGAGGTTATGATGAAATGCACAACATCGAATGCTCAGCTAGTGGGAGGCTTTTCGAGAATCATATTCATCATGGCTCTGAGAGGATCGTAAAATATGAATCGTCACATGCGTTCCTGAAGCCGGGTCAGAAACATGTAGTATCATGATTTTACGATTTTGACCTTTGTTGAAAATCCACCATCAACATATAGTCTTCAAATCAGGGTTTGCAATCAATGTTACCTTGGTAACAAAGCATTCAATATTCACCGTTAGATGAAACCTGATTTAAGATTCAAGCTAATATCTTGTTATGTCCCTCCTTATGGGCACCCCTCCTTGTTAGCCCTTAGTCTAGAACATATGCCTTTAGTTATTTTGTTGTAACTTCTCTTTCACGTGACTGTCCTTTTTATTCTTTTCGAATTGTTGTTTTGTGGAATGAATTATTGAGTAAAGATTTTTCTTGCTTCTTCTGTTAATCTTGTCTATTTCTCTATATGTTCTTCTTCTCTCATCTTGACCTTCAATTCTTATGTTCTGTTGTTTCTCTGATCTTCTTATCTTCATCTCCCCTCTTTCCTTCACGTGAACCATTGTTAGAACCTTTTGTCAGTGTATACTACTACAAATTGGTACCAGAGCTGTTGCAATCCTGTGAAAAAATTTTCTTCTCTCTTTTATTCTCATGGCTAACAGAGAGAGGTTAGAAGAAATATCTAAACGTCCGGATGAACTCACCCTCAAACAGATTGAATCTTCAACCAACCAGGCAAATTTTTCTGTGAAGCAAGATGAGTTAGTAAACCAGCAAAAAGAACTCATTACCCAACAGAAAGACTTAGTTCATTCGATTGTCACCTTAGATCAACAATACAAAGATCTTCTGCAACAAGTTACAGAAAATCACAAGCAACTTTATGAAGAGTATTTACAGAAAATGTCCTTTTTGTTCAATGGAATTCTAGATCAGAGATCTGCTCACCAGGATGAACATCGTGTAGATCAAAGCGGAGGAATATTAGGGGCAATTCCTGGTGGTGCTTTTTGCACTCCTCTCTTTCATTACCATGGAGACAATAGTGGGTTTCACCGCACTTCTATATCTAATGGAGAGAGTAGTTACTATCATTCCAAACCTAAGATCGAGTTTCCGGGATTCAATGGCGACAGACCAAGAGGTTGGATAAGAAAATGTAAAAAGTATTTCCAGATGCACACCATGGATGACGAACAAAAGCTAAACTTAGCTTCTATTTATTTAGATGCTATAGCTGATGTGTGGTTTCACGACTATCAGGAAAGCAAACTTGTTGTTGTCTGGGATGATTTTGTTAAGGATATTTTTCTTGTTTCCAAGATCTTGGTCATGATGACATTGTATGTGAGTTTAAAAAACTCAATCAGACTGGTTCTGTTGTTGAATATCAAGAAATCTTTGAAGATCTTAAAGCTCTTATGGTAGCTATGTTTCTTCACCTTCCTGAAGACTATTTTACTTATATTTTTATAGGTGGTCTTAAGGAAGAATTGTTGATTACGTATGCATGTTCAAATGTTCTCACCCTCAACATTAGATCAAGCTATATATATAGCTCTTATGCAGGAAGTTTTGTTGATAAAATCTGCCAAAAAGAACAAGTTTCCTTTTAAACCTACACCTATGTTCGTTCCCTCCTCCACCACCACTAAAACTTCTCCTTCTTTTTTCAACTCAATTCAGCATACTAAACCTGTCACTCCCACCACTTCACATGCCAATTCAACCCTTCCACCAATCAAAAAGTTATCATATGCTGACATGAGAGCTCGTATGGAGAAGGGATTATGTTATAACTGCGATGAAGTTTATACTACCGGTTATAAATGTACTCGACAACAATTGTTTATGTTGGCTGCTGATGAGGAGGAGATTCTTGAAACAGAAGACAGTTCCCCAGAAGATTCACCACCAACTACCACCACTGAGGAGGAGATTGAAATTTATTTACCTGCTCTGGCTGGTCACATATATCATTCCACTATTAAAATTCATGGTGTCATTAAAAAGAAGCCCATTACTATTCTCATTGATAGTGGTAGCACCCACAGTTTTTTGGACCCTGAGGTAGCCAAATTATGTGGATGTGTCATTGAGCCAACAACTCCTCTTCAAGTAGTTGTATCTAATGGTCATAAATTATTAAGTCAGGCAAGATGCCATCTCTCAAATGGCAAATGCAGAGCCATCAATTTCAGTTTGATGTCAGAGTACTTGCTCTAGGTGGATGTGACATGGTTCTTGGGGTGTATTGGATGAAAGAAATCAGTTCAGTCATGTTTGACTTTAATAAAATTACATTCTCTTTCACTAGAAAGGGCGACAATATCATACTTCAAGGTCATACTGAGTCTTATCAAATCTCCATGATGTCAGTCAATGATGCCCAATTTCTTTTTAAGAAGAATAAGCATGGGCAGATAGGTCAGTTATACTCAATTTATGCTAACCCCACTACCACCCCTACTCCTCCACAAATTACTGAGTTACTTCAATCTTATACTTCTGTTTTTTCTGAACCTACCTCCCTACCACCTTCAAGAGCACATGACCACCATATTCCACTCAAACCACTTTCTGCACCACCTAACCAGAGGCCTTACAGAATACCTTATACAATGGCAGAATTTATATTGGCTCTACTGGGGATTTGAGAACTCAAGTTTTGGCATCCATCCATTCTTCTTCTGTGGGAGGGCATTCGGGCACTCAAGCTAGTTACCAAAAGGATAAACTGTACTTTTATTGGGTGGGTCTCAAGAGGGAATTATTCTAGTACATCAAGGAGTGTGATATTTGTCAGCAACATAAGAGCTCCAACTCTCTCCCTGGTGGTCTTATCCAACCATTACATGTTCTAGACCAGGCATGGCAGCACATAAGCATGGATTTCATAACTGGACTTCCAAAATTTGAGGGCAGAGAGGTAATTTTATTTGTGGTGCACAGATTCACTAAATATAGTCATTTCCTACCCTTGAGTCATCCATTTACTGCTCTATCTGTAGCTAAGCTATTCTTGGATAACATCTATAAACTCCATGGCCTTCCTAGCTCTATTGTGTCAGGCAGGGATAACATTTTCATCAACAACTTTTGGCAAGAGTTGTTCAACAAGATGGGCACAACACTATATTTAAGTACTGCCTATCACCCACAATCTGATGGGCAAACAGAAAGAGATAATGCTTGTGTAGAAAACTATCTGATGTGCATGACTAGCTACAAACCATCCAAATGGGTCACTTGGCTTCCACTTGCAGAATGGTGGTTCAACTCCACTTATCACACAAGTCTGAAGCTTACCCCTTTTGAGGCCTTATATGGATATCCACCACCTCAGTTTGGCATATCTATTTCACCTGATATGTCTACTTCTTATGCTGAGGAGTATCTACAGAAAAGACAGGCTATGAGTGACTTACTTAAATCTGCCTTAGTGGAATCTCAACATCGAATGAAGCAACAAGCTGACAAGAAAAGAGTGGAAAGATCTTTTCAGGTGGGAGATTTGGTATATCTCAGTTACAGCCGTAGACAAACCTCAGTACAACTTAGAAGAAACCTCTATATGTTCTTCTTTTCTCATCTTGACCTTCAATTCTTATCTTCAGCTGTTTCTCTGATCTTCTTATCTTCATCTCATCTCTTTCCTTCACGTGAACCATTGTTAGAACCTTTTGTCAGTGTAGACCACCACATATCTTTCCACCGTTTAGCTTGTTACACACAAATGAAATATATCTTCATTTAGATATGGGTAACCGTACCTAAACGTGTATATTGAGTTGGCTCAATAACAGTTAACCGAAGTTAGCCATATGAACACTTTTCTCTTAACCTTGTTCATCTTAACACTTCTAGATCAATTGGTAATAAAATGAATCTAATTATGTTACTCATATAGTTGTTCAATTGTTTATATTCTAATAGAAGTATACAAGGCACAATTGAAGCAAAATCGGATTGATTCAAAAGAATCGGTTCATGAACATTTTAGCCACGGTTTGCAAAGATTGCATTCCTAAATTTATAAATGTATTTTTTCATGAGTATGAAATCATACATAACCTATTTAAGAACTTGAACCACTTAAGTTTGCAAACGGGTACGTAAACTTAAGTTCCGGACACTGGTCACAAGCCGACAGTTTACAAACGGGTACGCAAACTTTAGCTCCATACCTAATTCAGTTGAAACCGTTTGTGATCGGGTACGCAAACTTGGTTCCCGTACTTCAACAGTTAAATCAGTTTGCGAACGGGTATCCAAACTTTAGTACCCTGACTTAAACAGTAGAATAAGCTTGCGAACGGGTATGGAAACTTCCGGTGTTGAATTCCGTCAAAACAGTTCGTACACTAAGTATACAAACCATAATGTATCCATACATGGGTTTATCTCTTAACTCCCATTTCAATCATTAAAAAATTCTTAGAAGACAACAATAGTTGTCTCACACAAACTATTATCTTATAAGCAATTTTCAAGTGATCGAATGACCAATACGAAACATTTCGAGCCTACATCAAATGACCGTCTCACACAAATCATGTAAGATGTTACCAGGTGATTTTCACATGATCATCTTTTGACTTTCGTCAAGAATAATGATGAACATGGTTAAAGCAAAAGGTTTACCAACACATATTTCGATAAAGATATAAGCGAGTTAAACTCAGCTTGAAATATCAAATGTGTATAATGTAAAGCCTATATAGCTATACGACTTTTGTATCAATAGGAGATAGAATAGAATAGACTTCTGAGTGATAGATGAGTTCAAGTATCCACATACCTTTTGTTGATGAAGTTCCACGAGTTCCTCTTAGTAGTTCTTCGTCTTCAATCGATGAACGTCGTGAAGTCTAAAGAGCTCAACTACACATTCTATCTTAATCCGAGACATAGCTATAAGTAGACTAGAAATTAAGACTTATAGTTTTGAAAACTAAACTTGACAAACAAGCTTGAGATAGCAACGCTTGCGAGTTCGACCGATAAGTGCTCTAACAATCTCCCCATTTGTCAATTTTAGTGACAAACCTATCAATACATATGGATTACAAAATAAATAAACTTTGTAGCTTCTCATCCAAATGCTTGATATCCTTGGTTCTTCAACATTCATTGAATTCTTCGTCACTCCAAGTACTCCAGTGATTCTGAACGTGTTCAACTCAGTATCATAGTTGTGGAAGATCCGTAGCCATAACAATAAAAAAACAGTTGTTCTCAATTATTGTTATACAATGTCGTAGTATTATTACACAACATCAAAGTTCAATTGTATCACAACTTTGACAATAATACTACGGTGATATGTATCACTCCCCCTTAGTCAATACTTCATCTCACAATGAAACCCCCCTCCCCCTACATAATGATTCGTAAACCATATATATATAGTGTGAACTACAAAGTAATTCTCCCCCTTTTTGTCAATATAAATTGGCAAAGGTACGAAAACTAGCGGGATCATAATGAAATTCTCAAAGAGATACTTCATGACTAAAAGAGAACATATCAACTTTGTTTCGATGATTTCACATAGTCGAAACTTAGTGTATTCATCAAGGAGTTAATAAAGATACAAGATAACTCCTACAATATTCCACAACCGCACTCCCTATAACATATCATCAAAAATCCTTTATGTGTTTTTAGAAATTTAATATAAAACCAAAAATACGGATTAATTAGTTGACGATGTCAACTTTATAGGTCTCTTAAGGAGTCTTCAAAAAGATAATCTACGTTTTAGTAACATAAATATATTTGTTCTCACCAAAACAAACCATAATGACAAACATATAAAGATTGCTTAACTAGCTAATATCATTACCACTACGATAAACACTAAAATGCAATCTTCAAATAAGGGAAGATGGGTTCTATGAGAAAATACAAATTGCAACAGTATCAAAAGGTGATAACCCGATCCCAAATTGTTAGCAAAGAAATGAGTTTTGATTTCTAAGGGATAAAGATCTAAGTTGGAATATATTTGAACTGGAGCAAAAAGATTACTTGGAAATAGATGATAACTTGCTGATAACTAAGGCCAAATGAAATAATGATTTCAGATCTTACATGCATAACACAAAGAAAAACAATATTTTTTGATGCACGAAGACCATCAAATTTATTCCCTTCGTTTAAGAAGTGGTCGGGAAACATACATTGAGTATGTGGTCCATCTTTATTTTTTTGACATGTATATAAATTAAAAACGTCCCCTTCCAAATCCCCATAAAAGATTCATTTTTTGAGAAATAGTAGGAAGCTAACAAAAAAAAATACTTAAACCATATGCAATATAACTGTTGCAGACTGTATTTTCTACTTTATAATACGTGTCAACATATAAAGATGGATCACATATTTGAAGTATGTGGCCCGACCACATCATAACCGCACCGAAATGTATTAGTTTTCCTACCGGCTACTACCAAATAGATGTTTTCAATACCAAGGAATAAGCTTGAAATAATTTTTTTTTACATAACAATACTTGGAGTAACATTGATACAATTTTTAAAAGATATTCAATAAGAAATAGATACAATTTTTTTGCGTCATGATGTAAAGTATATATATTCAATAAGTTAATCACATTGAGCACTAACTTGCTTAAAAATAAAATAAAAAGATATTTAGCACCCAATTATAATTATGTTAATTTTATCTATAAATTTAAAACGTATCTAAGACCAACCACAACCATGGACGTGACTAAATACTAAAAGGCAGACCAAATGCTAAATTTATTTGGCTTTTTTGAAGGTGAAGTGCAACGGTAAAAGACTAAAATTTGGTCTGGCGTAGTTATAGTGAACGTCTGATAGTGAACGGAGTTATAGTGAACGTATGAAGATTAGGCGTAGTTATTGTGCACGCATATATGGGACGCAAGTATTATTCACGCCCGAAATGGGACGTAAGTATTATCATCGCTAGACGTGAGGCGTTGACACAATCAAAAAACAAAGTGTGAGTTCAAATGTGAGATGGATGTATTGAGAGAGTCTCATGAACAAACAAACATGAGGCGGGAGTATTATTCATGCTCAAAGTGGGGCGCACATTTTGTGAACGTTAAGGTTGGAAGACTTTGTATTAACGTCCCACTGAGACGTTGTTTGTGTTAGCGCTCTGCACTCGAACGCACACTATACTTACGTTTAATCCTATACGCTCATTATATCTACGCCTAACATAGAACGCTTACTATACCTACGTCCCATTAAATTTAGTTATAGTCTGGGACGGCGACTACATTTAGTCTCAAACCTTAGAAAATCATACCAAATTTAGTTTTAGTCCGTTTCATTATGCCTCACTTTTGGACCAAATTTGGTTTTAGTCTCTAAATTTGGTCGTGACTGTGGATGCTCTAATCATACGAAGGTTCCAAATTCAAAGTTGGAAATGTATAGTTATGTAATCCTTACGTGCACATAATATTGTCTTAGGTAAGCTAAAGTATTTTCTTGTGTTGATAATTTAAGCCCAGTCATCCTGTCAATCCAAATCCAATAATTCCATAACTGATGTGCATATTGAAATCAGTTTTTAATTTGGAAAAAATTAATATTTTCAATCCTTGTTCGTGAAACAATTGCCAAAAACATAATACAATTGAGCATAATTTGAAAGTTTTGGAGAAAGTATACAAGAAAAAATTAGACTATAAGTATTAACCCATATGGGCATTTTTTAAGTTCAAGTAAGCAATTATCATATCAGTTAAGGTGTCTGCGATAACATATGCTTCAAAAATAACAAAACTAGTGACAAAACCCCTAGGTGAACAAACTAGTGATAAGAAAAAACCGGTCATATTATTTCTACCAAATAAAAACCGTTTCAAATAAAACTGGGACAAAAACCCCAAGACAAATAATAATGTGTAAATTTAGTTTTTGTTACTTTTAAAAAAGCCAAACATACCCTTCGACCTTTTCTTCTTCTTCTCTGATTTCTTCTTTCTTCCGTCTCCTTCTCCCACCATCATCATCACCAGCAGCAACAATGGAACTGCACGAGAAGAACAACGCTGATTCAAGAGGTGAAGAATTCGAGAGACGTTACCACCACCCTCCTCCGCCTCCTTAAATTCCTTAACCATCGACACCATTACCACCACCACCCCAACCTTAATTAAAACCCTAACCATAGTTTCATTTTCAAATTCAGAAGAAAACACAGGTGGATCTGGTGATGTTTTGATATTTCTGAAAGATTAGATGAATAAATTGTTGAAATTAGGGTTGCGATTGTAACTTCAATTGAAGAACAAGAAGAACATGGATGGGTTGGTGACGAATTTATGATTGAGATCGATTTTCAAGGAAGAGATGACGGAGTGGTGATGTCAAATTTGATAACCTAATTTGTCTCATCGGCGATAGCGGTAAGAAATCACAAATTTCTTGTAATTTTTTGTTAAATTTTTTTCAAATTTGTTGGTGGAATTAGTCTGTGAGGGATCTAATTTGATGATCTTTTTTTGGTCGAAGACTTTATGATTTTTGAACTAATTTTTCATTTGAAGTTTGACAAGGATCTGTATATTATTGAATGTGTACATGGATCTGTACATGGATCTGTACTGAAATTTTTCTGAATCAAATTTGGTTGGTTACATTTAAGCCAAGGATTAGATGTGGATACAGAGGAGAATGAAAATTTTAAGGTGGAAGAATTTATTTGAAATGGTAGATAACATTATAATCAAGGAACCAAATGTGAAATTCAAATGGAAATGCTAATTTCACAAAACTAGGATGAGTCTTTTGGTTGTTGTTTGATGGTGGTAGTGATTGGTTGAGATGATTCTGCGGTGGATTGAGTTGTCGATCGACAAGAAGAGATGTTGAACTGAAATGGGTTTTGTGGTGTTGGGTTTTAATAGATTTGATTGTTTGTTTTGTTCATAGGTTATAACTGAGATGGATTTGTTGATGGCAGTGGTGACTGTAAGCTAAACTGAACTGCAGGTGATGGATTAGGATGCATATGGAACTGGGTGATAAGTCTGTTCATAATCATGGCGGAAGTGGCGGCGGAGGTGGTGGTGAGATATCAAATATGAAATTGGTGGTAAGACATAAAGATCTTGCTCAAATTGTTGCTTGTATCAAATACTATCTTGAGAAAGCTGTTGTTGCTGGTGAGCCTGTCTCTAATCTGCTTGAAATTAGTCATGCCCATCTAAATGAAAAGTTTGTAGTTTTGTTTTTGAATGAAAATTAAGTTTATTTGGGTTTAGGATTGATTGGGGTTTCACATTTTGACTGACCAGAAACTGTCTTTTGACAAATTTGAGTTCAAGCTAGATATCAAAACCTCCTTTGGATATTTAGTATCGATTGGATACCGGCGCGCTTGTGGAACAAGGTCCGAAGAGTCACTTTTCCACATTGGAGCAACTCTTGGCATGGGAGAAGAAGATACACCAGGAAGTTAAGGTATGCAGAATTGTACTGCTTGTTTGTGACACAAAATTTAGAACCACTAGACTAGGATATTGAACATTGAATTCATTATAAATTGGAAATTTGACCTTTGATAATTCAGATTTTAATTTGCTTGTGAAGTCATTAGGTGTCTTGTTGAGTTTCAATGTAACATGGAGCATTAGTCTTAGTCTTAATGATTGCTTATATGTGTTATATGTTGCTTGATTTTTAGGCTCTTGAAGGGGAAAATATTGAGCATGAGAAGAAGTTATCAACATTGCAATCTTTGGAATATAGGGGAATTGGAGAAGCTAAATTGAACAAGACAAAAAACATCTGTAAAGAAGCTGCAGTCAATGATTTTGGTAACATCACAGCAGTGTCCACTACTTCATATGTTATCGTCCAAGTTAGGGACACTGAGCTTATTCAAATAGTTGAATATGCCACGGGTAACTCAATTCTCCTTGTTCAATTTTTTCTTTAATCTACATGCTGCCAGTGTCAGGAAGTTGCTTGCATCTTAATTGTTTAGTGTTTGTAGCCTACCCAACCTTGAAATTAAATAAATCTCATGCTTAAGAATTTCATTTGTCACAATATGCATGACTTTCGCCCGATTATACTCTCCTAAGTGTCCTGATATCTTTGTTCTTGTTTGGTTATCAACTCTGTATATGTTGACCTTCGTTCGTCGCTAGTAAAATGCGATGTAATCAACAATGGATGTTTGATTTGTGTTGATAGTCACAAAACTCATATCAGAGACTTCGAACTTGTCTACAGCTTGTCCATTAACCATGTGCTAAGTAATAAGAAACTGCTTATTTATGTCATAAAAGTATGAAATGCAGGTTCATGTACATGTGGAGGTCAATGAATCAATAACATGCAGGTTCATGTACATGTGCAGTTGAATTATGACGAAACCAATTATGGTTTCATCTTATTTATGATGAAACCAATTATGGTTTCATCATATTTATGATGAAACCAAAATTGGTTCCATCTATCAATGAACATGTATAATATCTCTTATAATTTTTCTTATAGTTGAAATGGGAAGCAATTGCAGGTGGTGAATTGGATTGTGGAGCTGAGTAGAGTCAGCTAGGAGATGTTGTTGCCGCTGCTTTCAGATTGGCAGTGTGCAAGTGTAGTTGCTGGTATTGTTGATATGGTTATTGCAGTGATGGGTTTGATATGGTTATTGCAGTGACAGGGTCTTGTGACGAGTTTCATTTGATGCTGCTAGTAAGCTCCGGTTGCAGCTGAAGTTAATATTATAGAGAAGGTGGTACTGGTGTTGGCTTTGAGTTGGTTCTCTATGAAGAATGGTTTGAGATGATGCTTGAGAATGGTTTTTAAGTACAGTTGCAGGTTGAGAGTGTAAAGAAGAACTGAGATGCCTATGTTGGTGGTGATTATGAACTGCAGCTGGTTATAATCAGAATCCATGGAGGAACTGGTGTTGCTCTGGTTGAATTAATATTGATATTGCAGGTCCAGTTGAAGATCAAACTGAGCCTGAGATGGAGCATTTGTGGTGTTCAGGTATGAGATTGAACTGAAATGGAAGGCAGTAATGCAGTGGGTATGGGATTTGAAGTGAATTTGTAGTTGCAGGTGCAATGAAGTGCTGCAATACAATGAGGAATTTCCTGTAAACCTAGATGGAAAGATATACCAGGTGAAGCTGAGTAATGGGTCTTGAGACATAACTGGTGGTATTGCTGTTGAAGCGCAGAAACCAATTATGGTTTCATCTTATTTATGATGAAACCAAAATCGGTTTCATCGTATTTCAACAATGTATTTCTATCCATGAAGATGTATAATACCTCTTAAAAAATTTCTTGTCGGTGATTTCTCACGAAACCAAGATGAAACTAAAATCGGTTTCATCGTATTTATAATGAAACCAAAATCGGTTTCATCGTATTTATGATGAAACCAAAATTGGTTTCATCGTATTTTTGGGAGGTGGTGGTGGTGGGCGGTCGTGATGCTGGTTTTGGTCGGCGGTGGTCGACCGTGGTGGTGCTGGATGGTAGGGTGGATGGTATTGGTGGTGCAATTACGTAGTATCGGTGGTGGTGGTGGTGGTGGTCGGAGGTGGTGGCGGTGGTGGTCGACAATGGTGGTGCTGGATGGTAGGGTGGCTGGCAGTGGTGGTGCAATTGCGCAGTATCGGTGGCGGTGGCGGCGGCGGCGGCGGAGCGGTGGTGGTCGGTGGCGGCGGTGGTGGTCGGTGGCGGTCGGTGGTGGCGGTCGGTGGTGGCGGCGGTGGTCAGTGGGTGGCGGTGGTCAGTGGTGGCGGCGGCGGGCGGCGGTGGTGGTCAGTGGCGGCGGCGGGCGGCGGTGGTGGTCGGTGGCGGCGGCGGGCGGCGGCGGCGGAGTGGCAGTGGTCGGTGGTGGCGGCGGCGGTGGTGGTCAGTGGCGGCGGTGGTCGGTGGCGGCGGTGGCGGAAGGTGGCGTTGGCGGTGGTCGGAGGTGGGGCGGTGGCGGCGGTGGTCGGAAGTGGTGGCGGTGGTTATTGGTGGCGGCGGTGCTTATTGGTGGTTGTTTATTTCTTGTTGGGGGTGACAATATAATAAGAATTAAAGTGTGGTTGATTTTTGTTTTTGTTGGGGTAATTTAAACTAGAAGGATAATATAGACAGTTTATATTAAATGGGGTTTTTGTGAACAATTTGTTTTGTTGGAGTTTTTGTATATGGATAGTGACACTTTTGGAGTTATAACTCGCGGACCGCAAAAATAAAAATAAAAATGACAGTATTACAATAATTTGATGCTTTTATATGGCTCCTAATTAGAAATTAGTTATAAGCTATATTAACACATTTGATGATATGTACTAATTTTCTTGGAAGTATATCAAAGTTTATAAGGCGTGACATTCTAGTTTTGGGTTGGTATTGCCCCAAGAAAATCGATAGCACCCACTAGCAGTGTGTTCTTTTTATAACGCTTAATTGGAAGTTACAATTACAATATATTAATGTTGTTTTTTTATACTGTGTTGTACTTTCATAAAAAAAAAACTAATGTATTTGTAGATGGTGGATTTTCGACAAGGGATAAAATCGTAAACTCATAATTATACGAATCTCTGATTCAGCAATCAGACGTGAGTATTGAGACACGGGTCTCTCATCGAATTCTCAACGGAGAGTACTTTCTCTCAGAGTACATGTAGATACGTAGTCTCACGACTGTACGACGGCATATCTCATGAATACTGAACACTTTCAGTGATTATTTCTATATAGTATCACGAGATGGACGGCTCCTAGACAACTTGCTCTGCTAGTATAGAGCGATAACGTCTTCAGGAACAAACAACGAGTTTACCCTGACTATATAAAGGATATGACTTACCTACAAGCTCATATAAGGATAATTAATGCTCCTAGACAGCTGGCTCTGCTAGTATAGAGCCACAAAGTTAATTATTCCTAATTAAGATTAATTCTGCCGTGACATTCACTACTGAATTCCCAGAATAATCTATTATTGCTCCTATTCCATGGTCGAATCCACGACTGGTCCCATGGAGTAGCAATAACAATTGCTCCTATTCTATGGTCGAGTACACGACTGGTCCCATGGAATGGCAATAACAATTGTTCTGATTCTATGATCGAATTCACGGCTTGATCTCATAGAATAGCAATAACTATATTATCTCATTACTCCGATTTCATGATCGAATCCACAACTGGTCTCATAAATGGTAATAGATAAATCTTAATTACTCCGATTATATGGTCGAATCTACGATCCCATGGAATGGTAATGCTCACTTTATTATTCTGAATTCGTAGTCGAATCCTCAGCTGGTCCTATGAATTAATAATAAACATCTTATTACTCAGTTTTGTGAATTATTCTCCACTGAATTCCACAATTAGTAATAAATAACCAACAACTGGGCGTCTGAGCTACCTCTAAGTAGGCCTCGATTCAAATGGTGAAAGTGTATTCAACGACGATACACTAACAGTCACCGCACGAACGAGTATTTAAAAATACAACGAAACGATGAACCTATGTAAATGAAAATTCTCTCATTTTATCAAATCTCCTTCGTCCCGAGGAAACTCCTCGGTTTCATGGTATTTTCATAAATTCGTAAAAAATAATATAAAATTAAGGAAAGAAAAGTGGGGCGTGACCATTGGCCAACCGGCCATGCCTTGGTCCCAGCCGGACCCACACCTCACGGTTCCTTATTATTTTATTATTATTTCTCTAATTTCATGAAAACTCCTTGATTTCATGGTATTTTTGCACAAATCATCAAATAATAAAATAAAATAATGAAAACTTGTGGGACCGGGCCCCTAGCCGGCCGGCCATGCCCTAGCCGGTCACACACGCCCCTTTGTTTTATTATTTTATTATTAGTTTTCCTTGAATTCATCAAATTCCTTGATTTCATGGTATTTCTCTCAAATTAGGAAAAATTCCCTCAATTCATCAAAAATACATGAAAAATACACAAAAATTAGGGAAACTCGTGGGACCGGGCCCAAGCCGGTCGGCCATGCCTTCCACGGTCCCACACGCCCTTATTTTTATTATTTTAATATTATTTGCTTCCTTCAACTCATGAAACTCCTTCAATTCATGGAAACTCCCTAAATTCATCAAATTTATCAAAAATTCATGAATTTTCATAAAATCATCAAAATATTATAAAATTAAGGAAAATGCACCACGGGACCGTGGTCACGACCGTCCGACCATGCCTTGACCACGGCGGTCCCACGCCTCCTCGTTCCTTATTTTATAATTATTTTCTATCATCTCATGAAGTTTCCCTCGTTTCAGCAAAACCCTAATTTTGGCATATTTTCTCGAATGGACGCTCAATTTGCACGCCAGAAAATATCAAAATTCTCAGGACTGAGACGCGGATGCCTTGGGGACGCTAGCACGTTATCTTGACCGACCAAGATTAGCTCTTTGGCTCACAGAATCCGGTCCCATCAATTTTCATAGTTTTGACCTAATTTGCACAATTGCACGTATTAGGTCCAAAACTCTTCCAAACACTTTGGATTTTCATGAAGTGATCATCAGGCGGTCATGTGACTACCCAGGGACGGTTTCATGACCCCATGGTCGGTCCCCCACTCCGTCATAATTAATTAGGTTTTCTCACCTAAGGCTCAGACGAGCATTTTCGAATAAATGATTAAACCAGCATTTAATCATTCTTTCACCAATAAATCGTCAACTATTCAGGAGTTCTTTGTATTTGCTCACGTGAGCATATGGACACTATATGGTTGATCCATGGTCCCATGTAGTTGCTCCCTCCTTCGTCCCATGGTTAAACTTCTGACGAACCATGAATTGATCATCAATTGATCAAATTAGGGTTTCTGAATCCAAGGATCATCATTCCAGATTCCAACCTTAATAATTTTACGACGACCTCATGATCATTAATCTTATTAATTATGCTCGGTTCAATAACCAGTACTTTAATTAATATTTTGGTCACGCTGCAAATAATCCATCAGATGAGCAACACTTGCTAAGATGATAAATATTTGCTCAAACCAAGGAATATTGGTTCAACAATCAATATTCAACGATCCATCGAATGAGCAATACTTGATCACTTCATCGTAAGAACTATACCTCTGTATCATGACATGTTCAATTCATGAGTTTCAGAACATCATGTTCAACTCAGCAACTACATGGACTCATCGTCCCATCAAACCACGAAGTCATCAATTGACTAACAAACCACGAGACGTCAATCGTGTCACTTGGGGGGATATCACTTAGGGTTTTGGTCTGGCGGTCTACGACACGTGTGTTCAAACACACGATGGAATGTGATCAAGTCGTGCAATCAGTTGAAGGAATTCACGAGGTAGTGAGTGGAAAATCGACCAAGTCTCCACACGTTGAGCAACTGGTTTCAAACACGATCTCCACTTCCCCACTCCTTGATTCATCAACTGTCACACTTCATGGGATCATGGTGTCTACAATTCCAGCAATATAAATAAGTCTCTGAATCATGATTGAAATAGATACGAAGAGAACATCATCAATCTCACATCTCATCAACAACACGAGATCATCAACTCATCAATTGAGCAACTACTCTCAATTGAGCAATTTTAATCATTCAGAGCTTATCATATTCAGAATTCACACACCCACAATCTTTGATTACCATTGATTCCACACCTTTCTCAGCTTCCCTCCTACAGATCAACCCATCTCCCTCTTTGCGATCGAATTTACTCTGGAACGGTCATTGTCTTGATTTAGGCCGGAGTACTATAGATTGATCTCTCGAATCTAAAGCACCCCCTTTGCAGCGGTGCATCTGTGTGAGGTTTAACATTTCGCTAGGTTCGAGGAGTCTTCTCCGTACGGTCGTCTCCTCAACTCCTTAAAAACCTGCAAATCGTTTTTCCCCATCTACAACATTATGGATGAACAAAAGATTTTGACAAAACCTTTTGACTGAATTTATAAACCGTAAGATCGTATATATCCGACGGTTCACATTTTTGATGATTTATCACCCAATTTAATCGTAAGTTGTGTTTGGTTTGAATTGAACTTAACTGTTAGAGCATTGCTCGGTCGAACTCGCATGCGTTGCTATCTCCAGCATGTTTGTCCATGTTAGTGATCAAAACTATAAATCTTGATTTCTAGCCTATTTAGATGTCTCGGACTAGGACATAGATTGTGTAGTTGAGCTTAAACTTCACGGTGTTCATCATTTGAAGACGAAGAACTACTAAGGGGGAGCTTGTGGAACTTCATCGATAAAATGTATGTGGATACTTAAACTCATCTATCACTAGGAAAGTCTATTTATACACTATCTCTTATATTGAGACATAAGTCGTGTTTACGATATAGTTTTCTATTATACACATTTGAGATTTCGAGCTGAGTTTATCTCGCTTACATATTTCTCGAAATATGTGTTGGAAAGCTTTCGCTTTAACCATGTTCATCTTTACTCGTGACGAAAGTCATGTTGACATTTCAATAACTTGAAAATTTCTTTGATGCTAACAGTGTGTGAAAACGGCTACTGTCATCCTCTAAGAAAGTTTCAATGATTGAAATGAAGAGTTGAGATTATGTAACCATATTTAGATATAAGCATATATAGTTTGTTCTCACATTAGTGTATAAATCCGTAAACCGAGAACCAAGAGTATGCATATGTGTGTATACGAAATTGGTGAAGGAGACAGGTTAAGTATGCGTACCCGTACACATACTGGCGGAAGTTTTCCAACCGAAAAATTCTGTTGAGTTTGGGAATTAACAAGCTCTTAACCAGTCACCTTAAGTATGCGTACCCGCACTTAATCATGCAGGTATACTTGTTGGCAAAATGTTTCTCTGATTTTCTATGCTAACCTTTTATCGCTATTAACTAGATAATCATCATGCATAAAAATTTCTACTTAAGTATTTGTACTTTGTCTTTGACAAATCATGTTTCTTTTGTCGAAAAATTGCTGCTCTAACTCTAAGAATTTTTTTCCTGTATGTATACAATTTTTATCGAGTTAAGTTTGTGAGTTTTCTCACATAGGCATACATTATCGTTGTATTGTCATGTTAATTGAGTACTTCTCTTTTCGAGTTGCTTTTTGTGTAATGGGTCAAGCTCGTGTTCGTACGGGTATCCTTGTTGCTTGTCACGAAACGAATTTGGAAACCCTAATCTCGGGGTTTTTGTGAAACCATTTAAATATCAAAACCTTATGTTGAAAAGTACGCATACTCCAGGATACTTTTTCTGTCAAGAATGGCTTCACCTTCACGAACTTGTTATTTTCCAAGAGGCTTTCTTGACAAGGGTTTTGGTCTCTCACTCGAGGAGAAGGAAAAAGGAACTCTTGAGGAAATTGATGACACATCTTCTCAATCTCCTAATGTTTTGTCATATATTGAGGATGATGAAGAGATTTCTAATGAAGTTGTTCAAAACTTTATCAATAAGCTTAACGATGCAAAACTGTTGCTTGTTAATACTCTAAAAGAGCTAGATGGGTTAAGAACTGAATTGATAAAGGTCAACACCGATCTTGATCTAATGAAGACACGACTTAAGGATCGTTTCAAAACCGTGTCTAAAGATACTGTCAATTCTATCTGTCACAAGTTTGAAGGTTTTGGAACCAGTGAAACTTCCGAATCAAAACGCTGATTATCGCTTGTGATTTCTCTTTGTTTTTAGAGTTGTTTTTGATGATCATGTCTAAGTTTTTGATTTTGTCTAGTAAATCTTTTTATGAGAATTTTATTCTTGTTTTTGGTTAGAAGAATAACTAGGGTTTGGAATAGCCATTATTGTGAGTACACATAGCTATTTCCAACGATTTTCATCTTCATGTTTTTAGATTTATTTATTTATTTAAATTCAAAGTTTTTTTGAAGATGATTTTGGCAGTTTTAATCTTTATGATTTTACATTGCAAATTGTTATGGGATATGTTGTTTACGTCCGTGAACCTGTGACTGTCCCATACTTGTTCAAAAGTTATCTCTATTATGTCGATATGAATGTGTTGATAAAAGATAGAATGACCTTTTGACAAACAAAAGTTAAAGCCTTTTATGTCATTATTTTGATGGAAGAAAGGATGAACTTTTGTTCACAATGATTAAATCTATTATATGTCATTGTGCAAATAGTGATGAGAAATAGAATGAATCCTTGTTTATTCCGCAGTATTGGTCAATCTCCGATCCACATTTTGTGTATGTACTGTGTTGCTCCATAAGTTTTTTTTTATGATTGAGCATAATCAATTGAATTGATCATTCTCGTGGTTGATTTAATTGTGTATCTCCGTAAGTTCTCTTATGTCGAGCATGGCCAATTGAATTAATCATCTTCTTGTGGTTAATTCAATTGAAATTTTGGATACAAATTCATGTTTTTCATGTGATTTGGTTATATCCAAAGAAATCCTTCTTTTCTTGTGAAAGTAAGGTCGCCTTTGTTGTTCTTTCGGGAATGACATTTTATGGGGGAGAGTTCTTTTGAACTTGTGCTTAATTTATATATCTGTGTGGGGAGTGCGGTTGTGGAATATTCTAGGGGTTATCTTGTATCTTTATAAACTCCTTGATGAATGCATTTAGCTTCGACTATATGATTGCATCTAAATTTGTTGGTATGTTATTCCCTTTTGGTCATGAAGTATCTCTATGAAAATTTCATTAGGATCCCACTAATTTTCGCACCTTTGCCAATTTTATTGACAAATAGGGGGAGAATTAATGTGTAGTTCACACTACAAATACATATGGTTTACGGATCATTATGTAAGGGGGAGTGGTTTTCATGTTGAGATGAAGTATTGACTAAGGGGGAGTGATACATATCACCATAATATTGTTTTCAAAGTTGTGATACAATTGAACTTTGATGTTGTATAATAATACCATGACACTGTATAACAATGATTGAGAGCATTTGTTTTCTCATTGTTAGCGCTACGGATCCTCAACAACGATGATGCTAAACTTACAACCTTTGGAATCATTGGAGTACTTGGAAGTGACGAAGATTTCAAGTCGTGTTGAAGATGCTAAGGAGATCAAGCATGTGGATGAGAAGCTACAATTTTATCTATTTTTGTAATCCATATGTATTGATAGTTTTGTCACTAAAATTGACAAAGGGGGAGATTGTTAGAGCATTGCTCGGTCGAACTCGCATGCGTTTCTATCTCAAGCATGTTTGTCAATGTTAGTGATCAAAACTATAAGTCTTGATTTATAGCTATTTAGATGTCTCAGACTAGGACATAGGTTGTGTAGTTGAGCTTAGACTTCACGATGTTCATCATTTGAAGACGAAGAACTACTAAGGGGAGATTTTGGAACTTCATAGACAAAAGGTATGTGGAGACTTAAACTCATCTATCACTAGGAAAGTCTATTTCTACTCTATCTCCTATATTGAGACATAAGTCGTGTTTACGATATAGTTTTCTATTATACACATTTGAGATTTCGATCTGAGTTTATGTCACATACATATTTCTCGAAATATGGGTTGGCAAGCTTTCGCTTTAGCCATGTTCATCTTTACTCGTGAAGAAAGTCATGTTGACATTTCAATAACTTGAAAATTTCTTTGATGCTAATAGTGTGTGAAAACGACTATTCTCATCCTCTAAGAAAGTTTCAATGATTGAAATGAAGAGTTGAGATTATATAGTGTGTTCGCATATAAGCATATATAGTGTGTTCGAACATTAGTGTATAAATCCATAAACCAGGAACTAAGAGTATGCATATGTGTGTATACGAAATTGGTGAAGGAGACAGGTTAAGTATTCATACCCGTACGCATACTGGCGGAAGTTTTCCAACCGAAAAATTCTGCTGACTTTGGTAATTAACAAGCTCTTAACAAGTCACCTTAACTATGCGTACCCGTACGCATACTGGCGGAAGTTTTTCGAACCGAAAATTTCTGTTGAGTTTGGAAACTAAACCAACTCAAATCTGGTTTCTTAAGTACGCATACCCGTACGCATACTTAAGCTGGTTACTTAATCAAATCGGTCAGTTCATGAAATTAAACATTTAAATTATAAGGAATGCAATCTTTGCAAACCGTGGATATAATGTTCATGATTGATTCAAGTGAATCAAACCGATTTTGTTTCGATTGTGTTTTCCATACAATTGAACAACTCTTTAACTAGTTTTATTTGAGTCATTTGAACTAGTTATGGTTAAGATGAATAAGGTTGATATGATAGTAATCATATGGCTAACCTCGGTTAACTATTTATGAACCAACATGGTGTACACGTTTGGGTACGGTTACATAAACCTAAATAAGGGTACATTTTATTTGTGTGTAACAAGCTAAGTTCGATCTAACAGTTGAAAGATATTAGCTTGAATCTAATCAGGTTTTCATCTAATGGTGAATATTGAATGCTTTGTTACTAGCTAACACTGATTGCAAACCCTGATTTGAAAACTATATAAAGGAGAACTCTAGCAACTGGGAAACCTAATCCCCACGCCTCTTGTGTGATACTAGTTGCATAGCTAGAGTCGATTCTCCTTTAACCTTAGGTTTCTTTTCGAGACCCTGTAGGTTAACGACTTAAATACTTCATTGGGATTGTGAACCAGACCGAACTACTTCTCTTGTAGTTAAGTTATCTGATCTTTCTATTTCTATCGTACGAGTACAATTGTAAAATTGGCTTGAGATTTATATCTCCGATACGCAAGATAAAAAGTAATCACAAACATCTTCGTCTCATCGTTTGTGATTCCACAATATCTTGTTTCGCTAGTCGATTAAGATTATTGTGAGGTGATTGATAATACTAGGCTGTTCTTCAGAAATATAAGGTCGGATTATCAATTGGTTCATGTTCACCTTGATTTATTAAAAAACGGAACAAAAACTCTTGGGTATTTCTGTGGGAGACAGATTTATTCAATCATATAGACTTTTTTGTGTGAGACAGATTTGTTTATCAAGTCTTCGAATATGGGTCGTAGCAACTCTTGGTTGTGGGTGAGATCAACTAAGGAATCAAGTGCGTAGTATCCTGCTGGGATCAGAGACGTAAGGAGCGCAATTGTACCTTGAATCAGTGTGAGATTGATTAGGGTCCAACTACAGTCCAGTCCGAAGTTAATTGGTAGTAGGCTAGCGCCTGTAGCGGCTTAATACAGTGTGGTGTTCAATCTGGACTAGGTCCCGAGGTTTTTATGCATTTGCGGTTTCCTCGTTAACAAAATTCTGGTGTCTGTGTTATTTCTTTTCCGCATTAATATTTTGTTATATAATTGAAATATCACAGGTTATGCGTTAAGATCAATCAATTAGAATATCCAACCTTTGGTTGTTGATTTACATTGATTGACACTTGAACATTGGTCTTTGGTACCGTTCAAGTAACTCCTCTTATATTCAATACGGCTCGCAGATTTCTATTTGCTGATTTCGGATTGAATTAAGAGTTAGAGATATTAAACTCTTTGATATATTTTATTCTAGATTGAGTCTGACTGTCTAGTTGATTCTCTAGAAAGTGTATTGGAGTAATTCATCTCAGATTGCCAAACGAATTGTTGGGTGTGGTTGTTAGACCTCATTAACCATAACAGTCGTGCATAAATACGAAAAGACATTCATATCATAACATAATGGGAAAGTTTCAGTTATGTTTGATCGACAATTCATTATATTCATGGTCAACGTGATCTATTTTGATGGATGTGATGTATGATCATGATAAGAGATAGCGTGATATATTTTGATGGATGAGATGCTAACAACGTTCAAAAAATGTGATTTTGGCTTTCTGATCCTCTAACTAAATCTAAGGTCAATTTTTCTTTCTGCTGCTTTATTTTTAACTAGGAGAAGACGAAGTTCTCAGTCCACATGGTAGAGTCATACATCATGAATCATGATTTTATAATTTAGATTCATAATTGTATCAGCGATCATGAATGGTAAACATGGCCTAAAAAAGCTTATTTAAGCAGATTATCGTATTCATAACGAAAAAACACATAAAAATTTGAATACAAATTAAACTTGAATCATCATATACCAAAACATAAATAGATATGAATCAGAAAGAGATATACAGAAGATTATGATATTAGGCCTAGTCTACATTCATGAATTTGCTCACAGCCAAACACAAACGAAAACGAATTATGTGCCACATTATTAAAATCATTGGTCATTAGATAAATACAAGACGAAAGACTACTCAAGGAACTGGTGGATCTTCATAGACTAAAAGGTATGTGGAGACTTGAACTTATCTGTCACTCAAAAGTCTATCTACTCTATCTCCTATTCTTGAGACAAAAGTCGTTTTGATATATAGACTTTCATTATACACATTTGTTATTTCGAGCCGAGTGTAACTCGCCTATCTATTTGTCGAAATATGTGTTGGTAAGATTTCGCTTTAGCCAAATTCATCTTTACCTAGTGACGAATGTCATGTTATGTTTCAATCACTTTGGAAATTGCTCTGACGAAAAATGTTTTGTGAATAACGGCTATATAACGTCCTCTGAAAATGTTTCAATGATTGAAATGAGAGTTTAGATTACATAACCATTGGCAGGATATAAGCATTGTTGTGGAAACACATATATGTATAAGTCCTTATTCCTTGAACCAAAGTTTGCGAACTTTGTTGATCAAGAGAAACGGAATGTGGCGTGAGCTCAGTCCGCGAACTGGCGGAAGTTCTCGACCCGAGAATTTCTGCTGGAGTTTGTGAACTCCTTCCGTGAGCTTAAGTCCGCGAACCCAGTCCGCGAACTTGAGCAGGTTATATCTAAAATCGGTTGTTCTTGAACTCATGTTTATATAAACTAAGGAATGCTTTTGCAAACCGTGGCTATAAAGTTCATGAACTGATTTGAGTGAATCAAACCGTTTTTGCTTCGATTGTGTCTTGTGTAGTTACATAAGATCTAAGCAATTGAACTCTCTATCTAGTTCAATTGAGTCATTTGAACTAGTTATGGTGAATAAGAATACGATGGATATGAAAGTGATCATATGGCTAACCATTTGGTTAACTATTGTTGAACCAACAAATGTTAATGTTTGGGAACGACTACATAAACCCAAAATTGGAAATTTCGGTTTGTGTATAACAAGCTAAGTTTTTGATCCAACGGTTGAGAAATATTAGCTTGAATCTAATCAGGTTTTCATCTAACGGTGAATATTGAATGCTTTGTTACCTAGCTAACATTGATTGCAAACCCTGATTTGAAAGACTATATAAAGGAGAACT
This sequence comes from Papaver somniferum, assembly GCF_003573695.1. Lineage (NCBI taxonomy): Eukaryota > Viridiplantae > Streptophyta > Magnoliopsida > Ranunculales > Papaveraceae > Papaver > Papaver somniferum. Next base: position 25,040,213 of record NC_039362.1, read on the forward strand.
CTAGCAACTGGGAAACCTAATCCCCACACCTTACATGTGATACTAGTTGCATAGGTAGAGTCGATTCTCCTTTAACCTTTGGTTTCTTCTTCTAAAACCAGGTTAACGACTTAAAGACTTCATTGGGATTGTGAAGCCAGACCGATACTACTTTTTTTGTAGGTGTGTGATTTGATCTTGCATCTTCTATCATTACGAGTACAATTGTAATAATTGGCTTGAGATTTATATCTCCGATAGGCAAGATAGAAAAGTAATCACAAACACTTCGTCTCATCGTTTGTGATTCCACGATATTTTTTTTCGCTGCGTCGATTAGGATTATTGTGAGGTGATTGATAATACTAGGCTGTTCTTCGGGAATATAAGTCTGGTTTATCAATTGGTTCATGTTCACCTTGATTTATCAAAAGACGGAACAAAACTCGTAGGTATATTCGTGGGAGACAGATTTATCTATTACCGTAGACTTTTCTGTGTGATACAGATTTGTTTATTTAATTCTTCGAATTTGCGTCGTAGCAACTCTTAGTTGTGGGTGAGATCAACTAAGGGAATCAAGTACGTAACATCCTGCTGGGATCAGAGACGTAGGAGCATAACTGTACCTTGGGTCAGCGTGAGATTGATTGGGGTTCAACTACAGTCCAGACCGAAGTTAGTTTGGGGTAGGCTAGTGTCTGTAGCGGCTTAATACAGTGTGTGTTCAATCTGGACTAGGTCCTGGGGTTTTTCTGCATTTGTGGTTTTCTCGTTAACAAAATTCTGGTGTCTGTGTTATTTCTTTTCCGCATTATAATTTGTTATATAATTGAAATATCATAGGTTGTGCGTTGTTCAATCAATTAGAATATCCGACCTTTTGGTTGTTGTTTAAATTTATTGACACTTGGATATTGGTCTTTGGTACCATCCAAGTTATCTCTCTAGTATTTGATAAATACTCGCAGATTTCTATTTGCTTGAGTATATATCAAATCGAGAGATAGAGATATAAACTCTTTGATATACTTTTTATCTAGATTGAGTCTGACTGTCTAGTTGATTCTCTAGAAAGTATATTGGAGTTTGTCCATACAGATTTCTAATCGAATTGTTGGGTGTGGTTGTTGTACCCCCACTTTTTCAGGTTGCACATCCACTACTCTTTTACTCTTGTTAAGCGTCCGATCATCCTGACACTGGATCACAATGGGTATGTTGCACACCGCATGTTGTAGACCGCCAGAGCAATACCCTAGTGAACATCCCCCGTTTGTGACTTTATTGATGTCTTGAGTGTTTTGGTAGAGAATACTAATTTGATGTGAAGTCGGAGGTGATCTGCATGACAAGGTTGACCTGCATGATTCTTCACACCTAACCGATGAGGTTGATAAGTTGTGAGAGTTCATCTGTGGAAGTCAGTGTTGACATGCTTGGATGGACACGTGATGTTGAATGTGACTGTTGAGTAAGTCAATCACTGCTTTTCATGTTATCAACGAGAGGTGATGGGTGGTCATGAAAGAGTGGAGAAAAAGATATATGAGTATGGAAGTAGTCACTATATGTAGCAGGACATGTGGTCTCATAGTCGCATTAACACACCTCTTGAATGAAAGTGTGAATGGAAATTTATGTTAATGTATGAAGAAATTCGTGAAATTTCGTAGTTAGAAAATTCAGATCTAAGACCCTTCACTAAAACGGTTGTGGATTCTTCATATAAACTCAGATTTTAATGGCTGACCCACCATTCTGATCATAAGAGAATTTCTTATCTTTCTTCGCGATTTTTTTTAGGTTTTGAGCCCATTTAGGAGGTGAAAACTTTTTGACAGTAAAAACTCAGGAAGAATTCAGGAGGAATTCTGTCATTTTTCAGCAATGACCTAACTCGCTCTTTAAGCGATATATTTTAGCTCGTCCATCTGATTGATGTGATTTTCTAGTATGTTATACTAGACATCCATACGAAAATTTTGGCATATGTGTCATACTAAAATATTATACCAATTGCTCCCAACTATTCGGCTATCCTTGGGTGACCTTTTGGATGTCGTCTGCCCAAGTTGAAGAGATTTGATTGGTCGGAAGGGAAGGAGGGATGTCCGACCAAGTTGAAGAGATATGATTGGTCAGACATGTGAATTGGGAGGCCAACCAAGTTGGATGGTTATAAATAACACGTCCGACCAGGTTAGAGAGCTGTGATTGATCAATCACTGTGAACACATCACGTCAGCTTCGAGCGTTCTGATTGGCCGAAGTAAAAAAGGGGTGACAGGCCAACTCCATGAGACTCGATTGGTCGATCATGGAAGGTGAGAGGCCGGTTAAGTTGGTCGGCAAAGTTGGGTGGTCGAAACCAATCCGTGGCTAGCAGTCACGGCTAACCATAATTCCAATAATGTTTGTTCTCAACCATAGTTAGGGTTTTATGGCAACCAATCATGAGAGGTCTTTCACGCCAAATTGATCAGAAATAGAAAAATTCATGTCTTCATATGAAATTGAGTAAAATTAAAGAATTTTATGTTTTTAAGAGTTCAATCTTGTCCCTTTCGTTTGAATTCTGTAAAATAACCATTTTACCCCTTGTCCAAAACTTGATGAATATGACTTTTTTTACGTTAGATTGTAAAATGATAGTTTTCCCCGGTAATGAAAAATTATCATTTTACCCATGGTATGAAAAGTCACACAAAATGACTGTTTTACCCTTTGTCAAAAATCCACCATCAACAATACTATATAAATATTTTGAAACTGCTAATTTCAGAATTAGCAACACATCACAACTTTAGAGTAATGTTTTTAGGGGAACTTTTAAGACATTTATTTTATTAAAAATGATTGTCGAATTGTGTCTTTAAAATCATAAAGCAACCCTCACATAAACAGTGGGTCGTATAATCTTCGTGCCTCCTGTAAAAAGTTAACATATTAACGAAAAATATAACTTTACCGATAGAACTTCCAGCAATATATCCCACAAGAGACAGGAAATAGGAACCTGCATTACATTGCACCTACCCCAACGTTAAGAACGCTTCCAAAGGCTACTGGATTGGCACTCGGGATTCGTTGCAAATTTAACCGAGGTAACTTTAGCATTTCCCTATATGTGACGAGGGAGGATCCGTGGAAAATCTTATGTGTACACTATCTGTTAGAGCATGCTCGGTCGAACTCGCATGCGTTGCTATCTCAAGCATGTTTGTCAATGTTAGTGATCAAAACTATAAGTCTTGATTTATAGCCTATTTATAGATGTCTCGGACTAGGACATAAATAGTGTAGTTGAGCTTAGATTTCTCGGCGTTCATTATTTGAAGATGAAGAACTACTAAGGGGAGCTTGTGGAACTTCATCGACAAAAGGTATGTGGAGACTTAAACTCATCTATCACTTGGAATGTCTATTTCTACTTTATCTCCTATATTGAGACATAAGTCTTATTACGATATAGTTTTCTACTATACACATTTGAGATTTCGAGCTAAGTATATCTCGCTTACATATTTCTCGAAATATGTGTTGGCAAGCTTTCGCTTTAGCCATGTTCATCTTTACGTGTAACGAAAGTCATGTTGACATTGCAATATCTTGAAAATTGCTTTGATGCTAATACTGTATGAAAACGGCTATTGTCATTATAGAAGAATGTTTCAATGATTGAAATGTAGAGTTGATAATGTAACCATCTTTTGATATAAGCATATATAGTGTGTTCGCACATTAGTGTATCAATCCATAAACCGGGAGCCATGTGTATGCATATGTGTGTATACGAAATTGGTGAAGAAGACAAGATAAGTATGCGTACCCGTACGCATACTAGCGGAAGTTTTCGAACCGAAAATATCTGCTGGGTTTGGGAATCACAAACTCCTAAACTAGTCACCTTAAGTATGCGTACCCGTACGCATATTGGCGGAAGTTTTCGAACCGAGAATTTCTGCTGAGTTTGGAAACTTAACAAACTCAAAATCTGATTGCTTAAGTACGCATATAAGTACGATTTATCAATTGGTTCTTGTTCACCTTGATTTATCAAAAGACGGAACAAAAACTCGTAGGTATTTCTATGGGAGACAGATTTATCTATTCATATAGACTTTCTGTGTGATACGGATTTGTTTATCAAGTCTTCGAATTTGGGTCGTAGCAACTCTTGGTTGTGGGTGAGATCAACTAAGAGAATCAAGTGCGTGGTATCCTGCTGGGATCAAAGACGTAAGGAGCACAACTGTACCTTGAATCAGTGTGAGATTGATTAGGGTCCAACTACAGTCCAGTCCGAAGTTAATTGGCAGTAGGCTAGTGTCTGTAGCGGATTAATACAGTGTGGTGTTCAATCTGGACTAGGTCCCGGGGTTTTTCTGCATTTGCGGTTTCCTCGTTAACAAAATTCTGGTGTCTGTGTTATTTCTTTTCCGCATTATATTTTGTTATATAATTGAAATATCACAGGTTATGCGTTAAGATCAATCAATTAGAATATCCAACCTTGGGTTGTTGATTTACATTGATTGACACTTCAACATTGGTCTTTGGTACCATTCAAGTATTTCCTCTTATATTCAATCGGGCTCGCAGATTTTTATTTGCTGATTGCGGATTGAATTAAGAGTTAGAGATATTAAACTCTTTGATATACTTTATTCTAGATTGAGTCTGACTGTCTAGTTGATTCTCTAGAAAGTGTATTGGAATAAGTCCTCTTAGATTTCCAAACGAATTGTTGGGTGTGGTTGTTAGACCCCCGCATTTTTCACTATCCATACAAGGTTGAATTAATTTTTCTTTCCAAATGATATCGAATTTGAACCCACTATTTTTATTATTTGTTCCTCTTATCAAACCTTAGATTCCTACCAAAAATGATCACAATTCGATATACTAAACCTCGTCATCTACCGATTTTGATTTTGACCCTTAATTTTCAAAATGGTAGTGGAGCGGATTCACATTCTGCCAAAAGAAACAATACTTGTACGTTTGTCGTTCCGAATGTACCAAACCTCATCATTATACACATACGTATACTATTCCGAATTACTACCAAATCACGAATCGTTAATCGAGTAGTGGACCGGACTCACATTCTTCCAAAACAAATAATACACGTATGCTTGTCGTTCCGTACGTTTCTCGAATTCCGAATTACTACTAGGCTACGAACTTCTCCGATCTTAAATGTTTCACCTTATGGATCGAAGCCAATAGGCAACAGTTTGGGTTAGGATTACCTAACCTAAGCTCAAATTCAATAGGTTGACAATGACATTAAGTATTAACTTATTTAGCACCAAATAGTCATTATAATTTTGTTAAAATTATCTATAAATTAATATGTATCTATCTATCTAATCTAATCATATGAAATTCCAAATTCAAAGTTGAAAAAGTATGATTCTCTAATCCTTACGTGCACATAATGTATTGTTGTCTTAGGTAAGCTAAACCATTTTCTTGTGTTGATAATTTAAGCCCAGTCATCCTGCTGATCCGGATCCAATAATTCTATAATCAATATTCCGTTTGTCTTTTTTTATTTGTCCTGATTTCTATTTTGGTCCGTCTTTTTTATCTGCATGTTCTGTTTATACACATATGTCTCCCTTAAACTATCAAATGTACCATTTATTTTTTATAATCATAATATCATTTTTAATATAAACTTAATTCAAAATCTTAAAATATTATCATCATATATAAGAAAAAAATATATTCAATATTTTGTATTAATCATCATTCCGTTTTTAAGTAAAAACATTTATGGATGGTTATAAAATTCCTAATAAAACTCATATTTATTCGTGGATTCCATAATAAAAGCAATATAAGTTTGATTTTATTTTCTTAAAAGATTTCTTAAAATAATAACACTATCCAATTTACTAAAATGTTTAATACATTAATTTTAGTTCTGGTAATAACATTAAATAGGGCTAGTCAAAGGTTAGTCATGACATTTTATAGGATTTCCTTAATATTTTGACAAAGTCAATTAGGACTGTTAATTAAAGACGAAGGGAATATAATATTGAAATTAGTTTCTAATCTACAAAATAATTTTTTTCTTTGAAATATGGTATTTATTAAGATTAAGACGAAATTACGTCGGGTATGGTGTACCACAAAGTTAGCCATTATAATAGAACTAATACATGGGGGCATTTTATGGTTGCGGATTGTTGTTGATAGATGTCTTTGTGAGCTGTCGTCCGTTGTTCGATTTCCCAATCCGCCTGCTGCTTGATTTCCTTCCATGTATCGCGTTTTATGGTGCAATGCGGAATTTGGGCCAATCTAAGCTTGATTTTGGCTATCATATTGATCAGATACCAAAGTGTTTCAGTGGTCGAGGTTAGAAATCCCAATAGATTTTCAGAGTTCATTTCGGACTGCACCTTCGGTCAATCTCAATTTGTTGTCGTTTTTGACGCGATAAGCATGACCTAAGTTTCGGCTATGAGGGAGATAGTTATACCCATAGGTTGGAAAATCGCTAATATTGTGATAATATCGTTGTTCCTTCATATAATTACCGCTCATGCTAATCCCGGGTGTCCTCTTGCTTCCCCATCTTTGTTGATTTTAAGCCAGTCTAAGTGGGATTTGATCCATCCCACTAAGATTTTAGCTGAATTTGAAGTCCTACATGCAGGGTCTGTAGATGGATGCATTCTAGGTAGTACCGGTGGGAGGTTTGTTGAGCCCGTGTGTATTCATGTTGAAGTTTGATAGTCATTTGCTTTATGTTTGTCAGATTTGGTAACTAACAGTTATGTATGACATTGTTCGTTGATACCCACAAGGACGAAAGAAGAAAGCAAAAAGCTGTAGTGACTTCGTTATGAGATTTTGTTTGAAAGAGTTGGATTGTAGTTATAGTTGTTTGAGGGTTTAAGAAGGTGGATACTTTTTGGGGGTGTTTTGGGTAGTAGATACATGTGGAAGCAGGAGGTTCGCGAGACAATTGACAAAGACATAATACAAGGGAGCATTATTTAATGCAAGGGAGCATTATTTAAAAGCTTTAGGTTTAGTGTAGTGGACGTCCAACATTCAGCTTTCAACGGAAAAAGTGTTTCCTATTCCCCTGGTTCCACCGAGCATCCAACGGTTTTGTTGGGTGCGATTTGAATCAACACAGGGAGGGAAAATGGTTTGGCGTCCCAGAAATGTCAAGAACGCCAAACCATTTGGCATTTTCAATCTTAGCCATCAAATCTTATCTTAGATATTGAAATCTAACGGTTATGTTAAAAACGCCAAACTATTACCCATTTTTAATCTCAGCCATCATATTATCTTTAAATTTTAAATATCTGGTGGCTGTAATCTTTTGATGCCAAAATGGTTGGCGTTTTGTTCATTCAACTTTGAATCAAGATAAATTTAGTCGTTGATTCAAGGTGAGGTGGCAAACCTTAAATCTATACCCAGTGTTAGGCTAACCCCTATGGGCTAGATTGGAGTGCTAGATTGGCCAAAAAGTGTTGCAAATCAAAAAATAAGTGTTGGAAAAAAGTTAACAGTGATAGTTGATAGTTCTCTCTCCTACCGGGTGCTCGCAGTCCAACTATCAGCGAGATTGAAACGTTGAACCGTTCGGCGCTCAAAAAGTGGTCTAAACGCTGAACCGTTCAGCGCTAGGAGAAAATTTTCTGATCTAACGGCTGAGATTTAAAGCGCCGAACGGTTCGGCGTTATATGGTGATCCCGCTGCTAATCTAGCTGCTAGATTAGCCATCCCATAAGACTTAGGAGGTTGCCCATGCTGACGTGGATGGCCAATCTAGCAGCTAGATATCTAGTCCATAAGACTAAGCCTTATAGAGCAAGTAAGCTAGAAAAAATTGGACTTTAAATTATAAATATTAACCTTTATAGGTATCTTTAAGGGCAAGTAAGAAATCATCGTATTAACTAGGGTGTCCGAGATAGTATCCATCACAAGGTAATAAAAAATCATACCATTACAACATTTTGATGTTTTTTTTAAATGGCTTCTTACTAGAGATTAGTTACAAGCTACATTGACATATTTGATTATTTCCAGCTCTTGTGATTTTTCCATGGCCGGTAACTGGGTATTAATTTGGTTGGTGGTGTATCAAGCTCTTTATTGGTACAACCCATTAGCAGCGTGTTTCTTCTTTTATAGCGCTTTATTGGAGATTATATATTGATCTTGTGTTGTAATTTCTTAAAAAATGAGGCATTTAATTGTATATAACGTTATGATTTATTAGTTCAAATTTCAATTTGCAAGATATATACGACATAAATACATATGAATACTTCGACACTACATAGAAAACTATCGCAAGAGTAACTTTTTCAAAAGCATTTTTGAGAAATTTATTTTATGAAAAATGATTGAAAAACTGCACCTTTAAACGTCACAAAACCGACACTCACATGAATATTATATATGATTTTCAAGTGAAACCCAGTGTTCTACAAAAGAAAACTTAAATCGAGGATTTTAGCATCTTTGAGGAGTTTTTGCAATATCAATCTTGTAACACTTAACCAACCATCAAACGGTCTGACGGTTGGCATAATTCCCACTGGGGAGTTAGGGGTTCGAATCCCGTAATTATCAGAAACAATAGGAGTTAAGGATATAGTCCAAGACCACTGTTCCAAACCATCAAAAAAAATATATAAAATATCTTGCAATATTTACTTTGTAGCCCCCGTATAAAGCCTAACATGTAATCGGTATGCAGCATATTGTTCCATACTAGATGACTGCTTCAGCAGTGCTGGGACGACCAAAGTTTTTATGACGCAATTTGTAGCATGTTTTGCAACAATATCTGTAACAGTAATTTTATATCATTTATAAGCATTATACTCGTGCAACACTTATATTGTAACAATTTTGTAACATATTTTGTGACATTTTTGTAACAGTTTTAGATCTGATGGCCGAAATTTGTTGGAAATCAACGATCAAGATTAAAATCAAAAATTTAGGTGACGGTTTTTTGACCATTTTCATGCCGTATTAGCCATCAATCGGGTCGACTTCCATTTGTTTTCATCGTTCCTGATCGTAGTCGGGAACGATAGCTTTCCGATTGTTGACTCAATTTCGAGAAAAAACAACCAACACCCGTTCAATTGAATCGATTAATAATGAAGAAAAAAAACGTCGCAAACAAGGTATTTTTAGGCCCCATAATGAGAATATAGAAGGGACTCTCTTGGGTCTTCCCGATTAGCCCTCCTCCGCCGGGAATCCTACTTTCATCACGGGCTATGCTTATAAACAATATATCACTGTGATTAAAATATTTTGGATGAATAGTCAAAGTTTGGTACTTTCATCCTTTTCTTCTTCCGATCAACGAGAACAATATTTTTTTGGGTTATCTCATCATATTTATTAATGTAGCTATCGCATGTGCAATGGATCAAGACACAGTGAGGAGGAAAGTAGTCAAATATATGACTTTGAACGCACCATTATGTCATATATATGTGACCTACCAAAAAACAAAAACAGAAAAGAAAACAAATTAAAATTGAGGGCACATGCCATACCTGACAACCTAAAGTCAAAGTTCAGTTACGGTTCCAAAACCTATAAGCAGAAGAAGAGATGGATGATGGAGCCACCAGAGAAAAGAAGAGACCAAATTGTCAACACAACCAATTGTTCGTTTCACCGGAGACAAGAAGAAAAGTGCATCTACCCGAGCGCGGTTTATTTATTAATATGAAGATTAAGAAGTGGCCGGTAGGCCAATTTTGATGAGAAAGAACAAGTAGTACTCATTCACCGACTATATGGTCACGAACTTTTCAATCACCAGTTCATTTCTCTTTTAATGCCCTAATTGTGACGTTATGTGGATGTTGTAAACATTTAATAAACTGTGACATTACGTGTAATGCCATTCATTTAAGAGGCATATTCACGCGAAGCTTATGTATTTTGCTTCTTAACAGTAGATGAGAAAATTCTATTGATGTGTGCATGCATGCCTTTGTGGGATCAACTCTCTCCACGGAAAACTTGTTTTAGAGATGTATGAAAATTTTGAGATGGAGGGACAAACCCCTCCATACCTACACCAAATCTATTTTGAATTACTAAGACTGCTCATGGGCCATGATAACAAAATAGACAACAAGAGATCAATGATGTATGTAAACAGCCAAGATTTTTTTTAAGGGGCGCTAAGAGCAACTGCAGTGGACGACTAAATCCAAATTTTTAGTCGAGTGGGCTGGCGTAGTGGGACGGATCATCGATCAAAATTTGATCAAAGAGTAAAACTCAGACCAAATTTGGTCGGCGATCAAGACCAAACCCAAATATAGTCGAGCGGTCGTATAGTTCACGCCCCACCACCAGGCGGTTATATAATCTACGTCCCACATCAGGCGTACGTAAAGTCCTCGCACCACACCATGCGTACGTAAAGTCTAAGCTCCACATGGGGTGTACGCAAAGTCTACGCCCCATTTTTTTTTTTTTTAATTTTATATGGGGCGGGCATTATACCCCGCCCCATCCTTTGTTTTCCAAAACAATTTTAGTGGGGCGGGCTTTATACCTCCGCCCCACTTCTTTCTTTTTTTTTCTTTTTTTTTTCAGAATCTCCCCAATCAGGCGGACGTATAGCCCACACCCCACACCAGGCGAATATATAGTGTACGACTCGATCAAATTTAGTCTTCCACCCGTAACGTCACACACCAGACTAAACTCAAATTTGATCGTTTGTTTTGGTCTTTGATCTTTGGTTATGATCGTACCACTGTGAACGCTCTAAGAATATTGTATAGATTTTTGTGGACCAAATGACCTAATTATTATATTATAAAGATAGTCCTTTCTCTCTCCTCTATTTTCCTCCTCTCTAAGAAAAAAACCTTAGCCTCCATTAATTCCTTGTTCAAATTTGGTCCTTTTTAAACCAGATCTGAGTAAAATTCCTTTTTCTTTTTAAGTTTTAATCGAATAAAAGTAGTTATCTTCTGTTTTTGATGTCATTTGACATATTTCTTCGCTTTGGGACGAGTTTCTCTTCGCTTTGAGGGCGATTTATTCAAATCTTGATCGTCGGTTCGTGACTTGGTATCTTTACGGTATATGGCTCTTTCTCTTCGTGATTTACTTGTAATTGATATCTTCATTTGTATTAGGGTTTTTATTATCTTGTATTTTGATGTTTTTGTCACTTTTGTAAGCGATCATGTAATTATATTTTGATTTGAATAAATTGAAATTGTTGATTGACAAAAAAAAAGAAAAAAATTGTGGACTAAATTAAAATATTTAGGTGGGCTAAATAAGGAATATCATATTCATACAAGGGTTTTTTATTGATTATAGGGGGGCTAGAGCCAGGGTTAGTCAACCCTTGGCTCCGCCCCTGAAACAGCTTACAACCCCAAGAGAAGAGTATCCATGTTGTGTTGTGTGCAAAGTCTGTCGCGCCGCATATTAGTGGCACAACACAACACGATAAAATTTTGCGCAACAAAGCAGCCATGATATCACACCTCATTATAGCTTGGCTTGTTAAATTGTGCCAGGATTTTTTTGCCACATTCATACAACCCAACATGTGATTAAAAATGCACATCGCAATGCGCATAAAACAAATACAAGGCACTCTGTCTCATTTATAGCTAACAAAAATATTATTATCGCGCCTAATTATTGACCATTTTGATATAGCTATATTGATTAACTTAGCACCTATTAAGTAATTAAAAAATAAATAAAATTGTTCCAAAAGTTGGCTTCAGAACGTTCATTTGACGTTTAAAAAAAAAACCACATTTGGGGATACTCTCAAAAATTGGAAACTTTTAGGGCAAAAAAAAAGCATTACAAAATAATTTGAAGAAACCTTTATCCAAATAATTTTAGTAATGGCTAAACTACATTTGATTAATTAGTGTAGATTAGTTTATAAGCTTAATTAGACTAGTACAACCGTTGCCACGATGGGAGGGCCGACCGAAAAAGAATATGAAGATGGGGTTTGTATGCGACTACTCTCGTTCTGTTTCAGAAAAAGTGATACTTTCGTCTTGTTTAAAAAAATTCATACTTTCGCATCGTTTCAGAAAAAGTGATAAAGCAAAAGTATCACTTTTTCTGAAACGGAACGAAAATATCATTTTTTTCTGAAATGGAGCGAAAGCATCACTTTTCCTGAAATGGAATGTGAAAGTATCACTTTTCAATAAACGAAAAATTAGTCGATCCATACCAAAATATGGTTACATGATGTGTTATGCATCCTTTGTGGTGGTTTGCATAATAGCTATACAATCAATTTTCGAGAATTGTGCCTAAAGTGAAAGTATCACTGTTCTTGAAACGGAGGGAGTACATTGTTTTATTAGTTGCAACGGAAAATTAGTTGATGCATAAACCAAAATATGGCTACATATAGTATTATGTATCATTTGTGGTGGTTTGTATTTTTTTTTGAAGCATGCATTTTATTAAAAGGAATTAGATTACAATTTGTCGTGGGTATGTGGTACCCATGGAGTCCTGAAATAAAATGTGACTAATAAAAGATGGGATTGTCTGGTCCCATATTTTGGTTGATGAATTTCATGTTTGGCTTCCATATGCTGCATGATTGGCCAATCCGTCGGCTGCTTGATTTCCTTCCATGTAGTTGTGTTGAATAGCAGCTTGCGGGAACTGTCGAAATCTAATTTTTATTTCTTCAATCATTCCTGCTATGTGCCAAGGGGTGGGGTATAGGAAGTGATGAAACGCATAAGGTTCTCTGAGTCGGTTTCAAAGAGAACTCTTGGCCATTGACGCAATGTTGATGTTCTTGAAGCTAATAGCAGAGCCCAGGTTTCTGCAGTTAATGCGGTTGTAATTCCCAGTGGCTGAGCTAGAGCCATTAAAGTTCGTGCGTCAGAGTCTCTGCAGATGAACTCTTCCCCCGCAAATCCTGGATGACCTCTGGCTGCTCCATTTGTATTAATCTTAATCCAACTGATGTTCGAAATGGACCATTGCTATCCCTTTATCTCTTGTTGGGTGGTTAAATATCAATGCATCTCCTGGTATGATTGGTGGTGATGAGTGTAATGCCCCGGAGTATTCTTGTTCTAGTTTTTGTGCTCAGGGTACGATTTCTTTTGAAGTTGTTTGCTTTTGTTGGTATATTAGATCATTCCTTGCTAGCCATAAGGTTCAAAATAGAAAACAGAAGGAGGGAGATTACAGACATTGACGTCGGTTGTTGAAGGAATTGGGATATGGTCATTTGGGGTGTTAAGGTAAATGTCGGGGAGGGATTGAAGTTTGGTAAATTTGTAAGTTGATTGAATAAGGTGTTCCAGGAAGTAGTTACCGTTGGACAATCAATTAGAAGGTGACTTTCCAATTCCGGATCAACAGTACATCTTGGGCATATGTCTGAGTTGGTCAAATGGATTCGATGTAAGAGAGAGAAGGTTGGTAATCTTCCATTGATGGTTTTCCACAAAAAAAGACGAATTTTTGGTGGATATGGTAAAGCCCATAGGAATTTGGTAGGTGGTAGAGGGTTGTGAGTTGGTGGACCATGGGTTAGACATTTGCATCCCGATGATGTGGTGTTGTTTTCAGATTTTGAGTGTGGCCAGATAATTTTATCATAGGGACTATTTTGGGGAAGGTAGATGTTGATGATTTTTTGGATATATACCCAATTTTCTAAAATTGTACCTAAAATGATATATACCTCCAATTGTTTTTGTGAAAACTCTAAATTTGATATTGTTGTTTGTACTCATTGCGTAGATTTTTTTATAACCTTTCCAACGAGATAAAATTTGTACAATTCCAAGGCACGTTTTAGATATGTTACATTAAAATTTGGTTGCCAATTAATACAATTTGACATTTATTTCTATTTGTCCTTCCTCTTTGGTTTATTTACGAAAATGTATAATACCTACTGCCCTTCCTTTTTGGTTTATTTACGAAAATGTCTAATACATATTTCCCTTCCTTTTGGGCTTATTTACGAAAATGTCAAAAGGAAAAAATGAAAAATATGATTTAAAGGGACATTATTGGTTTTTCAGCCCTAACCATTTCCAATCTTTTTGTGTCAATTGATGACTTAGATTTTACAAAAAAGTGGTCATATAAGGTCCTCCCTCGCTTCGCTCAGTCGTCCCAATATAGACTAGTGTCTTAAGATTAAACTTTAGGTTTTGATTTTATCTTTTTAAGTATTAGTTACAGAATGGAGAGTGTAGAACAAAAAGAAGAAGGAATTTGGGAGATTTAGGTGATATGAGAGATTCTAGTGAGGAATTTGATGTTCGGGATTCTCATCTCACCAAGAAGAAGGTAGTTACATTGATTTGACTCGTGAAGTTACAGACTCATAGTCGGCATAGTTTTATGATGAATACGATGCCGACTCTGGAAGTTGGTATTGTCTTCATCATAATTATATGACCACATTTGGTGTTCCCCCAATCATAAGACATAACCAATGCATTTACAAGGAATCAACATTGCAAAATTACAATCGAAATTGAAACATTGTAGGAGTCGGCATTGCATCTATATTGTCTGCATTGAATTATAAATAATTGGCATCGAAAAAATATTTTTCGACAATGCCGACTGCGGTAAATTTCAAAAAAGAGATATTTTCTCATGGTCAGCATTGGACAAAAAATTTTCAATAAGCCAACCGAGGAAAATTACAATCGCCATTGATAGAATTTAAAAGATTGTGACGACAAACAGTAATTTCACAACAGGGATATTGTACCTATGTCGGCATGACTTTAATTGGTACATACTTTACCGATTACTAACATGTAAGAGAAAATAAACCCAGAGAAAAGTCAACATTGTATTCAACCACAAAACAATACCGACGACTACAACTATCGGCATTGCATTCCTCCGAAAAATTATACCGGCTACTACGATCGGTACTGCACTCATCCGTCGATCAATACCAAAAGTTACTCTGTAACTGAAACTAATTTTTGCAATTTATCTTTGATATTTTTTTTTTTGATTTTTGTTGAACCGCAATTCCAACTCCAGGATCAAGGCAAGGCCTAAAAATCGTTTTCGGTTTCATTTAAAAAAATTTGTTAATCACCCGAGAAATTTTTGAAATCGTCGATTAATTAATGATAAATTGAAGAAGGGAAAAAGAAAAAACAAAAAAGAAGAGAAGGGAGATACTATTGATTTACTTTTCTATTATTACTATGATAAAGGACAATCTGACATTTTCATTACTTAATGTCCCCTTAGCCAAAAGTCCAGCCCCTATAACTTTTAGTATCCACAAATTTGTGGAAGTTCACCAAATGCGGCTTCTTAAAAAATGCTAGCAATATATTTTTTGTGAGTAAAAAGAGTCATATATTTATTGTTACCTAGTACGGTTTTGAAATATTATGTAATAAATAACACCACACAAAAATTTTAGACTAGTTTTACTAAATTGATTATAATTGTTTTGAAATTTATTAAATTAATCGTTATATAAATAGCTAATAGAAAAATATTTTGAGATGAAATAAGAAGAATTAAGTGTGCTTAGTGTGCCGTGAGAAAAACATGGTTATTTGAGTGTTGTGTCGTGCCAACATTCTGAGAACAAAAGTACAATCAAGCGCAACACATAATTTTCTGGCACAACACAGACAATACACAATAACTCTGATTTTTTGTCGTGCCGTGCTATATCAAAGACTCCACACTTTGACATATTATGTTTTACATTTGATCCACTAATTATGTTATATATCCACATATTTGGAATCTCAGTCTTTATTACAGCAAGTAATCAGAAAATAAATAAAATAAACACAAAATTGGTTAAAAAGACGAAAATCATAATTCTTGGGTGAAATAGACTTGATACTGTTTAAATGGACAATATCATAAATAAATAAAATATATTTTGATACTGTTTAAATGGACAAAAATTAAAAAGATATTGTTCAAATGAACAAAAATATAAAATTAGCCAGGATGTAACCAGTTTCATCCTACCCATTTTCAAATATTTTTTCTTATTTTTAATTTATATCAGGATGCATCCGGTTTCATCCTTGCTATTTTTTAAGTTTAAGCCGCGATGAACCCAGTTTCATCTTTGTTATTTTTCTTTTATCCATTTCACCCATACTAATTTTTACTCGTCCATTTGAACCATGTTTTAAATTTTTTGGACAAATGACCCATTTTCCGTAAAATAAATGGGTTAAATTACATATAAAAGTTGAAAGAATGAAAGCAATTAGTGATGATGTGTGCGATATGAATGAAAGGGAAAAAGAAGACAAAAGTAGGAAGGAAGGTAGAAAGGAAGAGAACAAAGTAGACACGGCATATCTCTATCTAACTTAAAACTAAAGAATTAAAGAGAGAGATGCAATCTGTGATGATACAAGATCTTCCTTCCTTCTCAATTAAACTTAGAGCTAACAAAAACAAAAACCATGACCAACTTTTCCTCAGTCTTAGCTTTAACTCTTCTAGCTCTTTCAAGACTTGAGATTAGATAAATAATCTAAACATTCGCCAATAGAAACTAGAAAACCCCTTTTGTTTCTTATAAAACCTTGTTACATTTTCTTCCTTTCATCTCATCTCTCTCAAAGACTCTTCCACATACTGTTATACTCTAGCTCCTTCCAAGCAGATCCATATATCTCTCTTTCTTTCACTATCAACACATAGAAAGAAAAGAGATATAGCTTGATGATATCTATGAGTACTATACATGTGAATTATGTTTTGATCTCATGTTAGTTGTAACGTCACTAAGTAGTAAACAAGAACTAAAAGTAGATTAGAAAAGGTGGATAATCATAGAAGGCATGGTAAAAGGCAACTTCCACCCGAAGAAGCATCGGAAGAGAAAGAACAACAACATCAACATCATCAGATGATGAGTAACATCAGTAGCAACTATGCTACTGCAGCTTCCAGTAACACATCTGGTAGATCTGAGCAGCAAGACATGACGGCCATGGTGTCGGCCCTTTCTCGCGTCATCGGTACTAATAATAGCCCTTACGATCAGCAGCATCATAACTACATACAAACACCGCTATTCTCTGGTAGTCAGGATCAACACGATCCGTCACTACTGATGGCAGCTAGGAACCAGCAGCAACAACAGCAGCAACATGATGACCAAGGTATGTATTACCATGTTGAATTTTTGAGGTGGTAAAGTCTGTAGGTGATTAAAAGGCCGTGTTCACATTTACTTTCTCCAAACCTAGATAGCTATATTTGTCTGCATTTTAATATATGGTCAAACATATTCATTCAAGTTCTTTTGTCAAAATGCATGCATAAACAAACATATATATATTGTATGTCCAGGAACAAGGTATCCGACATCCACAACAACATCCATCGTACTAGTAGATAAGTTTTTTTCTGCAAGTAGCTAGTCGTACTAATCAATTGAACTTAGCATCTCAAACAAAAACAAAAGCTTAATTTGTTTTGATAACCACTAGATTCCGTATGTGGAGTGCCTACTTACAGTAATCTGTAGGGAACAAACTCGAGGTTACCAGGTTTCAGATTATGAATACTCTCTTTAGCATATATAATCCGTGTAGTGTGTATAGAAGACAATGCGTGTGTGCTGCTAATTAATTACGTACAATATATGTGTAACAGGGAATCAGAGGAGAAGGCATTACAGGGGAGTAAGACAAAGACCATGGGGGAAGTGGGCAGCTGAAATACGAGATCCGAAGAAAGCAGCTCGTGTCTGGCTTGGAACATTCGACACGGCTGAAGGTGCTGCTCTTGCGTATGATGAAGCTGCTCTCAAGTTCAAAGGTACTAAAGCTAAGCTCAATTTTCCTGAAAGACTTCAATCATCACCATCAATACCATCTGGAAGAAACACAAGTACAACCACTACTACTGGTGCTAGCCCTGGAACTCATCATGAATCATCATCGACCTACTCAAGTAGCGGCAGTCATTTCCCTTCCCAGGGAGGAACGGTACCGTATCCATTCAGCGGACCTACGCCAACTTTCTATCACCAGAGTGATCAACAAGCGGGGACAATGGACTCCGACCTCTATCATTATGCACAACTTCTATCTAGCAGTGGAGATGAAGATTTCCACCATGTTGCAGCACATTTATGTAATATCAACCAACAACCACCTAGCTTTGTTCATTCAAGTACTGGAAGTACCGCTACTTCGACCACACCATCTTCGTACAATCAGCAACTAGAGCAAGAGCGTCTTAGGAGGTTTTCGTCATCGCAGTCAAGACGCTCATTTTCAAGCTCTGAACCTCCCAATGATCCTGATCAGCATGGGAGTACAGGAGACAGGAGCAGATATTCAAGAGACTACTAGCATCTTAGCTCATTAAATATAGCTAGCTAGTGTATTCAAGCTTGCGCATATGTATCAAGATATATATCAGGATAGCATAGAGCAGCTTTAGTCTTGTTCTTTGTATTGTTTACTTCAGTTGGGGGTCATTTCCTAAAACCCCACATCTTTCCAAGAAGAAATAGAAAGATTCGAACTCGGAGTAATTTGATCTATATGTTTATTGTAGTATGTTAAGATTTTGGTTTAACTCTTCTTTCGCACATCATTATCATTTTGTTTTCCTTTCTATTAATTATATATGAAAACCCTTCATGGTATCAAAAGATCAAAGAGACTACAATCCAATGATGCATTCACCTTGCTTATTGAGTGCTCAAGCACATTCGTTTCATAAATATAGAAGTACTTTTTATTTTTAGTTTACACTTGTTTATCGCGTTTTGTTTGCCTTAACGAAAGGGTGTCACCTGTTGACATGCACCAATAGGTGTATGTGCTTGTCATTGAGGTGTCCTTGGAAATGATTGTTGCTGTAATTCGACTTTTGTCTTTCACTTTCTCATGCATCAAGCTCTATATCACCATTTATCGAATGTTCTTCTAGATGAATAGTTAAATTAATACGTTAGAAGCCAAACATCTCATGAATCATGAAAAATAGCATGCAACTGCCCCTTGAAGTGTCTGTTTATTGGCATTACTTTGACCCTTACTTGGCAACAGTACTTAGACTGTGCTTAATACATATATCAGCGCATGCGTTAGCTTGAATTTTATATACCCCTATACCACTAGCTAATCAAGTGTTCTTTGCTAAAACGATATATTAATGAGTTCCCTTTCATCATGAATGTATTAATTAGATCCCAAGCCACACAGTGCGTAGTTGAAACTTGAAAAGGCAAGACCCTAGCTAATGTGCATGCAATTTGATGCATGATGTTGAGTTGAGTGGGTACTTAAGCTTGTTTAATAAGTAGAGAGAGAGTTTCCTTATTCGTAAAATTCTCCTAAGTTAAAAAAGCACTCCTCATCATCGCCAAATCCTTCGAGTACTAATAAAACAAGTAGATATATAGGTAGGTTCATCGGAATCATATAGATATGTCATTGATTCTTAGGTCATCAAAATCGGCCTACCTAAAGTCTCCTCAGCTTTTATTAATACATGACCACACCAATCAAAGAAAGAAAGCAACACATGCAAGCGTTAGAAGAAGAAGAGGATTAATTAAACCAAGTACTAGTTATCCTAGCTAGGCTAGCTTATGAGTAAGGTACGATGGATGGATATCATCAGTAGATATATATGTCTTTTTCCTTTACACTTTCTGCAGGCTTGCACTTGATTGACAACCCACTTTTCTCCTTAATTTGTTTAACTGGACTGGGACTGAGACTGAGACTGAGATCAAAATTTTTGTCGGGCAAACCATAAGATATATAAGTATATATTGCATTTCACCAATCACGGAACTGATCAAAGATCTTTTCGACTCATAATTTATTGTTAAATCAACAAGAAGAACAAGGTACACACTTAATATTTAATAAGATAAAAGTGAGTTAATTAACAACAAAAATCTTGTTTAAAATGTAATTTTTTATACTTAATGGCTAAACTAAATTTACTTAGGAAAAAAGAAAGGTATAATTAATCAAAGCCTTTATCACTAAGGCTTAGTCCTATGGGCTAGATATCTAGCTGCTAGGTTTTGGCCATCCACGTCAGCATGGGCAACTTTTTAAGTCCTGTGGGATGGCTAATCTAACAGCTAGATTAGCAACGGGACCACCATATAACCGCCGAACGGTTCGTCGCTTTAAATCTCAGCCGTTAGATCAGAAAATTTTCTTCCAGCGCTGAACGGTTCAGCGTTTAAACCACTTTTTGAGCGCTGAACGGTACAGTGTTTCAATCTCGCTGATAGTTGGACTGCGAGCACCTGGTATGAGAGAGAACTATCAATTATCACTGTTAACTTTTTCCCAACACTTATTTTTTGATTTGCAACACTTTTCGGCCAATCTAACACTCCAATTTAGCGCATAGGGGTTAGCATAACGATCGATGCTTTAAATCAAAAAAATGTCTTCCTTTTCTGTTTTCAATTACCAGGCGTGCATTTGACAACCCTCGGCCCACACTTACTTAATTCACCATCTTTGTTTCTTCTTTTCTTTCTTGTTTTGTTTTTTTGCTGCCTTTAACTCAATTGATTGATCGATCTTTGATTCTTTTCCATATTTCTACTGTTTTTAGACCTTCAAGTAATGAGCCATCAGCCGTCCCGTTGATCTCGTTTATACGTCTTGGTTCCAAAAGACAGAGTAAGGTGTAAACCTCGTTAACGAAGTAGAAACGGCTAAAAATAAAAACAAAAAACATGCTAAGATATCAAAAGCACGAGTACTACAAAAGACAACATGCATTTGGTTTGTTGTTTGGCTCAAAGCATTTTTTGTGGCTTATTCTTCATTGGTCGGTCGGGTAGTCCAAACCTAACAAGGTCGGTGGCTGGCTGGATTCAATGATCCTCCATGTGTAGTTTCTGAAAATTGACAGACAAATGAACTCACGCTAATCACTTGCCCGTTAAATCTATCACACAAAAAGTATTTTGTAATTTCCTTCGGATACAAATTTACTTCAGATTTCTATTTCAGAGTCATCTATCATAGTAGACGATCATGAATTCATCAATGCAGATCCCACAAGTATGATATTCCCTAAGAAAAACACCCTCAAAAGAAGCATTACTCTTTTCCTCCGTCCATATTTCTACTGTTTTTAGACCTTCAATCTGTCCATACATGTTTTTTTTTTCTCTCTTAACGTAGGAACATAACCAGTGTGTCCTTTCCATGGCATACATTTCAAACTTTGCGGCCGCCTTTACACTCTTTCTCTAGCTAATCACTAGCTTAAACACCATGCGCAGATCCGAAAAAAAGATTTCATGTCAGCCATTTTCCCAATGCGGCTCGCACAGCTTTTATACTTTTGTCTTTGCAAGTGTCACCTCCGAACACTTGGACGCATAGTGAAATTGTTGGATGGGACTCGACCTTCTCAAGCTGGACACTGTTTTTTCTTTTTTGTTTTGACACATTCAGCTGAAGCTAGACAGTGTTTAAAAACATGTATGGACAGATTGAACCAGCGGTCAGTCAATCAGTACTGTAACATGTATTCTCTTGGTCACTAATCTTGACCCTACCATATCATTAAATAAAACCTATTGCGCTGTTTACAAATTAGCACTTTTGAATCTCATAGCTAGATTGTCCCTCTAGTCAGTTTTGATTATAGCTGCTAAACTATTATTAAAAAAAAACATAAAAACTAGGTCAATGAGTTCATAGACCATAAGTGCCATCTACCTATATATTCCTTTCATATTCAAGTAATATAAACTACTACTACTAAATACTTATTTTTGCATGTTATTAAACACTGTCCACCGAAAGAAGAAGAATAACTGTGCATTGACAAACCAAAGAAACCATTCAAAATTAAAATCCATTTTTCAATATCATTTCTCCCAGCAAGGAGCTTCAACTGAATACAAGAATGTGTATAAGCTAAAGCTAATGCAAAAATCCAAACATAATAAGTTCAATTTACCAAAACGGAGGAGACAACAGATACCAATTCAGCCATATAACGAATAACCGAACAAATGACATCTTTCTCATTAAGTTAAAGATAAAAAGAAAAACAAACGTAAACGTGTTTAGTTAATCAGAGAAGTCAGAGTTGTATGCTTTTCATATGAAAGGCTAATACAATATGCAAGTCTTCCAATCCAAGCTATAGTTTATTCTCAAGATCTCATACTCGAAGGCTTACATGTACCAAGTTTATATAGCAACTAAATGTTCACGCATGTAAGGGAACAAAATTGAGTCAGGTTTGAACATTCAGCAGCTTTGCGATTGACCAACATGTAAACCCAAGTGCAGATCTTTCTACGATACATAAATAAAACATGGAATATACAAATATGAATTTTCACTGCCACTCAAAGTGAACAAAATATCTGGAGGAGTGATGTAAATGGTCTACCTCGCTCTTTATCTCTTTCTACTCTACGAAGTCAACCACTTGTCCCTGGTTCTGGTCCTTTATGAACTGTCTCTAGCATCTCTTTGGCTCGATGTACCTTAGACTGAAGGTAAAAGCTCCCGCTCTTGGCATTTCTCTCAAACAAGGTATCATAACGCTACATAAAAGTCTCTTGACTGTCAGTCGAGAGCATAACTTCATAAACTCAGTATAATACTGTCCACAAAAGAAACTACTTACAGACCACATAGAGAGATGGAAGACAGACACATACCTTCAATACCTCCTCCCAGGAAGTCTGCTCGGAGACACCTAAAATCTGCCTAGCCTCTGCTTCAGTCATTGTCTTAGTTACTTTATGTACAGCATTCTGCAGTGTTTCTTGAGCAACACCAGACTTTGATGCATCTAGAGGTAAACAGTAACCCAAGCTAGATTGAGAAACCACAAATGCTATAGAGAGTTGAACAAGATAAGCTTTCCAATGCGGGTGATAACTTACTAACATGAAAGATTGGATCTCATACAGAAATAAATGCAACATACAAAGTGCAAATCATGGGAAAATATGAACTTACTGTTTAGTGCCTGCTTGTATGCTTGTGCAAAAGCCCTTACCATAATTCCAGACCCCATAATTATTAAGTTCGCTAGAATCTTTGCAGCCTGTCCCACCAAGTCATACCAATTAACAAAGATAAATCAAATCACTGAATGAACATTAAATCCCGAACCATGCAATAAAATTGGTTGAAAATTCACAGTAGATGTGTTAAAACATGAAGAAAGACCAGCTATAATTGTTAAACCTAGAACTAATTAGTGACCATGACCAATAAACAAGTAAGGAACCAAAAAGAAAGTAGCTGTGGGTTTACATTAAAGATTTCTCCATATAATGCGAAGGAAGAAAGGAAAGCTCTATCCTAAATTTACATTTCCCAGGGGATACGTACCATGATTCTACAGGTAGCAAATCCAACTCTCAATTTGCACTTTCAGGCGAGTTTGTTCACTTCAGTTACCAACCTGAAAAGGGTAATCAAAACTGTCAGACACAGGTTTCGATATCAAATGGACAACAAAAAAAGCTACAAAACGCTGAGTTTAGGTCAAAACAATAAAAGGTGAATTGCTGAAACCTCATTTAACTTGAGAAACTAATAATTTTTTAACCTAAAGAGTGAAAAAAAAAACAGAGAATACAACACCATATGACTTACCATAAGCTAACCAATTCTACTCCTAAAATAAATAAAGCTTCAAAACCTTCCAGATGTTGGTTTGTTTTGTTAACCCAAAAGATGCAAGGCCTTTATTATGGACTATCCGTGATCAGTAAATTCGTGAAGTTGTTAATAATAAATTTATGGCCTCCGAATACCCCAATGTAACGTAAGTTGTTACCATAGATTGTTACTACCGGTCATCAGCAAATTCATCTCTACCAACTACGTATATCAATAAAAAGCAGAGCCACCAACTACAAATTTCAAAACAAATAACATCAGGGAGTGCGTTTCTTGAGAAACTACTCAAAGATTAAAAATTGGCACACTGGTATTCAAGAACTCGTCTCTGAAGGATACCAGATATGGCTATCATCGTTGAGCGCAACGATACATGAATCTCAAAGGTTGTGTGAGAAGCTAGTGTGATACTAATCGTAGCTTTATATATAGGTGCCTTGTAAATCAATCAGTGTCAAAGAAAAGTTTTTTCTTATAAATTCTAATTTGCTATGGGCTTAAAACTTGGAGGAAAAAAACGCAGTGTTCTCCTTGAACGGTTGGTCTGGTTTCAGGCAGGAAGATGAAAGCATGAGCAGCTGAAGCAACACATCAGAATACCTCTGACATTCTGTTACTTCGTTAGGTGCCTACCAAAGCTGTTTGTGCACCAGGGGAGTTTTACGGGGTCTATATTATACACCAAGCTGTTGATTAACTTACATCAACACTGCCACCACCACCCACACTATTTTTCAAAGTCAATAGCATTTGTGGTGTCATGGTGGTCTCAGTGGTTGTGTTGCTGTCATGGTGGTGGTACTGCCAGGACGCATCCAAGATTGGTTTTTTAAGACACTAGAAGAGAATATAGACTGACCATAAATCAATGAACTTCAAAATGCTTAATACCCGCAACAGCACCCCCACCGCCACTATTTTTCTGTCAATAGCATTTGTGAGGGCAGTGGTGGTATCATTTTAGGAACTGTGTTGCCATGGTGGAGGTGGCGGTGGTGTGGCGCCATGGTGGGGGTCTGGTGTCATTTAAGATGTTTCAAACCCATTCCTAAAACAGAGTTTTTTAGCTCTTTAACACCCAAATCAAACTATAAACATAATATTGATATCTATGTGATGAGAGGGTTTATTCCCCAATCACTAACAAAAACAATAAGAAACAAAAAAAGGAACATCCTTTCTTACAAATCAATCATGTTTTCATCCTCAATCCCTTTCAAAACAAAACCTTTAAAAACAAAAAAACAGAAATTTCTGAAACAAATTGAATATGAAAGATAAACCCTAACACGAAAAAAAGAATAAAACAGAAATTAATCGAATTAGATAGGAGAACGTATAAATAGATTTTACCTGTATTGATAAGAGCAACGATCCGAGATTGAAATTTTAGGGTTTTCGAGGAGAAGAAGAAGAAGAAGAAGAAGAAATGGGAGAGGAGGACACAGAAGGAAGAAAGATTTGTTTGGAGGAAAAGAATTTTTTGTTTTTAAGGTTATTATTATTATTAGTTAGTGTTCTAATAAGGCACATGTGCCTAGTTTCCTCCCGCACACGAACCCTGAACCCAAAACACAAACGATGGATGTCTCTAGAACATTTTTACACCTATAAGCGGTTGATGTTTGCTGCCCGAAAACTATCATCCACTCACTAGTTAGTAACCCGTGGTTCGTGCCGGGTGTACTTTACGTCATAATGTACATCCATTTTCGTAGGTTTTGAATTAGATGTGGAATATTGTGACATCACACAAGATTAATTTTAAACGTCTCCCTTTTTCTGAAAATAAATCATTAGAATCAAGTAATTGAAACAAATAACTAAACCGGTTTATGAGGATACGGATTGGAAGAAAATTTCGATCAAATCTAAGATCAAAGAAAGTAATAATTTTTCAGATTACACATCCAAAATTTTGAAAGTTCGGAACTTTTGAACTTTAGGAACCTACTTTAGCTATCCGTAGTCCGCCATCAGTGGGAATTGAACCCACAATCACGGTAAGTGATAATATGACAAAACTAAATAAAAAGGAACGATTATGTCAGTCGAAACAAACATTATCATGTATATTTGAAAGTATAGCTTTAGAAGATTGACATAAACTTGAAGTGAATCAACTCTGGAGTTAAACTTTGCTTACTCAAACATTCAACAGTAGCATTACCAAAAAGCATGTTGTTCCAGTGTTAAGCAAGCTCAGAATCCATGACTACATTAAACAGTAGATTCAACGGTTTTATAGTGTGGCAGTGGCTCATGTGAGAAGTTGATCAGAACTTTATAAATAAGCCCATCTTAAGATATAAGAGTGATTGTTAGTCTCAAAATCAAAAGTGCAAGATATGCAAAATAAAAGTTCAATGCAGTTCAAAAGCCTTTGATCCATAAAAGTGCAGTCAATGTGAGGAAGAAGGATAATCAGAAAGACATGAACTCTACACTGTGTTCTTATAACTCACATGTATGAATATTTTGAATCTCTATAAGTATAAAGTGTTGGAATATTTTCAACGCCGCTAACCAAAGGGGGGTCCTGGGGGGCATCGCCCCCCAGGCTGTGGTCGACCTGACAGGTCAGGTCGTGGGGGTCCAGGGGAGACCGCCCCTGGTGGGGGTTTCAAGGGGGCAACGCCCCCGGAAGAATTTTTTTGAACTGACGGTTTTATTTGGCCGATAAAAGCCTGTTCGAAAATTTCGAATCCAAAAGACACCATTGATGTCTGTTGATGAAGGAACCTGACGTTTCGTGAATAGAAACCTGTTGGCGAATAAAAACCTATTCCCAACAGGTGCAAAACCCTTTATAAATAGCTTCTCCCAGTTTCGTTTAACAAATAAGAAAAATCAATCTGTTTTCTCTGTTTCAAAAAGCATCATCAGAAATCAGAAATCTCTTTGTGTGTTCTTGATTGAATCAAGGGGTACAAACCTTGAATTCAGTTTTCGTTGCAGGGCTTTCATTGTATCCTGAAGGCAATATTTCGCATACCTGTTGTAATCGCCAATTGTTATTGGGAGGGTAGAAATATTTGTCTAAAAGAAATTTATACAAGCCTTGAAAGTTTTGGAGTGCAACACTTTCTTCTCTGATTCATTCATCCTTTGTGAAACCCAATTTTTTCCAACATAAAAAATATGCAGCACCTAATGTATTATCCAGGTAGAAATGATGGTATTTCCAAATGTCTTAACTTCTTAGGAAACTCTCCATGAACAAAAGCTGTTTACGAAAATAGGTCACCAGTGAGCCTTACTGAAAGCTTCCATAGCAGCTTCAGGAATGGTTGCTGATGAATATTATTGATTCAAGCTCTGTATCAATACTCAATCTTCTAGCAACAACCAAATTGAGCGCCAACTATGGCGATATCTAATTTTTTTTAAACAGTAAGCGAAATGTCTGAAACAAATTAATGAAACAAAGGACATCAGGGAAATCTGACTTACCGTGATCAACACCGGAATTCGATAAACATTGGACTATTTATGAACTACAAAAGTATTTGAATACATGCGAACATTCTATCTCTGCTTACCTCCACACACACACACAAAATTGAATCAGAGATTTGTATTATCATCAACATAATCTAAAACAATATTAACGAACACTTTAAGCCGAATAAACTAATGAACCGACAAAAGGGTAATTCAAATGAAAAAAGTAATGAACAGAAGTATATTAGTACTATTAACTACTGGTATACACATCAAATCACAAACAATCAAGTTTTATTCGTCAATGGATCAGAAATTGTACCACTGTATGAGGGTTGTCGGTGCTCAGGATGACGACTTGATATACTTAAGCATTTCTTCGCCTGTGTATTAAATCGTTCTTTCGGATTAAACAAAAAGATCAAAAATAAATTAGCATAACAAAAAGTGATAACCAACGTATTACACAATTAGGAGACTGAACTATCTTACAGTCCCATTTATCATACATATGCATCAGTGACAAAAGAATAGCCGAAATACAAAGTTACCTTAATGATTAACCTGCTCCACATGAAATTCCAAGATAAATTAGCTAAGAACTAAATGGCACTATTCTGCTTTATCAAAGACTCTATGTAGGTTTTAGAACTAAATGGCCAATTGCACAACTATTTTTCTGGTTTGGTTGCGTTGGCCTTCTTTTCCTTTTTGTGAGAGTCTCTGATAGTTGTTACTTCTGCAATTGTAATAGCAGATATATCTGTAGTATCTCTATTTTCACTAGTAAGGACACATGTGCAATGCACATGTTTGAATTTTACTCATCCAACAATACTAAATTTGAAAACCATAAAAAAAAAATTCCTAAAACGAAAATTTACTATTCTTATTTGTACTCGTTACATAGATAATTGAAAGATCTTTTCAAATATATACATTTTAAAAAACTCCGGTGTATATTTTGAAAAATATTAAGTTTTTAAATTTTTTGATCTATTTTTAAAACAATGGTATTTATGTAAATATGTAAAAAATGGGGACTGTTAGAGCATTGCTCGGCCGAACTCGCATGCGTTGCTATCTCAAGCATGTTTGTCAATATTAGTGATCAAAACTATATGTCTTGATTTCTAGTTTACTTATGACTAAGTCTCGGTTTAGGATAGTTAAGTGTAGTTGAGCTCCAGACTCCATGACGATCATCTTACGAACACGAAGAACTACTCGAGGAACCAGTGGAACTTCATCCGACTAAAAAGGTATGTAGAGACTTGAACTTATCTATCCCTCAAAAGTCTACTCTATCTCCTACTCTTGAGACAATAGTTGTATAAGTATGATAGTTTTCATACATACACATTTGTTGTTTCGAGCCGAGTTTACTTGCCTATCTTTTTCTCGAAATATATGTTGGTAAGCTTTTGCTTTAACCACTTTCATCTTTACCCGTGACGAAAGTCATGATGACGTTTCAATCTTGAAAATAGCTTTGATGACGATGGTCGTGAATAACGATTATTATAACATTATAGAAGAATGTTTCAATGATTGAAATGTAGAGTTGAGATTACCAAATATGGATATAAGCATATATAGTGTGTTCACACATTAGTGTATAAATCCATGTGCCGGAAAACCAAGTGTGTGCAATGTGTGCATATGATATTGGTGAAGGAGATAGGTTGGGTACGCGTACCCGTACATGTACCAGCAGAAGTTTTCAACCGAAAATTTATGCTGAGTTTGTCGTTTGCAAACTAGTAAACCAGTCACCTTAGGTACGCGTACCCACAGAAGTTTTCGAACCGAAAATTTCTGCTGAGTTTGTAAACTCAAATCCGGTAGCTAAGGTACGCATACCCAAGCTGGTTATTTCTCAAATCGGTAGTTCATGAACTTAAAACAATAAATTATAATGAATGCAATCTTTGCAAACCGTGGGTATATTGTTCATGAATTGATTCAAATGGACCAAACCGATTTTGTTTCAATTGTGTCTATGAATAAAGACCTAAGCAATTGAACAACTCTTCAACTAGTTCTTATGAGTCATTTGAACTAGTTATGAGAAAGATGAATACGGTTAATATGAAAGTGCTCATATGGCTAACCATTGGTTAACTATTTGTGAACCAACTAAGTGTACACGTGTCACGCCCCACTTCGAATTCTAGGTCGCCGCCCTAAAATCCCAAGTGTGACATACTTATGGATCACTTTACACACTTAAACCGTCAAGCCAACAAATGGAGATCAGGTTATTGTATGGAGCACATTCACAATAATCCAAAAAAAAAGAAAAAAAATCAATTTTATTTATTGAAAGTGATAAAGAAGTTGCAAGTATATTTACAAATATTTGAAAATAAATAAATAAAAATAAATCTCGACACGCAGGCCGGTCCCAAAATAAACGCTAACAATTTATTTAAAAGAAATAAGATTTTGATCTTAAAGAACTCAATAGAACATTTTAGCCAATTAAACACCTTAAAAGAAATGACGAAATAGCTTTTCGAATCAAGAGTGTAATCTACAAGCTAGGTTGCTCCACGGTCACGGTCTCCTGAAAAATAGTAAGTTGGGTCAGACCCCAACTAAAAGTAGACTCTCACACCCTTATATCCTTTAAAAATGATGTAATAAATCCCAGAAAGTTCGTAAAAATGATGAGAAATGAAACAATTTACAGGGAGAACATTTTCTATGTGACCTCGTCTAACTGAACAATAATGGACTAGCAAGATGATGACAACAGTGGCAAAAACAGATTGTTTATTTGGTAAAAACATAAACATGTTGCTAAGAATTTATATCCAACCTGGAATCTGTTTATCGACTACCCCTCTCTAGTTCCTTACTCTAATCGCAAGACAAACCGTTTTAACTCTTTAGTAGTCCAAATAATTCTCCTACCGTGCGCCGGAGAAATTAAATGTTGTCGATCCCAATATAAGATAATAGAGCCATATCTTTTAAGCGACCCCTAGATCATCGCCTAATAATCCATGAGAATCGAGCAAACTACGGGTAACGGTTAACAAAACGTGAGATAACTTCACATACAACATGTATTGTTAACTCTAATCTTACACCAAACTAGGATTTGGCCTCAAAATTGGCAAGCAACAACAACGCATATAGCAGTTACCCATCTGCTGCCAAAAATGCTATGCCCACATATACCAATATCACTCAAACACTCAAACAAACATTATGTACTCAAGATCGCCTAATAGTATCAACAGAAACCTTCGCCAAGAAGTATCAACAGAAACTCAATCACGAAAATAGTCTAACATCTATTTCCTACAGCGAGTACATACCAAAAGTTTCTTCCAAAAACGTCAAACCACTGTTATGCTATTTCTCTCTACTTCTATGACCTATAGCATAGCACTAAACGGAGCAAATGACAACCACTATAAATCTAGCTTAAGTTCCTAACATCTCACTGTCACCCTAACACCAATCATGCAACCATAATTGATTTAATGGATCCAAATCTTCCCTGGTTAGTCAAAACGTTCACACACGAGCCCAACAAAACAAAACTCCATCTAGCCAAAAGACAAAGCTCAAACATGGGGAATCATTTGTGTACACTTGCATATGTATCACAAAAATAACTATGAGGACAACCACTTGACCCATCTACCACCTCATAGCTATTCACTAATAAGTTTAAAAGATTCAGAGACAAAAATCTTAATCAAGTCATGCTAAAACCCAATCCAGTGTACGATCCAAATAAAAGAGCATCTAAAAGCATCCTACTGTAATGTAAACGAAAATCCCTTAAAAAAATATTTCTTGTTAGTAACTACACAGATTTATCAAGCAACCATAATGGGTATAAAGATCGGAGAACCTACCTGGTAAGCTAGAACAATCCTCCAACCAGTGGTACTACCTTTCGGATGAAATTAATCGTCCTCCTCCTTAGACTTCTCTCACAGCAGCTAAGTTTTCCCAATAAAAGAGACTTTTAGTGCGGCTGATATTTCTTATGTTTTTGAGAGATTAACAATAACCCTAATCTCTTACTATATATCCTATCCTATGAGAACTTTCCAAAAAATATTGGAGATTTTATTTTTCTTTCTCAAAAATCCACGTCCACGACCATTATTGCCGATGGAAAAGGATTATGGGAACCCATAACTAAGGATACTACTAAACGATACACATTTTTGATAAGGGGATTTCACAACACGTTTAGGTACGGTTACTCAAACCTAAATGCATACATTTCATTTGTGTGTGACAAGCTAAGTTTCGATCTAACGGTTGAAAGATATTAGCTTGGTTGAATCAGGTTTTTCATCTAACAGTGAATATTGAATGCTTTGTTACCAAGGTAACTTGGATTGCAAACCCTGATTTTAAAACTTATAAAGGAGACATCTAGCAAGTGGAAAAACAAATCCCCACACCTCCTGTGTGATACTAGTTGGTTTTGCTAGAGTCGATTCTCCTTTAACCTTAGGTTTCTTCTCGAGACCCTGTAGGTTAACGACTGAAAGACTTCATTGGGATTGTGAAGCCAGACGAAACTACTTCTCCTGTAGTTGAGTGATTTGATCTTGCCATTTTCTATCGTACGAGTTCAATTTAATAATTGACTTGAGATTATATCTCCAATAGGGCAAGATAAAAATAAATCACAAACATCTTGGGTTTCATCGTTTGTGATTCCACAATATTTAGTTTCGCTACCATACGATTTAGATTATTGTGAGGTGATTGATAATACTAGGTTGTTCTTCGGGAATATAAGTCTGGGTTATCAGTTAGTTCATGTTCACCTTGATTTATCAAAAGACGGAACAAAGCTCATAGGTTTATCTCTTATCATAGACTTTTCTGTATGATACAGATTTGTTTATTAAAGTCTTCGATTTTGGGTCGTAGCAACTCTTAGTGGTGGGTGAGATCAGCTAAGGGAATCAAGTGCGTAGTATCCTGCTAGGATCAGAGACGTAAGGAGCGCAAATGTACCTTGAATCAGTGTGATATTGATTAGGGTTCAACTACAGTCCAGACAGAAGTTAGTTTGTAGTAGGCTAGTGTCTGTAGCGGCTTAATACAGTGTGGTGTTCAATCTGGACTAGGACCCGGGGTTTTCTGCATTTGCGGTTTCCTCGTTAACAAAATTTCTGGTGTTTGTGTTATTTCTATTCCGCATTATATTTTGTTCTATAATTGAAATATCACGGGTTGTGCGTTAAGATCAATCAATTAGAATATCCAAACTTTGGTTGTTGATTTAAATTGATTGACACTTGGATATTGGTCTTTGGTACCATCCAAGTTTATCTCTCTAGTATTTGATAAAGATTCGAAGATTTCTATTTGCTTGAGTATAGATCAAATCGAGAGATTGAGATATTAACTCTTCGATATATGTTGAAGATTAGATTATGGAATAGGAGCCACTAAAGTTTATCTTTTTTGTATTTCATATGTATTAATAGTTTTGTCACTAAAATTGACAAAAGGGGAGATTGTTAGATCATAGCTCGGTCAACCTCACATGCGTTTTTATCTCAAGCATGTTTGTCAATGTTAGTGATCAAAACTATAAGTCTTGATTTCTAGCCTACATAGATAAGTCTCGGACTAGGATAGAAAAGTGTAGTTGAGCTCAAGGACTTCATGGCGATTCATCATACAACGATGAAGATCTATACAAGGAACCGTGGAACTTCATCAACAAAAAGGTATGTGGAGACTTGAACTTATCTATCACTCAAAAGTCTATCTCTTCTATCTCCTACTTCTTATGAGACAAAAGTCGTATGCTATATAGACTAGATCATACACATTTGACATTTCGAGCTGAGCATTCATTGCTTATCTTTTATCTCGAAATCGTGTGTTGGTAAAGCGTTTCCCTTTGATCAATCTTATCTTCACCTAGTGACGAAAGTCATGAAAAGTTTCAATCACTTTAAGAATTGCTCTGACGTGAATCGGTCTGTGAATAACGACTACATAGCGTCCTCTGAGAATGTCTCAATGATTGAAATAAGAGTTTAGATTACATAACCATGTATTCCTTGAGCCGAAGTTTTCGAACTTTTTTGATCAAGAGAAATCGGGAGGATTGTGGAATTGGCTTGCCAAGTCCGCGAACTGTCGGAAGTTCTCGACCGAGAATTTCTGTTGGGATTTTCCAAAACTCGTTTGTCTGCTAAGTCCGCGAACCCAGTCCGCGAACTGGCGGAAGTTCTCTTTCCGAGAATTTATGCTGAGTTTGGAAAACTCAACCGATTAACTTAAGTCCGCGAACTTGTTTGTGAACTTAAGAGGTTATGATCTAAAGATGTGCTCTGAACATGAAACATTAACTTACTAAGGAATATTTTATGCAAACCGTGGCTATAATGTTCATGAGCCGATTCAGTCGAATCGAATCATCTTTTTTTCAGTTGTGTCTTGTGTAGTTACATAAGATCTCATAGCAATTGAACAACTCTTTAACTAGTTCATTTGAGTCAATTGAACTAGTTATGGTGAAGAAGAACAAGGTTAATATGAAATAATCATATGGTTGACCTTTTGGGTTACTATGTTGAACCAACATACACGTACACCTTCTGGTGTCTGTGTTATTTCTTTTCCGAATTATATTTTATATAATTGAAATAATATAGGTTATGCGTTCGTGATCATCAATTGGAAATCCAACCTTTGGTTGTTGATTGATATTTATTGATCCTTGGACATTGGTCTTTGGTACCGTCCAAGTATTCCTTGTATTTGATAAAGCCTCGATATTGTTTTTAGCTTGAGTAAAAATCAAATCAAGAGAGAGATATTAACTCCTTGAGATACTTTTATCTAGATTATGTCTGACTGTCTAGTTGACTCTCTAGCAAAGTATTTCGGAGTTAGTCCATACAGATTGCTAAGCGAAATATTGGGTGGTGTTGTTAGACCCCCGCTTTTTCAATTGGTATCAGAGCAGGCAAACACGTTCAAGACCTAACAAGTATGTGTTTGTAGCGATCTGACTCTATGGACAGAGGTGTTATCTCTATCAACGTATCACCAGTCCTCGATGGCTCAAACTATCTATGGTGGAAAGTTGTTATGCGCACTTTTCTTCAGTCGCGTGACTTCCAATCATGGATATGTGTTGTGAATGGCTATGAGACTCCCGTTGTTATGGAAAGAGATGTTATTGTACCAAAAGATTTATGTATGTACAATACTGCCGAGTTAGTTGTTGCAAGGAAAAACTCCGACGGGTTGAACGACATCCTATATGTTGTTTCCCAAAACCTTAGACATCATGTGGTCTCATGCACTACGTCTAAAGAAGCTTGGGATACTTTAGAAAGCGTATTTGAAGGTAACCCCAGTGAAAAGGAAGCTAGGCTTCAAAACCTTAATTCCGAATGAGAAGACCTTTCTATGGCAGAAGAAGATTCGTTCGACGATTTTTATCACAAACTGTTTGAAATTGTTAATGCATCATGTGCATTAGGTAGGACAATTCCTGAAAAGGAAATTGTGATGAAAATCCTTCGATCGCTGTCATCCAGGTACGAATCTAAAAGACATGACATCGTTGAAGGAAATAACCTTAATACTCTTTCACGGAACACACTGGTCGGAAAGATTAGAATTTTTGATCGCGAATATATGGGAAGAGACGATCATCATTTGCTTGGAAACCGTGTCACCTCTCCTGATCATAAATCTTGTCATCCAAAATTGACGAAAGAGAAAAGTGAGAATTGCTTTATTTCTACGTTGTCTTTGTTTATATAAAAACTTAAGAACATCCTCAGACGTAGTAAAAGAAAGTCTCAAAAGGAAACTTCGTTAGTCAATATAAAGGATAAGAATACCAAGAAGAGCCGTACTAATGAAACTGGTCTTATGTGTGTTCAAGCCTCTTCGAAAAATCCTGAAACGGAGATAAGAGAGATAACTAAAGCATGGATGAATACTCTTGATTATTGTCCTAAGGAAATCTATGATTGCTCTCTCAGTCTTTTTGTTGAAAATCATTCTCATGATTCCTTCTTGACATGTCCGCCTAAGTTGGATTAACAAACCTCTCCTGATTTTGTGTTGAACTCCATGAGTTTATCGGAAAAGAGTCTACCGAATCACTCCGTTCAATTGAGATCACCTCAGGATTATCTTAGCACGTCAAATAAAAAACAGTCCTTCCTGGCTAACCGTAGTATGCTGAAAATAAAAAGGAAGTCTGCCTTTCATCAAAAGGTGTTTTCAAAAACGGTGCAGAATTTGCAAAGATCTGCAATCAAGTTTTCTAAAACTCTGATCACAATGGATAAGCAGAAACCTAGTGAAATGGGTGGTTTCTCTCTTTGCAAAGATTATCCCAGTCCAATCTTGGATTGGAAGCCTTATGCTCAGTAATCTTGTTAAAAATGATTCTTGTGTTCTCTTCCTCTTATAAAAGAATCATAATATACAAGGGGACTGTAACATATTTTTTTTGTGCCTTTTTTTCTCAGGTCTTGCTGATAGACACATTTTTGTGTCTAATTTGTCCTCAATGTCTGTATTGTTGGAACTCTATTTTTGTACTAATATTGTGTTTTTATGTATTTTTAGCAAATAAACATTTTTGGAAAATTCGGCTCGAAAAGTTGATTTTGTCACCCGGAGGACAAGTGTTATCCGGACTCTCGCTTTTGGATAAGGGGTAACTTAATTACTAAGGGTCACCCCCAAGGCAGCTGCTATTTGCACCCCATTTCTGGTTGGGGGGGACATCTTCTTCCCAAATTCAAAAACCAAAATTGGCGGGAAAAATTGTTATCAACTGGCAGATTTAGGGTTGGAAGTTTGGACGGGATTAAAGGAAACTCAACGACCCAAATTGATTGGGTTTGTTCCTAGGGCCTAGACAGAGCTGGTATGGGTGTTCAAATCGAGTTAGATTGGGTTGGATAATCGTGGGATGCGAAAACAGGGAAGTTGAGTTATTCTCGGCATTTTCTTGTTTATATGGAAGTTACGTGACCAAATGGGTAAAAAGTTATCCTGTTTGATTTGAATACATCCTATGAAGATTTGGAGAGGTTAAAACAAGCCAGCAGACGCGTGCATGGAAAGAAAATTTCTTGGGAATATTTTCATTCACTGCCGAGTAATGGGAAGATTTTTTTGGATTAATGAGAAGTTATTCTTGGTCCAAAGATGTATAAATATAACTCTTGGGTTAGAATAGAGGGTGTCGAGAGTTGGGAGGAGAAGAGAGGAAGCTGCAAAGGAAGAATCACGAATTCTCTCTGCTGCTGCTGCTGTTCGTGATGAAGATGAAGAACGGACTCGCAAGGGCAGTGGTTTATCAACAGTGATAAAGACTCACAGGCGTGGGTCGTAGGTGTGGGTCTTAGAACCACAGCGACAATAGCACTCCTCTTTTATCGTTCATTTGTGACGCTTACTGTGGGTCGCAGATTACAGTTTTACACAATTTTCTCCTTTTCTCTTCATTGTAAACACCATTTGAGCAATAAATAAATATTTTGAGCGTGTTTTTATCATGATGAGCTAAACCCAACACTGGGACGACGGAGGAGACCGAGCTTCATACATGGGTAATGTAATTAATTCTTTTTAAGACTTTTGCATTAAAAATTAATTGAAATATGATTTGATTAAATTGGGTGTTATTTGATTAGATGGGTCATGCTTAGCTTAGGTGATTTGATGTTCCATGCTTAACATTTACAAGCAATTTTTTGAGAATCTACTTTGGCAAAATAAGAGTCCATATAACTTATGTTTTGAGCGATTATTGTCGAGAATAATTCATTGAGCCCTATTTTATGAAGATTGGCCGAATCATTAGTCCCAGTACTCTTGCCCATATTGTTAATACTTTTTGTATATATTTTTATTTTTAAATCTTTACAAGTGCGAGCAACGAACTTTTACTACCACTTTCAAAACTATAACACTTGATCGAGAACGGCTTCAGTTTTTTTTTTGATAACCAACTTCTGTTATGATTTGGTAAAAAGGGTGTTTCTGGGAATTCTACACCTGTATTCCTTTTAAAAGGCTCTACCTCTTCAGCCCTCTCATTTCATCCTCTCTATCATGTCCTCCTCTAGTCTTTCAAGTAAAGAAAGTGATGTATGGACAGTTTTATTTCCCTCAAAGAAGATTCGTCTCGATTCTTCTGACAATGAGATGTGCTATGACAAACATGTCTCTTCTTCTGATGAGAACCCTTCTGTCTCTCAGTTTTATAAGCTCTCTCTAACCATGAATCTCGTTTTGGAACAAGTTCGTGCTCTGAAAATGAACTTGAAGTGTCTTCCAAAAAACTTGAGGAGAAAATGGATAGTCTTGAATCAAGGATTGACCTAATCAATGATGAGCTTAAAGAATATAGGGAATACGAGAAGCATATTCAAGGTAAGTGAAATGATTGTTAAGAGGTATAGATACCTAGTATGTCTTCTTTTTGGATTATTAGGAAGAATAACTAGTGCTTTGAATAGCGATGATTGTGACTACACATAGTTATTTTTGTTTTTTTCTTCTTATGTTATTTTTTAGGTTTATTGGTATTAATTTCTAAAAATATTTGGAGGATGATGTTTATTGCAGTATTTTAATGGTTTGTGATATTGCAATATTTTTTTTTATGGGATATGTATTATTTACGTCTGTGAACTTGAAGGTCCCATATTGCAGTCAAAAGTAAAGTCGTTCATGAATCGGTATTCGTATTGATGAAAGGACGAATGGATTTTTGACATATACAAAAGTTGAGCCTATGTAATCATTAATTTGATGGAAAATAGGATAAAATCTTTTGTTCAACAAGGATAAAGTCTATTATGTCGTTATGATGGAAAATAGAATAGATCCTTGTATGTTATCCACGGTATTGATCTTCATTGTTCCATTTTATTATGTTTTACCGTGAAGGCTCCATTGTGTGTCTTATGTTGAGCACCTTACAACTAAGTCGATTTACCTTGGCTTTGTTGGTTGTTCCATAAGATGTTATATGTCGAGCATTAGGAACTAAATTAATCAACTTGTTTGGTTATTTAGTTTGTACTCCATAAGTTTTCTTTCTTATGTCGAGTACATGTACGGTTAAGGTTGTCATATTCTATGATGAACTTAGTCGGGGTTCCATAAGTTCTCTTATGTTGAGCCCAAAATAATTAAATTGATTACTTCGGTGATTAGTTTGGTTATTTGTATTCCAATTAGATTAATTATAGGTTCTCTTGTAATTAATCTAGTTGAGATTTCATATATTCCACAAATTCTTGTGTTGAGTATATGAAAGGCTACACTATCATGCTCTTTCGTTAATGTATCATATATTCCGTAAGGTTTTCCTTATGTTGAGTATTTGAACGGTTAAGTTAGTCATCTCCGTGTGATTGACTTAGTCGTAGCTCCGTGAGTTTACTTATGTTGAGCACTTTAAATTAAATTGATCACTTTTGTGGTTTGATTTAGTTGCGTATTCCAATTGAATTAATCATGGGTTTACTTGTGATTAATTTGGCTGAGCTTTGGGTATAGAAAATCATTCCTATGGTTTTTGGTGTCCAATAAAAAATCCTTCTTTTCTTTCGAAATCAAGGTCGCTCTTGTTGTTCTCTCGGGAATGACATCAAATGGGGGAGAGTTCTTTTGAACTTGTGCTTAATGGTAATATCTTGCGGGGAGTGCGGCTGCGGAATTTTATAGGGGTTATCTTGTATCTTAAAACTCCTTGATGAATGATGTTAGCTTCGGATATTAGATTGCATCTAAATTAAGTTGGTATGTATTTTTATTTTGGTCATGAAATATCTCTAGTGGAAATTTCATTATGATCTCATTCTTGTACCTTTGCCAATTTTATTGACAAAAAGGGGGAGAAATATTGTAGTTCACACTACAAATACATATGGTTTTCGGATCATTGTGTAAGGGGGAGTGGTTTCCATGATCGAGATGGAGTATTGACTAAGGGGGAGTGATACATATCACCGTAGTATTATTGTTAAAGTCGCGATACAATTGGACTTTGATGTTATATAATAATACTATGACACTGTATAATAATGATCGAGAATCTCGATTTCTCTCATTGTTATAGCTACGGATCTTAAACAACGATGGTGCTAAACTTACAAACTTTGGGATCATTTGAGTACTTGGAAGGACGAAGATTTCAAGGAACGTTGAAGATTAGACCATGGAATAGGAGCCACTAAAGTTTATCTTGTTTGTATTTCATATGTATTAATAGTTTTGTCACTAAAATTGACAAAGAGGGAGATTGTTAGAGCATAGCTCGGTCAACCTCGCATGCGTTTTTATCTCAAGCATGTTTTTCAATGTTAGTGATCAAAACTATAAGTCTTGATTTCTAGCCGACATAGCTAAGTCTCGGACTAGGATAGAAAAGTGCAGTTGAGCTCAAGGACTTCATGGCGATTCATCATACAACAACGAAGATCTATACAAGGAACCGTGGAACTTCATCAACAAAAAGGTATGTGGAGACTTGAACTTATCTATCACTCAAAAGTCTATCTCTTCTATCTCCTACTTCTTATGAGACAAAAGTCGTATGCTATATAGACTAGATCATACACATTTGACATTTCGAGTTGGGCATTCATTGCTTATCTTTTATATCGAAATCGTGTGTTGGTAAAGAATTTCGCTTTGATCAAGTTTATCTTCACCTAGTGACGAAAGTCATGAAAGTTTCAATCACTTTGAGAATTTCTCTGACGTGAATCTTTCTGTGAATAACGGCTACATAGCGTCCTCTGAGAATGTCTCAATGATTGAAATACGAGTTTAGATTACATAACCATGTATTCCTTGAACCGAAGTTTTCGAACTTTGTTGATCAAGAGAAATCGGGAGGATTGTGGAATTGGCTTGCCAAGTCCGCGAACCTAGTTCGCAGACTCAGTCCCGAACTGTCGGAAGTTCTCGACCGAGAATTTCTGTTGGGATTTTCCAAAACTCGTTTGTTTGCTAAGTCGGCGAACTCAATCCGCTAACCCAGTCCGCGAACTGGCGGAAGTTATCTTTCCGAGAATTTCTGCTGAGTTTGGAAAACTCAACCAATTAACTTAAGCCCGCGAACTTGCTTGTGAACTTAAGAGGTTATGATCTAAAGATGTGCTCTGAACATGAAAAAATAAATTACGAAGGAATGCTTTATGAAAATCGTGGATATAATGTTCATGAGCCGATTCAATCGAATCGAATCATCTTTGTTTCAATTGTATCTTGTGTAGTTACATAAGATCTCATAGCAATTGAACAACTCTTTAACTAGTTCATTTGAGTCAATTGAACTAGTTATGGTGAAGAAGAACAAGGTTAATATGAAATGCTCATATGGTTAACCTTTTGGGTTACTATGTTGAACCAACATACACGTACACGTTTGGGCATGGTTTTCACGAACCCAATAAATGTCTACCCGAGTGTGTGTGACAAGCTAATTTCGATCTAACGGTTGAGAAATATTAGCTTGAATCTAAATCAGGTTTTCATCTAATGGTGAATAAGGATTGTTTTGTAACTAAGGCAAAACCCTGATTTGAAGGCTATATAAAGGAGACATCTAGCATTGTGCAAAACTAATCCCCACACGTCTGTGTGCTACTAGTGCGCCCGCTAGAGTCGATCTCCATTAACCTTTGATTTTCTTCTCTAAAATCAGGTTAACGACTTAAAGTCTTCATTGGGATTGTGAAGCCATACCGATACTATTTTTATTGTAGTTGTGTGATCTGATCTTGTATCTTCGATCGTACGAGTACAATCGATTGATTTACTTGAGATCATGAGAGTTCTCCGATAGGCAAGATAAAGAAGTCACAAACATCTTCGTCTCACTGTTTGTGATTCCTCGACAATCCTCTTGTGTATTCAGGAAGGATTGTAGAGAGGTGATTGATTAATCTAGGCTGTTCTTCGGGAATATAAGACCGGATTATCAATTGATTCCTGTTACCTTGATTTTATATCTAAAGACGGAACAAAACCTAGGGTTTATCTGTGGGAGACAGATTTATCCTCTTATAGACTTTTCTGTGTGAGACAGGTATGTTTATCATCAAGTCTGTGATTTTGGGTTACAGCAACTCTTGGTTGTGGGTGAGATCAGCTAAGGGAATCAAGTGCGCAGTATCCTGATGGGATCAGAGGCGTAGGAGTACAACTGTACCTTGGATCGGTGGGAGACTAATTGGGGTTCAACTATAGTCCAGTCCGAAGTTAGTTTGCAGTAGACTAGTGTCTGTAGCGGCTTAATACAGTGTGTATTCAATCTGGACTAGGTCCCGGGGTTTTTCTGTAGTTGCGGTTTCCTCGTTAACAAAATTTCTGGTGTTTGTGTTATTTCTTTTCCGCATTATATTTTATATAATTGAAATAATACAGGTTCTGTGTTCGTGATCATCAATTGGAAATCCAACCTTTGGTTGTTGATTGATATTGATTGATCCTTGGACATTGGTACCGTCCATGTATTCCTTGTATTTGATAAAGACTCCCTATTGTTTTTAGCTTGAGTAAAAATCAAATCAAGAGAGAGA
The DNA here is from genome assembly GCF_003573695.1 of Papaver somniferum. Taxonomy (NCBI): domain Eukaryota; kingdom Viridiplantae; phylum Streptophyta; class Magnoliopsida; order Ranunculales; family Papaveraceae; genus Papaver; species Papaver somniferum. Next base: position 25,081,924 of record NC_039362.1, read on the forward strand.
TATTAACTCCTTGAGATACTTTTATCTAGATTGAGTCTGACTGTTCTAGATGATTCTCTAGCAAAGTATTTCGGAGTTAGTCCATACAGATTGCTAAGCGAAATATTGGGTGGTGTTGTTAGACCCCCGCTTTTTCAAGTCTGACTGTCTAGTTGATTCTCTAGGAAGTATGTTGGAGTTAGTCCATACAGATTGCTAATCGAAATATTCGGTGAGGTTGTTAGACCCTCACTTTTTCAGGGACAACGAAGTAATTTAGGGGGTCTCCTACCAAAATGAGCTCTTTTCTTTATATTAGTAAGATTTACAGATTCCTTTACTGCATCCTCATTTACACCCTTGATTTATGTCCCTTGGAACACACCTGCAGTCACTCAAATAATGTTCCACATCAGATATCTAACATATCGACTATTTGTCGTTTCTCTCGCATGAGACATGAGCATCAAATATTGCGATTATGCATTCTTGGCAAACAGTTTTACTCATCATTTAACACAATCAAAAACAAAATTAATGTTTGAGTTAAGATTCCAAATGTTCATTTGATAGTGAAAGAGAGGGAAAGAGAAATGGATACCTCAAATTTAAAGAAAGACTTTGAAACTTCTATCCATGTCTCCTCTACAAATAACTCTTCAGTTATACAAACTCCCCGTCATCTGAAAGATGAAAACCCTAAAAAATATTTAATTTTGATATTAATGTATATATTCTAGCCTAACAATTTCCAATCTCAATTAAAATTTTGTTGAAAATCCCTTTATGAGGAAAACTCATGGAAAATCACATACCTCAGGGTTTGGAGACTCTGTCAGTGCATATTTTGAGGTTTCTTTTGCCTCTGGCAAGAAAATTGTAGAACTCGGTCTTGCATCTCTAATCAACAACATGCTTCAATCTATCTCCACTCATCATCGTTATCATTATCAGGGCGGATATTTCGAGAGAAATGGAGTGACTTTGAAACAAAAAATTGTGATAGATAAAAAAACCCAACTTACCTTAAGATTTTGATTCCTTTTTCTGTAAGAATTGATTTTCAAGTGAAGTAACTAGTTTTGATCACAGTAGCTGGGGCTGGGGATATGGAAAATAAATGTTGGCTTTGATTTCTAAGTCTTTGTTGTGGTATCTGTCAGTTACAACCTTTAATGAGGTGAAGATGACAAGTGGGCGAGAAAGTGCAAGGTTACTACTAGGGTACCAAATTGCTTCAGGCTGTGCCAAAATGCATATATGACAAAATATATACTGTAATAGTAAGGGATTGGTACACCCTAAACAATTTGGTACCCTATTAGGGGTCTTGAGAATGTGAGGGTTAAGGTTTGAGAAGGTGATAAATTGGAGGCGTAAATAAGGAGTAACAAATTATTTAGGGTTACTTGTGTGGGGCCATATTCAATGAGAAAGCTCTATTTTGTAATACTCTCACCAAAGTTGTTGTCACATGTCCATTTAATCGCCTAAAATTTCATGGGACATGACCGGCAATACTATGTGGTTTGAGTGAATAAAATTCACCCACAAGTACCCAGCCTTGCACACTTGCATCAAAGTATGCATTTTTCTTCACTCTTAAGGCATTATGCAACGGAAGTCTTCATCATCTTTCTCTCTAACTCTTTATGCGCCTCCATAAGCATAAGAGGTTTTCCATGTACTTAAACAATTCTCACACAAATCAGCAACATAAGAACACAAAGATATATTGCAACAAACCCATTTTATTGCATCAAAGGAAGATTACAAACTTTTGTCCATCACATGGACTATACTGGTCATCACCCTCTTGGTGATGCCTTATTCTCTCAAGTATGAGACTACATGTCTACAAAACTCTCTCTATGTGAACCTACTGACTTTATAATGTCTCTACACAATTTATACAGTGGTTCCAAGGGCCAAAAACTGTGCACAACACTTATACACGCATGGAACAACCATGTGTCTGATAAGGTAGTTCCATAACCGCCTAAAGTGTGTTTAACTGCTTAGCCTTTCCCAACTTGTGCCAAATTATGCCACACATATCCCAAATGGTTGTGGACACTCTAATAAGGTTATAAACTCATTTCATAACTATTAGAGCACTGCTCGGTCGAACTCGCAAGCGTTGCTATCTCATGCTTGTTTGTCAAGTTTAGTTGTCAAAACTATATACTTGATTTCTAGTCTACTTATAGCTATATCTCGGATTAGGATAGACTGTGTAGTTGAGATTTAGACTTCGCAGCGTCCACCAATTAAAGACGAAGATTTACTGAGGAGCTTGGAGGAACTTCATCAACAAAAGGTATGTGGAGATTAAAACTTATCTATCACTCAGAAGTCTATTCTATTCTATCTTCTAATGAGACTAAGTAGTATAGATGTATAGACTTTTATATTATACACATTTAGTATTTCGATTCGAGTTTATCTCGCTTATCTATTTCTCGAAATATGTGTTGGAAGCTTTTGCTTTAATGATGTTCATCATATTCTTGACGAGTTTAGTGGGAGACAATTTATTTGTTGGAAACTAAATACTAAGTCAGAAGATGATCATGTGAAAATTACCTTGAACATCTTACATGATTTGTGTGAGGCAGTTATTTGATGTTAGCTTGGAAGTTTCGTAATGATCATTCGATCACTTGAGAATTACTTGAAGTTAATGGTATGTGTGAGATTAACATTGTCATCTTTTAAGGATGTTTCAACGATTGAAATGAGAGTTTAGAACAATTAACTATGCGTGGATACAACACGGTATGCATACCTAGTATACGAACTGTATTGTGATAATCAGGTCCGGAACTCTTGTTTGCGTACCTAGTATGCGAACGGATTTATCTGAGAAGGTTTGGAACTCTTGTTTGCGTACCTATTATGCGAACGGGTTTACCTGAGTTGGGTCTGGGACAATTTTTTGTGAACCGGGTTTGCCAACGGGTTGACTAGGCCAAGGTCCGGAGCTGCTGTTCGCGTACCTAGTTTGCGAACACACTGGTTAAGATCTAAAATCGGTTATGTATGATTCTCATACTCATGAAATAAAACGTTTATGATTTAAAGAATGCAAAGTTTGCAAACCGTGGTTTAATGTTCATGAATTGATTTTTGTATAAGTACTTTGTACGATTACAAACCAATCCGATTTTGTTTCAATTTTTTCATGTATATTTCAATGAGATAGTGAACAATTAAATGACTCTATTTGAAACACAATTAGATTCATTTGATTATCTTTCATGTTTGACTGATCATCATATTTGATCTAGAAGTGTTTGATGAATATGGTTAAGTTAAAAGTGTTCATATGGCTAACTTAGGTTAATTGTTATTGAGCCAACTCAATATACACGTTTAGGTACGGTTAACCATATCTAAATGGAAGTATATTTCATTTGTGTGTTACTAGCTAAGACCATCTGACGATGGAGATTGATTGCTTAATTTCTAAGCAGACTTAGCTTGAATTTTAAATCAGGAGTTCATCTAACGGTGAATATTGAATGCTTTGTTACTAAGCTATCTTAGCTTTGATTGTAAGCAACCCTAATCTGAAACGCTATATAAAGGAGAACTCTCGCAACTAGAAAAACTAATCCCGACAATTTCTCGTGTCTTAGTTGCAAACTAGAGTCGATTCTCCTTTAACCTGGGTTTTTCCAAAACCATTATAGGTTAACGACTTGAAGACTTCATTTGGGATTCGTGAAGCCAGATCCAACTATTTTCTATGTAGTTGCGTATTCTGATCTTACTTGTTTAATCGTATTGAGTCTTATCTTCTCTAAGATTTACTCGAGATTTATCTCCGATAGATAAGATATAAAAAAGTAATCACAACAGTTCTTCGTCTCAGACTCTCTTGTGATTCTGCAATAACTTTTCATGTTAATCAGTTAGATTATTGTGAGGTGACTAATATTTCTAGGCGGTTCTTCGGGAGTATAAGACTGGATTATTAGTTGGTTCTTGTTCACCTTGATTTTATGAAAAGACGGAACAAAAACCGAATAAAGAATAAACATATCTATGGGAGACATATTTGTTTACAAGTCTTCGACTTTGGGTCGTAGCAATTCTTAGTTGTGGGTGAGATCAGCTAAGGGAATCAAGTGCGCAGAATCTAGCGTGGTTCTAGAGGCGTAAAGAACGCGAATGTAACTTAATCGGTGTGAGACTTGGTTGGGGATCAACTACATTCCAGTGCGAAGTTAACTTGTAGTAGGCTAGTGTATGTAGCGGCTTAATACAATATGGTGTTCAAATATGGACTAAGTCCCGGGGTTTTTCTGCAGTTGATAAATCCGACCATGATTGTTGGTGAAAAAGCGGGGGTCTAAACACCACACCCAATATTTCGCTTAGCAATCTGTATCGACTAACTCCAATATACTTTCAAGAGAATCAACTAACATTCAGATTCAATCTTAAGAAAAGTATATCCAAGAGTTATATCTCTATTTCTCAATTCAATTTGCAATCAAACAAATAGGAATTTTCGAGCCCGATTGAATATAAGAAATAATTTGGATATGGTATCAAAAACCAATATCCAAGTGTCAATCAATATAATGAACGACCAAAGGTTGGATTCACAATTGATTGAACTTACGCACAACCTATGATATTTCAATTATATAAACAAATATAATGTCGAAAAGAAATAACACAGACACCAAAAATTTTGTTAACGAGGAAACCACAAATGCAGAAAAATCCCAGGATCTAGTCCAGATGTGAACACCACACTATATTAAGCCGCTACAGACGCTAGCCTACTCCAAGTTAACTTCGGACTGGAATGTAGTTGAGCCCTAACCAATCTCACACTGATCAAGGTACAGTCGCATTCCTTACGCCTCTAGAACCACGCCGAATTCTGCGCACTTGATTCCCTTAGCTGATCTCACCCACAACTAAGAGTTTCTACGAACCAAAGTCGAAGACTTGATACACCAATATGTCTCACACATAAATATTGAATAGATAAATATGTCTCCCACGGATATACCTATGAGTTTTGTTCTGTCTTTTGATAAATCAAGGTGAACAAGAACCAATTGATACACCGGAGTCACCAGACTTATATTCCCGAAGAACAACCTAGTAATATCAATCACCTCATAATAATCTTAATTGTATGGTAGCGAAACAAGATATTGTGAAATCACAAACGATGAGACGAAGATGTTTGTGACTACTTTTTATCTTTCCTATCGGATATTAAATCTCGAGCAAATCTTAGAGAAGATAGTACTCAATCACGATAGAAAACAACAAGATCAGAACACCCAACTACAGAGAAAATAGTTGGATCTGGATTCACAATCCCAATGAAGTCTTCAAGTCGTTAACCTACTGGGTTTTGGAAAAACCTAAGGTTAAAGGAGAATCGACTCTAGTCGCAACTAACATCACACAGGAGGTGTGGGGATTAGGTTTCCCAGTTGTTAGATTTTTCCCTTATATAGTCTTCAAATCAGGGTTTGCAATCAATGTTACCTTGGTAACAAAGCATTCAATATTCACCATTTGATGGAGACCTAATTAGACTCAAGCTAATATCTTTCAACCGTTAGATCGAACTTAGCTTGTTACGCACAAATGAAAAGTGACTTCATTTAGATATGAATAACCGTACCTAAATGTGTGCACCTTGTTGTCTCAACAATAGTTAACCGAAGTTAGCCATATGAACACTTTCATATCAACCTTATTCATCTTAACCATAACTAGTCCAAATGACTCAAATGAAACTAGTTCTAGAGTTGTTCAATTGTTTATATTCTCATAGAAGTATACAAGACACAATTGAAGCAAAATCGATTTTGATTCAATTGTGTCAATTCATGAACATTATAGCCACGGTTTGCAAAAGATTGCATTCTTTATTATATAAATGTATTAGTTCATGAACAAACCGATTTTAGAACATAACGTACTCAAGCATGCAAACGAGTACGCATACCTAAGTGGTCGGACTAAGTTTGGGTTCGCCAATATGCGAACGGGTACTCATACCTTCCAAACTCAGTTGAATTTCCGGAACTTGAAACTCACGCCAATACACATACTGGTATGCGTACTAAGTTCCCGGACTTTTATTAACCAACCAGTACGCATACGGGTATGCATACTATGGTTCCCGGATTTGGAATAACTTGCAACAGTTAGCATACAAGTACGCATATTGTTCTATATCCAATCATGTTTAATTGTTCTAAACTCCTATTTCAATCATTGAAACATTCTTAGAAGACGGAAATAGCTGTCTCACACAAACTATTAGCTTCAAAGCAATTTTCAAGTGATCGAATGATCAATACGAAACATTTTGTGTCTACATAAAACGACCGTCTCACACAAATCATATAAGATGTTACAAGGCGATTTTCACATGATCATATTTTGACTTTCGCCAAGAATATAAGATGAACTTGGTTAAAATGAAGGTTTACCAACACATATTTCGAGAAATATGTAAGCGAGTTAAACTCATCTCGAAATATCAAATGTGTATAATCGAAGTCTATATAGCTATACGACTTTTATCTCAAATAGAAGATAGAGTAGATAGACTTTTGAGTGATATATGAGTTCAAGTCTCCACATACCTTTTGTTGATGAAGTTCCACAAGCTCCCCTTAGTAGTTCTTCGTCTTCAATCGATGAACGTCGTGAAGTCTAATGCTCAACTACACTTACTATCCTAATCCGAGACCTAGATATAAGTAGACTAGAAATCAAGACTAATAGTTTTGGAAACTAAACTTGAAAAACAAGCTTGAGATAGCAACGCTTTCGAGTTCGACCGAGCAGTGTTCTAACAGTTGGATATAACTTGATTGACACTTGGGCATTGGTCTTTGGTACCATCCTAGTTATTTATCATATCAATCAGGATCACGGATTTTTATCTGTTCGATTTGTTGTTTGTATTGAGAAATAGAGATAAAGCTCTTTAGTATCTTTCTTGATTAAGATCGCTTTTAAGTTGGTGCTCTCAGAATTATATTGGAGTTTAGCCCGTACTGATTTCCGATATTGGTGTGGTTGTTATACCCCCGCTTTTTCCATTGGTATCAGAGCAGGAAAACACGCTAAGACCTCATAAGTCTCTAATACTTGAGTTTCATGTATATAACTTCGCATGTTATGTTTCCAATTTAAAACGACTTGAAAGTAACGATATAGAAATAGAAACAAGTCAAGTCATGTATTACTAACCTCAAGCGGAAGGATGATGTATTTGTTGATATCGATAGTATTCGGATTCTTTAGGTATTCAGAGTAATAATTGTACGTCTCAACATTGTGGACTTCCTAGTTTAACCTAACGAAGTTGACTCTAGTAATCTAATCAAGCGAAATATGAGTTTTAATACTAAAATATGACAAAAAAAAAACTTGACATACCAACGCTTGGTGGGTTCAACAAAGTTGTTCTCTAACAAAGATCCATTGTTGATAATAAATTCACAAGTTTTTTCAAAAAAAAATTTAGCTAGGATGAAACTGGTTGCATTATGGCTTTACACAGAAAAATAAATTATTCAAAAAATATCTAGGATGAAAATAAATTCATCCTTACTTAAATTAAGAAAAAATCATAATTTAAAAATAGTTATGATGAAGATGGATGGATCCTGGATTAAACTAAAATAATAAAAATTATTCCGAAAATTGGTAGGATGAAATTAGTTGTATAACCCATAACTAGAAAATCTCAACGAACGTGGTTACACAAGGTCTTATATAGTAAGGGTAATAAACAAGCATAGTTTAATAATTTAGCCATCTAAACAATCAAGCATTTGAAGAAAAAAAAACTAATTACGTTGGTGCAGCAAAATGAAACCAAAAATCATGACAGAAAAATCCAAGCAAACAAATCCGCATGCACTAATCAAAATCATGAATTAGAGGACATTTCAACAATAATTTCATATTCTACCTTCCACCTTGGGGAAATAGGAAGAGTGAAAAAATCATGAATTTCTGATTGTTGTGATTCGAGGTAAAATCAGTCCAAAAAATATAATTCTAATAGTTAATAACTTCAGGTAGCGATTAAAACCGAATATTTGGCACAAATGAGAAATATGTGCTTTCTAGAGGTAATCACCTATAAGGGATATACCCGCTTTGAGCTTCAACGGTTTGATTCATTCTATGTACACCTGAAATATAAACCTAAAAATGTGTCATCTATAAAATACAAAGACCAATCTAATAAACAATATAATAATATAAATGCTGAAATTGTTGTAAATTATATGTGGTAACACAGAAGTCTATAATTGAACTATGCAATCGTATTGTAGATGATCCAAATATATCTAATCCTCATATAAATCAAATATAGGTACAATACCATAACGGGAAAAATCTAACAAAACCATAACCTTCGCAATCAACTACATATATGTATCGATTACTCAAAAAATATACTTCATTTGGATACCCAAGATTTCACAATCCAAGTTAAAAAATTAACAAAGTTTATGGAACTGAAAATACCAAATATAAAAGAAGGTAACATAGAGACGATTCATATGAACTTTGAAACCTGGCAATTTCGTGAAAGCTAAGTTTATTACAGTAAAAAAAATGATCTATCCAATTAATGCACGATCACTTATTGAGGAAAAATGTCAGCATGAACTTATCATTTGTTCAAAAAGCGGGGGTCTAACAACCTCACCCAATATTTCGATTAGCAATCTGTATGGACTAACTCCAATATACTTTCAAGAGAATCAACTAGACAGTTAGACTCAATCTTAAGAAAGATATATCAAAGAGTTAATATCTCAATTTCTCGATTCAATCCTTACTCAAGCAAACAGAAATCGGCGAGTCTAATGGAATACACGAGAAATAACTTGGATGATACCAAAGACCAATATCCAAGGATCATTCAATTTCAATCAACAACCAAAGGTTGGATTTCACAATTGATCGATACAACGCACAACCTGTGATATTTCTATTATATAACAAAATATAATGCGGAAAAGAAATAACACAGACGTCAGAAGTTTTGTTAACGAGGAAACTGCAAATGCAGAAAAACCTCGGGACCTAGTCCAGATTGAACACACATTGTATTAAGACGCTACAGACACTAGCCTACTACAAACTAACTTCGGTCTGGACTGTAGTTGAACCCAATGAATCTCACATTGATCCAAGGCACAGTTGCGCTCCTTACGTCTCTGATCCCAGCAGGATACTACGCACTTGATTCCCTTAGTTGATCTCACCCACAATGAAGAGTTTCTACGACCCAAAGTCAAAGACTTTGATTAAAAAATTTGTATCACACAGAAAAGTCTACGATAATAGATAAATCTGTCTCCCACAGAAATACCTACGAGTTTTGTTCAATCTTTTGATAAATCAAGGTGAACAGGAACCAGTCAATAACCCGGACTTATATTCCCGAAGAAAAGCCTAGAAATATTGATCACCTCACAATAATCTTAATCGACTAACGAAATAAGATATTGCGGAATCACAAACGATGAGACGAAGATGTTTGTGACTTCTTTTCTATCTTGCCTATCGGAGATATTAATCTCAAGCCAATCTTACGATTGTACTCGTACGATAGATACAACAAGATCAGATCACACAACTACAAGAAAAGTAGTCCGGTCTGGAATCACAATCCCAATGAAGTCTTTCAGTTGTTAACCTACAGGGTCTCGAGAAGAAACCTAAGGTTAAAGGAGAATCGACTCTAGCTAAAACAACTAGTATCACACATGAGGTGTGGGGATTAATTTTCCTAGTTGCTAGAGTTCTCCTTTATATAGTTTTCAAATCAGGGTTTGCAATCAATGTTGGCTTAGTAACAAAGCATTCAATATCCACCGTTAGCTGAAAACCTGATTAGATTCAAGCTAATATCTTTCAACTGTTAGATCGAGTCTTAGCTTGTTATACACAAATGAAATGTATTTTATTTAGGTTTGAATAACCGTACCTAAACGTGTACACTTAGTTGGTTCACAACAGTTAACCAAATGGTTAGCCATATGAGCAATTTCATATCAACCATATTCTTCTTTACCACAACTAGTTCAAATGACTCAAATGAACTAGTTAAAGAGTTAAAGAGTTGTTCACTTTTGGAAGACACAATTGAAACAAAATCGGTTTGATTCACTTGAATCGATTCATGAACATTATAGCCACGGTTTGTAAAGATTGCATTCCTTATAATTTAAATGTTTAAGTTCATGAACTAACCGATTTGATAAAGTAACCAGTTTAAGTATGCATACGGGTATGCGTACCTAAGCAACCGGATTTGAGTTGGTTTTGGTTTCCAACCTCAGCAGAAATTCTAGGGTAGAAAAATTCCGTCAGTATGCATATGGGTATGCATACTTAAGGTGACTGCTTAAGATTCTATCAATTCCCAAACTCAACAGATATTCAGGGACGTGAACTTCCGCCAGTATGCGTACGGGTACGCATACTTAACCTATCTCCTTCACCAATTTCGTACACATACATATGCATACACTTGGTTCCCGGTTCATGGATTTATACACTAATGTGCGAACACACTATATATGCTTATATCCAAAGATAGTTAAATAATCTCAACTCTACACTTTAATCATTGAAAGATTCTTAGAGGATTTTATATAGTTGTTATTCACAAACTATTTTTCATCAAAGCGATTTTCTAGATAATGAAATGTCAACATGACTTTCATCACGAGTAAAGATGAACTTGGTTAAAGCTAAAGCTTACCAACACATATTTCGAGAAATAGATAGGCGAGTTAAACTCGGCTCGAAATAGCAAATGTGTATAATTGAAATGTATATACTTATACGACTTTTGTCTCAAGAGTAGGAGATAGAGTAGATAGATTTTGGAGTGATATATAAGTTCAAGTCTCCACATACCTTTTAGTTGATGAAGTTCCTCTGGTTCCTTGAGTAGTTCTTCGTCTTCATATGATGATCGCGGTGGAGTCTGGAGCTCAACTACACTTAACTATCCTATTCCGAGACTTTAGCTATAAGTAGACTATAAATCAAGACATATAGTTTTGACAACTAAATTTGACAAACAAGCTTGAGATAGCAACGGTTGGGAGTTCGACTGAGCAATGCTCTAACAATCTCCCCCTTTGTCAATTTTAGTGACAAAACTATCAATACATATGGATTACAAAATAAGTAAAACTTTATAGCTTCTCGTCCACATGCATGATCTCCTTGGTTCTTCAACATTACTCGAAATCTTCGTCACTTCGAAATACTCCAATGATTCCAAAGGTTGTAAGTTAAGCATCATTGTTGTCGAAAATCCGTAGCCATAACAATGAGAAAACAAAATCTCTCAATCATTGTTATACAGTGTCATAGTATTATTACACAACATCAAAGTTCAATTGTATCACAACTTCGACAACAATGCTATGGTGATATGTATCACTCCCCCTTAGTGAATACTTTCATCTCAACATGAAAACCCCTCCCCCTTACATAATGATCCGAAAACCATATGTATTTGTAGTGTGAACTACACATTAATTCTCCCCCTTTTTGTCAATAAAATGGGAAAAGGTACGAAAACTAGTGGGATCCTAATTAAATTTCCATGAAGATGCTTCAAGACCAAAGAAAAACACATATCAAATTGTTTATATGCAATCATAAAGTCGAAGCTAAATGCATTCATCAAGGAGTTTATAAAGAATCAAGATAACCCTTATAATATTGCATAGCCGCACTCCCCACAAAGATATGGAAATTAAGCGCAAGTTCAAAAAGAACTCTCCCCCATAAAATGTCATTCCCGAAAGAACAACAAGAGCGACCTTACTTTTTACGAGAAAATAAGGATTTCTTTGGACACCCAAAAATCACAAAGGAAATGATTTTGTATCCAAAAATCTTAACTAAACTAACCACAAGAGAACCCATGATTAATTTAATCGGAATACTCAACCAAATGAACCACAAAAGAATTCATGATTAATCTAGTTGGAAATGCTCAAATAAGAGAACTTACGGAGCCACACAACATTTACATAAAATATGGATCAGGGAAGATCAATACTGCGGAATAGACAAGGATTCATTCTATTTTCCATCACTATTTTCACAATGACATACAATAGACATAATCCCTGTAAACAAAAGTTTTATCCTTTCTTCTATCAAATAATGACATAAAGGCTTAACTTTTATAAGTCAAAAGTTCATTCAATCTTTTATCAATACTCGCATATCGACATATGAAAGAGATAACTTTTGACAAAGTATGGGAAAATCAAAGTTTCACGGACACAAACACATATCCCATAACAAATTACAATATATAAAACCATAAAGATTAATACTGCAAAAATCATCTTCCAAACAAACTTTAGAATTTAAAAAAATAAATCTAAAAACATTGAAGATGAAAAACGTTGGACATAGCTATGCGTAATCACAATAATGACTATTCCAAACTCTAGTTATTCTTCCTAAAAACACAAGAATAAAATTCTCATAAAAAAATTTCCTAGGCACAATGAAATCAACAAGCTAAAGAACAGGAACAAACTATTAAACCATCAAAACGAACACAAACTGAAATCAAATAGACGTTTCGGAATCCTCATGAGCCTTGAGGTGTTTGAGCTTGTGATTGACAACATCTACTGCTTCTTCAAAGAAGATATCCTCATTGAGAAGATATTTAACATGTGTCTTTATGAGACCAAGGTCAGAAGTAACCTTTTTCAAATCAGTTCTTAACACATCAAGATCCTTCATATTAACAACAAGTTGCAGTTTTGCTTCCTCAAAGTATTTAAGAAAGTCATGAACCACTTCAGCAGAAACCATATCCTCATTCTCAACATGCTGATGTGAGTAAGCATAGTAGCATGAGGCATTAAGAGCAGTATCTTCTACAAGGGTTATTTTCTTCCTCCCTTTTGATTTGAAACCAATACCTTTGTCAAGAAATCCTCTTGCAAAATCACCATAGCGAGATGAAGAAGCAGACATTCTCGACAATCCACAAAATAACCTAGAGTATGCGTGCGTGACTTATATGACTCAATAGGTTTGGTATTTAAAGGTTTCTTAGGGAAGGTATTTTTAGGGTTTCAAAAAATGATTCGTGACAGTTACATAGGCGTTCTGCACGACCACAACTAGACCCGAAAACAGAACAAGAACACACAAGAGTCGTATGCTTACGTCTTGACATAAATGTTTTGCTACGTGAAAAACATTCACATGTGAATTTGGCTCAATAAATTCTATATCCCCAGAGAGCAGAAATTTAGAGCACAAGAGTAACAATTTTTCAAACCAAAGTTTTCGGAAGAAATTATAAACAAAAATTTTTGACAAAGAGAAAAAAAAATATAAATACTTAAGCAAACATGTCTGTAACGATACTCCTGCTAAAGACGATAAGAAAATAGCTTGAGAATCAGAAGACACTTTTGCCGACAAGTATACCTGAACATAACTCTCTCAACCAGGATTTTTGTGAGCGAGGTATCAACCTTGTGATAAAATAACACAAGTATGAGCCTTGAGCTCATCAAATGAACATTGTTTTTGGTTAAACCTATTTCTTCTGTACTTTGGAGGAAAACCGTTATGATGCAAAAAGTTATCATAAAATTTACTATCATCATAATACGACGCATCGAAAGGATTCTTACCTGAAGAGTATTTCCTAGAGGGAATTGACAGCCTGTTGATGATCTGTTTATATCCTTCAATTACCAATTTCAGATTTTCATCCATCTTTTCATTTTTGCTCCATTCACTTGATACTTTATCCACATCATGAACAACATTATCTTCCTTTTTGAAAGAAGAGAATCCTTGAACTCTTCTTGGACGATATTTGTTAAGAGGTCTATTATGATTCTGAGCATTTGAGGAACTCATTGAACTGACTTTCCCGGTGGGAAACACAGGGTGTGTACTGAAACCAATTGGTCTAGACATACGAATGTCAGTTACACCTTTGATCTAAGGTGTGTTGAAGGCGAACAACAGACTTGTTTTTCAACCTGGAGTTTCTATTTTGCACTACATGCTCTTTTGAATCACAAAAGAGACACACTTTATTATCACAAGAGTGATTAGGGGATGCATACCTAACTTTATCGTTTGGATATTTCTTTCTTCCATATGCTGTGTAAATGCCCTGCACATCATTAGAGTCGAAAGAGATTCTGAAATTACTTCTGAAACTGGAGCTCTTTCAGTTGGGACATAAGTAGATGGTATAACAGACTTTTCTGAACATCCTTGAATGGAGAGTTTACTCAAGAGATGTTCAATTTCCAAAGCTTCCTTTTTAAGGTTTGCCTCGAGTAAGATACGAGTTGGTCGAACTTCAGAGTTTTCCTTATAAGAAGTTTTTTCACTGGATCCATAGTCTCTTACTAAACCGAGAAGATCATTGACATGGTTTTTCAACCGTTTGAATCTATCAGCTTGGATTCCAACAAGATTTAGAACTAGTTTACTCTCTTTAGTTGTTTCCTCTTGAACAACTGAGTCAGACTCATCGGGATAACACATGTCAGTGTTTGTCTGTTTCGTTTGAACACCAGGTTCATCTGTATCTGAGATTGAAGGATCTTTATCTTTGATAGATATATTAGAAACATAATTTTTATTTCTGGTGACGCGTTTATCAGAGATAGTATTGCCGTCCATAAAGTCAGATCGCTTACAAACACAGACTTCTGAGGTCTTAAACGTGTTTGCCTGCTCTGATACCGATTGAAAAGGCGTGGGTCTAACAACCTCATCCAATATTTCGATTAGCAATCTGTATGGATTAACTCCAATATACTTTCAAGAGAATCAACTAGACTGTTAGACTTAATCTTAAGAAAGATATATCAAAGAGTTAATATCTAAATTTCTCGATTCAATCCTTACTCAAGCAAACAGAAATCTGCGAGTCAAATTGAATACACGAGAAATAACTTGGATGGTACCAAAGACCAATATCCAACGATCAATCAATTTCGATCAACAACCAAAGGTTGGTATTCACAATTGATCGATACAACACAGAACCTGTGATTTTTCTATTATATAACAAAATATAATGTGGAAAAGAAATAACACAGACACCAGAAGTTTTGTTAACGAGGAAACTGCAAATGCAGAAAAACCCCGGGACCTAGTCCATATTGAACACACATTGTATTAAGTCGCTACAGATACTAGACTACTACAAACTAACTTCGGTCTGGACTGTAGTTGAACCCCAATCAATCTCACATTGATCCAAGGTAAAGTTGCACTCCTTACGTCTCTGATCCCAGTAGGATACTACGCACTTGATTCCCTTAGCTGATCTCACCAACAACTAAGAGTTGCTACGACTCAAAGTCGAAGACTTTAATAAACAAATCTGCATCACACAGAAAAGTCTACGATAATAGATAAATCTGTCTCCCACGGAAAATCCTACGAGTTTTGTTCCGTCTTTTGATAAATCAAAGTGAACAGGAACCAATCGATAACCCAGACTTATATTACCGAAGAACAACCTAGAATTATCGATCACCTCACAATAATCTTAATCGACTAGAGAAACAAGGTATTGCGGAATCACAAACGATGAGACGGAGATGTTTGTGACTTCGTTTCTATCTTTCCTATCGGAGATATCTATCTCAAGCCAATCTTAAGATTGTACTCGTACGATAGATACAACAAGATCAGATCACACAACTACAAGAAAAGTAGTCAGGTCTGGCTTCATAATCCAATGAAGTCTTTTAGTCGTTAACCTACAGGGTCTCGAGAAGAAACCTATGGTTAAAGGAGAATCGACTCTAGCTAACACAACTAGTATCACACAGGAGGTGTGAGGATTAGCTTTCCCAGTTGCTAGACTTCTCCTTTATATAGTTTTCAAATCAGGGTTTGCAATCAATATTAACTTAGTAACAAAGCACTCAATATCCACCGTTAGATGAAAACCTGATTAGATTCAAGCTAATATCTTTCAACCGTTAGATCGAATCTTAGCTTGTTATACACAAATGAAATGTATTTCATTTAGGTTTGAGTAACCGTACCTAAACGTGTACACTTAGTTGGTTCACAACAGTTAACCAAATGGTTAGCCATATGAGCACTTTCATATCAACCATATTCTTTTTTATCACAACTAGTTCAAATGACTCAAATGAACTAGTTGAAGAGTTATTCAATTGCTTAGATATTTTGGAAGACACAACTGAAACAAAATCGGTTTGATTCACTTGAATCGATTCATGAACATTATAGCCACGGTTTGAAAAGATTGCATTCCTTATAATTTAAATGTTTAAGTTCATGAACTGACCGATTTGATAAAGTAACCAGCTTAAGTATGCGTACCTAAGCAACTGGATTTAAGTTGGTTTTGGTTTTCAACCTCAGCAGAAATTCTCGGGTAGAAAACTTTCGTCCGTATGCGTACCGGTACGCATACTTAAGGTGACTGGTTAAGAGTCTGTCAATTCCCAAACTCAACATATATTCACGGACGTGAACTTCCGCCAGTATGCGTACGGGTACGCATACTTAACATGTCTCCTTCACCAATTTCTTACACACACATATGCATACACTTGGTTCCCGGTTCATGGATTTATACACTAATGTGCGAACACACTATATATGCTTATATCCAAAGATGGTTACATAATCTCAACTCTACACTTCAATCATTGAAACATTCTTAGAGGATGTTATATAGTTGTTATTCAAAAACTATTTTTCATCAAAGAGATTTTCAAGATATTGAAATGTCAACATGACTGTCGTCACGAGTAAAGATGAACTTGGCTAAAGCGAAAGCTTATCAACACATATTTCTAGAAATAGATAGGCGAGTTAAACTTGGCTCGAAATAGCAAATGTGTATAATTGAAATATATATACTTATACGACTTTTGTCTCAAGAGTAGGAGATAGAGTAGATAGACTTTTGAGTGATAGATAAGTTCAAGTCTCCACATACCTTTTAGTTGATGAAGTTCCACTGGTTCCTTGAGTAGTTCTTCGTCTTCATATGATGATCGCGGTGGAGTCTGGAGCGCAACTACACTTAACTATCCTAGTCCGAGACTTTAGCTATAAGTAGACTAGAAAAAAAGACATGTAGTTTTGACAACTAAATTTGACAAACAAGCTTGAGACATTAATGATATAATGTATTAATGGAGATATATATATATTTATTAGGATCCATAAATATGGGACAACTAAGTTCCACTGGTTCCTTGAGTAGTACAAAGTTTGTCCACTACATAAAACCCACCATCATAAGGACCACCTACCGTATAAGAACCACCTGCCGCTACTTTTTCTTGTACCACCACTCACAAACACCTAACAACCACCACTATTATTTTTATCTAATTCATTATATATTAATGGATATATATATATATATATATATATTTATTAGGATCCATAAATATGGGATATATATTAATTATAAGAAATTAATAAAACACTAATTATGAAATATTAATGGGACATTAATGATATAATAAGAAAATTAAGACCGTTAGATGTAATTCTAATTTTCAATATCATACATATAATAATAAACAACCACAACCATCGATTTAGCTTTCCCAAAAATGAATCCAGAGCGTTGCTTATGTTGGCTAAGTTGTCCAAACTTTGTACTATAAGCTTAACTAGAATCCCACCCATGCCGTAACGGCACGAACTCCATGATAAGTTAAAAAGATTATGTCAAATTTAACCCTTGTCGTTTTTTTGTTGACTCTATATAAACTGAACATTGTTTTTCATGTTTTTTAATTATTATGTTTTCTCCTGGAGAATTGCTAGTTGATAAAAATATATGTCTCAAAGAAACCACTGAGTGAAACATGCAGTGGGACCAACTGAACAACTTTACTATCCCAATGGTATATCCCATTACCCTACCACCGTTTGATTTTTCTCGGGTTATTTTTCGGACAAATTGCGTCCAGCCTATAATTTTTTTATTGTTTTTTATTATAACCAGCTTCTTTTCACACTAAAAAAATCAACCACAACTTCCATAATAATGTCACTTGTGTCCTAACTTTCCCACTACCACAATGAACATGCACTACCACCACCAGAACCACCCATTATCATTACCTTTTCCACCTTCATCATTATCGTCACCAGATTTGTGCACCACCACTCACAAACACCACCCTGATCATCCATAATGTTTGTTGATATGATTATAAACAAATTTATTATTTATTTAATGAAAATATATTTATTAAGATAATTATAAAACATTTATAATAAGAGATTAGTAAAACAATGATACAATAATGATGTAAACAACCACAACAATCGATTTAGCTTTCTCAAAAATAAATCCGGAGCGTTCTTTATCTTGCCTAACTTGTGCAAACTTTTTTTTATAATCTAGATAAGATCTAGCACAATAAACACCACTAACAACATCTTCAACTGCAACAAACACAATACTACCACCACCACCATCTTCAATAGTAAGAAAATGCAACAAACTCCACCTTCACTGATTACCATAAGTTTTTTGTTCCGGAGCAAGTCCATTGTAGGATTAGAAATTGAAGTGATTATGTCTCATTAAAGTATAGCAGATTTCACGCCGGCTTGCCAGAACCTTCACCGATAACCGATAATCAAATCCCTTTAGTCCCGAGCAAGTCAGGGTAGGGCTAGAGATATTATCTCATAAAGATTTTATCTCATAAATATATGGCTAAGTTTCTACGCCGGCTCGCCTGCCTGGGAAACCTGTACAGAGTCAGTAGTAAATTTTTGGCACATTCTGTGCCGCATTCAATTTTGGTACAGTGGATAGAGTAGTCACCACATCAATGGAATTACGCCAATCGCGACCATTGAGGTGGGTGTACCCACAGCCCTGCCCGGGCTACAGGGGAGTCCCCCTTTCATGATCCTGCTGCCTGCATAGCTACAAGGACCCCCCACCCCACCCCACCCATATGCCAAGGTGGTTTTCACATGTTCAAAATTTTGAGGTATAATAGTCGATACCTTCTCGATAGATATGCACATGAACCAAACGGGTCTTTCCCGAAGACGAACATGGTACGATGCCAGAGCCTTCACCATCAACTTAAAAATAATTACGTAAATATGCAGGGTGAAATTAGAAAAATATGTTTATTTGCTAGAATATATAAGATAAAACCAGATACATCCCAGCGATTATTTCTTGTCCTTGCTAGAATATATAAGATGAAACCGGTTTCGTCCATATTTAAGCGAAGATGAAATTGATTTCATCTAGGTTTAATATGTAGCTGAGCTTTATTATATATTGCTAATTATCCAATATAGTCAAAATACTAAATCCAAATAATACTAAATTTACAATTTTAATAACCTTAAGACAGTGCCGACGAGATTTAAGGAAGTTTAATCATGTGCACACTTTTCTAAAGAGAGTATATTTGATATGTTCATTTGATCGGTTGATTTGTTAATTGATTTGTTAATTGATGGCCCTTCATGTTTAGAATCTAAAAATCGGTGTATTATGTAAGAATTTTTTTGATATGTAAAGAATTTGGTGCTGAGTTTCGAACCCAGATCACTGATATCATCAGTCTGTGACTTTAAAACTGTACCGTATAGTTTTTCGCTATATAAGAATTTGGTGTTGTCGAGTTTCAATATAATCCGCATATTATATTGAAACCGAGGACGGGAGGAGGGAGTACCATATTATTTTGAAGGCTATTATTGGGGCGTCACACTTTATTAGAGGGGCGTCACCTAATAGGACAAAACGGGTCACTCATAAGTAATATCAAAAACTCCTTATCTCAAATAATTTTGTAATGACCAAATAACCCTTATTTAGTGGTAGACCCGGGAAGCGTATAAATTAAGCGTAATAAAAACGCGGGCCTACAGTAATACCGCAAGTGCACGGTCGTCAGTTGTAGCACGTGCAAGTACGGGTCGATCCACAGAGATTGGGAGTGTTTTGTAGTGTTTAGCTATTTGGGCTCTAAATTGCTATTGGGCCTAATGGGTTTGTTTTTAACAATGAAATGAACTGAGCTTGGGCTTTGGTCTCTGAATTAGGCTTTTGATTAAGCCTGAATTGGATTGGGCCTTTAATTGAGTTCAGGCTTTTGGATTAAGCCCACAGTTGACTGAACTGGGCTTTGAGCCTTAATGAACTGGGCTTTAGTTTGTACAAACAATGGACAGTGGGCTTCAACTTTTGGTTCAAACCTGGGCTTGGTCTTGAACTGGTTTGAGCTTGGGCTTTTGGATTGCTGTGAGCCAAGCTCAGTTGCAGCAGCAGTGGCTTCAGCAGTGGAAGGAAAGCAGCAGCAGAAGGGTAATGCAGGCTGCTCAGGGAAGCATAACAGGGCAAAACAAGGCAATGAAGAAAGAAGAGATGGCAGTGAAGCAAAGACAATGCAATAAATAAAATGTAAAGAAGCAAAGACAATGAAGAAAATTTACAATGGAAGCAACACAGGGCAACACAGGGCAAAAGCAACACAGGGCAAAAGGATTATGAGAAGGTGACAGAACACAGCAACTACAAGCAGAGAACAATGCAAGTGAACCAAGGCCTAAGCCAAGGGCAGGGGAGATGGTGAAGCTAACAGTGACTAAGCTAAGGCTTAGAATCCACCCTTGTGACCTATCCATACAATGTAATTCTAGGTTGAATTCCTAATGGAACTAAGTGACAGCTAAGGTCAACTTATGATCCTAAGCATACAAATGGAATGGAAAGAGAATTAGCTTGCTATGAGCACTAATTTCTCCCATTTCTCAATCAAAACAATGCATCCTAAGCATACAAATGGAATGGAAAGAGAATTAGCTTGCTATGAGCACTAATTTCTCCCATTGCTCAATCAAAACTATGCATCCTAAGGCTCTAACCTAGCATTCCACTTTCTAACAGTCCACTAAAGCTTCATCTGAGCCTCAGCAGTGAACTCAGAACATGAGAAAACAAATGGAATAACACATGATTGACAGGAACAACACAACATTTAAACTAACACACATGAACATCAACAGGATATTAAGAGGAACAACACACATTTAACAGGAACAGAGAACAAAATGGAAAACAGCAAATATAAACATTAACAGTTAACTTAGCAGTGAGATAAACATGAACAGGGCATAAAAATGGAAGAAACAGTGAACAAAAAAGATTGTAAAAGAAAACTGAAATTACACAGAACATGAAAGTCCTGGACGCCGGCTATTCCAGGCATAAGCCTTTACATCACACCCACAGTCATATTTATACCCAATTACAAGTTAGGGTTCTTCCCAAAAAATCCCTAAAATCAAACAGAAATTAGGTAAATTATTTCTACCTAATTTGACAGTACAAATCAGACCCATATCTTCTATAATGCTCCTCCATGCTTCTCCCTAACAGTAATTAGAGTTTACTCGAAAATACCCAAATTAACTGAAATTAGGGTTTGGGTTTTTCTTACCTTGATGTGACAAATCTCCTCAATTAGCGTCGACCCATGTCTTCTCTGCTTCTCCTGGTGCCTTTCCCATACCTTGATTTCTTTTCTAGCTTCACCTAATTCTCTACCATGTCTATCAATGCTTTTTCTCTATTTTCAAAACCCTAGACTAGGGGAAAACAGTGAAAAGAAGTGAGAGGCATGTTAGAGTGAGAGGGGTTTCGGTGGTTGAGCAGGTGGAGAGTTGGTGGTAGCGGACATGGAGGTACGGCGGTGGTGGCAGTGGAGTTGGTGGTGTACGGTGTGGAGAAGGTGGTGGTGCGGGTAGAGGTGAAGAAAGAGGAGAAGAAATGATTAGGGTTTCTTTTGTTTTTTTGGGTTATATATCCTAGGGTTATTTCGGTGTGATGCGGGTTCATAGAGTTTTGATGTCTAGCAATACGAAGCCGTGGGATGTGAAGATGGTAGATAGATCCAACGGCTTGATTGAACGGAGCATGTATCGACCGTTAGATGTATAATACATCAAAATTAACGGTGTAAGATGGAGTTAGGTGTTGAAGTGTTAAGCGGAAGTATCGAGGTTTGATGCGCAGGCAAAGAAGCGACCGTAGGATCTAAATGTGATCTAATCTGAAGGCTTGGAATTTAGGCACTATGGTGTTTTGCAGGAGCTTCAGATTTTGATGCGCGATGAAGGAGAGACCATCGGATGATGAGATGGATCCAATCCGACGGCTGAGAATGGAGGCGGGTATGGATATAGAAAATGGGTTTGGGTAAGGGTTTTGGGCTTTGGGTATGCCAAGCCCATATCTTCTTTAAGAACAATTCTTCCTTCTTGAGCCCATTTCCAGCTTTTTGGACGTGCGCTCCATTCTTTGCGGCTTCCTTGCGTAATTCCTCCCGGCTTTTCACTACTCTTCAGCTCTTTTCCGCTCCGCAAGTCATCCAGACTTTATTTATTACCTAAAAATGCAAAATTAAGTAAGAAAAATATTTATTCTTGAAAACAATGAAAATACAGAATATGGGATAAAATGTAGAATTAATGCGCAAAGGATGAGTTAAATGCCAACAAAAAGGGATAAATATATACAATATTTGGCACTCATCATTTAGCTAATTTTAATTTAGTTTAATTATAATCTAATTAATTAATGGTTTGATTAAGACTAACCTAGACGTAAGACTAACCTAGAGGTAAATTAAAATTAACCTACTAACCTAGACGTAAGACTAAAACTTACTAACCTAGACGTAAGACTAAAACTAACCTAGACGTAAGACTACATTTTACGGCTTGAATAAACTAAACCTTCGTAAGACTATATTTTACGGTTTGATTAAAACAAAACCTAGACGTAAGACTACATGCAAATCCTATTTTACGGTTGAATTCAACCCGAACCCAGACGTAAATTCTTCATAATCAAATTTTACGTTTAGAAATTAAACCTGAACCCAGACGTAACACCAGCAGAAACGTAACTGAAGTTGAATAGAATTACAATTGAAGTTCCGAGGAGAGGAAGAGAAGAAAGATGAAGAGGAGTAGTTTTTTTCTTGAATTAAAATAGAAAATATTAGGTTTTTAAGTTTTCATGTTAGTTCAAGAGTAATCTAGACATTTTGCTTTGGTATTAGGATATCCCATAATCATTTTTTTGGACACTAAGAATCCAAGTGAAGCCCCTCTAAAGAAGTGTACCGCACCAATAATAACCTTCATTATTTTACTTGTTTTTTTGCATCCATAAAAACGAAATTTTGGGATTATTAGACCAATTTAGTGTTTCTTGTAGCTGTAGGCTTCACGTGTATCTGTTTATAACAACTTAATAAAATGATTAATAGAAGACATGCAAATCTGGTCGCGTACTTTATATATTTCTTTGTTTCGATTTTCTCAATCTCAACCGAACTCACGAGGGCCAGAACAGGCGATGCACGTTGTTGATTACATCTTAGACCCAGCGTGCAGTTCCTGCTCGTTTAATATTCATTTCCTGTACAACTTTGTACTGTACTATAAGAGAAAAAGAGTTCTTCTCATTGCTGGTATCTTGGATGCTCAACTCTAAAATCTTAATGGCTAGTAGTATGATCACCACTGCTGCACTTGTTGTGTTTATGCTGTTTTTGGCAAGTTTTGCCGGTGCAGAATCGAAGTACATTGCGTACAATACCTCTCAAAGTATAGTTCATGGAAAGCTTAATGTGCATTTAGTTGCTCATACTCATGATGATGTTGGTTGGTTAAAAACTGTTGATCAGTATTATGTTGGTTCTAACAATTCAATCCAGGTTCCCTTTGTCTCTCCTTGAAAATCTATCTTTGTTCATTTCGGTTGTTGTCAGAGCTCGTAATGAACGTTTCATTTGTTGTTTGTTTTCTTCAGATAGCTTGTGTTCAAAATGTCTTGGATTCTATGGTTCCGGCGTTGTTAGCTGATAAAAATCGCAAGTTCATTTATGTTGAGCAGGCAAGATGATTGTTTCCGCCTACTGCTGGCAACCCCGAACAGGATCTAATTTGTTGAGTTCTAACTAGTTTGAATTTTTTGAATTTATCCTTTTTACGCCAAGAATTAAGACGCAATAGTGGCTATATATACTTGGTAGATGCAGGCATTTTTTCAGCGCTGGTGGAATGAACAAAGCGAAACCATTCTGGATATAGTTAAGAAGCTAGTTCGATCAGGCCAACTAGAACTAATGTATGTATTCAATTTTGTTATGCAGTCCGTGAAATGATAGTTGTTTGTTTGCATTTGACTCGTCGTTTGGATTTGAGTCGTCCCCGATACGATGCTCAGATGTCAGACGGTTTATTTTTTTTATTTTGAGTAAGATTTGACTAAAAAAACAAACATATTAAGCCAGATCAAGATGAGTCACATGATTTTAGTCAGATCCAGATGAGACATATCCGTGGGGAAAGAAAAATGGTGTAAGATAATTGTACCAATTTGGATTTTGATTATAGATTGTGTATGTTTTTTAATCATAGAAATGGGGGAATGTGCATGCACGATGAGGCGGCACCACATTACATTGACATGATCGACCAAACAACACTTGGGCACAGATTTATCAAGCAAGTGTTTAATCAGACTCCTAGAATCGGTTGGCAAATCGATCCGTTTGGTCATTCAGCAGTTCAAACTTACTTGTTGGCGGCCGAGGTACAGCTAAAATGGATACTTCAAGCATTTGTCTTGCAAAATATATGCACATTTCTTGTAATGTAAGAGCCAAACTATGGTGGTTGTAGGTAGGATTCGATTCTTTTTTCTTCGGTAGGATTGATTTCCAAGATTTACAAAAGCGTAAAAATGAAAAGCGGCTCGAGTTTATCTCGCAAGGTTCTAAAACCCTTGGTTCATCAGCTCAGGTGATTATTAATTTATTACTGGTGCACTTCTGAATTATATTCCCTTATCATGTGTGAACCACCAAGATCTTGCTGCAATTTGCAGATTTTTGCTGGTGCACTCGCCGGAAATTATGAACCTCCCAGTGGTAACTTCTACTTCGAAGTTAGTGATGCATCCCGTGTTGTTCAGGTAAATTACTCCATAATATAACCCTTTGAAGAGCGATTCTAGTTCACAAACTCATTTTTGTCTTGTTTTCGGATTGAAGGATGACCCCCGACTTGTTTGATTACAATGTCCAAGAGAGAGTCGATGATTTCGTAGCTAACGCGATATCACAGGTAAGCACCTTATGATTGTGACTTCATCATTTTACTCCATATACACAAAGTTGAGCAAAGCTCTTCCTTTATCAGGCAAACATAACTCGAACGGATCATATAATGTGGACCATGGGGACAGACTTTAAGTACCAATATGCAACTTCATGGTTCCGTCAAGTTCATACACTACGTGAATATGGTATGCCTTTCGTAATAATATCTCTCTGAAACACTTCGAGTAATGCAGCAGCATTGTAGGCATTTCCTTTATAGAAGCTGTTTTGGCATTTTAGGAAGCGAATTGCCTCATCTTTTGGCTTAAATGTTTTCAGGATGGGCGTTTCAATGCTCTTTATTCAACTCCATCCATTTACACCGATGCAAAATGGGCATCTCATGAATCCTGGCCGCTCAAGACCGGTGATTTTTTTCCGTGAGTTGAAAGATGCAGCTCATTTTTCTCTTGATTACTTCTCATGCTCATGTATTCTTAAGCACTGACGCATGTGTATATCAGCTATGCGGACCGAGCAAATTCATACTGGACAGGATACTTTACTAGCAGACCAGCCTTGAAACGCTATGTCAGGGTGTTGAGTGGTTACTATTTGGTAAGCTATGTGTATTATCTCCAAAAAGAAATTGTTTCAGGTTGTGTAACCTTTGCTGCTTATAAAATTATCAGGCAGCAAGGCAGTTGGAATTCTTTAAAGGGAGGAATAATTCAAGGCCTAATACGGACAGTTTGGCAGATGCATTGGCAATTGCTCAGCATCATGATGCAATTAGTGGAACATCAAAGCAGCATGTAGCTAACGATTATGCAAAACGACTATCAATGGGTTATGCTGAGGTGAATATTCTCTTGCAGCATCTCGATAATTGCGTGACTGTGGAATCATAGTTACCCTTTATAAAAGAAAATCTCATTTATTCGTCTTTATTTTCTGCAGGCTGAGGAGTTGGTTGCATCTTCGCCTGCTAGCTTGACAGAGTCGACAGGAAATCGAAGTTCTGGGAAACCGGCAACTAAATTTGAGCAGGCAAGCTAATGAAGCTCCTGCTAGCGGTATAGTTGTTTATATTGTAACTATTGTTATAAACCAATGACGTGCATCAGTTTCTTTCAGTGCCCACTTCTAAACATAAGTTATTGTCCACCAACTGAAGTCGATTTGTCTCGTGGGAAAAGCTTTGTAAGTTCTTTCTCCATCTTATTTGGTTGGGTTGCGCCATTAAATCACAAACTGCAATCCTTTTATGAACTCTTTGGTGTTTTATTTTGTAGGTCATTGTAGTCTATAATGCACTTGGATGGAAGAGGGAGGATGTCGTCCGGATTCCTGTAAGTTGAGAGACCAGTTGAAATTTGCAGGCAGTCCATGATCTTATAATCTGTCAACTAACACTGTCTAACTTGTGTCAGGTTACCAGCGAATCAGTGACGGTTCGGGATTCCAGTGGAAGAGAAATTGAATCACAGCTCTTACCTCTGTCCAGTGCTTCTTTGAACATAAGAAACTATCATGTCAAGGCGTACTTGGGTAAATCACCAAGTGATACACCCAAGTATTGGCTTGCATTTTCAGCATCTGTACCTCCTCTTGGTTTCAGCACCTACACTGTTTCTGGAACAAAAACAGGAGGTTTGTTGATCATGAAATTTAAGCTGAGAAAAGAATATCCCTAATGTGAAATTGCAGGTGCTAGTTTGTCCAAGTCAACAGTTCATGGACATGGAACTCTAGAAGTTGGGCAAGGTAACTTGAAGCTTACATATGATGTCCATCAAGGAAAATTTACTCAGTATATCAATAGAAGAAGCATGGTATGCACCAACATCGATCTTTGTCTATGTAGGCTGTATTATTTTGTTCAATAATTTCCACATTTTCTTACATTGTTAAGGTCAAAGCTCCTCTGCAACAGTCCTATAGTTATTATACCGGTTATGACCACAGTGACCAAGACCCTCAGGTGACTCTACTTCTGTAAATGCAGCGTTCCTCTTGATTTTGTACAGTTATGCCTGACAGTTTTACTGCTTTTTTTTTTCTTGGTGAAGGCATCAGGAGCATATGTATTTCGTCCTAATGGTACATTTCCGCTTAGATCTGGCTCAAAGGTATACATATATTTTGCGTACGGATAAAAGAATTCCCATTCATCAATATAGTAATCGCCGGGGTCATGAAAGGCTAAGTCCTTAAAGTTTAATAGTGTCTGAACTCTATTCTATATTTTGTCGCTGTCAGGTTCCTGTGACTGTTCTACGAGGACCAGTGTTAGATGAAGTACACCAACAGGTTAATGAATGGATACATCAGGTACTTCGCCAATGCACCCGTACTAGCTCAAAAATGTTATAGTCATATGTGAGGGTTAATCCAAATGAAAACATTTTGCAGATCACAAGAGTGTACAAGGGGAAGGAACATGCTGAAGTGGAATTCATAGTAAGCTCCTACTGGTACCAGTACATCCATTCACCCGAGGTCTAGAAATCTAACTTTAGAATGTTAATTCCTGGTGACGTTCTCAAATTTCAGGTTGGGCCGATACCTATTGAAGATAAACTTAGTAAAGAAATTACAACTAAAATTTCGACTACCTTGAAGACCAACAAAACGTTCTACACGGATTCAAACGGACGGGATTTTATCAAAAGGGTACGCCTAAAGCTCTTTGAAAGGGAGAAAGTGGTTTTGATGTGCTTGACCAGTGCAGCAATGCCATTCAATTTTGAATATTTCATTTCATTTGCAGGTCAGAGACTACAGAACAGATTGGGACCTACAAGTAAACCAACATATAGCTGGAAACTATTATCCAGTATGTTTCCATCACTTGTAAAGCTTTCAATCTACGCCTTCACCTCTAAGCTTAGCTGTTATTGACTGTGCTTAAAGAAGTTCTTACTGCATACAGATTAATCTTGGAATATACATAGAAGATGACAAGACAGAGCTTTCAGTTTTGGTAGACCGGTCTGTGGGTGGATCCAGTTTGATGGATGGACAAGTAGAACTGATGCTCCATAGGTTTGTTTTTCACCTTCCATTTTTATGATTATCCTCACGGATTACCACTTGGTGCAAGAAATGTAAGATGTGCAACGTTTGTTGATTAAAGTTTCTTAGACGCGTTCCATGCCATTCTTTAAAATGTTGTGTAGGAGGTTGGTTCATGATGACTCTAGAGGTGTTGCAGAAGCACTGAATGAGACGGTCTGCGTAGCTGATAAATGCACGGGGTTAATAGTAAGCACACCTTGCCTAGTTCTTCTTGTTGACAAGCAATTCTTGTAGGCTTCTTCCAAAAAACAACAAATGACTTCAAGTGCGCCTAACTGGAGTACTTGCAGATCCAAGGCAACTTTTATCTCAGGATTGACCCTGTGGGGGAGGGGGCCAAGTGGCGCCGTTCATTTGGTCAAGAAATATATTCGCTGTTTCTCTTAGCCTTCACTGAACAGGTGCATTAACAAAAATCTCCAAAAAAATCGACCTTGTTCTGGCATGTAATGATGCATTATAGCTTTTTGATGAATTCTTTTTCATTTACAGGACGGTGATAATTGGAGGAGTTCTCATGTTACGTCTTTTTCAGGGATGGATCCCTCTTACAGTCTACCTGATAATGTTGCAATGCTAACCTTACAGGTAAGGGCCGGCATTTTCAATATGGCATCCGTGTTGGTTGCTGATGAACTGTTTCCCAGCTTCGTATTAGAGATATTCGTAATGTTGTCGAATTTGCAGGAGCTTGTAGACGGAAAAGTACTTGTACGAATGGCTCACCTATGCGAGGTCTTCTATTTTTGTCTTGGTTATAACTACCAGGCATTGCTGTGTCTTATATAACTGAATGTATTCTTTGAGCCATTTAGCTTGCTAATTGTTTTTTCGCTGTGTCATGAACTCCGATATGTCAAATTAAGATGGGTGAGGACAAGGACTTATCAAGGATGGCGCGCGTGGAACTAAAAAAACTGTTCCCATACAAGAAGGTGAAACTAGCTACCTGGCCGACTATTTAATCTGTTATGCCCTTTGTTCATACTACTCGCAGCTTTTTGTGTAACACTGCTTTGGCTCTCGCCAGATTGGCGAAGTGACAGAAATGAGCTTATCAGCTAACCAAGAAAGAGCAGAAATGGAGAGAAAGAGAATGGTTTGGAAAAATGAAGGCTCCTCGGAGGTGAAAGCTAAGGTGGTGAAGGGTGGGGCGCTTGACCCGGCAAAATTAATCGTTGAACTAGGCCCCATGGAAATTCGTACGTTCACAATCGATTTCGGTGGACATTGACGGTGGATTGTTCCGGAGATGGTTGATTCATGGACTCGTATTTAGGGTTGCACACTAACCGCACCGAGACCGCAAACCGCACAGAGAACCGTACTAACCGCACCGAAACGATGATCCAACGGTCGGTCACGGTTTTCATTTTAATAACCGTTAGATCTACGGTTCGGTGAACGGTTCCACCCATAACCGCACACTAACCGCACCGAACAACCGATTAGTAGGGACCGTCGATTAGTTTTTATCCTGATTAATCCTAGCCGTCTAGATTAAAGCCTCCACCATATATATTTTGCAACCCTAATCTCTTCTTAATTTTCTCTTCTTCGTTTCTCTTCTTCGTTTCTCTTCCTCTCCCTCTTCATTTTCTCTTCAGCCTTCACCTGAATCACCTCAGTCGCCTCCACCACCAGTAGACAGCAGACCACCACCACCTCCATCAAGAGCACCACCACCTCTATGGCTCTATCTAGTAAGTAAATAGGTCATGGGTTTCGATTGATTTATTTGTTTTTCAATTTCTAGGTTTTTTTTTTTAATTATTCTTCTGTTAGGACTTAGGGTTTCTTTTATCGAAATCGTTTGCTTGTTGTTTTGTGTTTATCAATCAATTTCTTTTGTCAAATCTTATTTTTCTGATTACAGTCATGGGTTTTTTAATTTAGGTTTTGGTTGAGTTAAGGGGAGGAACTCAAGGAAGGAGTCTGAAAGATTTCTTAAGGAAGGAGTTTGATTACAGGTAACTACTAACTAGTTCAATCTTCATTTTGACTTGTTCTGGTTTTGAACTTAGGGTTTGTGATGTATTTTCAAATGTTGTTGTAGATAGTGGTGAAAACTGGGTTCTTTTCGAACTTGTGAAGGTAACTCTTTTTTTTTTTAAGATTTAAACAAATAAATAAATGAAGGAAATTAATAGTAATGTTAAGATTTTAGAAAGATTAAGGCTCAGGATTCATTATTACTTCAAGTTGATTGGTTATAAATAATATTTCAGAAATTATTATTAAGCTCTTTTTCTTATTAAATCACTTTTTAATTTAAAAGGTGTCCAAATATTAAGTTGTAATCTTTAAGCATGATTTATCAAAGAATATATTCTAAGCATAAAACATCAAACTGATTCACAAATAATTAAGAAAACCATTTAATCCCTTTTTTTATATTTTTATCCAAGTGAATTAAATAAAATAAATAATTAACGAAATTATAAATAAAAATATTACCAATCAAACATGAGTGAATAGATCCTCCATTGCCTCAATCACCAGGTATTTTACCCGCTCATCATGTTGGAAAACCTCTCAAAGAATTTCATTGATGCTCAAAAGTGTTTTACAATGAAGAGAAAGACAAGAAAATGATGTAAAACAGGATTTTGCGACCCACAGAAGCCGTCCAGAGTCAACGACAGAGCTGAAGTGATGTTGTCGTTGGGAAACTACGACCCACAAAAGACAGTCGATGTCACTGTTGATAAACGACGGTCCTTGAGAGTCCGTTCTTCACGTTCTTCCTCCTCGCAGCAGCAGCAGCAGCAATAGCAGAACCAGAATCTCTGCAACTTGGATTTTCTTGCTCTGTAGTGCTCTAAACCCCTCCCAATTCTCTCTAAACTTCGCTCAAAATATTTATTTATTGCTCAAAGGGTGTTTACAAGGATGAAAATGGAGATGAAATAATAAAACAATGAATGTGCGACCCACAGAAAGCGTCCAAAATGAACGACACAGAAGAAGTGCTATTGTTACTGTAGCTCTAAGACTCACACCTACGACCCACGATAAACGACTGCTGGTGCAGGTCCGTTCTTGGTGTTCTTGGTGTTCTTCATCAGCAGCAGCAGCAGAAAAATGGCAGCTCTGCAACTCGTGAGTTCTTCATTCTGTAGCCTCCAAAACTTACCCAAACTCTCGACACCCTCTTTGCTCAACCCCAACAACCTATTTATAGACAACAGACCCATCGAATCTCTCTCATTCACTCCATATAATTCTCCATTACTCGGAAAATATTTTTTTCCATTTTCTTCACTGTCAGCCGAGATATGATCTTCTCCATCCCCTCTGCCTGCGCATATGAGCTGTAATACTTCCATAGTTGCATAAACACTTAAGAAGATCAGATATCTTCCCCATTTAGTCCACAAAACTTCCCAAAAATTCCTCTAACAGAGAACTCGAGCGTATCTTCCCTGTTTAACTCTCGATTGAAAGTTAGCGGATTCTAGCCAAATTTAACTCATTCCAACGCTCAGAATAATCTTGTTATACTCAATATATATAACCCAATTAATTCCAGCCATTTAGTTTCTCCACAAATCCATCGAAAATCAATTTGAAAATCTTCCAGGGAGAGAATATATTTTCCCGCCAAAAATGAATTTTGAATTATGAGAAGAAAAGTGTCCTCCCCTAATCCTGTACGGGTGTCCCTTTAGCAATTGGGGTGGAAATAGTAATTTTGGGGTGGAAATAGTAATTTTTATGGGTTCCTCCGGTACATTTCTGGGACGCTTCCGGTGCATTTCTGAGGAGCCACCGGTACATTATCCTGGGGTGTAAAACACTACTTTTCGAGCTCATTTCGCCACAAAGGCTTATTTCTCTAAAAACATCTACAAAAACACAAAATAACACAATAAGTACTTAATCAGTCTAACAATACAGAATATTGAGAACAAAATAGACACATAAATGCGTCTATCAAATACCCCCATACTTATTATTTGCTAGTCCTCGAGCAAAAATAAAAAAATAAAACCGAGTTAATCTCGGGAGGGCTTACAAGAGATATACCCACAAAACCTTAATACTCCAGACCCTAGCTATCTACAACGAACCTTGGAAGGCACTAAAGAATCTCCTTGGTTGGCATATTTATTGACTACAAGAGGAAGTACCCTGATGCGAAATTCCAATTGATGTACACGAGTTTGCACTCAAGCATACTAAAATTCATATATAAGTGACAGAGCTCTACTCAGATAGTTGCACTATGGACATCATATTCGGAGTCAAACTAATCACATGGAAAGATTAAGAGATGGATATAGAAAAACATAGATGGTTTTGATGTTTACTAAGTGAACGGCGTTTCCCATATTTGTCTGAAGGCCTCCGCCAAAATGAACCTATCCTAATGGATTGAGATACTAGTCTGACTAATATCAACACACTGCATATACAAGGGAACCAGTGGTCGATAACCTAACTCTAGGTCAACACAATTGGCATATACAAGGGTACCAGTGGTCGACTTTATTGAATTTATTCCTTTTGGTCAAATGGTCTGGTCTCAATATTTTTTTATTTTATTTTTCAACTTTTTGGTAACTCCAATTTTTTTTTCATGGTATCTCAATCACTCTAATTCACCCTAGCATTGGTAACAACTTGAATCGTGGGCCTCACCTATTACTTAGAGAAACATAGTTTAAAAACAAAATAAAAACAGAAGTGAAAAGGACTCAACGAGATATGGTGCAACTATCATGTTATTTCTAACACCTGAGCTCTGTGCTTTTATGAATAGACTCTATAGATGTTTCCATCTAATCAGATTGGTTCCTCAACTCCTACAACCAAGATGTTTCCATCCACTTATATTAGTTAGTGCCATCCTGAATACGCATAAATTTCTAGGCTCTGGAGTTTATTTATTGCAACTAAAAGATTTTTCATACCCCCAAACTTAAATCTAACATTGTCCTCAATGTTTCCAATGATAAAATTAACAGCATGAACGAGGAGAAATTGTTACCACTTGAAGCAAAAAGGGTTGAGGAAAGATATTACCGTGTTGCGTGAGATTAGGTTACCTCCCAAGAAGTGTTAAGTTTAAAGTCTTCAGCCAGACATCAAATACCTCAAAAAGGATCTTCACCTTCCAAAGTCATATACCAATAGCCGAAAAAGTTGTGGGTCCATAATACGAAATAGAGCTAACACCAATATGAGACAACTGCACTGGCTCAGAAAAATGAACAGAAGGAGCACATCCTCATCTAAGGTTTCTTGCAAGACAACCTGATCTATCCAGAGCCTCCAGTTGGGCTTCATAAGAGTGTCTTGAAAAATAGATTCATCCGAAAAACGAGTTTATAATATATGGATTTCCTCCTGAACAGTATCAGGCGGATCAGGTTGTGGAGTCTGAATAGACTCAAGCGATACCTCAGATGCACTAGGCTTGAGTCCCAAGTTAGGGACTTCTACTGGGGATAATTGACACTCTCTACCCCCAAACTTAGAGTTTTGGGTGTCTCTAGATAAACTAGTCACAATATTCCCAATTTCTAGACTATCCGGTTCCTGAAAAAGGTCAATTGCTTTCTCTGAGTTATAATCAGGTGGTTCATCCTCTAAATTCTTTTGAGGTATACTAGCTATAGGACTTATATGTTTCATATCCTCTATGGTCATCCCTAGAGTTTCCTTATTGTGTTGAAGCACTGTTACTGGCCTAATCTCATGATCACTATCCAAATCGGAAATTATAGGCAAAATCTCAGATGGGCCTACAAATGCATAATTGGGGTCCAACTTAGGAGGATCTTTAGGCTCTTCAAAATAAGGGCTTAAGGTAGATTCGGTAGCTAGTAATGGTTCAAACCTAGATTTCCATCTATCGGTATCTAACATAGGAATAGAATCCAACAGAGCATTTACTTGTTCAATGTTTCTATCATCGTCGAAATCCATGCTAAAACGGGCTAGACAACTCTATAATGGATCTTCCGATTCGGTGTTTGGTACAGACTTCGGAACTAAGGTTCCTATCATGTTGACCTCTTCAATTCACGTGTCATCTAGCTCAGAGGGTAGCTTACTAATATTAAAAATGTTCAGCTCAATAGTCATATTACCAAAAGACAAATTCATAATACCATTTCGACAGTTAATGATCACATTGGATGTAGCTAAAAACGGGCGACCTAAAATCACTGGTATTTGGTTCTCTTGGTCAGGGATAGGTTGGGTATCTAGGATAACAAAATCCACCGGATATATAAACTTGTCGACCTCTATGAGAACATCCTCGATTACACCACGAGGAATTTTAACGGACCTATCAGCTAACTGAAGTGTCATCTGTGTAGGTTTCATCTCACCAAGTCCTAGATTAAGGTACACATGGTATGGCAGTAAGTTCACACTGGCTCCTAAGTCAAGCAACGCTTTCTCAACACGGTACTTACCTATTGTACAAGCAATGGTAGGGAACCCTGGGTCTTTATACTTAGGAGTAGTGGTATTCTGAATAATAGAACTCACGTGACTAGCTATGAAGGCTTTCTTCTGGACACTGAGCTTACGCTTTCGCGTACACAAGTCCTTAAGGAACTTGGCATAAGAGGGAATCTGCCTAATTGCATATAATAACGGAAGGTTGATATTAACCTGCTTAAAAACCTATAATATATCATTAAAGTTGGACTCCCTCTTAGTCGGAACTAGCAGCTGGGAGAACGGGGCTCTGGGAACAAAGCCGGGCTCATCAGGACCCTCATTGGTCTCTTTGGAGACTCTATCAGTCTCCTCATTTTCTGGCTCATAAGGGTGAACTACAGCATGTTCACTATCAGGCATGGCAACCTTATTGTCAACTTTCTTTCCACTCCTAAGGGTTGTAATAGAGTTCACATGATTGTACGATTTCTATGCTTTAGGATTGGGTTGAGTTTGATTAGGAAACTTACCTTTTTCCCTCAAAGATTCATTTATATGACTAACCTGGGTTTTCAACTCGGAAATAGCCTGAGAGTTAGCCTGACCTATTCTCTTATTTTCTTCTATACCTTGAGCAACAGATTGCTGAAACTGCATAGTGTTACGAGTTAACAAAGCAAGAGACTCTTCTAAACTCATAATCTTCTTATCCGAAGGGTTCTGAAACTGTGTCGGGGCTGAAAGATTCTTAGGATAGCCAAAACCTGGGGGAGCTTGAGAGTTACTAGACTGACCTTGATTCTGGCCCTTAGACCAAGAAAGGTTGGGATGGTTTCTCCAGCCAGGGTTATAGGTTTCTGAATAAGGGTCAAACTTCTGACGGTTATCGAATCTAGTGTTGTTATAAAGAGCATTGGCTTGCTCTTCAACAGTATGGTCTTCCCAAAAAGGCTCTATTCTACCACTAGTACCACTAGAATGACCTAATTCCAACGCTTCTAACCTTTTGGCTATGGCTGCTATTTTAGCATCTGACTCATAGGATCCTTCTACCCTATTGACATTTCCTCTACTTAGAAGAATTGTTTTCTGGGGTTCCCTATTATTTTCCCATTGTTGGGTCTTATTGGCGATTTCATTCAAAAATGTCATCGCCTCATCAACAGTTTTATTCTCAAACCCACCTGTGCATAAGGACTCAACCATGGTCGTTGTTGAATAGTCTAAACCCTCGTAGAGGATCTGAACTAACCTAACCTTCTCTAAACCATGATGAGGACATTGAGAAATTAAGTCATTGAACCTTTCTAAATACCTATATAAAGATTCTCCCTCTTGTTGAGCAAAAGTACAAATTTGTGTCCTAATAGACGATGTTTTGTGCCTTGGGAAAAACTTATGTATAAAGGCAGATGTAAGTTGTTCATAGGTTTCAATTGACTCAGAATCCAAACTATACAGCCAAGATTTGGCTTTATCTTTTAAGGAAAAGGGGAATAACCTAAGTTTCAGTGCATCATCACTAAGGTTTTTAATTTTCAGAGTACTACATACTTCCTCAAATTCCCTAACATGAAAATAGGGGTTCTCATTCTCTTTTCCTAAAAAGGTTGGGAGCATCTGTAAAGTCCCAGGTTTGAGTTCATAATTTGCCTCGGTTTCAGCTAACTTGATACAAGACGGACGAGAGGTCCTAGTTGGGTTCAATAAGCTTTTAAAGTTGCCATTTCTGGCACTACCAAAGGACTAGGAGAAATTTCTTCACAAAGACACAGATTCTCAAAACTGAAGTTTCCAAAAACAGGGATCTCAAAAGAACAATCTTCGAGCTCCCTGCTTATATCAGAAGAACTACTAGGTTTTTCGCTAATCAATCGACCTAGAGTATCTCTTTTCTTATTAACAAAATCGGGCATACACTAAAAAAAATCAAAAAGAAATAAAAATCCTAACAGGAAGGTTCTAGCAATCACACAGCAGGCTGACTCGACTTTACCACAGCAAACCTAGAGATTTCTAGCAAACAACAAGCATGATGGCTCACTTAGATTGTTTCTAGACTAGCTTCTATATCTCGAAAGGGAATTCGTTACAATTTAAGCAAACCCCTCTGGAATCAATCCGAGTCAAAGTAAGTTGAATTGAGGCGAGGGAATCTTAGTGAAGCTTTGATACCCAAGGCCTCACCGCAGTACAAGGCGGAGCAGTCACGCATTCAACTCACAGAAACCGTCATGAACTTCGAAGTATGCTAAAATAATAACCAATATCCTTCGAAAAATTTTCCTAACAAGCTCGATACCCTATAGGTCTCTTTCTAATCAGATTTTAAAGCTTGGGTTCGCGTTAGGTTTTGTTCTCCTAAAGCGGGCAAGAAGGGAGCGGTGATGAAATCCGAACCCTTATCTTGTTTAGGCCAGGCCTTGCCCTTTACTAGGAAAATAAAGACAGTCCGGTTCGTCCTCAAACAATTAGCACCTTAAGGAGCACAGTAACTAGCTTGCAGGGGATTCGCGAGTGTTTCGATTGGACTTACCTCCCGTACCAGACGGGGGATGAACCGTTGTCGTCGACTCGGGCCACGACTACCAAGCCGTGTGCGAACCCGAGGGGTCGAGGTGATATTGTAATCACCGTCCTTCCCTGCACACAGTTTGTATTTAAGGGTACCCTTCCGTAGGGTTTAAAAATTAAAGTCCAAATGTCCAGTCCAATTTAAAGTTCAAAAATAAAAAATAAAATAAAACTACAGTTTTCCTCACACACTCTAAAAGAATTAAAAATTAAATCCTAAAATTGTCCTCTTTTCGCTTTAAGCTTTTTCCTCTCCAAGTCCTTAATTTTCACTTTGAACCTGCAAAATAAATACAAAAAGAAACGTAAAAAGGAACAAACAATTCTAAAAAAATAATAATAAACCTAAAAAAAAAATTCTACCTAAGCACAGTTCTGCGTCGGCGGCGCCAAAAATTTGATGTATTTTCAAATGTTGTTGTAGATAGTGGTGAAAACTGGGTTCTTTTCGAACTTGTGAAGGTAACTCTTTTTTTTTAAGATTTAAACAAATAAATAAATGAAGGAAATTAATAGTAATGTCAAGATTTTAGAAAGATTAAGGCTCAGGATTCACTATTACTTCAAGTTGATTGGTTATAAATAATATTTCAGAAATTATTATTAAGCTCTTTTTCTTATTAAATCACTTTTTAATTTAAAAGGTGTCCAAATATTAAGTTGTAA
The DNA here is from genome assembly GCF_003573695.1 of Papaver somniferum. Taxonomy (NCBI): domain Eukaryota; kingdom Viridiplantae; phylum Streptophyta; class Magnoliopsida; order Ranunculales; family Papaveraceae; genus Papaver; species Papaver somniferum. The sequence continues at coordinate 25,119,852 of NC_039362.1, forward strand.
TCCTTAAGCATGATTTAACAAAGAATATATTCTAAGCATAAAACATTAAACTGATTCACAAATAATTAAGAAAACCATTTTATCCTTTTTTTTATATTTTTATCCAAGTGAATTAAATAAAATAAATAATTAACGAAATTATAAGTAAAAATATTACCAATCAAACATGAGTGAATAGATCCTCCATTGCCTCAATCACCAGGTATTTTAGCCGCTCATCATGTTGGAAAACCTCTCAAAGAATTTCATTGATGCTCAAAAGTGTTTTACAATGAAGAGAAAGACAAGAAAATGATGTAAAACAGGATTTTGCGACCCACAGAAGCCGTCCAGAGTCAACGACAGAGCTGAAGTGTTGTTGTCGTTGGGAAACTACGACCCACAAAAGACAGTCTATGTCACTATTGATAAACGACGGTCTTGGAGAGTCTGTTCTTCACGTTCTTCCTCCTCGCAGCAGCAGCAGCAGCAGTAGCAGAACCAGAATCTCTGCAACTTGGATTTTCTTGCTCTGTAGTGCTCTAAACCCCTCCCAATTCTCTCTAAACTTCGCTCAAAATATTTATTTATTGCTCAAAGGGTGTTTACAAGGATGAAAATGGAGATGAAATAATAAAACAGTGAATGTGCGACCCACAGAAAGCGTCTAAAATGAACGACACAGAAGAAGTGCTATTGTTACTGTATCTCTAAGACCCACACCTACGACCCACGATAAACGACTGCTGGTGCAGGTCCGTTCTTGGTGTTCTTGGTGTTCTTCATCAGCAGCAGCAGCAGCAGAAAAATGGCAGCTCTGCAACTCGTGAGTTCTTCATTCTGTAGCCTCCAAAACTTCCCCAAACTCTCGACACCCTCTCTGCTCAACCCCAACAACCTATTTATAGCCAACAGACCCATCGAATCTCTCTCATTCACTCCATATAATTCTCCATTACTCGGAAAATATTTTTTTCCATTTTCTTCACTGTCAGCCGAGATATGATCTTCTCCATCCCCTCTGCCTGCGCATATGAGCTGTAATACTTCCATAGTTGCATAAACACTTTAGAAGATCAGATATCTTCCCCATTTAGTCCACAAAACTTCCCAAAAATTCCTCTCACAGAGAGCTCGAGTGTATCTTCCCTGTTTAACTCCAGATTGAAAGTTAGCGGATTCTAGCCAAATTTAACTCATTCCAACGCTCAGAATAATCTTGTTATACTCAATAGATATGACCCAATTAATTCCAGCCATTTAGTTTCTCCACAAATCCATCGAAAATCAATTTGAAAATCTGCCAGGGAGAGAATATATTTTCCCGCCAAAAATGAATTTTGAATTATGAGAAGAAAAGTGTCCTCCCCCTAATCCTGTACGGGTGTCCCTTTAGCAATTGGGGTGGAAATAGTAATTTTGGGGTGGAAATAGTAATTTTTATGGGTTCCTCCGGTACATTTCTGGGACGCTTCCGGTGCATTTCTGAGGTGCCACCGGTACATTATCCTGGGGTGTAAAACACTACTTTTCGAGCTCATTTCGCCGCAAAGGCTTATTTCTCTAAAAACATCTACAAAACACACAAAATAACACAATAAGTACTTAATCGAGTCTAACAATACAGAATATTGAGAACAAAATAGACACATAAATGCGTCTATCAGTTTGTTGATGTAAAATGTTTTGAAAAAGGTTTGTTGATTAATGAAGTGATTTATGATCTGTGACTGTGTGAAAAAGGGTTTTAATGGGTGTTGAATTAGTCAGGTTTACTCTGAAATTGAAAGAGCAGTTTGGATTTTGCTTGTGTAATTGAGATATTAATGGTATGTGCCTGGAATTGAATGAATAGTTTGGATTTTGGTGGAGATTTATCATGTTTGATGTGATGAAAATCATATCCAAATTATTTTTTCAAATTTTGTTGTATTAATAACTTTGTAGGTGCTAGCCATTTCCAACTTTTGTTGTTTGATTTTAATTAAAATTGAGTTAGATGGCAGGCAATGTCACTCACATGAAGTGCAGTTTCATTATGAAGTTCAGAATCAGAACTAACTTGATTGTTGTAAGAAATATGTGTTCTTGTATTAAGAAGTAAGAACTAACTTGTTTACCTTTGGCAGGGCAATGATTGGATCAAGTTCAGCTTCATTATCAAGCTGCAAGATGGCAAATGCATCTCCCTTTCCATCCACTGCAGCTGGTTCTACTGATGTGACACTATCTATAACACCTCAAGTTGATGCTACTCAAGAAACACAAGCTACACAGCAGGCTACACAGGACCCTGCACCTGAAGTTGTACCGAAGAAGAAGGGGAAAACTAGATCAAAAATTTGGAATGACTTTACAAGGATCAGCGAAGAAAAAACACAGTTTAAGCATTGTCACAAGAAATTGAAAGCACATAGTATAGGAAATGGAACTTCCAGCATGAAGACACATTTAGGCACATGTCCATAGAATCCCAACAAGAAGCTCAAGGTACAAAAGAGTTTGGTGTCTCCACCATCAAGGCCTGGACAGTCATCACAGCTGGTTGATGTAAGTTATGACAAGGATATGTGTAGAAGAAGATTGACTGAGTTTGTCGTCATAGATGAACTGCCATTTAGAATTGTAGAAGGAGAAGGGTTTAGAAGATATAGTGAACAGCTTGAACCTAGATTCAAGGTGCCAAGCAGGATGACCATTTACAGAGATCTTTTAATTATGTACAAAGATGAGAAAGAGAATTTGAAAAAATACTTCAAGGAAAGTAAACAAAGAGTCTCTCTTACAACTGATACATGGACCTCTCCAAACAACTTCAATTATATGTGTGTGCCAGTGCACTTTATTGATATCCATTGGAAACTTCAAAAGAGGATCATCCTGTTTTGCTTGATCAAGGGTTATACTGGAGAGGAGATTGGGAAAATGCTTGAGAAATGTTTGCTGGATTGGGGTCTAGAAGATCTTTTTGGTGTGACTTTGGACAATGTCAGTGCAACTACTGTCGCAATTGAGTATCTTCAAACCAGTGTCATCAATTGGACAGGAGAAGTAGTGAGAGCTCAATACATGCAGGTATAATTACTTTTCTTAGCTCTATTGCTATGTTTATTTTATACTTCTAGTAGGTTGATAGCATATATATTCAATATGAAACTTGAAACTGACTCAATATGAAAACTGATTCTAGTAGGTTGATAGCAGGTTGTTTAAGTTACATTTTAGTGTAGGTTGATCAAGGTACATGAAATGACATGCTTTATGATATTTGTTTGTGCTTGTTACTGATTTTTTGATGATATTTCCTTGTTCCATTCTTATCAGGTAAGGTGTGTTGCGCATGTTCTTGCGCTTGTTGTCAAAGATGCTGTGTTGTTGTATCACAAGTCAGTTGGAAGGATCAGATCAGTTATCAAGTTTGTTACCGGTTCTCCCTCTAGGTTGGCCAAATTCAAAGAATGTGCTGCTCTCGAGAAGATTGATTGTAAGAAGATGGTTTTCCTTGATGTGAAGACCAGGTGGAATGCTACGTATCTGATGCTTGAAGTTGCCATTCCATATGAAAAGGTATTTAAGAGGTTAGAAAGGGAGGACAAGAGCTTTCGTTCTAAGTATATTTTCAAAGAATCTGAAAGTGAAGCTTTACCTAATACCGATGATGATACTGTTGTAATTGATAATGAAGATTATTATCTTAGTTCATCTAGTGAATCTGAATGTGAGGGAGATGTATCTAGAAAGAAGAATATTAAGAAAAAGAACAAGCCCTGTCATCATGCTCCATATGCTACAGACTGGTCATATGCTAGGTGTCTTGTTAAGTGTTTAAAAATCTTCTTTGATGTTACTGTTAAGTTCTCGGCTTCAGTTCAGGTTACTTCACATGAATTTCTATGGCAGTTGGCATTGATCCATAAACAGTTGGTTCGTCTTAGAGCTATAGGAAACCGAGATCCTCATATTTCTAGGATGGCAGAAATAATGTTTCGGAAGTATAACGCATATTGGGGGGATTATGAAGATATGAACTCTGTTATGTATTTTTCTAAGTTGTTTGATCCTCGGGAGAAAGAATCTGGTTTGAAATTTGATCTGGAATGTTTGTATGAGCAAGATGATTTCAGGGTTACAACTGTTTTGAAGGCTGTGAAACAAGATATGGGAAGACTTTATGATGAGTACACCAGCATGTATTCAAATGCCAATGCAGAGGAAGGTGAAATCATTACTTACTATTGATCATCATTAGTTCATTACTTAATATTGCTTATCTGCTTTTTATCATAAATATTGTTATCATCATTACTTACTATTGATTGTTCTGATGTCTTAGGTACTGGGTCAACAGATGTTGCTGGTGTTGATGACATGGTTGTTTCTGTGCAAGAAGAGAACATTGAGGATATGCTTGAATCAAGGAAGAAACGGCGAAGAATAAATGTTCATATACTCATCCAAAGTCAGAATTTGAAAGGTATTTGCTTGATGACTGTGAAGCGTCTACCAGGGAGTTTGATATTCTGGCATGGTGGCAGGCTAATAGTACCAAGTACAAGGTGCTATCACTTATGGCGAAGGATATTTTGGCAATACCAGTGTCTTCCGTTGCATCAGAATCTGCATTCAGTACCGGAAAGCGCATTCTTACCCCGTGGAGAAGCTCGCTATCTGCCAGGACAGTTGAAGCACTTCTCTGTACGCAAAGCTGGTTGCAGAAACCTATCTCTCTTGATTTTCTGTGTGACTATGTACCAGATGACAATTCCAACATTGAAGATGGTAATAGATTCTCTTCTCTTTTGACTTGAAATTTGAATGAATGTTATCTTCTTTTATCTGTTAGTTTTTATACCTTTTATCATTAGACTTCATTGAATATATTTGAATATTTCTTCTTTGCATTCTTGTTGCAGACATTTTGGGAAAGGATGAAGATTAAGGGGATGATTGGCTTGATAGATGGATGGACTGCAATCTTTTACTGGACTGCTACTTGAGAAATGAAGATCAAATGGATGACTATTTTTCTTTTACTGGTCTTTAGACTTAAGACTTTGGTCAACTTGTTTGTGAACTTCAACTCTTTTTTTAATCTGTAGACTATGGTTATCTTGTCAAGACTTAAGTATGGAATGTAGTATCAGTTTATTAGAAATTCAGAAATTCATAATGTATTTATGTACAGGTGCAGGGTATAGGTGAAAACCGAACCGAACCGAATCGTAACCGAATAGTATCGGTGCGGTTAAAAACCGAACCGAATACTAAACAGTTCGGCTGCAGTTTTAATTGTGATAACCGCACCGAACACAGTTAGGTGAACAGTTTTAGCTATAACCGCACCGAACCGAACCGTGTGCAGGCCTACTCGTATTTGCGAGGATAATATTTTTGTAAATGACTAATGACGATGATGGAAAGAGATTTTGTAGCTAGCAAGGGCTCTCTGAGTTGGTGCTTTGGACAACACCTTGTTTTTGAGTTTAACTAGTTGGCACCATATCACATGTCTGTTTCTGGCATATCAAATATTTCACTAGCAAATTAATTTCATTGCACACAAATAGTCAAATCAGTTCATAACCCTAAAGAAAATTATTTAATTTGAGAAAGTTACTTTTAATTTTGGAGCCGATTTAAAGAAAATTACTTTCATTTTTTGGAAGCAATTTGTGCTAATTGCTTTCACTTTTGGAAACAACTTTTAAGAAGATATTTCAAAAAATGGATTTTGAGGAGTATTATAATAATGTTTCCAACTACATGTATCCAATAAATCAATAAAAAACCAATGCAACAGAACACACAATTAACAAGAGCTTACGGTACTTATTTTCAGTTACCGGTAGTTCTCTCTCTTTGTTAGGCGAATCCTTCTTCGGTCTATCTGAAAATCCTCCTCAAGTAATATTTTTACAGTTAGAGATTTCTATCTTTGGATTCCTAAAGAGAATTATCTGGTGGAATCTGCCCCAATCGATCCGACTAAAGCGTTATGGCATCATCAAGTACCTTCGAAGATCAACTTCCTCCTATGGCAGGCTTTTCTCAACGAATTAGGCACTTGCGATAAGGTTGTATGTTCATAAACTTAATTATGAGCACAAACTTAACCATGCCAGCATTTTAACTACCTGGTAAAAGAAATGACTTTAAAGCACAACCTTTATAAGTTAACATGGCAACTAATATAGCCAGCAAGAAGAGAGTGCTGCCATTAGTAATACATGGCTCAGCGAAAATTTTGCTGTAGACACTAAGTAGCCAATTCTTTATAAATAAAATCTAGCGTACAAATGAATTTCCATGTTAAAGATGGATAAAGGTGTACCATGATAAAACCCGATGTTTCTACACATTTAAATCCCGTTGGTTCTTGCCAGCGTGCTTGACATGCGCTCTCGTTCTTTGAGGAGATTTTATCTGATGGGGGGGTTGCGCTGGCTAGAAGCGTTTCAAGAAAATTTGTTAGAAAATGTTGGAAAACGATTGATAAAAAAATAATTTTTTAAAATTTTAATAAAAAATTATAATTTATTGTTTTATTTTGTGAATGAAACTTTTTAGTCCCACATCGTGAAGTTTCCAATTTTTAGTAGTTTTAAGAAACTATATAAACCTTTTAGTCCCACATCGGAGAATTTTTCTTCTTAAGTTGTATTTGTCAATTATATAAACAAATTCACTATTTTTGTAAAATCTATGGGAAAGGGGTTGCTCTATATTCAGAGGGACCCCCAAGGGAAAAAAATATTTTATATTGTTGTCTCAAGCGTTCGAGATTTTCCTTTATGGTTTTTTCGGAGTTGTCAAGCTCAAGTTGAGCATCTACTACATATGCTAGTAGTAGGTGTATTAGGGTGTTTTATCCTGGAGATATCCGTCCTGTGAGAGCTATAGCATCACTCTTGAGTGTAGCCGGGCGCTAATGTCTTGAGGGCAACGTGTTGAACACGTGACTCACTCTGTTTTTCCAAAGTTTTGCCTTGTTGCTGTTGTGGAGATATAGGGAGCTCATTTGTTTCATCAAATCGATCACTTCCATTATAAAGGAACTAAGTATCAATAACTTTTGCTTATTTGATTTTTCCTTGTTTTTGATTATTGCATCCAACAATCTTAAGACATTAGAATTTGTAATAATAAAAAAATGGTTGGTTGGTTTGTGAATCATGGATGTTAATTGTGGAGTGAAAAACAAAAACGAATTTTTGGTCAGCTGTAGAGTTTCGAGTTTATCTCTTAACCTAAAAGGAATTTCGATGAACCATTTTTACACAAAGTAGTAGACATCCTTATAGTTACCCACGTAAAATTTCAGAAATTTTGTAGTTGTAAAAGTATTTTTTTGATATTTTACAAAACTGAGAAACGTTCCTGAAAAATTCTGACGGGCAGAATTTTGTTGTTAACTAAAGTAGTTTTTATGGGGTAACCATGAGTTTTTTGATATGGTGGTTTAAACGAAGTTTATAAATGTAGATATTATCTTCAAAACTCATATATTATCTGAACTAAGTTTGTGAGATATGGTGTATTAGGTGATTGGGAAATTACCGTGTCCGTGGTCAGAGTATAAACGAAGTTTGTGACATGAAATTGAAAAGGAACATGGCTATCAGGCGCATGTGGATGAACACAAGTCTTCCAAAGCTGACAAAGGCGAGAACATCAAAAACAACTCTAAGCATAGTCTTCATAATAAAGGTACGTTTCGTAAAACTGAATCCGACATTACTTTAATTAAGGGTGATTGTTATGTTTGTAAAATTTCTGGCCATACGGCAGTAAAGTGTAGACAACATAAAACCTTAATAAGTAGAAAGTTAATGCTAATTTAGTTGAAACAAAATGAACCATGATGTCGGAAGTTATTTTAATAACCAATGTGAGAGACTGGTGGGTGGACTCTGGAGCCACTAAGTATGTTTGTTGAAACAAAAACCTGTTCACCTATTATCAGAGGATAAGGGATGTCGAGAAACTCTATATGAGTAACTCATCTGCGACAGAGGTTGCATAAAAGGGAAAGGTCGAGCATAAGTTCATGTCTGTAATATTCTCACACTGAATGAAGTTTTCATGTTCCGAGCATATGAAATAATATTGTATCTTGTTATCTTGAAGATGGTAAAAGATTGAAGATCTTAATTAAATGTGGAAAACTTGTTATAACTAAGGGTATTGATTTTTTAGGCAACGGTTATAGGACTTAGGGTCTATATAAGTTTGAAGGAAAATCTGATGAAGTGAACATAGTTGATTCTTGTGCTTTCTTTTGTGTGTCTTTGAATGTTTTGCATGGTAGACTTGGAACCGTAAAATTATAAGTCAATGTATAAACTTCCTAGCATAGGCTTCGTACCCAAATTTAGTTTGGATCTTGAACACAAAAGTGAAATGAATATGCTATAAAATATTTTAGCACAAATGTTCATAGTAATTCTAATCCCTTAGAATTAATTCAGTTAGGCCTAGTTGACATGAGTTCAACCCAAACCACTATGGTAAAAGATGGTTTATAACTTCCGTAGATGATTGTACGAGGTACTATCTTGTATAATTGCTTAGGGATAAGGATGATTCCTTAGAAGCCTTAAGATGTATAAACTTGAAATTGATAACCAATTAGAAGCCTTGAACATATTAGTTGTATCCTTAAGGAGATCATAATTACCATGCTGATTAGTTCAGGATTACTTGCGGTCTTGTGGGAGAAGGAAGTCTTCTTAACTAGTATATCCTGAATATAGTACCCTTAAGGATCAGATGAAACTCCATGTGATTTATGGAAAGGTAGATGACCTTCTTATGAATATGTCAAAGTGTGGGGGTGTTTGACTAAGATTATCATTCCTCTTCCTAGAAGAACTAGATAGAAACCAAAAATGGTGATTATGTCTTCATATAAGGTATGATGAGTATACTTCTACATATAGATTTTTGGTTGTGTGTTCTGATTTTTTCATACTTTTGGTGTGATTTTTCTGACTTTGTTGTGAATACTATTACATAATCTAGGGATGCTGAGTTCTTTGAACATGTTTATTCTTAAACCTGTACCTCATTAGAGATGTGTTGTTGATCCCCTAGATTTATTTTCAAATTGTCAGAACTTATCTTAAAGGAAGATGAAGTTAAGGTTGAGCCTAAGACAAGTAAAACAATTAGACTTGAGACTTCTTATAAAGCCGACTTCATAACATGCCTAGCGTAGTCTAAGCCCTGGACTTGTAAAGAAGCCTTGATATCTACTGAAACCCCATTCTGGTAAGAAGCTTCATTTAGTGAAATGGACTCAGTCCGTCGGAACCTGACTTGAGAGGTTTATAGTTTACCTCCAGAGAGTAAGATCATGAGATGTAAATGAGTCTTTAAGAGGAAACATTAGGTATATGGAACTGTAGAAAAATATTAGGCTAAGTTGGTAGCTAAAGGCTATAAACTAAAAGAAGGTGTATATTTCCTTGATTCTTATTCACATGTGACGAGATTTACTTACGTTGAGATGCTAATTGTTATTGCTGTCATAAAAAAATTAGAGATACATCAGATGGATGTTAAGAAAGCTTTTCTAAAATCGTGAATTAGATAAAGAAATTTACATAGACCAACCTGAGGACTTTGTAGTGAAAGGTTATGATGACAAAGTTTGTAAGTTGAACAAAATTTTGTATGGTTTATAAAATAAACACGTAAACAGTGACATGGAAAATTTGATCATGTGATAATGTGTAGTGGATTTAAGTTAATGAATCTGACAAGTATATTTACAAGTAACTTGTTAAGGATGCCTGTGTGATTGTATGCTTGTATGTTGATGATATGCTTATACTTGATACAAACATAGATGTGATTAATTCCACTAAAAACATGCGTTGAATGAGAACGTTGACTTGAAATACTTAGACCCTGTTGATGTAATCTTAGGGATGAGGATTAGAAAATAATCTAACATATGTAGTCTTAGTCATTCTCATTATTTTGAATTTGTTCTTAAGAGATACAATCAGTGTGATTGTAAGCCTTCTTGTACTCCGTACGATTATTCTTGTAGACTCAAGAAAAAAGGGTAATGGAGTATCTTAACTTGAATACTCAAGAGTTATAGGATGTCTGATGAATTTAATGAACTGTAAGAGTCCAGACATTGCCTATATTGTGAGTAAGTTAAGTAGATATAATTATAGTCCAGAGAAATAGCATTCAGATGCACTGAGTAGAGTATTATGGTACCTAAAATACTCTATTACCTTTTATTTGATTTATCAAAGGTATCTTGCTGTCCTTGAGGGACTTTGTGATGTAAACTGGATAGTTGACTCAAAAAAGTCTAAGTCTACGAGTGGATATGTTTCACTCTAGCATCATAGTTTGTTTTTGGAAGATTTACAAACATATATTGCTCAATTCATTATGGAATCTGAGAGTATTGAGTTAGATAAAGCACGAGAGGGGGTCGAGTGCCTAAGATGTTTTTTAGAAGGCATTCCTCTCTGGCATAGGCCTGTGCCAGCTATATCTATACATTGTGTTAGCCAAGATATAATAGCTAAAGCTGAAAATAACTAATCTCAATCGGCGTTATTTCCATTGATTGGATAAAGTCCAAGGAGAATATCGCGCAATATTTGACGAAAGGTTTATCCCAAGAGATAGTTAGAAATGCATCGAGGGGGAAGGGGCTTAAGCTCATAAATTAAACTTTCCATGAAGGATACTCAACCTTGCTGACTGGAGATCCCAAGATCAAGGTTTCGAATGAGACAACTAATTTGTGGTGGGTAAAGGTAAACACTATCAGAGAATTTTATTCTCTGTCCCTTCCCTATGGTGTAGACGTGATAGTGTGACTGCATGTGAAGGATGACTTTTAAGAAGTCTTAATGAGTTCTGTAGTTTCAATTTAAGATTGAAGTGGGGTGTAGCAGTAACACTCTTTATGGAAACTCACCTATCTGAATGAGGAAGTGGGCCGCTTCCTATGAGAATATGAGCTTTGATTCTCTAGAGCATTCTGAGAAACAGGATATGTCCAGGGCCAAATTGGACAAAACGGCACGAGCTTGGCAGCAATCTTGGAGATATCACTCGTGGTTGTTATCACGAATTACATCAAATGCTAGCAGTTCAAGACATAGTTCACTGTCTCTAGCAAGTAATTCCGGTAATATATCACTAAGCAAAGGTTCAATACCTCATGGACACCTCTGCCTAAAATGGTATTTCCTGCGCTTTTTATGTGATTTTCGTTTTGATGGTTTTGGTATTACTGGAACTTAGAACCTAAAGGTCACTAAGGGTTCACTAGTTCATGCTTTTTCACTTTGGTGAAAGATACCTATAGTCTCACCATGTGAGAACTAAAGATGAAAGCTCTCAATACTATTATGATTTATGCAATCCATAGTATGACCCTGGGGTCAACACACTTTTGTGTGAGGGAGAGGACGTAGAAATGACTAGTATGATTTCAACACTTGCACAATCAGTCTGTTTGGATCGTGAGGTTGGGATGTTGATTTACCAAGATCTATCTGTGTTTTCATGTTTTATTGAGTTTTCATTCATGTGGGGGATTGTTGGAAAACGATTAATAAAAAAATAATTTTTTAAAGTTTTAATAAAAAATTATAATTTATTGTTTTATTTTGTGAATGAAACTTTTTAGTCCCACATCGTGGAGTTTCCAATTTTTAATAGTTTTAAGAAACTATATAAACCTTTTAGTCCCACATCGGAGAATTTTTCTTCTTAAGTTGTATTTGTCAATTATATAAACAAATTCACTATTTTTGTAAAATCTATGGGAAAGGGGTTGCTCTATATTTAGAGGGACCCCTAAGGGAAAAAAATATTTTATATTGTTGTCTCAAGCGTTCGAGATTTTCCTTTATGGTTTTTTCGGAGTTGCCAAGCTCAAGTTGAGCATCTACTACATATACTAGTAGTAGGTGTATTAGGGTGTTTTATCCTGGAGATATCCGTCCTTTGAGGGCTATAGCATCACTCTTGAGTGTAGCCGGGCGCTAATGTCTTGAGGGCAACGTGTTGAACACGTGACTCACTCTGTTTTTCCAAAGTTTTGCCTTGTTGCTGTTGCGGAGATATAGGGAGCTCATTCGTTTCATCAAATCGATCACTTCCATTATAAAGGAGCAAAGTATCAATAATTTTTGCTTATTTGATTTTTCCTTGTTTTTGATTATTGCATCCAACAGAAAATTCAGATACAATCCATACCCGTTATGTCAATTCTGTGAGAGATTCCAGCAGCAGTTAGTGATCTTGAGATTTGTTTGGCGACTGCCTCGTGTTCTGGATTCTTAAGGAAAGACAGTGCACTTGATGGGAGCTACAACAGGAGGGAAACTAAACACATTCAATTATTCATCCCCTGCTTTGCTTGGCCTCGTGTAGAATGAATGCTAAAAGAGGCTGTAAACTATTCGCCCAATTCCAAACAAAGGCTCAAATACAGATGGTGTGAAGACTCTCTGATGTTCTTACTTTATCTCCTATGAAATTGAGACCCATGTTCGAATTAATGGTGACAGCCTTCCCTAGAGTGCATACTTGGAACTCCACCTCCCCTTAGATTCCAAAGCAGATTTCACTTCCATAGCCTCTTTTTCATCCATGGTCTATCCGACAGAGGAGATGAAATAAATAGCATGCATGGAAAAAATGTAAGACCCTAGAAAAACTAACTGATATAGGACTTAATCTCTGGGTATGGCCTTATAATAAGTAAAGAAGAGATCCCAGTAGTTAGAATGAGCATTGTTGTATACCTCTAATGCTTCGACTATCTTCTTTTGGTTACCCTTGAATGCAAGACCCAGCTCCTTCTTCACTGGAGTAATAACCAGTTTCTGAAATTGAATATTAAGAAGTATTAGCACAACATAATACATGATTATAAACTGAAGTCTGCATTTCAGAATAGGGAAGGCTACCTCCACTTCTTTTGGTGCTGAGAACTTCTCATGAACAACAAGAGGAGTACCACTTTTTTCCTGCAATATAATGGCAGACAGCATCAGCGTTCTGTCAGAATGGAGTACATATTCTTTCCAACTAACACTTCACTATTGCAAAGCACAACAAATACAAATATGATATTTAGCAACATATTGCTAAAATCCCTCGTCAACATTTCAAACTAAAACCCCACACAAATAAAAGAAATGTATTGCTTTATTCTATTTCACGTTGTAATAATGCAGGGTGGTCACATAAAGAAGAGCAACATCTACAATGGATCTATCGAAATTTAGAAGAGCCAGCCATGTAATCACATAAAGAAAATTACATATTTTTCTAAAAGACCCATAAGTTTGAGGGAAATATCTCAATTAAAGTAGTCGATAAACTCTTACCGAGTGCGCACGTAGATCATTTGCAGATCTATCTGCAATACCAACACATTCTATCCAGCCATAGGAGCACTCAATCTCAGCATCCCAACAGTCTGCTGCATAGTGGGCCATCTCATTTGCAAGATGCTGGCGAAACCGTAGACGTTCTTTAGTAGGATGTGCAACGGACGGACGATTGCGGATTAGGGATCACCCGCAACCAATCCGTCAAAATTGCGGATTTGGAAAATCAAACCGTGTCCGGTCCAATCACCCGCGGATTTCACATCCGTGGATCAGCGGGTGATACGGGCCGGTTGCGGATTAACCGCGGATTTACTCAGGAAAAAAAAAGTAAAACAAATAAAAATACTAAGTTCAGAAACAGAAAATTTTAACACAAAAGATAGTACTGGTAACACAAAAGAGTATTGTGTTTTTTTAACGGAAACAAAAAAGTACTAATTCTTGCAACAACGGAAGGTAAACTATCAAATGCAACAAGTCTGGTGCCAAGCCAATGGAAATTCTGCTGCCAAAAAACAGTCCTTGGATTTGAGTACTAGTTCATTCAATCCATAATTGATATATCCGGAATTTCTTTCAAGATTTCTTCTGCATCTGTAAAATGAGAAGGAATGTTTGCAATTAGATAACATTGAACTGTGATCATATAACAAGTACCAATTGACTAAAAAAACTGAATCATGACAGACACAACTATCATATTCTTGCTCAAAACCATGAAACAAAACAGAGCTAGGCATAATGCACCATTCCAGAGATGGACGGAAAGAAAAATAAAATGACTAGAGAGATCAATAAGATATAGGAAATCATCTATGACTTGACTGAATTCAAGTCTTTTTCTAAAAGTTTTCCGCGTATACGTTCTGTTAAGGGAGGTAGAAAAGAAAAAAGATTCTTATACGGCGGGCACATATAAGTGGAAAATGTTAAACTAACGTCCTGTAACAACTGCTACACAACCAAAACCAAGCTGTTCAGGGCTTGAATTTCATGCTTAAAGTCATATTATTGATTCCCTAACCTTCACTGGAAAAAAACAAAAAAATCCCAACTAAAGTTTGAGAACAATGGTATGGTGTTGTTTAGAAATCAGTCCACCATGAATTTTTCTATCAAAAACTCAAAGCCTTTTACTTTGGGTCTGAAACAAAAGTAGATTTTCATTTGCTCACTTATGAGTCTCTCGTCAACAAAACTAACTTCAACAATAAGTCAGTCATCAAGCCATAAACATACCTTAGTTACAGATACTTTCATGCATTCCCAAGAAATGTTTACAGCTAGGTACTCGATCTTTGTAAAAACATTTAAGCAGGAGTATAAATCAAAAGGAGTGTCAAGTGGAACTACCTTATTAGCAGCGTGATCAAACAACAAACATAGCAGCTGTAGAACATGACATTATTCTGAATCGTATGAGAGGTCACATTCAGATGCTCGGTATGTTTAATACAAGTATGGCCATATCTATTTCATACTTGCAAGTGGACAGAAATGTAGATCATTTGAAAAATGTGCTTAGACCCATGACCCTAAAAATCACCACAACCATGTACTCATTATTCACACAGGATAGACCTGTAATCCAATAGCATGTAAAGTGCAGCTACAATTGGTTAAGCCACTGAACATTTAGGAATATAGCTTAACCTAATATAAGAAAGCAACAAACATTCTCATAATACAGTACATGGTATCTTTCTAAGGAGAAGGAAATGCAATGATGGAGGTGGCATATAGACAGTAAAAAAGAGACTAAGCACAAGTACACATTGTTAGACTTTTTTATGGTTTAGCAGTAAATCATGTTTACTTTAACAAAACCGGATTAGCTTAATCTTAATCAAGTGTGTGTTAGGTTTAGATCATGTACCAAAGGAAAAACTTTATGTTTTGTGGGATGTGTACATAAGGCCAAAGTACGTCAAGTTAATCCATAAAGTGGGTATATTAGTTTATTAAATTCAGTCAAGGGATGTGTCTCCACCTCATGATGGCTGAGTGTGTGACACATGTCTAAGTTAATTGGAGGTGGACTCCCTTCTAGACTTACTTAAAGTTTATTTCTGCCATTAGAAAAGGTAAGGGTGATAGAAGTGGATGAAGAACTTCCAAGAAAAGATCTTAACATAGAGTCTTCTGTTGTAAGAGATTATCTATAGAGAAACAACAATCAAAGATGAACAAGAACTTGGTCTAAGGTATCAGCAAGCTATTCTCTCCTACTGTTTCTCAAGGAACTAAAGGTATCTTCTGATGACTATTGTTTGGTCTTCAATAAGGTAAAGACAGGTATACCTAAACTCTAGTATTTCTTGTTTATCATGTACTGATTGTATATCCTAATCTTAAGTATGCAGCATGATGGAGTATGAAGCAGTTGTACTTAAACATGATTAGGTTTAAGCATAAAGCATGTTCTTTGTGTTCATATCCATGTCAAAGTTTTCAAATGTATAACATGTAATCCTAGGTGTAAAGTAAGGTGTCCGTATCAGCATACGTGTAACCTGTAATATTAATTCGGTTAACCATGCTTAGTGTCACGCCTTCAAATGCTCCAAGTAATTTTTCGTGAAGGTATAACCCGGCAATACAATGGTTCAGTGATCTCTTATCACCCACTCGTATTTCAGCCTTATAAGTTTGCACCAATGCAAACAGCCAACTCTATCTTGAGTGTGCAACGGAAGACTTACTTAGATTTTCTCTACCAAATAACGTAGCCCATACTACAAAGAGGTACCTACCATGTTTATGCTTCACAGAACTGGGGGAGTATTATCAAATCAACAGTAAACCAAATCCAAACGTATAAGCCAACAAACTCACTTTTATTAGCTTAAGGGGAAGATACAAAATCGTCCAACCAATGGACTTTACAAGCTTATTCTCTAAGCCTAATGCAGAATCACTCTCTACTACAAATGTGGTTCCTCAACACTCGAACTATTGAACTCTTGAACAACCTGATTTGTAAGGCTTCTCTGGCTATTTATAATGCCAAAAAACCAGGGCCAATCCGTATGCAACTCTGTTGCACGCCCCATGAACAACCATCTGTCCATGGGCATTTCCCCTAACCGCCAGTTCCACTTTTTAACTGCTAGCTTTGGTGCTGATGGCGCCACACCTGTCTTCAACGGTTAGGACATGCCAAACTTGGTTATAAAGCACTTTATAACCGTCTCTAACTTCCGCTCTTGCTCTGGCATGCGTGTGATGCACACACACTCTCAACTGACAGCTTAAACTCAAGTCTGACAATCATTATGCGTCACTGAACTTTGGCCCTGCCAATATTCAACAATGATTGTGCTTCACTCACTCTTGGCCCATGCCAAGTGCTCGACAATGATTACGCTTCGTGCAACTTGCACTTCTGCCAAGTATTCGACAATGGTTACGCTTCACTTCACTTGCTACGCACTTAGCTCATTTGGATGCCAACATCCAAATATCGTGCCAATTGAGTCTTGACTTGCGTAATTCAACTTCATGCTTCATATGCATCACTTGCATCTCTTTTGGCGAACAATTATCACCAATGGCGCCTTTGGCAATGTCATTGTTGCATATGCATCATCCAAGTCTTGGCCAGTGCTTGGAACGATGTCAAAGTCATGACATGACTTTGCATTTCATCCTTTACTCTTCTTTTGAGCTGGGCTTACTATGAATAAGGATATGCAACACTATCACGTCGCATTGCATTTGCTAAGTAGCCTTTCTTGTCTCAGCCATGTTGGCACTGCACCGTCGGCATGTGCAGCTCCATCTGCCAGGCTACATTCTCAGTAATGCGCAACTGTCGCGCTTAACTGTTGGACCATGTCATAAACCTCCCCCTCCCAATCCATTCAACGTCCTCGTTGAATGCAACATCAGTTTAGTCTCTGCTGAACTTTCCTTGGCCTTGTACGCATCTGAGCCATTCTCAGAAATCAGCAACTTTGTTTGACCTTTAACCTTGCCAAACCTTTTTTGCCTAGTACTTTATGCCGCCACTTAGTTTGTTTGCCTTGCCATTGAGCCTATGAATTTCAGCTTTATTGTCGCATCGTCGACTATGCTTCAATCTCTACTTCATTCCCATCTCAACACCCAAATGCTTTTGTGATCTATCGCGCCATGCATTTTCAGAACTCTTCCTGAAATATCGACAATATTAATCTTTTGGCTAACGCTAAACCAATGGTCCTCATTCGATCGCATCTGTATCACAAATATTTTCTTCAAGCCATTTTGTGCCTAAGTGTACACTTCAAACAGCCAACATATCACCCCGATATGCATAACTTAGCTTACTGCCTTCAATTCCGACTGACATTGCACTCTTGCAATTCAACAGGCCTTACTGTAGACTAAGTGTTCTTCAATCTTTTTGCAACACTCTTTGTGCAAACTCGACTGAAATGCATGACATTAGCCATGACTTAGGAAATCTGGGTTTTTACGGTTGTCTCGCTAGACTAGGCTCCTCTTCACGCGCCTTTGAAACCAACAAGGCCTCACTTGTTCTTTCAAACTGCTACGCTTTAATGTAGTGGAAAAACAACATCATGTTCTTCCTCACTATAAGTTACTCTTAACTCATATGCTTGATGGACTTACATCTTCATTCTTGTTGTGTTACTTCATGCTATCGTTGCCAAATACTGTCGCACTTCTACGTAACTCTCCCAACAGCAAACTCGCCTATGCCACCAACTTTACTTCTTGCTTGGTTTTGCTTTCATCGTTTCTTATTGTATACTTTGGCTAAGTATACTTGTAGTACTTCCCCAATGAACTTAGCTTTAGATTAAGCAAAAAGAGACAAGGTTTTTGCTTAAACACATCCTTCATTCATTACACTAGCCTTACATAAGAAACATAGGGACCATTCCCATTACACCACTGGCCAACACTCGGCCTTAATGAAAGCAAATACATCAACAAAAGTGTGATATCTCCAAAGACCATAAGATAAGCAACACCCAACTTAACTTGAAAACAGAAACATCAAACAGATAATATGCCAAAGTCTCCATACTTCAGCAACCTTGCAGGTTCAGGCACTAGCAACCAGCAATGCAAGGCCCCTGCTTCATACACACGCTAATCACAGCGAACAAGGGATGCTAAGATCCATAGGATATCCAAATTCCATATGAATCTCAGTTAAGCTTTCTTCGAACGAGCGGACAAGAGCAAACTCACTTGCCTTCCATTTGTCGCACTTCATGTCAACCGGACTAACTTTCCCTACACCTTTCACGAAACAAGGTGCACTAGGACCTTGTATGAAAATAACGCCAAGGTGAGGCATCACTGTTGCCTCTTCTTCTTTGAAAAAGTTGTTACCAAGGATCATCTCGAAATCATTGAGATGCATCACCATTACACTGATCTGGCCACGCCATTCTTAAATTTCAACATTTGTCACTGCCATCCCCTTGATTGGCTTAGCTATATCATTCACTGTCTTCATGCAGTGATCAGCCCGATATACTTCCAAACCCAAGTACTCTGCCATTGACAAGCTCATAACAGTATGCGACGCACCTGTATCTGCCATGCCCCAGAGATGATGATTGTGTACCCCAACTTTCACATAAACCAGGCCAGCGCCACTCAACCCATGTTGTACTGCTGCCGTTTGTGCTACTATGTTGCATAGTTGAATAGGATTAACATGCTCCACTTGATCAGCTTCTTCTTTGTCACCACTACACTCAGTGACAATTGCGGACAATTTTTCTTTCTTTAGACAATCACGCGCAAGG
The DNA here is from genome assembly GCF_003573695.1 of Papaver somniferum. Lineage (NCBI taxonomy): Eukaryota > Viridiplantae > Streptophyta > Magnoliopsida > Ranunculales > Papaveraceae > Papaver > Papaver somniferum. Next base: position 25,138,990 of record NC_039362.1, read on the forward strand.
TGAGGACCCTTGCATAAGAAACAACCACCAGCCTTGTTCTTCGCAGCCAGACTATCATCCCTTTGATAGTTTTTCTCCTTGACCTCAGAACTTTTCTTATCCTTGTCCTTAGACTTCTGGTTTTTCTTGTCCTTGCCTTTCCTATTAGCATCAGTTGAGGTATTGACTGACCTAAAATCAGCAAGGCTGTCCACGATTGCAATGGCTGAAGGTAGGTTTTTGGCACCCCGCCTTCTCACTTCAGCCTGAGCCCACGGCTGCAAACCAGATGTAAAATTTAACAACTTGTCTTCCTCCGACATGTAGTGAATGTCTAGCATCAGAGACGAGAACTCTTTGACATATTCCCGTGGTGTACCGGTATGCTTCAGCTTACGCAAGCTCTCTCTGGCTAGCCAAGCAGCATTGCTTGGTAAGAATTGACTCTTCAATTCTTCTTTCATGACATCCCAAGTCACGATGCCTGGACGACCAGCAGTAAGGTCATCATCAGTTCTAGTTCTCCACCATAATTTCGCATCACCCTCCAGGTACATGCTAACGAGAGTAACCTTTTGTTCTTCCGGGGTTCTGGCGGCCTTGAAGTATTGGTCCATGTCCCACATGAAGTTCTCCAATGCCTTCGCATCTCTTGCGCCAGAAAACGCCTTAGGTTTTGGGACTTTAATCTTTGTAAAGTCACTGCCACTACCACCCGCAGTAGCTTGATCTGACCCAATTACACCCACCATTCGCCTCAAGACACTTAACTCATCAGTTAGTTCTTTCAATGCTCCTGTGAACATGGTCTTAACAGCAATGATTTGGCCTTCCAAATCAGTATGCTTCTTGGTTAGACTCCAGCATATCAGCAGCATACTCATCAAGAGCCTGAATGCGAGCCAACACCATTGCATTATAATTGGAATTGTTAGGATGGCGCACCTCATAGCCAATCTTGTCTTCCAAGCCCGCTACCCTATCAGTTAAGGCATCTAGCGTACTCTTCTTACCAGCCATTATCTCTTGCAATTTCAGCAACTAAAATCGAGCAAAACAGAGAAAATCTTCCAACACAAAGCTAAAACAAAGCAATCTATGCTCTGATACCCGTATTGTCACGCCTTCAAATGCTCCAGGAAATTTTTCGCGAAGGTATAACCCGACAATACAGTGGTTCAGTGATCTCTTATCACCCACTCGTATTTCAGCCGTATAAGTTTGCACCAATGCAAACAGCCAACTCTATCTTGAGTATGCAACGGAAGACTTACTTAGATTTTCTCTACCAAACAATGTAGCCCATACTACAAAGAGGTTCCTGCCATGTTTATGCTTCACAGTATTGGGAAGTATTATCAAATCAACAGTAAACCAAAGTCGAACGTATAAGCCAACAAACTCACTTTTATTAGCTTAAGGGGAAGATACAAAATCTTCCAACCAATGGACTTTACAAGCTTATTCTCTAAGCCTAATGCAGAATCACTCTCTACTGCAAATGTGGTTCCTCAATACTCGAACTATTGAACTCTTGAACAACCTGATTTGTAAGGCTTCTCTGGCTATTTATAATGCCAAGAAACCATGGCTAATCCGTATGCAACTCTGTTGCACGCCCCATGAACAACCATCTGTCCATGGGCATTTCCCCTAACCGCCAGTTCCACTTTTTAACTGCTAGCTTTGGTGTTGGCGTGCACAATGGCACCACACCTGTCTTCAACGGTTAGGACATGCCAAACTTGGTTATAAAGCACTTTATAACCGCCTCTAACTTCCGCTCTTGCTCTGGCATACGTGTTATGCACACACACTCGCAACTGACAGCTTGAACTCAAGTCTGACAATCATTATGCGTCACTGAACTTTGGCCCTGCCAATATTCGGCAATGATTGTGCTTCACTCACTCTTGGCCCATGCCAAGTGCTCGACAATGATTACGCTTCATACAACTTGCACTTCTTCCAAGTTTTCGGCAATGATTACGCTTCACTTCACTTGCTACGCACTTAGCTCATTTGGATGCCAACATCCAAATATCGTGTCAACTGAGTCTTGGCTTGCTTAATTCAACTTCATGTTTCATATGCATCACTTGCATCTCTTTTGGCGGACAGTTATCACCAATGGCGCATTTGGCAACGCCATTGTTGCACATGCATCATCCAAGTCTTGGCCAGTGCTTGGAACGATGCCAAAGTCATGCCATGACTTCGCATTTCATCCTTTACTCTTCTCTTAAGCTGGGCTTACTCTGAATAAGGATATGCAACACTATCGCGTCGTATTGCATTTGTTAAGTAGCCTTTCTTTTCTCAGCCATGTTGGCACTGCATCGTCGGCATGTGCAGCTCCATCTGCCATGCTACATTCTCAGTAACGAGCAACTGTTGCGCTTAACTGTTGGGCCATGTCATACTTGGTAACTAATAAAACGTATCAAAAGCATGATCAGAGGCTGATATTATAACATTAGTATCAGAGCCCATAGGTTTTAATAGTGTTTCATCTGATTATGACATAGTCGTCGTGTTTAACATGAAATTTTCCAACACCTCATATGTTTTCATGGTATATTGATTCCAAATCTGCTAGTGCCATGTATAGGTGTTTTATTTCTTATATCATTGGCCTGAAATGAAGTTGAAAGTGTTCAAAGGCCGCAGCCTTATATATCTTTTGTTATTTGATAAGTGTTGCGAAAGTGATACTTTGATAGGATACAAAAGTGCATATTTTTGTATGATAGGGACTGCATAAAGTTGCATTTTGGATCACATTCTGTATGGCTAAACCCAAAGGTTAATCATACAGATGTTATCCTTAATGGACAAGATGATTTGTTCATATCTAGTAAGTGATATTTCTAATGAACCCAAAGGTTTAACAGATTTGTTACTTACTTTATATGAGTAGGTCAGTCTTGAACTTCAATTCAGGGGATTTCGATATGTTTTAACTTTACCCAAAGGTGAAGTGACGGTAATATCAAGTCTTTGTAAAGTTTATGCTTGCCATAAGGTCTTAGGCAGTGAAAGTGAATACAGTTTTCATTTGAATCTTTCACAAGTTCAGTAACTTTGGGTGGTATTAAGGCTTGAGTGGCTCAAGTTCAAGTGAGAAATGCAAATAGAATGTTCATGGAGATGTACCTAATGTTGTCCAAGGAGGTTTTCCTGTTGAAGAGAGATTAAGGAGTTGATAGAGGTTGTCCACTTGCAAGTTACAGATCCTGTGTTGTTGTGCGAAGCTTGCAACAGTCGAAATGATGGTTGTTCAGCTTGCAATGAAGTGATAGCAGAAAGCAATCAAGACGATCACTGCCCAATTCACTTCCAGTCCCTCCTGAACTTTGTCGTCAGCTGCAACATCACAACGACGGCGGTTCATGAGTCATCATCAAAGGTAATTCTACTGAATGATACCAAGTTTTTGGTATAACAACAGAAAGATGGTGTGGTTATCGGACAAGCACAGAAAACAAGAAGTATGGCCAGCTTTGCCAAGTTTTACAAGAATCAATCCCAGGTACAAATGGCGACAATCGAACATCATGCTAAGTTTAAAGCTTCACGAAGTCAGTGGGGAGTTGGATCACATCTTCTTTAATACCTTGAAGTTTGATGGTAATCAAAGTCTATGTTACACTCCTCTGGCATCTGCAAGTGTTTCTATGTTTCCCATCTCTGAGATTTCGACATCTGTAAGTATCATTTCTCTTTTCCCTTGTGTGTTTCTACTTGTGAATATGGTAATGTAAGCATGTTTCAGTTTACAGATAAGCTTATAAGGTTGGTAATATGCATGTTTAGGTCTCACTAATGATGTAACTCTAATATATGGTTGTTTTGTAGAGTCTAGTGGGAGTAAAGTTCCCGTTTTTGTTGTAATATATAGTTCAGTGGGAGCATGCATACATTATGTTTGATGCATAATTGTGTTTGTGCAGGTGTGGATCTCTTTTGAGATCATAAAGTTAAATCCTTAAGTTGTGTTTCAGTTTGAGCATAAAGTGAAGCTCATTACAGACCTTAGAGGTACGAAGGATCTTGTTCAGATCATAGAGTGTCCTTGTCAATGAGCATAAAGTGTAGCTCATTATGTAACCTTAAGTTTGTAGACATCCTGGAACTATGTATGCCCGTAAAGTTTAGCTTAAGGATAATGACCCGTCTAGTGTGGTGATTGTAGAAATGGCCCATGCATCTTCTAAATGGTGTTTGTGTTTCTATGGTCCGGCAATAGCGTTCCATTTGATCTAAGCTTCTGTTATACATGATATTTTACACATTGATTAAGATTTTCTGTTTTCCGAAATGGGTGCACCTACAATCGTTTTAGTTGTTGATCTGAAAGGTCTTTTGCTAAATTTTTCCAAAAGAAACAAAAATGATTTGTTGCTTAACCAAGTGGGAGAATGTTAGACTTTTTCATGGTTCAGCAGCAAATCATGTTTACTTTAACAAAACCGGATTAGCCTAATATTAATCAAGTGTGTGTGTTAGGTTTAGATCATGTACCAAAGGCAAAACTTTTTGTTTTGTGAGATGTGTAAATAAGGCCAAAGTACATCAAGTTAATCCATAAAGTGGGCATATTAGTTTATTAAATTCAGTTAAAGGATGTGTCTCCACCTCATAATGGCTGAGTGTGTGACACATGTCTAAGTTAGTTGGAGGTGGACTCCCTTCTAGACTTACTTAAAGTTTATTTCTGCCATTAGAAAAGGTAAGGGTGATAGAAGTGGATGAAGAACTTCCAAGAAAAGATCTTAGCATAGAGTCTTTTGTTGTAAGAGACTATCTATACAGAAACAACAATCTAAGATGAACAAGAACTTAGTCTAAGGTATCAACAAGCTATTCTCTCCTACTGTTTCTCAAGGAACTAAAGGTATCTTCTGATAACTATTGGTTGGTCTTCAATAAGGTAAAGATAATTATTGTTTGGTCTTCAATAAGGTAAAGACAGGTATACCTAAACTCTAGTATTTCTTGTTTATCATGTAGTGATTGTATATCCTAATCTTAAGTATGCAGCATGATGGAGTATGAAGTAGTTGTACTTAAACATGATTAGGTTTAAGCATAAAGCATGTTCTCTGTGTTCATATCCATGTCAAAGTTTTCAGATGTATAACATGTAATCCTAGGTGTAAAGTAAGGTGCCCATATCAGCATACGTGTAACCTGTAATCCTAATTTGGTTAACCATGCTTAATAACTAATAAAACGTATCAAAAGCATGATTAGAGATTAACAAACATAACACATGGGATAATCTGTTGTTGAAGGTTAGGTCGAATCAAGAAAACATCATTGAAATAACAACTTAAGCTGCCAAACTGGTCCTAATTAGATAGATAAATGAATCTTTTCTTCTTGCTTTTAGTGGAATGTGTTGTTGCAATTCTTTCACTTGACTTTCATTTGAACAATCTTTACAAAAATTGAACACCCAATCCCAGCAATCAATATACAAAAGCAATCAATATACAAAAGGACTCCACTAATAACCAATGCACACACACCAAACCTAAAGTAAACAACGCACAATAACACAAGATAAAACTGAAAAGACCCCCAAGAGAAAATTATATGCTAAGAAGATCAGTTGGTGACTGATCTTTAATACTCTTCTAAACAACGATTTTTTCTCATAGATTTCAACAGCAATTTGGTGATGTTTCTGCTGTTGGTTCACTTTGAGATCCCATTTTCTGATTAAATCTGCCTTTTTAGTTTTTACTACACCCACAAACTTTCTTTAGAAGATCCAAAGTAATCCAAACATGTGACAAGTATACCATCTCTTAGACCGCTAAAATGCTATTATTCTACCATGACTTAACATTAAGAAGCAATTATGTTAACGATCTTTTCAAACAACTTAGATATGCGAACATAAAGATACAAGAGAATCAGAAAATGGAGAGTTTACGATTAGGGTTTACCTGATTAGACTTAAATCACAGAAGAATCTTGCAAAAATCCTACTTCAGTTATCGTTTCCAGTAGGAATCATGGAAGAGAGACAGCAGGGTTCATCGATTTAGGTTTCTGCATTTCTCTAGGATAAAGAAGTTTATATATATAACCCAAACTTCCAATATTATCCTTAATAATTTTAATACCCTACGGTGCGATTTAATCCGCGGATTTACAAAACCAACCGCAACCAAACCGCTAAACCTTGCGGATTTGAAAACTCAACCGTGTCCGGCCCATAGACTCTAGCGAATTGGTTTTCACCCGCAATTTTGCGGACGGTTACGGGTGAAAACCGCGGTTTCGGTTTTTCTGCACACCCCTTACTGATCCCAAGGTGTGTAAGGAATAGATATACCCTCCCAATGTAGTAACCAAGTGTTTCGTTGTTCACAGTTCCCTGAACCAATGAAATATCACAGTATGGGTAAATAAATAAGGAAAGAAAGCCAACTTTTATATAAGAATAAAAATTAGAACAAATTAAAATAGATAGAGGTTACAAAGGTTTGATACTGCATCACCAGGCGATGTTTAACAGCATCCTTCCCCATCATTTGTTCATCCCTAGGAAACATCAAGAACTCCAAGTCTACAACCTCGCTATACTTGGGATGAGATTAGTCATCTGGGTCGACGAAATGCTCAATCTCAGCTAGAAATAGAAAACAGCAGACATTAACTTAAGGGAAATCAAAGAAGGTGTGGGACATCATAAAGATGAACATAAAGGAAACAACTTGCACAGCATTTACAAAGGATACACATTTCCAGCAAATTGAGTAAATGATGGCGGGAAGTTTCATTAAATTAATCCCGGGCTTTATATATAGATTTTGGATATAGAAACACCGGGTCAAACTATTCCACTTTAAAGCAAATTAATCTTTACATATGCAAACATCAATTCTACAGCATTTGTTGCAAGAAAAAAAAAATCCGTTGAGTCTCATTTTTTATTAACCACCACAATTGACAGATACGTATCCACTAAAGCGTAACCACAGACATGTCAAATTAGAATTAGAAAACAACATCAAGCTACGAACTCCTACAGTGTCTGTATTTTCCAAAGTTTCTAGAATTAGAATTGACAGGTATGTCTGATCACTAAAGCATAACCACAAACATGAATTGAAAACATCAAGCCATGGAACCCCTACATTGTTTGCATTTTTCAAACTTCCTAAAAAAAAAGCATTTTTCATATCATATCTTCCTACCAAGTTAAGCTTCAAATTTACTCAAAACAAACACCAATCCAGTTTACAGAATCCAGTTAAGCTTCAAACTGTACCGAAATCCAATCATTATTTCAGCAAAATCACAGACATGAACAAGTTAACAATAGAAATAGCTTCTACTGTTTTGTGATCAGCCCTTGCTGAAGAAACCATTTCACACTGTTCCCTACTAATCCACTTAATATACTCAAAAACACATACTTCCATGAATTTTCACCATTACAATCTCAAAATTGAATCAGAATACTCAATAACAACAAAAATCATCAATACCAAATTCCACATCCAAAATTAAGTAATACCAAATTGAAATCATCCAAATGAGTAAAGTAAGGGGAATAGTTGTATACCTGACCCCAAAAGGCAAGAACATTAGATTTAACTGCACAACCAGGAGGACCATAATCATACAACCCAGCAACATCACTATACATCTTAAAACTAGGTATGTAAAACAATCTCCTCTCTAATGTATATTCACTAGATTCTTCCTAAACACCTCTTTATTCGCACCACCAACACTACTCCCGTTAGAAGAAGAAGCAGTCAACAATTGATGTCCAATTGATGATTTCTCAAGTTTCAATGCATTAAGCGTCTTAATCGCAAGGTAACATAGTTCCTAAACACCTCTTTATTCACACCATCAACAACAGATGATGATTTCAAATCACGAACTATGTAACCTTGTGATTCGGTTATTGTTAGTTTTTCGGCTAGGGTTTTACGAAGTAATTCTTCTGCGGAATCCATTGTTTTGAGTGTTAGTCTTTCGGCTAGGGTTTTACGAAGTAATTCTTCCGCGGAACCCATTGTTTTGAGTGAAGTGAAGAAACAGCGTAGAGTTAAGAGTTAGAGCCTCTTATGGACTGGGCCAGCTAGGCTGTTGCCCAGCGCCTCAAATGGGTAGGGCCCAAGAAATTTGTTAAATGTTTATTCGGTGCCTATGCACAAGGTTAAAATAAAGTGAAAAATATAGAACCCCACTATATGGGTTGAACATATAAAAGCCCCACTAAATGGATCATACATTGTCAACTCCATATTTTTAGAAAATGATATTGCTAGGCCCAAATATCAAATTTTCTTCATATCTGGTCCATAATTAACTATTACGAATTTTAATAATGACAATACTACCCTTTAGTATATATACAAGAGGAATATCATAATACATTTTCATTTTTCTATTTTCTTTCTCTCTCATCTTTATCTCTCTCTGCTGTAGAAAAATGGTTTCTAGGGTTTCTGAGATTCATTTTTCTTCGTCTTCATCAAATCTTCGACTGCAACAACAACGATCGATTGCATCTTCTCCTTCTATGCCTTTGTAATTTCAGTTATGTCAAAGATCGATTCCATCTGATCAAAGGATAGATCTTATGGAAGATGCAGATGATTTGTTTAATCCGATAATTAACCAAAGAAATCGAAGAGAAACATCAGTAAAAACGAATTGAAAGGTAAGTTGATCTTCTCATAAAGCTTTAATTAATCGATTTCGAGTTGAAATCAAATTTTTTGTGGTTTGATTTTAATGATTTTGAAAAAGAATGAAAATTAATCTCGATTTCATTATCTAATCCTTAATCAGAGTTTAGATCTTTACTCATGAGAAAGATGAGCATGATTATGCCTATAAGTATCATCTTCTCTTATGGAGTAATTTTAGTTGATTGATTTCATAAAAAAATTTCAGAAAAGGATTTTAGGGTTTTCAGAACCTAAATCTTCGTATTCTTTTCAATTAATTTATTCTATTCGAAATCGAAGCATAGATTTACAATTTTCTACTCACTCTGGTTGTTTTGATTTAGATTTTTTGAAGAATTTTGAACAAAAATTTCAGATCTGTTCTTCGTCAAAATCGTCATAAATATTAATTTGTGGTTACGATCTAAAAACCGTTTTGAGATTCAATATCAACGAATCATTGTCTCTGTTACCCATAGATTTGATTTGAATTTCATCCTGTCTTAATTTTCGATTACATATGAACTGGTCTAGTGGTGTTGGTGGTGCAGGTGGGGGTTCTTTAGGAGGATGAGGAGGCGACGGTGATATTGGAGCAGGTTTGGAGGAGGATTTGAAGTCAGTGGTGGTGTTTATCAGAATTGATAAATTGAATGAGATTGTAAGAAGAATTGGGATAAACCATTTGAAGTTTATGTTGCCGATGCTAGTGGTGGTGATCGTCGTCACAAGTAATTAGCTTATTTTAGTTATTGATTTGCTAGGTTCTTTTGTAGAGTTGATGATCTTTTATTGTTGGGTTCTAATTTTTTATGAACTGCTTTATTTATTTGTTTAGTTTGTTTGGTATTTTGATTTTATTATAAATGAACCAACAGAAACACTCTTGAATCACAAAAGAGTTTGATTCCTCTATTGTTGTATTTTCATGAGAAATTAGAGTGTGTAACTGCAGTTTACACAAGCATATGCATGTGTAACTACATGTTACACAAGCCATATGCATTTCTAACTGCCGGTTACACAAGCGACATATTCTAGTTATAAAAAATTATTAGCAATGATGTTGTTTCGTTGAAGTCTCTATACACATGTGTTTTGTTAGTAATGGATGTGTACGATTACACAAGCCATATGGATGTGTAACTGGTGACTACACACATCATATGGATGTGTAACTTCCGGTTACACAAGCCATATGATGAAGTTACACAAGTCATATGATCGGCGCATTGTCCAAATTGTTCTCTTTTTTATTTCCTTTTTCTTCTTGTTGTTCCATATTATACCCCTAACTCTTTATTTCATATCTTGCAGTATCGATCCCTAATTGATGAATTGTCAGCATCTCACTTATCAGACCTGCAGCAGTGTGCATATGAGATGCAAGCAGTGCTGAGCTTCGATGCTCGTGTTGTTGGAAGTATACTGCCATTAGATGCAAGTTGTGAAGACATTGAGGTGAAATTTTATTTCAAGTTTTTTTACGTTTTCTTCTTTATTAAACATGAGGTTATTACTAATTTTCAAGTGTTTTTCATCTTTGCTTTGCATATTTGTTTTGTCTTCTGATTTATGCTACTTGAAAAGCTAAATTGAACATGAACTAGTGACCTATCAAGTGTTTATGTTGAGGCAAATATTTGAGTTTTCTTCGTGGTTAATGTTATTAAATGGTGGTTGTAGACCTTAGAGGATGAACAAGTATTTCGAGTGTTTACTTGAAATGAGTATGGTTAGTTTTGTTATTGCAATGTCTATGGATTATGTATTTCGATATCGATTGAGGCTTGTTGTACATTTTATACTGCATGCGTCTTTTTGGATAGTTCATGTGTTGGCTTATGGAGTATCTACCTTAGATAGTGCAGTTGCTTGTCAGAAATGCTAAAAGGTCAGTCTTGTTCCTTATTATACATTTCCTGCAGTTTTTGAAACATTAAGCAAACTAAACAAAATGTAAATATGCTAGGGTAGGAGTAATAATTGGTGGATATATTTGTTGAATTCTTTGTGTTGTGTTGAGTCTTAGGTACCGGAATACATGGTATCTGAAGACCTTTAGTTTTCATACATTGTTTTTGCCACATAATTTTTTGCAATGCTACTTGCTTACACATGAAAAGCATATCTTAGAATGTGAACGGTGACTACTACATTAGTTTACACCGTCTTTGAACCTTGTTAGTTTTGATGCTTTGATGAATTTTTTTGCTAGAGGTACACAATTAGGTCAGTATTTGCTGATTACACAAGTCATATGTATGTGTAACTCCTAGTTACACATGCATATTGCATGTGTAACTCATCCTTACACTAGTCAGATGCATGTGAAACTTCCAGTTACACTATCCAGATGCATGTGTAACTCTTGGTTACACATGCTAAATGAACATGCTAAAAGTGTTATTCTAATTTACATTACTATTTTGCTATGGCACCTTCATGTGAGCCTATTTGCTATTTTAATAGCAAACCACCATTCTGTAGAAAGAATTTCTCTCTGAGTTGTTTTTCTGCTTGTGTTAATCCCCTCCCATGTATATCTTTGTAGTATGATCTCAGTTGTCTTAATGTATGAGAAAAGTATTGGTGAAGCTTCTAATTAGGCTGTTTATTTTCCCGTTTACATATGTATTTGAAGTCTTTATTGTTTAACCACCTTGTCAAGGATGCGGTAGTTCATGAATTGACCTCATCTTTTGACGTTAACTTCGTATTGCAGATAGGAAAATTTGAGCTTCATATCATGGAGGGAGAGTTTGCTGATCCTCATATTGTAGTTATGCTTGGTGAAAACTAGACAGGGAAGACGACATTTCTTTGCTTGCTGGTACACCTATTTAGATCCCTCTCTTGTTTTTTTTAGTTTCAAATTTTATGTTTAGACTGCGCATTTATTCACATTACACAAGTAGGATGCATGTGTAACTTCTAGTTACACATGTTATATGCTTGTGTAACTCCTAATTACACGAGTAGGATGCATGTGTAACTCTGAATTACACTAGACAGATGCATGAGTATCTTCTAATTACACATGCTAAAATGAACAAACCTTGTAACCAAAAATTACGCATGCCAGTTACACAAGCTTTATGGATGTGTAACTGCTAGTTACACATGCTAATTGGATGTGTAACTATGAATTATACATCCTAATTGAATGTGTAACTCACATGTGGATGCGTATCTGTTTCATATGCTTATACTTTGGTGTGTTTGATGAGCACTTGTTTTGAATTTACAAAAAATTTGAATTCTTGTAGCAAGGTTGTTTCTTAAGCTCTGGTTTCTAATTACTTGATTTCACATCTCCTTATGATAGAATGTGATTTCGTGTAGGTGAAACTGAATATACATTGTTGTATGTACTGTTCATTTTAATCTTATAAATACTGATTGCGTGTTGTTATATTTCAGGTTTCAGATAACTTCATAAAAGCTAATTACTTAAATGTGATAATGGTCTCGCTGGAATTGGAGTTGACGTTGAATACACAAATCAGATGCATGTGTAACTCTCAATTACACTAGATAGATGCATATGTAACTCTCAATTACAATAGACAGAAGCATGTGTAAATTCTAATTACACATGCTAAGAAATTATTGTAAATGAATATTAAAGTAATACATGTATTTTTTGTATGCGTTCTTTTTTATGTCTATTTTTTTGTTGTGTAACTTTACATTACACATGGCATAAGGATGTGTAACTTCTAGATACACATGTCATATGCATGTGTAACTTCTGTTTACACATTCACACTATACTTTAATAATTTTGGGCCTAGATTTAATAATTTGGGGCTTGACAATATATAAAAGGGCATAGATGTCTTTTAATAACTCGGGGCCTAGATTTAACTTCTTTTAATTAAACCCATGGGTCGGGCCTTAGCCTAATTTTCCCAAAAGAAAAATTGTTTGACATACCAGGTGACATGACAACTGAATTGCGCCACTATGGAAAAATCACGGAGCGGCAGAAATTCTAGCGAATGATATTAATAATATCGCCAGCGCTATCATGAATATCGCTCGATATTAAGTCTAGCGCCAACGTCTAGTTCTTTATCGCCTATAAATAGGTAATTTTAAAACTCAAAACTTACACCAAAATTTTTGTGTAAAAATTTTCTCTATTTCTAAATCTAATTTATTTTCTCAATTTTTTCCAAATGGCACAATTTCAAACCCAACTTAATTTGGAAGTGTAACTTGATTTTTTTGGAGTAATGCTTGAAGGTGTCGTTAAGAAGATATGTGATAGTTATAAAGCAATAGGTAGAAAAAAAAGAAGTCTTCAAATTTTGGATATTAATCACGTCAAGAATGCAACTAAAAAAAGGCAAAGAAAAGTTCAAGACAAGGAAAATCAAGGCAAAGCAAATTTGAAGACAAAGAAAAAGATAAACAAAGGAAACGTCGTTGATGAGTGCATTGATTGGAATTTTTGTGATATGAAGAAGATAAACAAGAAGAAGAACATTGTCCCAAATTTTTATTTTTAAAGTCTAGTTATTTTTATTCTTCAAATTATTATTGTCTAGTTTTATGTCTTGTAAAATGACTATTAATGATTAATTCGAAGTTTAATGAATTTGAAAATTTGACTCGTATTATTGAAAATTAAGCTTAACTTTATTCTTAATTCAATCTTACATCTCAATTTAAACTAAAGTAGGACAAATATTAAAACTTAATACATAAATATTAAATCTTAAGTTGACAAATAAGAAATTAAAACATAAATATTGGATTATATTTTGGCAACCTTCTTAAAATCTCGAAAAAACTTCCAAATTGGAAGTCTTTTCCGTTCATGCGATGATATTCAGCACGACACCTTTGTTCAAGTTCCATCATGGTTTCAACATCCCTCATGTTTGGACCTTCTTGCTGAAGTAAAACAAGATTCTTACTAATTTCCTTATTTATTACAGTGAATGATGAGACAACCCTGAAACATACATTACGATTGTTGAGGTTCATTGTTTGTTTTTGAAATTTTCTAAATATCCTTTCCCCAAAAAATTGGTGACGGGATGCTTCTCCAAATATAGTCTTGGTGAAAAAAAAACATAATTCCTGCAAATACATTCATCTTCCTCAATAATAAATTTTGGTAATCGCCTCCTAATTCGACTTTGTACATTGGAACGATTAGCAACTCTTTGCTTTTTGGTAGCATGTTGGTTTGTTATGAACTCATACATGTTCATATTATCAGTTATGCTCTTTGAAGAATTGGAAGAATGAAGAAATGAATTGGAGATTAAGAAATTCTAGAGAGATTTAAAAAATCTGGTGTGAGTTAAAATGAGTTTGAACTACTGTATTTATAGATGGGGGAAATTGTAGTCGTTGGATGAGGAACTGATGAGCGATGATCAAGTCAGCGAGCGACATAGTGACTATCGCTGGCGCTTGAATGACCACCTAGCGATGGACACTCTATCGCTCACTATAAAGTCTGTCGTGTATGGATATATGTTATATTTGACATATATGCAGATATGTTTGGCAGTTTGTGTTGTAGTAATTCGATTGCGGTAAATAAGGATTCGTTGCTCGGACTTGTAAAGATTTAAAAATTAAGATATATACAGAATATATGTCACAAGATCAAGAGGAACCAGGACTCAGGATTCCAATGTGTTTCATATTCAAGTGGCTCAGAAAATAATCCTAGGCGATTATAGCTCAAAATAAAACAAGTATCAACTCTATCTTTGCCAAATTAGATTCCATAAAATATTACTTGTATATTATAAGCATGGCACATCAAGAATCCCTAGGACTAAGCATGTTCCATCAAACAAAATCACAAGTAATTAATTGAAATCATAAATCAATTAAAATCGGTGCAAAAAGTGAATTAAGAATTATTTAAATAACCACATGGCTGAAAAATAGCTTCCTCCATCATCCCAGTATTGGGGTTTAGCTACTAATAATAATCATGTTCTCAAAATACATACTTGATGCTCAAAATATGATTAAAAGAGTGAAAAATATAAAACAGTGAAACTACGACCCTCTATAAGCGTCCAGAAAAGAACGATACCATAGAACTGCAGTAAAAGAACGACACTCCGCTGCTGCTGTTGATGCTGCTGAAAATAAGTCTGCCCTGGAGAGTATGTTCTTCGTGTTCTTCGAGCTTTGTCAATGGCAGCAGCAGGTACAATTCCTGCAACTCCTCCTGCGCCTCTCTGCTGGCCTCCCAATCGACCCCTAACTCTTCATCCCCCTTCTCTGACATAAAATCAACTATTTATAGGCTTTAAATCCCCTTGAAACTCGATCAAACCCCTTGGAAATCTCCATTATTCTTTACGGGTTGTTTGAAGAATAATCTTCTTCTTGTTGCGTTACAGGTTGTTTCTAACTATTTTCTCGTCTCAAATATCTTCTAGGACTTTTACCCAACTGTTTTGATGTATATCCCACGCAAGATATCCCATAAATCTCTCAAACTAATCTCAAACCCTAAACAGAAACCGTGTGCACTGTCTTGACTTTGTGTGGATTTTCTGACTTATCCAGCCCAATTAGATGGGTCTAATCGCTTCTAACAGGTCCCTTATGTCTTGTAGAGTCTGTGGGTACCAAATTTGCCCATTGAATCGCCTCCTAGGTCGCTCAAATCCTTGATCCAAAACTGTTGACGATGCTGCCTTTTTTTCCGCCAAAATCCAGTTTTGAAACTTTGAAGATGACCTCCCCCTATCCAGTTCCGGTGTCCCTTTAGTACATGCCCTGAAATGGGGTGCCCCTTAGTAGTTAGGTTACCGCTTATCCAAAGTGAGATTCCGTATAGTAATTTCTCCCACGAGCGCAAAAACCACTTTTTAGCCAATTTCGCCGCAAAAGCTTATTTCTCCAAAAACACCTACAAAGACATAAAATAACCAAATAAGTACAAAATCGAGCACTAACAATATAAACAATTGGGACAAATTAGACACATAAATGCGTCTATCAAATACCTCCAAACTTATTATTTGCTAGTCCTCGAGCAAATCTAATCTAAAATAAAATGACTACACTTAGCACGTGCAGTAAGCCGTTAAACCACTAGGTGGCCCTAGTGGCGGAGTGTTTTCTCCGGGGGGTTTACCAGAGGTGTACCCACAAAACCTTAATACTCCAGACCCTAGCTATCTACAACGAACCTTGGAAGGCACTAAAGAATCTCCTTGGTTGGCATACTTATTGACTACAAGAGGAAGTACCCTGATGCGAAATTCCAATTGATGTACACGAGTTTGCACTCAAGCATACTAAAATTCATATATAAGTGACAGAGCTCTACTCAGATAGTTGCACTATGGACATCATATTCGGAGTCAAACTAATCACATGGAAAGATTAAGAGATGGATATAGAAAAACATAGATGGTTTTGATGTTTACTAAGTGAACGACGTTTCCCATATCTGTCTGAAGGCCTCCGCCAAAATGAACCTATCCTAATGGATTGAGATACTAGTCTGACTAATATCAACACACTGGCATATACAAGGGTACCAGTGGCCGATAACCTAACTCTAGGTCAGCACAACTGGCATATACAAGGGTACCAGTGGTCGACTTTATTGAATTTATTCCTTTTGGTCAAATGGTCTGGTCTCAATTTCTTTCTTTCCTTTTTTTTTTCATCTCTTTTTCTTTTTCAACTTTTTTTTTTTTCATGGTATCTCAATCACTCTAATTCACCCTAGCATTGGTAACAACTTGAATCGTGGGCCCCACCTATCACTTAGAGAAACATAGTTTAAAAACAAAATAAAATAAAAATAGAAGTGAAAAGGACTCAACGAGATATGGTGAAACTATCATGTTATTTCTAACACCTGAGCTCTGTGCTTTTATGAATAGACTCTTTAGATGTTTCCATCTAATCAGATTGGTTCCTCAAACTCCTACAATCAAAATGCTTCCATCCACTTAGATTAGTTAGTGCAATCCTCAATAGGCATAATTTCTAAGCTCTGGAGTTTATTTATTGCAACTAAAAAGTTTCTCCCATACCCCCAAACTTAAACCTAACATTGTCCTCAATGTTCTAAAGATGAAATTAAAAGCATGAACAAGAGAAACGGTTACCATTTGAAATGAAAGAGTTAGGAAGATATTACCTGTTGCATGAGATTGGGTTACCTCCCAAGAAGTGCTAAGTTTAAAGTCTTCAGCCAGACTAGAAAAGGTTTAGTCAACTCGAACCGTATAACATACGGAATAACTGTGGGTCTTTAAAACCAAAAAGAGCTGACAAAAGGAAACTGCAGTGAACCAAGAAAATGTACAAGACTAGCATGCCCTTACCTAGTTTCTGGATAACTATCGCTAATTGCGGTTCAGGTTCAGGTTCTATGAAGGGTCTAAATAGACTATTTCCTCGGATGCATTTCTCATAGGTAGATCCAAATTATTAGGTCCTAGAGTCTGGAAAAACTCAGATAAGAACCTGGAATCACAAAATAACCTAAATAATTTAGGATCCTCTAAGTCAATTAGGTATGACTTACATATTGACCACAGAGAGTAGTGGTCATTCTGAAGCAAATGTGTCGATTCTAATTTCCTAAAGTACTTAGGCTTAGTCTCAGAACTTAATAAGTGACACATTTGAAATATACGTTCCCACAATTGGAAAAAACTATTTGGTGGGAAAACAAAGTCAATCTGGGTATCATAGCCTGGCAAACCACATCAACCAGAGGATGGGTTTCTAACGACTGAACTTTTCAGGACATCATTAGGTTCGGGAAAACGAGTATGAAGGTAATCTTGTAAAATGGTGAGGCAGAGATATCAAGTCCTAAGTGTGGGACTTTCTGAGAGTTAAAGGTAAGGCACTAGGAAGTGATAATCACCCCCAAACTTAGAGTTTTCAGTGTCTCTAGATAGACCTCTAATTATTTCTTGAATTTCCGTATCTTCAGAGTCCTTAAAATATTCAAGAGATTCTTCTAAGTTATTATCAGGTAGTGCATCTTTACTCATCTCTACGGGTCTATCTTCTTTTTCCAAGACTATTGTTTCTAAGTCGCTAGACTCTAAAACAGTATTTTCGAAATGAACCCGTTCCTCTAAACCACTATCGGCTTCGTAATCAAAAGGAAAAACTACATCGTCTAAAACGGTGGTATCCCTAATCAAATCCTCGTCCTTTTGAATAGGTGAATAATCATAAAAATTATTTGGATTTGAACTAGAAATAATATAATCACTATAAGCTCAATTGGATTACTAGATTCCTGATCACTATGCCTACATATTTCAGATTCTTCATACTCTATCCTCATCATAATAGTACGAAGATGATTGAACCTTATCTAAATAAGTAGTGTTACCAATTATAACCTCGTTATCTTGATTATGTGAAAAACTATCTTCATTCTCAAGGGTATTATTGGATACACTATATTGGCAATTCAAGTTATTTCGAGCAATACTTTCGTTCGTTTCTAACTCAAGTCTACGTGTCGACTCAGCTATCCTCTCAAGGGTCTCTTCCAAAGAAAGTTCCCTTAGTGTAGGATCTAAGTTTTGAGTTAATCTATTGAGGATATATTCTACAGATTCAGTTGTTGTTGCAGTTCTTTCGTCCATAACTACATTATTCACCTCATCTAATTTATACGTCGATTCAGCTAACTGACGTGATGACTTAGCTAAATTCCTGAGAGTCTCTTCTAGAGAAGGAATAGGAACTGAAGGATCATAATAAGGACTACTTCTCAAAAGTTTGATTGTATCCTCTAAAGACGAAGAACTAGTATTATAATCTTCTTGCTCGTATGACTGATGCGCGTGCGGATAATAATTGGGCTCACCATGGTATGAACCATAACCTTGAAAAGGTTGGCGTCCACAGTCACTATTCTCACTATGGTCATAATACTGATGATGTCCATATTCAAATTCAGGTCGATATTCATTGTATTGGCTTCTATCATACCAGTTCGACATTCTTAATTGCAGGGGAATTCTACACAATCACAAACAAGTCCGACTCGACTCCACCAAAACAAACCTAAAGATTTCTAGCAAACAAAAAGCATGATGGCTCCACTTATATTGTTTCTAGACCAGCTTCTATCTTTCAAAAGGGAATTCGTTGCAATTTGAGCAAACCCCTCTGGAATCAATCCGAGTCAAAGTAAGTTGAATTGAGGCGAGGGAAGCTCAGTGGAGCTTTGATACCCAAGGCCTCACCGCTATCACAAGGCGGCGCAGTCACGCATTCAACTCACAGAAACCATCATGAACTTTGAAATGTGCTTAAAGAGCAACCAATATTTTTCGAACGAGTTTCCTATTAAGCTCGTTACCCTATTGGTCTCGTTCTATTCAAAATTTTAGTCTTAGGTTCGCGTTTGGTTTCGTTTTCCTAAGGCGGGCAAGAAGGAAACGGTGATGAAATCCGAGTCCTTATCTTGATTTGGCCAGGCCTTGCCCTTTACTAGGAAATTAAAAACAGTCCAAATTCGTCCTCAATCAATGAATCACCTTAAGGAATACAGTAACTCGCTTACAGGAGATTCGCGAGTGTTTCGATGGACTTACCTCCCGTACCAGACGGGGGATGAACCGTTGAAGTCGACTCGGGCCACGACTCCTATGTCATGTACGAACCCGAGGGGCCGAGACGATATCGTAATCGTCGTCCTTCCCTGCAAACAGTTTGTATTTAAGGATACCCTTCCGTAGGGTTTAAAAATAAAAATAAAAATGTCCAAAAGTCCAGAATAAAGTCCAAATAAAAAGTCCAAAAATTACAAAAATTATGAAAAATAAAGCCTATTTACAAATTCTAAAAATATATATAAAAGCTATATACAAAAAAATAAATAAAAATAATAATAAAAAAAAATTAAATCCTAAAAAAATTATGTCTTTTTTCTCTTCTCTTTTATCTTTTAGATTTTAGCTTTAAGCTTTTTGTTCCCAAGTCCTTAGTATTCCACTTCGAACCTGTAAATCAAAGACACAAAAAGAAACGTAAAAAGGAACAAATAATAGTAAAAAAAATAAAATAAAATAATAAACCTAAAAACAAATCTATATACAAGTCCGCGTCGGCGGCGCCATTTTGTTCCCAAGTCCTTAGTATTCCACTTCGAACCTGTACCTGAACCGCAATTAGCGATAGTTATCCCCGGCAGCGGCGCCATTTTGTTGTAGTAATTCGATTGCGGTAAATAAGGATTCGTTGCTCGGACTTGTAAAGATTTAAAAATTAAGATATATACAGAATATATGTCACAAGATCAAGAGGAACCAGGACTCAGGATTCCAATGTGTTTCATATTCAAGTGGCTCAGAAAATAATCCTAGGCGATTATAGCTCAAAATAAAACAAGTATTAACTCTATCTTTGCCAAATTAGATTCCATAAAATATTACTTGTATATTATAAGCATGGCACATCAAGAATCCCTAGGACTAAGCATGTTCCATCAAACAAAATCACAAGTAATTAATTGAAATCATAAATCAATTAAAATCGGTGCAAAAAGTGAATTAAGAATTATTTAAATAACCACATGGCTGAAAAACAGCTTCCTCCATCATCCCAGTATTGGGGTTTAGCTACTAATAATAATCATGTTCTCAAAATACATACTTGATGCTCAAAATATGATTAAAAGAGTGAAAAATATAAAACAGTGAAACTACGACCCTCTATAAGCGTCCAGAAAAGAACGATACCAGAGAACTGCAGTAAAAGAACGACACTCCGCTGCTGCTGTTGATGCTGCTGAAAATAAGTCTGCCCTGGAGAGTCTGTTCTTCGTGTTCTTCGAGCTTTGTTAATGGCAGCAGCAGCAGCAGGTACAATTCCTGCAACTCCTCCTGCGCCTCTCTGCTGGCCTCCCAATCGACCCCTAACTCTTCATCCCCCTTCTCTGACATAAAATCAACTATTTATAGGCTTTAAATCCCCTTGAAACTCGATCAAACCCCTTGGAAATCTCCATTATTCTTTACGGGTTGTTTGAAGAATAATCTTCTTCTTGTTGCGTTACAGGCTGTTTCTAGCTATTCTCTCGTCTCAAATATCTTCTAGGACTTTTACCCAACTGTTTTGATGTATATCCCACGCAAGATATCCCATAAATCTCTCAAACTAATCTCAAACCCTAAACAGAAACCGTGTGCACTGTCTTGACTTTGTGTGGATTTTCTGACTTATCCAGCCCAATTAGATGGGTCTAATCGCTTCTAACAGGTCCCTTATGTCTTGTAGAGTCCTTGGGTACCAAATTTGCCCATTGAATCGCCTCCTAGGTCGCTCAAATCCTTGATCCAAAACTGTTGACGCTGCTGCCTTTTTTTCCACCAAAATCCAGTTTTGAAACTTTGAAGATGACCTCCCCCTATCCAGTTCCGGTGTCCCTTTAGTACATGCCCTGAAATGGGGTGCCCCTTAGTAATTAGGTTACCCCTTATCCAAAGTGAGATTCCGTATAGTAATTTTCTCCCACGAGCGCAAAAACCACTTTTTAGCCAATTTCGCCGCAAAAGCATATTTCTCCAAAAACACCTACAAAGACATAAAATAACCAAATAAGTACAAAATCGAGCACTAACAATATAAACAATTGGGAAAAATTAGACACATAAATGCGTCTATCAGTTTGGCATACCCATAGTGGGTGTTAAAGTGGCAAAATTAGCTGATTGACATGTGCATAGGAATAGGCCTTACCGTTTTTTGTTTTTGTTTTTTTTAACCATATAGGTAGGGCTCCGATATAGTGTCGACTACGGTTCTTGTTGATAAGTCATGTCATTATTGAAAGCCGTTTGTTGTGTAACCACTGCGTACTACTTCCCAATTCCATTTAGCCAGTATTTTATTTTATGTAATGGTGTACTACTTCCCAATTCCATTTAGCAAGCAAAAAATAATAATTATTTTCTGTAATAGCAGTAGGATTCATTACATTAAATAGTTCTCTTCAAACTAATTTAAATATCCTCATTCTCAGTAAATTCATTTAAAATATGATGAACATCATAAGGGGAAGATCAAAATTTAACAAAAGAAATTATGCATGGGTGCGTTATCCTTACACCCATGGAGTCTCCAGTTACATATTATCTTGGAAAGCACGTATTATATGTTTCCAAAACATAGTTTCAAAAAATACTTGTAAAATTCTATCTACTGCCTCACTTGCTAGTGCATCCGCCGCCTAGTTGGCCTCTCTATATATGTAGTGGATTGTATGATGCAGTAGGTCTCTCATTTTGACAATATACCGCAAACACCATGGTTTCTTGATTCATCTGGTAATGAAATTGACTAGGTTCTACGGGTCAGACTTTTGTCTATTTTATATTTGTTGTTGTTCTGACGCTATAAGCATGCCCCATGTCTCATCAATAAAGTCGTGGTTATTTTCAGAATTTGTGTCGTTGCTATGATCATGGCAATAACTGAACAAAAATTAATGAACTTGGTCATCCATTTATATTAAAACTACTTTATGAGGGATATCAACGAGAAATAATCGAAAGGAAATAGGAAAATGTAGTTTTGTATATATCTGATTCAATTTTCATGGTTAGAGATAAACTAAATGTTATTACAGAGTTTTCAGTAAATAATAGATCAATTCATCGAGATGTGGACGAATCAATTATTTTAATTGAGATTTAGGGCTTATTTTTTATGAGGAAGATAATCATATGGAGAACTCGAGGATTTTTGAAAATGACAATAAACACGGTAACTGTATTAAAAATAAAAAATAATATTGTATATTTGTCAAAGAATTAAGAAGACTTTTTACATGAGATATTAGTAGTATCAAACAGAAAGCCGGAAGAAAGTGATATTTGATTTGCACTACTGGGATAATGATTTTACCCTCTATTTAAGTAGAGGAAGCGCTTAACACAAACATCTTCAATTGTGGATCCCACCACTACGTACTGGTAGATACTTGTTGGGATATATATTTTAAAATAATTCTTTTATATATTTATATCAACAATTCGAGCTTGGCCCAGTGGTTCAGCATTTTGGGTCTTGAGGGTGAGGTCTCAGGATCAAATCCCTCCCCCTACTGATTGGGTATATATATATCATTCGTCCGGGAGCAGGGCCTTGGGAGGTCTCTTGAATTTCGAAAGTATTTTTCAAAATGTTTTTTTCCCTTAATTACGTTTTTTAATTGTGATAATTATGGCATAATTTATTTGCCCGTTTTCAGACTGATTGTTGAATGGAATTTTTATGGCAGCAATAAATTTAATTTATTCTCTATTAATTTCCATCATAATGTTAGGCTATAAAAGGCCGTTTTTGAGAACAGAAAAAAAATATAAGTTTTATACCTTTGTTTTTTCTGAGAATCAAGAGACCAAAAATTCTGAGCAAGATTAGAAAGAGTGAAAGTGTTCAATCTCTCATAGTGTGCGTGAGAGATTGAAAGAGAGTTTTTCTCGATTGTTTTATCTTGGGGACATTGTGACGAAGAAATGACTGCTTGCACAAAACTCAAGGCAGAGCCACGAAACGTCTTAAAGAGAGCGACCTGGTCGTGACTCATCCGTCACTTTGTTTTGTGATTAACCTTTGTTTTGCAGGTGTGAAATCGGCAATTGTTCAAACAATACTGAATATCTACTATGTAGTGGGAAAAACAAACATGTTGTTACATATCTATATGTACTGATGTTTATAGTTTTAGGCTTGGGGCGCTATTCATGTCATAACTTGTATGACTGAAAACTAAATTCAGTCTTGGTTTAGATTTCGACTTTCTTTTATGGGCTCTTATTTTTCATTCTTTTTGCATGAAAAATTATGAGTGTCGACCCCGTTTAATCTCACTTTCGAATCCAACTTTGAAATTATAAAAGATTTTTTTTTCGTAGTTTGGTGCCTAGATTTTGTCAAGACCTTAAGCTTAGTACCAACATTGTTTCAGGTAGGAGTTTGGTGTCTGAATCGTACATTGACATTGACTAATTGAATTTTCAAAAAACAAAATAGCATAAATATAAACGATGAGAACGTTAACTTACTAATAACGAGTTTTTCGTCGTCACAAGAACCTTAAGGCAATCTTTAACGAGTTATAGAAATTTGAAAAGGGGAGAGTACCAAGTACACTAACAAATTTTTTGTTTCAAAATCTAATAGATATTTCCTTGCGTGGACTTTAATTAATTTAAAAAATAAACAATCAATATGATTAGATAATCTCTAATTGAGATTCTTGAATCACAAGGATGATTAACCTATAGATTGCTCGAGCTTCAACTATAAAGAATAAATCGATAAAATGTAGAAAAAAATAAAGGCAAGATACTAAAAATTTTGTGAACAAGGAAAACTGCAATGATAGAAAAACCCGGGACATTGCCAGTTTACACAGATATTGTATTAAGCCGCTACAAACACTATCCTACTATAATGACTTCGGTATGGAATATAGTTGAGATAAAATGAACCGTCCAGGATTTTATACTGCAGTTGTTCCCCTAAGCCTCATGATTAACTCGAGAACCTACACATTTGATTCTCTTGGTGATGTTCTTTATAGTCCTAGGAGTTGCTCCATAATCGTATTCGTGAAGTCTAGCGTTACCCTGCCTCAAACAAGATAAAAAATAATTTACTGTTAGATGATAAATCAATGTGCCAAAAACCTTTCATTAGATTTAGATGAATTTAATTAAAAACATTAGGTTTACTTCTTTAATCGTGTCGAGAATCATAATCTATCTATCTCATAAGCATATCAATCTTATAACAAGTCTAAATGAATTCTATGGTATCTTTAAATTTGATCTTTGATAGATAACGATTATACACAATTGAATTGAGTTTTGTCAATATAGTCTATTTCAATCAATAATTCTTGAATGACCTTTTCGCAAAACAAAAGGATCTACATAATAGACAATAATTATATAACATATCAAATTAAGATACATGTTCAATATCTATCAAAGAATGATAGTTTTACTTGTGCTTCACGAATCTCCAAGTGAAGTTTTTTAAATTCTTACCTTGGTTATAAAAGAACCTTCGATGTTGGTATACAAACTTTACAACAAGATCCATAGTGTGTAAGGGATTAAGATTTTGTGTTGCAGGCTGTCTCCAATATATAGTAATTGATATCAAAGATAGGTTGTTTTAAACGTAATATAATTTACTAGGGCTGTCTCCAACCCTAGTAATTCTCAATGCCGCTAAATTTAAGTTTTGTCTCCAGATACAAAAGGTTTTTTTCTTCAGTTAGAACTTTACTTGCATTGTTTTTTCCCCCCATAGTTTGAAGTGTGGAAACAATTAAGCATGAAGCTCTTCCCATAGGTACAATACCGTCGAAGATATCCTTGGTCTTACCTCAAAGGATAACTCCTTAGATGATTTTTCCGAATTCCGAGGTAGTAAACTTGTGCTATCAGATACTGATAACATTCCCTCTAATGTGACAGTTGACATTATGTTAGAATCTAAAATGGAGCTCACCAGAACTTTAAAAAATCTGCTAAGATTATTGATGTTCAAATTTTAAAATTAGTTTTCTTGAAGAAAAATATGCTCAGCTCACTGATGACATTCTCAATGCCGCTAAATTTAAGTTCTGTCTCCAGATACAAAAGGTTTGTTTCTTCAGTTAGAACTTTACTTGCATTGTTTTTTTCCCCATAGTTTGAAGTGTGGAAACAATTAAGCATGAAGCTCTTCCCATAGATATAATACTGTCGAAGATATCCTTGGGCTTACCTCAAAGGATAACTCCTTAGATGATTTTTCCGAATTCCGAGGTAGTAAACTTGTGCTATCATATACTGATAACATTCCCTCTAATGTGACAGTTGACATTATGTTAGAATCTAAAATGGAGCTCACCAGAGCTTTAAAAAAATCTGCTGAGATTATTGATTTTCAAGTTTCTAAAATTAGTTCTCTTGAAGAAAAATATACTCAGCTCACTGATGAACTTGAGAAGTCTCTTGATAGAGAACGAGAACTCTATAGTATTGTTGAGTCTTTTTCTAACAATATCGAAAATCTTATTCAAGAAATTACTCTACAACGTGAAAACATTAGTTTGCTTGAAGATATTGTTAAAGAATATTCGGTTAGAGAAAAACGTTTAATCGGGACTCATTCATCAGATCTTAAAAACTTTCATGTTGAAAAAAAGAAACTTGTTGAATCTCTTCGTCTAGCCCAGGAACAGTACAACTCCTTGAAAAGGAAAAACTCTGTTTTAATGAGTAAGTCTTCTTCCGTGTCTATCTCTAATACTCATGTGGTATTACCAAGCATGGATAAAGTTTCTTCTAAGAATTTTCCTGCTAAGAGACTGTCAAGTGACTTACAAAATTCCAAAAAGGCTGTGAGTCTAAAACAAGATACTTGTGACGTCTCTTATCCACAAACTCGTTCACTCTGTGGGAAAAGGAACCACAATGTTCTACATTGTTTTGCTAGAAAGAAACAGGTTTCTGATCTTCAAAAACTACTTATTTTTATTGTTGGCAGAGTAAATCTTCTGACGACATCAACAATGAATTTCATTCCTGCAGAAAACCAGTATTCTCATAAAAGAGGTTTCCAAAGTCACTCTTCTATAAATCCCTACAGGAATAGTGTCTCTCCTTATGGTGCAAACATTTACGCCACAAATATACACATTTCCTAATTTTATGAGAATAAGTCTGGCAGACCTAAGTCTATGAGATGGAACTCTCTCAATTCTGATCCTCTGGAACCGATCTCTAGAGGTCCTGGACTTAACCCTCAAAAAAATCCTTCTAATGGATATTCAAAAGGGTTTATATATAATTCTCTTGGAATAAGATATAACCGAAGGAAGGTAAGGAATACACCACTCAAGCGCTCAAGAGGTATTTACCACTCATCCTTCAATATTCATAGTGGGATTACTTCTCACTCTACTAACTAAGTAGGTAATCTCATTTTTGTATCTAACTTGAGAGTTGCAAGGATGATATTTGGGGGATGCTCCAGTTTGTTGTGTATTATCATCTGATCGAATGATGTCTGTTAATTTTGTTTTCTCCATCTACAAAAAATTGGGTCATGTCTTGACTCCTAGTAACTAATGTATCTGTGTTTGTATGCTCTAATTTAAAGCTTCTTCTAAATTATTGAGCCACGAAAAGATATGAGTTATTTGAAAACAAAGTGTATTTCCTTATTTTGGATCTTGTCTGATCCATTAAATTTTTGTAACTGGTCCACGAACGTCCGTGTCTTCTTCTTGAGAGCTTTTAGGGTTTCACGTAACAAGGGTTCCTTCTCTTGTTCTCTCTCATATATATATATTTTATTCCTTCCTTTCCGTATAATAATAAAAAGATATATGGAGAACTCTTCAAGACCTCAGGAAATCTTGAATCTTGACATGAAAGAAGACATTAAAGGATGTAGTTCGGTTCAAGAACTTATCTTGAAAAAGATGATTGCAAGGAACGAGTACAACTCCTGGATTGGTGAATCTGTCAAGGATTTAATTCTTTTTCAGAATGACTCAAAGGTCGAATTTGCAAACCTTCAACTGCAAATAAATCAACTCATTGATGGTCAGACCAAAATCCTTGAAAATCAAAAGGTCTTGATACGGAACCAGAAGAAGGATCTTCAACTGCAAATAAACTCATGAACGTAGAGCTTCTACGGTCAAAAGGATCAAGGATATCGATAATACCTTTTATGATGGAGTCATGGAGAGGTATGATATTATCAAAGAAGTCTGATCTTCTCATTTTATCTAGGAAACTTCTTATGAGAATTTATTCTTGTCTTTTTAAGAACGATAACTAGGGTTTGGAATACCAATTATTGTGATTACACATAGCTATTGTCAACGTTTTTCATCTTACAATGTTTTTAGATTTATTTGTTTAAATGCTAAGTTATTTGGAAGATGATTTTGCAGTATTAATCTTTATTGGTTATATATATTGCAAAAATAATTTTGTATGGGATATGTGGTTTACGTCTGTGAACTGTGATTATTCCATATATGCTCAAAAGTTAAGTCTATTGTGTCATTATGCAAATATTGATGGAAAATAGAATGAACTTTTGAATTATATGTCAAAGGTTAAGTCTATAGTATCATTATGCAAATATCGATGAAAAATAGAATGAACCTTTGAATAGTCCGCAGCATTGATCTTTCCCATATCCACTTTATGTGGAAGTACTGTATGGCTCCGTAAGTTTTCTTCTGTTGAGAATTTCTGATTAAATTAATCATTAAGGTTCCTTTGTAGTTAATTTAATTGAGTTTTCTGGATACAAATTCATGTTTCATGTGATTTGTTAATGTTCAAAGAAATCCTTATTTTCTTGTGAAAGTAAGGTCGCTCTTGTTGTTCCTTTTGGGAATAAAACTTTATGGGGGAGATGTTAGAGCACTGCTCGGTCGAACTCGCAAGCGTTGTTATCTCAACCTTGTTTGTCAAGTTTAGTTGTCAAAACTATAAGTCTTGATTTCTAGTCTACTTATAGCTATGTCTTGATTAGGATAGAATGTGTAGTTGAGCTTTAAAATTCACGATGTTCATCGATTGAAGACGAAGAACTACTAAGGGGAGCTTGTGGAACTTCATAAACAAAAGGTATGTGGAGACTTGAACTCATCTATCACTCAGAAGTCTATTTCTATTCTATATCATATTGAGACAAAGGTCGTATAGCTATATAGACTTTATATTATACAATTTGGTATTTCGAGCTGAGTTTAACTCGCTTACATATTTCTAGAAATATGTGTCGGTAAGCTTTCGCTTTAACCAAGTTCATCTTTTATTCTTGACGAAATTCAAAAGATGATCATGTGAAAATCGCCTGGTAACATCTTACATGATTTGTGTGAGACGGTCATTTAAAGTAGACTCGGAATGTTTCGAATTGATCATTTGATCACTTGAAAATTGCTTTGAAGCTAATAGTTTGTGTGGTACAGCTATTCTCGTCTTTCAAGAATGTTTCAGTGATTGAAATGGGAGTTTAGAACAATTAACCTTTGATTGGATATAGCACAGTATGCGTACTGTATGCTAACTGTTGCATATGTATTCCAAGTCCGGAAATTTAGTATGCATACCCGTATGCGCACTGATTTAACTGAGTTCGGTCATGAGCGACAGTATGTGTGCTCGTTTGCATACTGGCGAACAAGACCAAGTCCGGGAACTTAGGTATGCGTACTCGTTTGCATACCTGAGTGGGTTAAGTTCTAAAATCGGTTATGTATGTTTACATACTCATGAACAAATACGTTTACATCATAAGGAATGCAATCTTTGCATATCGTGGCTATAATGTTCATGAATTGATTCGAGTGAATCAAAATCGATTTTGCTTCAATTGTATCTTGTATACTTCTATGAGAATATAAACAATTGAACAACTCTATAACTAGTTTTATTTGAGTCATTTGAACTAGTTGTGATTAAGATGAACAAGGTTGATATGAAAGTGTTCATATGGATAACTTCGGTTAACTATTGTTGAGCCAACCAAGTGTACACGTTTAGGTACGGTTACCCATATATAAATGAAGAAACATTTCATTTGTGTGTAACAAGCTAAGACAATCTAATGGTTGAAAGATATTATCTTGACTCTAATCAGGTTTTCATGTAACGGTGAATATTGAATGCTTTGTTACCAAGGTAGCATTGATTGCAAACCCTGATTTGAAGACTATATAAGGGAGAACTCTAGCAACTGGGAAACCTAATCCCCACACCTCTTGTGTGATACTAGTTGCGAATAGAGTCGATTCTCCTTTAACCTAGGTTTTTCCTAAAACCATTATAGGTTAATGACTTAAAGACTTCATTGGGATTCTGAAGCCAGGCCCAACTATTTTCTCTGTAGTTGTGTGTTCTGATCTCACTTTGTTTTATCGTATTGAGTACTATGTTCTCCAAGATTTGCTCGAGATTTAATCTTCGATAGGTTAGAAAAAGAGTAATCACAAAGCTCTTCGTCTCATTCTTTGTGATTCCAAATATCTTGTTTCACTTCCATACGGTTAAGATTATTGTGAGGTGATTGATATTACTAGGCTGTTCTTCGGAAATATAAGTCTGGTGTATCAATTGGTTCATGTTCACCTTGATTTATCAAAATACGGAACAAAAACTCGTAGGTAATTCTGTGGGAGACAGATTTATCTATTCAATAGACTTTTCTGTGTGAGACAGATTTTTTAATCAAGTCTTCGACTTTGGGTCGTAGAAACTCTTAGTTTTGGGTGAGATAAGCTAAGGAAATTAAGTGTGTAGAGTCCTGCTGGGATTCATAGGCGTAAGGAACGCGGTTGTACCTTAATCAGTGTGAGATTGGTTAGGGATCAACTACATTCCGGTCCGAAGTTAACTTGTAATAGGATAGAGTCTGTAGCGGCTTAATACAGTGTGGTATTCAAATCTGGACTAGGTCCCGGGGGTTTTCTGCATTTACGGTTTCCTCATTAACAAAATTTATGGTGTATGTGTTATTTCTTTTCCGCATTATATTTTCTATCTATATAATTGAAATATCACAGGTTGTGCGTAGTTTAATCAATTTGTGAATGCAACCTTTGGTTATTGATTGAAATTGATTGACGATTGGATATTGGTCTTTGGTACCATCTAAGTTATTTCTCTTATTAATCCGGCTCACAGATTTATGTCTGTTCGATTGCAGATTGATTTGAGAAATTGAGATATAACTCTTGGATATATTTTCCTTGATTGAGTCTGACTGTCTAGTTGATTCTCTTGGAAATATATTGGAGTTAGTCCATCCAGATTGCATAAACGAAATATTGGGTGTGGTTGTTCGACCCCCGCTTTTTCAGGAAAGTTCTTAATTGAACTTGTGTTTAATTGCCAAATTTTTTTGGGGAGTGCAGCTGTGGAATATAGTAGGAGTTATCTTGTATCTTTATTAACTCCTTGGTAAATACACTAAGTTTCGACTATGTGAAATCATCGAAACAAAGTTGATATGTTCTCTTTTAGTCATGAAGTATATCTCTATGAAAATTCATTATGATCCCATGATTTTTGTAGCTTTGCCTATTTATATTGACAAAAAGGGGGAGAATTATTTTATAGTTCACACTACATAATATGGTTTACGGATCATTATGTAAGGGGGAGTGGTTTCCATTGTGAGATGGAGTATTGACTAAGGGGGAGTGATACATATCACCATAGTATTATTCTCAAAGTTGTGATACAATTGAAGTTTAATGCCGTGTAATAAATACTATGACACTGTATAACAATATGAAAACAATTTGTTGATTATTATTATAGATACGGATCTTCAACAACAATGATGTTGGGGCGAGCACATTCAGAGTCACTGAAATACTTGGAGTCGCAAAGAATTAAAGTAATGTTGAAGAACCAAGGAAATCAAGCATGATGGATGAGAAGCTACAAAGTCTTATTCATTCTGTAATCCATATGTATTGATAGTTCTGTCACTAAAATTGACAAAGGGGGGAATTGTTGGAGCATTGCTCGATCAAACTCACAAGCGTTGCTATCTCAAGCTTGTTTGTCAAGTTTAGTTGATCAAAACTATAGTCTTGATTTCTAGTCTACCTATAGGAGTTTCAGACTAGGATAGATTATATATTTGAGCTTTAGACTTCCCGGCGCTTACAACTGAAGACGAAGATCTACTGTAGAACTCGGAGGAACTTCATCAACAAAAGGTATGTGGAGACTAAAACTTATCTATCCTCAGAAGTCTATTTTATTCTTACTTATCTCCTATTGAGACAAAAGTCGTATACGATATAGTCTTTCGTATCATACACATTTGATATTTCGAGCTGAGTATAACTCGCTTATCTATTTATCGAAATACGTGTTGGTAGCTTTCTGTCTTAGCTACATTCATCACTATTATTAACTTTATGTAAAAAGATGATCATGTGGAAATTGCCTTGAAACATCTTACATGATTTGTGTGAGACGGTCATTTGATGTCGACTTGGAAAGTTCCGTATTGATCATTTAATCACTTGAAAATTTCTTATTAGCTAATGGTGTGTGTGAGACATCCATTGTCGTCTTCTAAGAATGTTTCAATGATTGAAATGGGAGTTAAGAGCTAAAACCCATATCTAGATAGATTACGGTTTGTGTACTTAGTGTACGAACTGTTTTGACGGAGTTCAGGACCAGAAGTTTGCATACCCGTTCGCAAACTTATTCAACTGTTTAAGTCAGGGTACTTAAGTTTGCATACCCGTTCAACTGATTCAACTGTTGAAGTCCGGGAACCAAGTTTGCGTGCCCGTTCGCAAACGGTTTCAATTGAGTTCGATCCGAAGCTAAAGTTTGCGTACCCGTTTTGCAAACTGTTAGCTTGTGACCAATGTCTGGAACTTAAGTTTGCATACCCGTTCGCAAACTTAAGTGGTTCAAGTTCTTAAATCGGTAAAGTATGTTTTCATACTCATGAATAAATACATTTATATAATAAGGAATGTAATCTTTGCAAATCGTGGCTTAAATGTTCATGAATTGATTCTTCCGAATCAATTCGATTTTGATTCGATTCGTTCATGTATTTTACTATAAGATAGTGAACAATTGAATAACTCTATGAAGAAAACAATTAGATCCTTTGATTATCTTTGATCATCATAGTTGATCTAGATGTGTTAGATGAATGTGGTTGTGTATTCTGATCTTACTTATTCTATCGTATTGAGTATTATCTTCTCTAATATTGACTCGAGATTTATCTCCGACAGGTAAGATATAAAAAGTAATCACAAAGCTCTTTGTCTCATTCTTTGTGATTCCACAATAACTTGTCATGCTACCATATAGTTAAGTTATTGTGCGGTGATTGATATTTCTAGGTTGTTCTTCGGGAATATAAGACCGGATTATCAATTGGTTCCTGTGCACCTTGATTTATCATAAGACGGAATAAAACTTCATAGGTATTTCTGTGGGAGACAGATTTATCTATCAGAATAGACATTTATGTGGGAGACAAATTTGTTTATAAGTCTTCGACTTTTGGTCGTAGCAACTCTTAGTTGTGGGTGAGATCAACTAAGGGAATCAAGTGCGTAGAGTCCTTCTGGGATTCAGAGGCGTAAGGAACGCGACTGTACCTTGATAAGTGTGAGATTGGTTAGGGCTCAAATATATTCCAGTCCGAAGTTAATCTTGTAGTAGGCTATTATTTATAGCGACTTAATACAGTGTGGTTTTCAATCTGGACTAGGTTCCGGGGTTTTTCTGCATTTGCAGTTTCCTCGTTAACAAAATTTCTGGTGTCTGTGTTATTTCTTTTCCACATTATATTTGTTTATATAATTGAAATATCACAGGTTGTGTGTAGTTCAATCAATTGGTAAATCCAACCTTTCGTTGTTGATTGAAACTGACTGACACTTGAACATTGGTCTTTGGTACCGTTCAAGTTGTTTCTCATAATAATCAGGCTTGCGGATTCTATCTGTTTGATTTGATGATTACATTGAGATATAACTCTTGGATACTTTTCCGTGGTTGAGTCTGACTGTCTAGTTGATTCTCTTGGAATTGTATTGGAGTTGTCCATACAGATTGCCGAACGAAATATTGGGTGTGGTTGTTAGACCCCCGCTTTTTCGATTACAATACCACCACCTTAAATTAGAGATGTCCTCGGCTCTAGAGTATATACACAATCTCAAAATATTCGACGTTCCCTATCCCTCATGACATAAGCACCTGGACCAAACCCGTCCAGTTTACCTTCCCACCATTGGAAGGTGACCCGTCGTCATCTTTGATACCATTTTTAATGACTCAACCCTCCACCAATATTGTCCCCACTTAGCCATTGCGGTTATCCAACAGTGTGGGGTTTCCAACGGGCATAACTGCAGTTATCCAGCAGAAACTTCCAGGGAGGTCACCCATCTCTGGATTACTTATGCCTGAATACGCTTAACCGTAGAGTTTTATCACCCATCCTTGGAATACTCCAGTCCGAGCACACTTAACTGCCGAGTTTTATGCCAAATCTGGAGCCAATTGTGTTGAAAATCCTTCGGTGTTTGTGAAAATCCTTCGGTGTCGTAGATTCTCGGGAGGTCACCCATCCCTAGATTACTCTCGCAGGAGCATGTTTAACTGCAGAGTTTTATGCCAACTCTGGAGCCAATTTTGTTGAAAAGGCCTCGGCGTTAGGAAAGGATGAACCATTTCGGCGAAGCCTACGACAAATCCTACCTGCCGAATTGGGGTATTACTATATCACCGCACATGATTCCTCATTTCTAGTTTGATTATACCCTTCTTGTGTAATTATATTAACTAAATTCGTAATAAAAACTTTTAGATTCTGGGAACTTGAACTGCAGGACATGAATGTTATCAAGGACATTAGATGGAAAAGAATGAAGCCACATCCCATTCTGACAAAGATATCTTAAATTATGCAAAAGACAATTTTAGACTACTTTTTATAATTCCCTAAAAAACCTACAAATTATGCTAAACAGGTTCCTTGATCAGTAACTTAAGTTCTGGACATACATGTCATCTCAAAAAAGAAAAGAACAAAAAAGGGAGGAGGAGGGGTACCCAAATCGTCAGCCTGGATTGGTTATCTTGGTTTTGATCCAAAAAATACTATTATTCCTTGGGAGAGACCGCTTTTGCAAAAATATGCTACTAAATCATTGATACTCGAGAAGGGTTTCTATAGTAGTAATGGTGCCAAATTATCTTGAAAGCCTTAAAAGTTGGTAACCCTTCAATTTCAAACATGTTTCAAAAAAGCTCTAGTTTGTTGTTATTGTTCTATAACTCCAACAATCGAGCCCTGTAACGCTTAAATTGAAAAACCACCCTCAACTAATAATTAATAATATCCTTTATAGACACACAATAAGTACAAAAAAAATTTGAAAGAAATAAACTCAAAATTTTCTCCCAATCAAACAATCAAATACAAAGAAAATAAAATACCTTGAGATTTATATGGAGTATCCATTTCGAATAAATTTTGATAAATAAAGAGAGATTTAAACCAAAAATATGAAAATGTAATTATGAGAAACATTACATAATCCCAAAAACGAATTCTTAGTAAAAATACATATGCATTGTTGTGCATAGCACAATTCCAAAAATACATATACATTGCACAATCCCAAAAACAAATTCTTATTTTATATCCCTATGTTTTGATGGTACATATGGATTTACAAACATAACTACGATAAAATTTTCTGACAAATAATGAATCAAAACTTTTGATAATCAAGGAAACAAAAAAGTAAGCTCCACAAAATCGCATCTTTTTTTTCATTCTTCTGACTAGCCTGCTGTAAAAAGAGGCAGTTACATGAAGTGATGATGAAATAGATGAATAAATATTTCCACTAATTAAGAAAGTGGTTGTTACCATTAAGTTTCAAAAAGGTGTTCCTAAAGCTCTGATGTAATAAGGAGTTCAAATTTCTAAAAAGATAAAGAAAAGAATACTTTTAGAAGCACCAAAAGGAAGATAAGAGACTACGAATAAAGATGGTGTTAAAAAGGGAAAGATTGAAATCCCCACTAGCAAATCCCATTTCATGAAATTTGGATTCAAGATTTTAGAGGTCGAAGGTTTACATGTTAAAAAAAAACTCTGCAAATTATGGGTGACTCATAACCAATACCAACCTGAATTTTGGAAACCTGGAAACAATGATTTGTAGATTTTAGAATTCAGGGTTTCAATTGTAGGATTAATTAAATTATAGTAAATCTGACACCAATTTAGTTTCAATTCATCTTGTAATTGTTACTCCAAACATATAGCGAAGAGAAAAAGAAAAAGAAAACAATTTCTTCCTGCAATTTTGTTTCTTCGTTTCTTTAGAAGTGGGAACGATGAGAATGAATAGATTAGGAAAAAATGGAAATGTTTGATTAAAGAATGGCCAAGGGCCCGTAAAATTGATGCGGGGATAATAGTCATATTACGTGCGATAAACCACGACCATAGATTTATCTATTATGAAAGTAAAACTGGATCACCACTTAAATAGACTAACTTTTCCAAGCAATGTTTTGTATTCTAGATTTGGTTTCTCTATTTTCTGATACTCCCACAAAGGCAGTAAACAACTACAACCGATTATAAAAATAATAAATGAGCCAAGAATGGCCGACGCGTTTGACCATAAATCAACGTTTGTAATTTCGTATATCACCGAAGTTCTCTAGTTTTCATGCAAGAAGATATTTACATAAACAAATCCTCTTTTTCCAAACTCTGTGAAAAGATATTGAAACCATTTCAGGTATACATCTTCACTTTTACAAGAGAAAGAAACTTCTGCTCAAATTTCTGGGCTTTCATTTGATTTTTTTTTTAAAGTTCAATCGGTTAGTGAAATTACACTCAACACTTGTTCTTCTCAGTTTCCCCTCATAAATCAATAGAAAAACATGTACCGTCTTCCACCACCACTGCTCCAACGCCACCTCCTCCAACAGATGCAACTTCACTTTTTTTGTCTCTTTTCCAACGCATGGAAAACAACCACACACCTCAATATTCCCATCCCACTACCCCAAAGTAACACTAATGATATCATTATTATGTTTAAACCCAATGTTAGAGCACTGCTCGGTCGAACTCGCAAGCGTTGATATCTCAAGCTTGTTTGTCAAGTTTAGTTGATCAAAACTATACACTTGATTTCTAGTATACTTATAGCTATTTCTCGGATTAGGATAAATTGTGTAGTTGAGCTTTAGACTTCACGACGTTCACCAATTGAAGAAGAAGATCTATTGGGGATCTTGGAGGAACTTCATCAACAAAAGGTATGTGGAGACTAAAACTTATCTATTAATTAGAAGTCTATTATATTATATCTTCTAATGAGACTAAGTCGTATAGCTATATAGACTTTTACATTATACACATTTGATATTTTGAGCCGAGTTTATCTCGCTTATTCATTTCTCGAAATACGTGTTGGAAGCTTTTAGCTTTAGCTATGTTCATCGTATTCTTGACGAGTTTAGTTGGAGACAATTTATTTGTTGGAAACTAAATATTAAATCAAAACATGATCATGTGGAAATTACCTTGAACATCTTACATGATTTGTGTGAGACAGTCATTTGATGTTAGCTTGGGAAGTTTCGTATTGATCAATTGATCACTTAAAAATTACTTAAAGCTAATGTTATGTGTAAGATTACCATTGTCGTCTTCTAAGGATGTTTCAATGATTGAAATAAGAGTTTAGAACAATTACATATGCCTGGATAAAACACAGTGTGCATACCCTGTATGCGAACTGTATTGTAATAATTAAGGTCTGGAACTCTTTTTTTGCGTACCTAGTATGCGAATGGATTTACCTGAGAAGGTCCGTAACTCTTGTTTGCGTACCTAGTATGCGAACGGGTTTACCTAAGTTGGGTCCGGAATGGTTGTTCGCGAACCGGGTTTGCGAACGGCTTGACTAGGCCAAGGTCCGGAGCTGCTGTACGCGTACCCAGTTTGCGAACACAGTAGTTAAGTCCTAAATCGGTAATGTATGATTCTCATGCTCATGAACTAAAACATTTATGATTTAAGGAATGCAAATTAACTTTGCAAACCATGGCTTAATGTTCGTGAACTGATTCTTGTATAAGTACTTTGTACAATCATGAATCAAACCGATTTTGTTTCAATTGGTTCATAAATATTTCTATGAGATAGTGAACAATTGAACAACTATATTGAAGCACAATTAGATTCATTTGATTATCTATCATGATTTATTGATCATCATATTTGATCTAGAAGTGTTAGATGAATATGGTTAAGCCAAAAGTGTTCATATGGCTAACTTCGGTTATCTTAGCTTTGATAGTAAGCAACCCTGATTTGAAAGACTATATAAGGGAGAACTCTAGCATCTGGGAAACCTAATTCCGACACTTCTGTGTGTCCTAGTTGCAAACTAGAGTTGATTCTCCTTTAACCTAGGTTTTACAAAATCATTATTAGGTTAATGAATTGAAGACTTTATTTGCGATTTGTGAAGTCAGATTCAACTATTTTCTCTGTAGTTGCGTATTCTGATCTTACTTGTTCTGTCATATTGAGTTTTATCTTCTCTAAGATTTACTTGAGATTTATCTCCGATAGGTAAGATATAAAAAGTAATCTTTTTTTTTTTGCTCAATCAATGTAAACATTTTTATTAATCTATGATCACCACTAAACATTACAATTCAAGCCCATTTTTTTATGCATGTTTATACAAGATATGTAAAAAAACAAAAAATCAATAAAATCCAAAATATGCTTGGTAAGGAGATTCCAGAGAGAAGATTTTTTCTGTGTAAATTGTCACTGTATCCTTAGCCAAACCACTGCCTTTTTTTGCCATTTTGTCAGCAGAAAAATTTATTTCTCTGTAGCTGTGTTTAAATTAAAAACTGTGAAGTTTATCACTTACCTTATTCCATCTTGAGATGATAAACCATGGCAACTTATTCCCTTTAAAGGTCATAACAACCACATAAGAGTCTGATTGGAAAATTACCTCAAGATGTTGATTATTAACATCCCATTCTCCTGCACAAACAATTGATATTATTTCTGCAAAGAAATTTGTAGAAATACCCAGACCTCCATCTACAGCTATTAAGAGTTCTCCTTCATTGTCCCTTGCCACAAAACCATAACCTTCTTTCCAGGGTTTCCTTTAGATGCCCCATCACAACAAATTAGAATCTTATGATAGATAGGTAGAGAGAAGAAAATTTCCGCATCACTTTGAGATTATAGGTGTTCCTATATTTTATGCCAAAGAAACTCAAGATTTGTAAGTCATAGTCTTCATTTTTTTCATTCTTCCCTTCAGTATGCATTCACACTCACCAATCAAAAATTTGATCTTAGATTTCATCTTCCCCAAAGATTCAGTATCCTCTTCAAAGACCATATTATTCCTCATGAACCAGATTTATCTCAAAATAATGAAGGCATCTGCAATCCATAATTTTTGTATTACTGAGCTTGTATGATTTGCCATCCCCATAATATCATGAAAATAAGAAGGGTTTCTGAACTGAAAAATATCACAAATCCAATCCCATAGTTGAAGGATGTAACTACATAACCAGAGAATATGCTCCAAGGTCTCTTCTCCCATATTACACATATAACATCTTGAGGCCATCTGAAAGCCTTTTCTTTTTAGCTTATCATCAGTTTCAAATGCCCCTAGCAATTTTCCGTACATTCCCTGCAATAGTTGGATGGACACCGGCTTTCCAGATTTTTTTTTGAAGTTATTAAAAACAAGATATTTTTTCCTTATGCGCTGAACTGCTGAAGCAACTCAAAATTCCCCTGTAATTGTACCACTCCATACAAGTCTATCTTTCCTTCCATCAGTCACTGGTAATTCATGAATATCAAAAAATTCAAGCATTTCATGGGGTATGTTCAATGTATCATCAGTAATAATAGAACTAACCCTTCAGGTTTTTGTGTAGCAGCATGTATTCATTCCCTGGAAATAAAGTACTCAAAGGTTTTTCTTTTATCCATGCATAATTCCATAATGAAATTTCTTCACCAGTACCCACTATGCACCTGGAATTGTTATTTACATCATTTATAACCCACTTCAGTCCAGGTCAGATGGATGATTGCATATAGTAATTTATCCAGTCACCAGTTTTCATCTTGATTTTAGCTTGAAATTTTTTTGCCCATTCTTCAGTACCTTGTTGGATTTTCCAGACCAACTTCATTAAGTGAGCTCTATTGATCACTTCCAAACTTCTTATCCCCAGACCTCCTTCTTCTAATAGAACACAGACTTTTTCCCACTTTAATGTGACTAGTTTTCTCACATTTGGATCACCATATCACAAGAAGTTCCTGATGATTTTTTCACATTCTCTGATTACACTAACTGGACATTTGTAGATTGACATATTATAAATGGGAATGCTGCACAGGACTGTTTTTATCAGAACAAGCCTTTCCTGAAATGCTAGCATTTTTCCTTTCAAGCCAGCTAAGTAAGATTGAATTTTTTCCACCACTCCCCATACATGGCTAGATTTCACTATTCCTAGAAAAAGCATCACTCCAAGGTATTTGTCTGGAAAAGTGGATAACTGCATCTGACATTCCTCTGCAATTAGTTCCTTCCTAACTTGAGTAGTGCCACCTACAAAACATTTACTTTTTGTTGCACTTACCACTTGTCCAGAGGATGATTCACACTCAGACAAAGTCTTCATTAATCTGCATATATTTCTCTGATCACGATTGCAAAATAAGAACATATCATCTGCCAAGAAGATGTGTGTTGGACAGATTCCATCCCTGTTAACCATTAGAATGAATTGTTTATCCACTACCATTTGAGATAAAACCCTACTTAATGTTAGAGCACGACTCGGTCGAACTCGCAAGCGTTGCTATCTCAAGCTTGTTTGTCAAGTAGTTTCCAAAACTATAAGTCTTGATTTCTAGTCTACTTATAGCTAAGTCTCGGATTAGGATAGTAAGTGTAGTTGAGCTTTAGACTTCACGGCGTTCAAGGGAACTTGTGGAACTTCATCAACAAAAGGTATGTGGAGACTTGAACTCATCTATCACTCAAAAGTCTATCTATTCTATCTCCTACTTGAGACAAAAGTCGTATTGCTATATAGACTTCAATTATACACATTTATTTCGAGCCGAGTTTATATCGCTTATCTATTTCTCGAAATATGTGTTGGTAAGATTTCACTTTAACCAAGTTCATCTTTTATTCTTGACGAAAGTCAAAAGATGATCATGTGAAAATCGCCTTGTAACATCTTACATGATTTGTGTGAGACAGTCATTTGACGTAGACTCGGAATGTTTCGTATTGATGATTTGATCACTTGAAAATTGCTTTGAAGCTAATAGTTTGCGTGAGACATCTATTGTCGTCTTCTAAGAATGTTTCAATGATTGAAATGAGGGTTTATAACATGTAACATAATTGGATATAAGCATAGTCTGTATTCACATTTGCGTAAAGTCCAAAACCGGGAACCATGGTATGCATACCCGTACACTATTGGTTGGTTGTTGGAAGTCCGGGAACTAAGTATGCGTAACCGTACGCATACTAGTGGAAGTTCAAGTTCCGTGAATTTCTGTTGGAGTTTGGAAGTGTAATATGGTATGCGTACCCGTTCGCGTACTGGCATAACCAAACTCAGTCTGGCTACTTAGGTATACGTACCCGTTTGCATACTTAAGTAGGTTATGTTATAAAGTCGGTTGTTCATGAACTAATACATTTATATAATAAGGAATGCAATCTTTTGCAAACCGTGGATATAATGTTCATGAAATGATTCGAGTGAATCAAAATTGATTTTGCTTCAATTATGTCTTGTATACATCTATGAGAATATAAACAATTGAACAATGTCTCTAACTAGTTTCATTTGAGTTATTTGAGCTAGTTGTGATGAAGATGAATAAGGTTGATATGAAAGTGCTCATATGGATAACCACTGGTTAACTATCATTGAACCAACTAAGTGTACACGTTTAGGTACGATCACCTTTATCTAAATGATGGTACATTTCATTTGTGTATAACAAGTTAAGTTCGATCTAACGGTTGAAAGATATTAGCTTGAATCTAATCAAGTTTTCATCTAACGGTGAATATTGAATGCTTTGTTACCAAGGTAACATTGATTGCAAACCCTGATTTGGAGACTATATAAAGGAGAACTCTAGCAACTGGGAAACCTAATCCCCACACCTCTTGTGTGATACTAGTTGCGACTAGAGTCGGTTCTCCTTTAACCTTAGGTTTTTCCAAAACCTTGTAGGTTAATGACTTGAAAACTTCATTGGGATTGTGAAGCCAGACCCAGCTATTTTCTCTATAGTTGCGTGTTCTGATCTTGTTGTTTTCTATTGTGATTGAGTACCATCTTATTTAAGATTTACTCGAGATTTATTCTCCGATAGGCAAGATTGAAAAGTAGTCTCAAACATCTTCGTCTCATCATTTGTGATTTCACAATATCTTGTTTCGTTAATCGACTAAGATTATTGTGAGGTGATTGATAATACTAGGTTGTTCTTCGGGAATATAAGTCCAGTTAATCAATTGGTTCCTGTTCACCTTGATTTATCAAAATACGGAACAAAACTCGTAGGTAAATCTGTGGGAGACAGATTTATCTATTCAATATACTTTTCTGTGTGATACAGATTTGTTTATCAAGTATTCGACTTTGGGTCGTAGCAACCCTTAGTTGTAGGTGAGATCAGCTAAGGGAATCAAGTGCGCAAAATTCGGCGTGGTTCAAGAGGCGTAAGGAACGCAATTGTACCTTGATCAGTGTGAGATTGGTTAGGGCTCAACTACATTCTAGTCCGAAGTTAACTTGTAGTAGGCTAGTGTCTGTAGCGGCTTAATACAGTCTGGTGTTCAAATCTGGACTAGGTCCCGGGGTTTTTCTGCATTTGCGGTTTCCTCGTTAACAAAATTTATGGTGTATGTGTTATTTCTTTTCCGCATTATATTTGTTTATGTAATTGAAATATCACAGGTTGTGCGTAAGTTCAATCAATTAGATAATCCAACCTTTGGTTGTTAATATAAATTGATTGAC
Source organism: Papaver somniferum (assembly GCF_003573695.1). Taxonomy (NCBI): domain Eukaryota; kingdom Viridiplantae; phylum Streptophyta; class Magnoliopsida; order Ranunculales; family Papaveraceae; genus Papaver; species Papaver somniferum. Next base: position 25,181,378 of record NC_039362.1, read on the forward strand.
ACTTGGATATTGGTTTTTCATACCGTCCAAGTTATTTTTTATATTCAACAAGGCTCGCAAATTCCTATTTGTTTGATTACGGATTAAATTGAGAAATTGAGATATAACTCTTTGATATACTTTTCTTAAGATTGAGTCTGACTATGTAGTTGATTCTCTTGAAAGTATATTGGAGTTAGGCCATACAAATTGCTAAGCGAAATATTGGGTGTGTTTGTTAGACCCCCGCTTTTCCAATTGGTATTAGAGGATGCAAACACGGTTAAGACCTTATAAGTCTGTGTTTGTAGCGATCTGACTCTATGGACAATAGTAATATCTCTGAAAATCGCATCACCAGAGACAAAAGTTCTGTTTCGATGAAATCTTTTAAAGATAAAGACTTGTCTATCTCACATAAAGATGAACATTCTGTTCCTACGAAACATACATGTATTGATATGTGTTACCCTGTTTTTCTTACTGACGAATCTGATTCTAAAGTAGAAAATAAAGCAACCCGAGAGAGTGTAGCGATTCTACAACTATTTAGAATCCGGACAGTTGAAATCAACAAGTTGAAACGCAAGGTCAATACAATGGTTGGTATGATAAAAGATCGTGATTCCTAACTGCGAGTTCTTCGTGAGGAAAATGATGTAGGTTGTTCATCACGAACCTCACTCGAAGGTAAACTCAAAAAAGATGCCAGTAAAATTGAACGACTTTTGAGTAATCTCTATATTCAAGATAAAAGTCATTCTTGGGAGTTTGTCATACCAAATACTTCTGAATCTGTTGTGGTATCTGAAAACATGACTAAGTTTAATCGTGTTTCTCAAATGAAAACAACGTCAGAAGCTAAACTGCAAACCCTTCCTATTAATAAAGAAGTGTGTGGTTCTCCCACTGATCATGAATTTACCTCGTCTCATGGAAGGAAGAAATCTCCTAACAATGTTTCTAATGCTACACACTCTAATCACTCTGGTGATGAGAAAGTATGCCTTTTTTGTAATTCAAAAGGACAAGTTCAACGAAAGAGGAAACTGAAGCTGAATGACAATCACCTTGGTCGCCTTCATCATACCTTGGATTTGATTCTCAAAGGTGTAACCGACATTCGAATGTCTAAACCTATTGGTTTTAGTACTCTCCCTGTGAATTCTTCCAGGATTTTCAGTTCAAAATGCTCATCGAACGTTCGAACCAATTGTAGCATTAATACAAACTGTTCAAGGAGATTCAGAAAAGGTTTTCTCAACCTAATATGATGAATGATATTCAAGATGTGAAAAAAATTCCTTTCGATGGAAGCAACTTTGGAGTTATGAAGGACAACCTAAATCTGATAATTAAAGGATACAAGGATCTTATCAACAGGATGTCAAAATCCTCTGAATTAACTTCTTATGGTAAGGACTCAAACTATGTCTCGAATTTTGATGACAACAAGTTTTATGATAATTTTCACATCAAACTGGTTTCTTTCCTGGAAAAAAGGAACTCAATCGTGAACACCATTCATTTCATGAGCTTAGAGCTCATAGTTGTGCTAATTAATCACAAGGTTGAAATCTCACTCAAAAATATCCCGGTTGACTGAGATATGGTCATGTATACTTTTGGCTATATGTTTTCTGATTAGTTGAGTTATTTTCTTATCGTCCATAGCTAAACTTTTTTCCATAGTAAGCTTTGCCTAAGTATTGTTTGTGTCTTGAGAGTCTCTTCGTTTTTTTTATTCCTTAATTTCGAAGAAGTTTTTGTTGCAACTATGTTGCCTGCTACTCTTGTGCTCTAAATTGTTTCTCTGTGGAGATATAAAATTTATTGAGCCAAAAATTTGTGAAAGGAAATCTTCACATAGCAAAATTACTGTTTTGCCTTACCTTGTGAAAAGGTACATTACAATGCTGGTTTTGTTTGTCTTTTGGGTTCAAGCTAGTTGTATTCGTACGGGTACCCATAACTTACTTGTCACGAAATGTCTTTAGAAACCCTAAATTTGTATTTCCTAAGAAACCATTTAAATACCTATCCTATTGAATCACGTACGCATACTCTAGTCTATTTTTGGTTAGAATGTCTTCACCCTGTCACACTGGTGGTTTTGCAAGAGGTTTCTTGATAAAGGTATTGGTTTCGAGTCCAAAGGGAGGAAGAAAAGAACCCTAGTGGAATATGATAATCCTAATGCCTCATGTTACTATGCCTATACACATCAAGATGTTGAGAATGATGATATGGTTTCTGCTGAAGTGGTTCATGGTTTTCTTAAATACTTTGAGGAAGTAAAACTGCAACTTGTTGATACTATGAAGAGTCTTGATGTGTTAAGAACTGAGTTGAAAAAGGTTAATTCTGACCTTGTTCTCATGAAGACACATGTTAAAGATCTTCTCAATAAGTATATCTTCTCTGAAGAAGTAGTGGATGTTGCCAATCACAAGCTCAAAGGACTCTTGGCTCGTGAGGATTCCGGAAAAAACTAATTAATTTCAGTTCGTGTTCAGATTTGATGGCTGAGGAGTCTTTCTTTGTTTTCTTAGCTTGTTGATTTTTATTTGTCTAGGAAACTTCTTATGAGAATTTATTCTTGTGTTTTAAGAAGGATAACTAGGGTTTGGAATGGCCATTATTGTGAGTACACATGGCTATTTCAAAAGATTTTAAATCTTGCAATGTTTTTAGATTTATTTATTTAAATTCTAAAGTTTATTTTGAATATGATTTTGCAGTATTAATCTTTATGGTTTTATATATTGCAACTTGTTATGGGATGTGTGTGTTTGCATCCGTGAACTAAGATTGTCCCGTACGTGGTCAAAAGTTAAGTCTTTCATATGTCATTATGCAAATATTGGTAAAAGATTGAATGAACTTTTGACAAACATAAGTTAAGCCTATTATGTCATTATGCAAATATTGATGGAAGATAGGATGAACTTTTGTTTACAAAGATTAAGTCTATTATACGTCTCTATGCAAATACTGATGAAAAATAGAATGAATCTTTGAATATTCCGCAGTATTGGTTGTCATGATCCACATCTTTGTGTAAATACTGTGCACTCCGTAAGTTTTCTTATGTTGAGCATTTTCGATCAAATTAATCAAGGGTTCTCTTGTGGTTAATGTAATTGAGTATTTTGGATACAAATTCATGTTTCATGTGATTTGTTAATGTCCAAAAAAATCCTTCTTTTCTTGTGAAAGTAAGGTCGTTCTTGTTTTTCCTTTGGGGGTGACATTTTATGGGGGAGAGTTCTTATTTGAACTTGTGCTTAATTGCCAAATCTTTGTAGGGGAGTGCGGCTGTGGAATATTATAGGGGTTATCTTGCATCTAAACAAAGTTGATATGTGTTTCTCTTTTGGTCATGAAGTATCTCTATGGAAATTTCATTAGGATCCCACTAGTTTTCGTACCTTTGCCAATTTATATTGACAAAAAGTGGGAGAATTAATGTGTAGTTCACACTACAAATACATATGGTTTACGAATCATTATGTAAGGGGGAGTGGATTTCATGGGAGATGGAGTATTGACTAAGGGGGAGTGATACATATCACCATAGTATTTTTGTCAAAGTTGTGATACAATTAAACTTTGATGTTGTGTAATGATACTATGACACTGTATAACAATGATTGAGAGCTATTGTTTTCTCATTGTTATAGCTACGGATCTTCAACAACTATGATACTGAGTTGAACACATTTAGAATCATTGGAGTACTTGGAAGTGATGAAGATTTCAAGTAATGTTGAATAACCAAGGAGATCAAGCATTTGGATGAGAAGGTACAAAGTTTATTTATTTTGTAATCCATATGTATTGATAGTTTTGTCACTAAAATTGACAAAGGGGGAGATTGTTAGAGCACTGCTCGGTCGAACTCGCAAGCGTTGCTATCTCAAACTTGTTTGTCAAGTTTAGTTGCCAAAAATAAAAGTCTTGATTTCTAGTCTACTTATAGATAAGTCTCGGATTAGGATAATAAGTGTAGTTGAGGTTTAGACTTCACAGCGTTCATCGAATGAAGACGAAGAACTACTCAAGGGAACTTGTGGAACTTCATCAACAAAAGGTATGTGGAGACTTGAACTCATCTATCACTCAGAAGTCTATCTACTCTATCTCTTATTTGAGACAAAAGTCGTATTGCTATATAGACTTCAATTATACACATTTGATATTTCGAGCCGAGTTTATCTCGCTTATCTATTTCTCGTAATATGTGTTGGTAAGCTTTCGCTTTAACCAAGTTCATCTTTTATTCTTGACAAAAGTCAAAAGATGATCATGTGAAAATCGCCTAGTAACATCTTACATGATTTGTGTGAGACAGTCATTTGGTGTAGACTCGGAATGTTTCGTATTGATCATTCGATCACTTGAAAATTGCTTTGAGGCTAATAGTTTGTGTGAGACAGCTATTGTCGTCTTCCAAGAATGTTTCAATGATTGAAATGAGGGTTTAGAACATGTAACCGTGATTGGATATAAACATAGTTTGTATTCACATTTGTGTAAAGTCCAAAACCGGGAACCATGGTATGCGTACTGATAGACGCATTTATGTGTCTAATATGTCTCTATTGTATGTATTGTTAGTGCTCAATTTTGTATTTATTGTGTTCTTTTATGTCTTTGTAGGAATTTTTAGAGAAATAAGCCCTTGCGGCGAAATGGGCTCAAAAAGCTGTGTTTTACACCCCGGAGAAATGTATCGTAGGCACCCCAGAAATGCACCGGAAGCATCCCAGAAATGTCCCGGAGGAACCCATAAAAATTACTATTTCCACCCAATTGCTATTCGCACCCAAGCTCTGGTTAAGGGGCATCCATCTTCTCTTTAAATTCAAAAACAGCTTTTTGGCGGGAAAAATATATTCAAAACTGGCAGATTTGTGATCGAGAAAATGAAGGTGTTTTAGTGCGATTCAATCGCTGAAATTTGGTGGGAAGTTGTGATATAGGATAGGGAACACATTGTGGGCATCGGATTCGATCGGAATTGGCTGGAAATCCTGGTTTGAGTCACGAGCTCAAAACAGAGCAACGTGTCCTGTAACACGAGTTTGATTGTGTGTTTTCCATGCATGGAGTGTTTTGGAGGAGTTCGATGACTTCGGAGGCGTGAGGAAGGTTAACTAGAGCGTGCAGGATCAAAGTTTACGTGTGTAGAAGCCAAAAATGGAAATTATTGTTAAATATGGGCAGCGAGAAATAACGGGATTAATGGGAGATTATACGGTGTTATGGTCGGATATTTTTGTTCTAAAACACTATAAATACAAGGCTAAAGAGTTTAGAAGAGTTGGAGAGTCTTTGGGAGAGTTTAGGAGCCGAGAAGAATCGAAAGAAAGTCACGCAGGAGAAAATCTTGCTGCTGGTGCAAGGAAGAACACGAAGAACATAATACCCTCAGGGACAGTCGTTGATTAGTCTCGCTTAATTGCGACAATACTCAATTCCTTTCCCGACTTCGGAACAACATCACCTCTGTTGTATCGTTCTTTTTGAACGCTCTATATGTGTCGCAAACACTGTTGTAAATCGTTTTTCTCCATTTTCTCTTGATTGTAAACAACTTTTGAGTATCAATGAATCAATTTGAGAGGTTTTTCATCATGAGTAGCTAAACCCAATTCCAGGGGTGACGGAGGAAGCCATTCTTCCAAAAGTTATGTGGTAAAATTTATTTAAATTTATTTATGCAACTCTTTTATGATTAATTGCACCGAATAAAAATGGAGTAAATGATTTTTATTAATCAATTATGTTTTCTCTTGATGGAGTATGCTTAGTAAATTGCTTTTGATACTTCTGCTCGCGATTAACAGTGGATGTTTTCAAAATCTAATTTAGGCAATGATTAGAATCACAATTTCCTTTGATTGGAGTTATATTGTCTAGAATTGCATGATAAGAATTGTTATTGAATCACATAAATTTTGGTGAATGGTGGAATCCTGATCCCCGGTAAAAATTCTCTCCCATATTTTGTTAATATTGTGCATATAAAATTATTTATCTTTTTTATTAAGTCTAAAAAATTATCCTTCACAAATCCGAGAGTTTGAACCTTCATTACTACAACCCACGAAAAATCATTAATCACGTACCAGTACGCATACTGGTTGGTTGTTGAAAGTACGGGAACTAAGTATGCGTACCCGTATGCATACTGGCGGAAGTTCAAGTTCCGTGAATTTCTGTTGGAGTTCGTAAGTGTAGTATGGTATGTGTACATGTACGCGTATTGGCGTAACCAAACTCAGTCCGGCTACATAGGCATGCGTACCCGTTTGCATACTTAAGTAGGTTATGTTCTAAAATTGGTTTGTTCATCAACTAATACATTTATATAATAAGGAATGCAATATTATGCAAACCGTGGCTATAATGTTCATGAAATGATTCGAGTGAATCAAAATCGATTTTGCTTCAATTGTGTCTTGTATACTTCTATGAGAATATAAACAATTGAAAAACTCTCTAACTAGTTTCATTTGTGTCATTTGAACTAGTTGTGATGAAGATTAATAAGGTTGATATGAAAGTGATCATATGGCTAACCATTGGTTAACTATCATTGAACCAACCAAGTGTACACGTTTAGGTACAATCACCTTTATCTAAATCATAGTACATTTCATTTGTGTATAACAAGCTAAGTTCGATCTAACGGTTGAAAGATATTAGCTTGAATATAATCAGGTTTTCATCTAACGGTGAATATTGAATGCTTTGTTACCAAGGTAACATTGATTGAAAACCATGTTTTGGAGACTATATAAAGGAGAACTCTAGCAATTGGGAAACCTAATACCCACACCTCTTGTGTGATACTAGTTGCGACTAGAGTCGATTCTCCTTTAACCTTAGGTTTTTCCAAAACCCTGTAAGTTAACGACTTGAAGACTTCATTGGGATTGTGATGCCAGACCCAACTATTTTCTCTGTAGTTGCGTGTTCTGATCTTGTTGTTTTCTATTGTGATTGAGTACTATCTTCTTTAAGATTTGCTCGAGATTTATTCTCCGGTAGGCAAGATTGAAAAGTAGTCCCAAACATCTTCGTCTCATCGTTTGTGATTCTACAATATCTTGTTTCGTTAATCGATTAAGATTATTGTGAGGTGACTAATAATACTAGGCTGTTCTTCGGGAATATAAGTCCGGTTTATCAATTGGTTCATGTTCACCTTGATTTATCAAAATACGGAATAAAACTCGTATGTATATCTGTGGGAGACAAATTTATCTATTCAATAGACTTTTCTGTGTGATACAGATTTGTTTATCAAGTTTTCGACTTTGGGTCGTAGAAACTCTTAATTGTGGGTGAGATAAGCTAAGGGAATCAAGTGCGCAGAATCCGACGTGGTTCAAGAGGCGTAAGGAACGCAACTGTACCTTGAACTGTGTGAGATTGGTTAGGGATCAACTACATTCCAGTCCGAAGTTAACTTGTAGTAGGATAGTGTCTGTAGCGGCTTAATACAGTGTGGTGTTCAAATCTGGACTAGGTCCCGGGGTTTTTCTGCATTTGCGATTTCCTCGTTAACAAAATTTATGGTGTCTGTGTTATTGTTTTCCGCATTATATTTGTTTATATAATTGAAATATCATAGGTTGTGTGTAAGTTAAGTCAATTAGATAATCCAACCTTTGGTTGTTGGTATAAATTGATTGACACTTGGATATTGGTTTTTGATACCGTCCAAGTTATTTTTTATATTCAATCAGGCTCGCAAATTCCTATTTGTTTGATTGCGGATTGAATTGAGAAATTGAGATATAACTCTTTGATATAGTTTTCTTAAGATTGAGTCTGACTGTCTAGTTGATTCTCTTGAAAGTATATTGGAGTTAGTCCATACAGATTGCTAAGCGAAATATTGGGTGTGGTTGTTAGACCTCCGCCTTTTCACTTAAGACATCTTCAGCAATAATAAAAAGTATAAGAGATAATGGGTCTCCTTGTCTCAAACCTTTATCAACTGAAAAGTAACCAACAAGGCCTCCATTCACCAACAGAGATCCTCGCAGATTTGAATAACATTTTCAACCAACAAATGCATTTATCAGAGAAGCCAAATTTCTTCATAACCTGAAACAATAATTCCCAACTTAGAGAATCATAAGCCTGTGTGATATGAATCTTCATCCCTACATTGCCACCTCTTCTTTTAGTGTCCAACTCATTCACCATTTCAGATGCTAAAGTTATTTGCTCTTGAATTGTTTTCCCTTTTATGAAGGCACCTTGATGTGGAGATATGAGCTTACAAAGTAAACTACTGATTCTCATAGTAAGTATTTTTGTAAAGATTTTGAAGAAGAAATTTGAAAGACCAATAGGTCGAAATTGATTAGCTTTCTTAGCATTCTGAGTTTTGGGAAGTAGTACCAGAAAATTGGAATTTAATCCATTTGGTATGAAACATCTCCTCCATCAATATTGGATTTCCAAAACCACATCTTGCCCAATGATATGCCAACATTTCCTGTAGAACCATCCACCAAACCCATCAGGACCAGGAGCACTATCTGGATTCATCTCATGCCCTGCTACCTTTATTTCATTGGCACCAGGAATTGAATCAATCGAAATTCTATCATAATTTGTCAGAACTTCAGGAATAAACTTCATAATATTTTCAGAAATTTGAATTTTGATTCAAAATGCTTCACCAAAACTCTTGAAATTTCCTGTTGAGTAGATATAATATTTCCATTTTCATCTTCCACCTCAGTGATTGAGTTATGGTCTTGTCTTATCTTGATATTGGTGTGGAAGAATCTTGTATTTGCAGCACCATCCTTCATTCATGTAACTCTGGATTTTTGATGAAGGATTTCAGTGTGCTGCTTGGTAACAATTTCTTGAATACCTCTAGCTGTTATAAGATCATTCAACAATTTAACATCCTCTTGATTCCTCTCAGAAATTAATGCTGCATTCATTACATCTTCATCTGCTTTAAGGAGTTTTACATTTACATCTCCAAAAACTTCCAAGTTCCATCTCTTCAATATAGTCTTCATATTTTCAAGTTTTCTCATAAAAACAAAAATTGGAGTACCATTGACATCCTTATTCCATTCATACTCAACCACCTTCATAAAGCCATCATGTGATAACCAAACTTTTAGAGATCTAAAGGGAGCATTAGAAGGTTTTGGAATTGTAATATGGGCACCACACAGTGGACTATGATCAGAGATACCTCTATTTCCAACTTTATATTCCCAATTGGGGTAGAGATCTAGACATTTTGTGTTATAAACTGCTCTATCCAGATTACAGAGGATTCTTTTTATTCCAGCTCTGTTGTTGCACCATGAAAATTCTATACCAGTTTTAGGAGCATTTATTAACCCACAAGAATTAAGGCATTGATTAACTTACATCATAGCAGCTCTAAGAGGTCTCCTACCACCTTTTTTTCTCCTCCATAGTTAAAACAATATTAAAGTCACCTATCACCATCCAGGGAGGATTGAAATTGTTAACCATTTTCATCTCTTACTATAATTCTCTTCTATCAATAGTTAAATTTGCTCCATGAACACCAGTCACTAAAACTCCACCCACATTCACAGTGATAGCTTGCCTTGTCATGGAAACTACACTGGGATCAGATATACTAGCATTCCAACATAACCATATATTACCTTTTCTCCCATCACAACTATTATGAATTATCATACATTTCATACCAATAAACCTCATCATCTTAGCATTTTTTGAAGAAGCATTCACTTTTGGCTCAGTAATCCAAACCAAAGAAGGATTAAAAATTTTAACTAACATTTGTAACTTGTCTTTGGCTCTATTTCTTCTTAAGCCTATGACATTCCAGTATAAAACTCTCATTTAGAAGATAAGTTTTGAAGAGCAGGGCTCTTCTTCCCATTATCATTTTTCCCAAAGTTTTTTGCATCCTATTTCCTTGTAGTGATCATACTTACTGGTTTAAACTGCTGTGTAGATGGAATTTTTGGAACCTCAAAGATGACTTCCTTACTCACAACAGTTGGTACCACTACAGTTGTAGTAGAAGCAGACCCCAAGTCCAACATCTTACTTACCTCCAAAGGAGGAAAAACATCATTAGAATTGAATTAAGTATATCTTCACTGATCTCATTTAAAACTTCAAATCTGTCAGATGGTATTTCTCCTTCTTCCAAATTTTTTTCTGAACAACCCACAGTTTGAGGTGAACTTTCATTTGTTACCTCCTCACAATTGGTAGTAGAACAAGAAGGATCACAAATATTAAAATCAATAACCATGTTAACATTTTCCTTATTCTTGTTCTTCCTTTTATATTTATTTGTATTCTTAGTAGTACTCCCCATTTCACCATTATTTTGAGTAGTTTCTTTCATTTTAAGTCTGCATACAACCACATAATGACCAACTACCTTGCAGTGATTGAAGAATTTTGGTGTCTTTGGCATTTGAACTCTCTGAGAAAAACCCTCATATTTAGTTTTAACCCAGACCTTATCAGGATTTGATTTGCTAAGATCCACTTCTACCAAAACGCTAGCATAATATCCTATCTTCCTTTTGAGAATGTTGTCATGAACCTTCACAGGCCGACCCAAAGCTCTACCAATCTCCAGAATAACTTTTTCTTTCCAATATTCAATACTTAATCCTGACAAATGAAACCAAACAAAAGCAGTGGAAGTTTTCTGATTAGCTGGTTTAAAATTTGGTTCCCAGTTACGAATCTTCAAACTTTGTGTTTCAACTTCCCAATAACCAGACCAGACATAATGTTTATCTGCTTCATTATCAAGCTTGATCACAAAAAGTCCTTTACCCAGCGGAATTAATTGACAACCACCCTTCAATTTCCATTGGACTCGAAGAGATTTCTCATCAATATCTAAGGAAAACTTCTGAAAATCCAGTCTACCTATGAGACTAAATTTCCATTCATCAATACAATCATCAATATCCTCATCCGAAATACAGATTTCTGGCTCACCACCTCTTGTCCCAGTGTTGATGGTGGATTTTAGTTTAGGACAAAAATTATAAAATCGTTATTTAATGCGCTGACATCCTGCAAAGGGTAAAGCCGTTTAACAAGTGAAGAGTACCTCTTCACTTTATTTATTCGAAGCAATTCAATAAATACACAAAATTCACCCAGAATGGTGCATGGAGCAACAATCCCAAATATTCTGTGAATTTTTAGCATTATTAATTAATGCAAGATTTGCCTAGTATTTCCTATGCCGTTCCTAGCAGAACTCTCATCATTGGCATGGCATGACGACTGAGTGTTTACTCTCAGCAGAGTAACACGAATCTCCAAATGTCAGTGTTGAGATGTGCACGGAATACCCGTACAGGCTGCATCACTCTCTGACAAAGAGAATTTCGAATCGACGCGAAACAGCTCGATCAAATGAATTTAATTTCCTTAAGGAAAATCTGGACATTCCATATTAGTCTCAGAAACGATCGCGGCCATGCAAGTTGGCCACATGATTTAACCAGCCTAGACGAACCCTAGCAGGAGCAGGCGATCACCGTGATGACCGCCGGCGGACCCGCTTATGCCCTAGCCGGTCGAACACACGCTATACTCCCAAACACCCGCCGAACGCCATCCCTAAAATAGGGTGGCCGTGTTGTTTTGGGAAAGGCTCGAACGAGCGAAGACTGATCAGGTCAGTCTTAAAATCATTACGAACGTCCAACTTCGCCAGCCTAGTTGGACGACTTGGATCGTCCCGCGATTGATCAGTGAAGCGCTAATGCACACATTGGCGGATCCGCTCCTCACCTACCCTATCGGCTTTCTCACGGCAATGCCATGGATAAATGAACGTTTGCTCGAAACATGGCTGGCGTGATGCTTTAAAAGATCGCGGAAATTCCACTAGTGTCTTAAAACGATCACAACCATCCAACTTAGCCAGCATATTTAGATGGCTTAGATCGCGCCTAGGACCATCGGGAAGGTGCACATATGTTCACCATCAGCCCAACGTGGGCCCCACACGGTCGGTCCTTCCAAAGGGGAAGCGTGGCTTGCCAAAATGTTTCGCCAAAGTCACGCGTGCGTGACTGTTTAAAAACCCTAATTAGGGTTTGCGGCGATGCATATCTATCGCAGTTCGATCGCGTCCATCCATCTTTGCCAGCCTAAACGGAGGGTGTAAATACAGATTCAAGAGGTCCCAAGGATGTCGACGTGATCACCGTGGGCCCACCTGTGTGTGTGATCGACCGGCCTAGGCGAACCATAGCCGAACGCCTCGAAACGCACGCCCGAAGGGGGCATGTCACGCGGCTTCCAAATCCTTTGTGGCAATGGATTTCTGTCGCAAATCGATCACGACCACTCATCTTTGCCAGTCAATTTGAGTGGCCTAGATCAAGCCTTCATGGGACTGAGAGGTATAGACGTGCACAACAACGAACTACCTCCATGCGTGACCGATCGGTCCCACCAAAAGTAACGCCCATGCTTGAATTCGATCAAGCCAAAAAGGGATGCTTGTGCACCTTTTAAAAACCCTAAAATTCCATCAACGGTCGTAGATATATGGCGTAAATCATCTCGTCCGTCCAACTTTACCAGCTTGGACGGAAAGCCTAGGTTAAAAGCTAGACGACCAATGAAGCACCTCGGTGATCACCATCCACCAGTCTTCCACGGGGAGTGATCGACCAGGGGATGGCTTGCCCATGCGGCCTCCAAACAATCACTCGAAGATGGTTGGACGTGATGCTATTTCCTGCGTGGTTCCCACGATCCGCTCATTCGAGACATCAAGCATGTCACAAACTGGGGGATACTTACTGGGGTATTGGTCTGGCGGTTTACATCGTGCAGCGTGCAATGCGCCATTACAAGAACGTGTCGGGAAAAGGTGGACGGTTAACAGTGATGAGGGAAGTGGGCAAAGGTGTGATCGTGTGACAATCACCACTCCTACATAACCCCAGTACTCCATCACTTCACCTCGTGCACTTCCTACGAGATGAGGGTTGCGCTCAATGACTTGTACAAATAGGTCCTTCACCTATTTCCAACACAGACTGAGAGAAACCAAGTGTTTTCATAGTATTCAGAAAACACCCAGAAATGATAGCTTACATTGTGCAAGCCAGTTCATCATTCTGATACAAGTCATAAACAGCCAACACCTTCACAATCTCAAAACCTTCTTCGCTTCCCTCCCTAAGATCAACCCCATCTCCTTCACTTTGTGACCGAAGCAAGTCTGGAACGGCCATTTCTTGGTTTAGGCCAGAATTGTATAGATTGATCTCTCGAATCAAAAGCACTCCCGTGCAATGCATTTGTTTAGGGATTAGATTCGTTTCTCATTCACACACCCAAATTTACCAAAACCAGTAGAAACAATTTTCACCCATAAACACTCAGTATCAAGTTTAGTTGAACCAAAAACTGAATCAAAAATATTATATATAGAATTTTGCTCCATCGAGCTCTTTTTTGATGAATATTTAAAATCAAACCCTACTTCAGACAAAATTAATGCAAAGAAAAGAAAAATCAAGACAAGATTTAACACTAATACAGTGTGGTGTTGACTAGGTCCCCTTTTTTTTTTTTGCATTTGCGGTATCCTCGTTAACAAAATTTCTGGTGTCTGTGTTATTTCTTTTCCGCATTATATTTGTTTATATAATTGAAATATTACAGGCTGTGCGTAGTTCAATCAGTTGATAAATATGACCTTGATTGTTGGATAAACCTTGATTGACACTTGGGCATTGGTATTTGGTATTATCCAAGTTATTCTCATATCAATCAGTCTCACGGATTTTATCTTGTTGATTTACTGATTTTATTGAGAAAAAAGATAAAAGCTCTTTGATATCTTTCTTGATTGAGTCTCACTTTTAAGTTGTTGCTCTCAGAATTATATTGGAGTTTAGTCCATACAGATTTCCGAACGAAATATTGGGTGTGGTTGTTATACCCCCGCATTTTCACCATACATAATACACCTGAAAAGAAGAGGGTGCCAAGTACACTACCAAATTTTTCGTTCGGACCTGTAAGAAAAAATCTAATACAATCAACAAGTAAACCTTTAGAAAAGATTCTTGTATATACGATTTATCTTTCTTGTATAATCGATAGTTTAGATCAAATCTGTAAACCTGATTGTGTACAAGAACTCTTTGACGATCCCAAAAATCAATATCCAAGATCAACCTAGTATGTACCGGAATAGTTCATGAACCAAATTCCAACAAGATCAAGTCTTGTAATCTATATTTCAAGATACGAATTCTCAAGAACAAGTCTTGTAGGTTATATACAGATTTAGTTAAAAAATGTCTAGGTTGTTTATCGAATCACTTGGTTTTACTTTAAATATATCAAGCACAAATATAATGTGGAAGTAAAAAGTAAAGCAAGACACATAGAATTTTTTTAACAAGAAAAACTGCACCTGCAGAAAAATCCAGGGACCTCGTCCAGATTTGAACACCGAATCGTATGAAGCCACCACATACACTAGCATACTATCAGAATTCTGACTGGAAGTTGAAACCAAAACTGGTTGAGACCGAATTAACCCTCCAAGCAATCCAGATGCAGTCGTGCTCTTTGCGTCTCTTGAACCTCGCAAGGCTCTACGCAATTGATTCCCTCAGCTGACGTCCTTTACATCCTAAGAGTTGCTTCAACCTAAATGAAGGATTTTTGATATATTTTTTTCACAAAACACCGTTTGATTTACCCTTCGATATGAATCAAGATTTTTTAAATCTTGTGTTTGTTTCGAACAACTACTAGGTAAAAAGTATATATCAAAATAAACTTGTAGAATTAAGGTTTATACTCTTCAAAACTCGTAGAGATATACCTAATATATTATACAATAACAACAATTAGAATAAATCTAGATATGTCAACAGATGAATATCCTTCAGATATTTAGAAATTAGTATCTGATAAGTTAAGTGCTACCAGATATCCGATAGGTTAAGTGTTATCGGATATCCGATAGTATCCTATAGGATATCAAAAATCAGATATCGATTCCAATAGGCTAAGCTATCGGATATTTATCCGATAATATCCAGACAAAAAAAGTTAAAAAAAACAGCTGATTCCCAAATAACCCAGTCACGATGTGAATGAACGAATTTTAACAAAATTCGACAAAATTGAATAACGGGTTTTGCTCAAATCATATGAAATCATGAATAAGGAATGAAATTTTAACAAATTTGAAGAATGGGGGGTTTTGATTGGATTAAAACATGCCAGTTAATCTGAGGAAGATGAATGATATTAGTAGCTGGGAATTGATAGGAAGATGAATCTTTTTGTCATAAAACTAAGCAACAGATGCGAGTATGGAAAGATAAGATCACGATAAATACATAATACAATCTGATTGATACCAACATTGAGAGCAATAGTTGTTATGATATGATAACCTCCATATAATATTTGTACCATAACTAATGCTCCATAAGCTTTCCATAATGTTTCTTTCTCAACTACTGCTGCATTCGCCATTGAAATCATACAAGGGAGGAGTACTATTTATCCCAATTGATCAAGTCATTCACCATTTAAAATTACAAGTAAGTCCATGTTTCTACCGGATATCGGATATTAACAAACGGATTGAGCCTAACCCGGTTCCGATATGTTAAGGAAGAAATATCTGATAAGAAATCCGATATTCGATCGAACAGATAAAATCGTATAGGATTTCGAATACTTAGAAAAGGATTCCAGATATCAAAATGATATTGACAGCCCTAAATCTAGATATATATTGTAAGCTTCTTAAAGAATTTATGAGACACCTTATATGAAGTTTTTTTTCTAATACGGATTTCGACCAACTAGTTAGTCTTGGTATACGATCTTACAATAAAATCTATCAATTCTAGGGTTTATGATCAATAATCCGTGATGAACTTATATCAGAAGAAAAGGACCTTAGAATAGATAAGTATTATTGAATTAACCTAGATACAAGTTTCTTAACTATCTAAGAAGATTACTACCAACTCGTGCTTCGCGATCCCCAAGAAAAGTCTTATTGTCTCACTCTTGTTCTTGAAGAACAGAAGTAGTGGAAAACAACCTTACGAAGCACACACAAATGTTCGACGGGATGAATTGCGTATCTTACATAAACCCTTTATTCATAGTGAATCTAGCTTGAGTCCTAAGCAAGTTCGTGAGCTATTTTCCTTTTTCAAGACTCTCCTAATTTTGAGAGTCTTTCATAAGTTACAACTCTAGCATAAGTAATTATTTAGCATAAGTTATATTTTTGTGTATCTCTTAATAAATAATATAAATCACAATTTAACTTAGGAAGGAGTTTAAAACATCACACACACTTTAATATGGCAATAAATTATGCGCAAAAGAATAGCCACCTTGTCTAGAAGAGGAAACATCAAAAACTTGACCAAAAAAGACATCTAATCAACGTTTTTGTGGTTTAGTCGGTGAATTGTTATAAAAAGTTTGTGGATTGTTTCATATTCATGAATTGCCTTAGCAACACATGATAAATGTTGCTTTAATAAGTCACTCATAACTTCTTTGTTATAACTCAGAATTGGGTGATTCTTGTGTCGTTTGAAAAGACGAGGGTACCTAAATACACTGTTAGAGCATAGATCGGTTTAACCCACCAAGCGTTGGTATGTCAAGTTTGGTTGTCATATTTTAGTATCAAAACTCATCTAGAGTTGCTTGATTATTTACTAGAGTCAACTTCGTTTAGGTTAGACTAGAAAGTCTAGGAATGTTGAGACTTACAAGTATAACTTCGAATACCTGAAGAATGTGAAGAAGTAACGGCTGCAACGAAGACATCATCCTTCCACTTGAGGTTAGTAATACTGACTTGACTTGTTTCCATTCCTAATGTATCTTTCAAGTCGTATTATATTGAAAACACAACATGGGAAGCTGTATATATAATACTCTAGTGATTAGACTTGGTCATATCATTATGATCAAAGTATCAAGGAATTATATTGAATTACAAAGTATAGCGCTATCTTTTGAACTTCGTAAGTACGATATCAACATAATCTATGTATTTAGCTACTTGATGTGTGGGATATAGGTGTGATTTTATCTTAGGAAACTATGTATTATTACATTGGTTTAAGGAAGTAGATGTGTGAACTTGTTTCATAATCGAAAAGGAAATCATGAATATATTTGGATGACCAATACAAGATGACAACGTAGAACCTATCTTGACTTATGTTGAGAATCAAGGTATAACCGGTCATAGCCTATATAATGTATAACATGTTGTAACCAGTCACGAGCTAATTTGGAAAGCAAGGTGTAATCGATCACAAGCTACATTGGAAGGAAGGTGTAAGCGGTCACAAGCTACTTTAGGAAGCAAGGTGAAACCGATCACAAGCTACTTTGGGAAGTAAGGTGTAACCGATCACAAGCTACATTGGGATGCATGGTGTAACCGGTCATAACCTATCTTGGGAAGTATGGTATAACCGATCACAACTTATATTGTGAGTCATGGTATAACCGGTTCCAAGAGCAAAACCGAGTTTCCAAAGTTCACATATTTCTTCATGTTGTGTGTGAATTACGAATTAGGGTTTGCTAAGATGAGAAACTTCTAGATGTCGACATTATTTGAACAAGTGCATAACTCTTATCATTAATTGTTCAAAGATATTCCTCGATACTCAAGGTGATCCCAAACCGAAATATTGAAAAGCATGTAATTATGATTTTCAAATATATATGTTTTAATTACCAGAAATTAAAGCATATCCCCTGGAAAAGGTTTATTAGTTAGTGTGCTAAACTAATAATAGAAATTTCCTTGTTGTCCAAACAACCTTGGTCTATAAATACTTGAGTTTGCATTTCTTTCAAATTATCCTAAGAGCCAGGGAAACTTCATTCGTGTTGTTTCTGGTGGAGCCGTCTATTCGGAGAGGAAAGTACCCTAAATTAACTGCCTTCATGTTTTGATCTCTAGTGACTTTGGTCAGATCGCCCATGACAAAAGAGACTGCTTCAAAATTTTCATCCCTCATTTGGTGGAATCCCAGACTGAATCTTCCTTGAACTTCTTTACTCTACTCCTTTATTTCCTTCAGAATTGCATCATCTTCAACTTTAAATTCGATGTTGGTTCTTTGAAACTCTTTTACCCATCTTATTTGCTATTATTGTTTCTCTCCTAGCTCTGCTGACTCCAGAGACATTCTTTAATGTTTCTTGCTCCCACACAAATTCCTGAATAAGACATAACTATTAGAGCATAATTATTATAAAAGTGGGTACTACTGCTAGTATATCATTCCATTGCTCTATCTGCAAATCTCTCTAATTCAATTCCTCATCTTGACGAAAGACTCCACGCTTTGTGTCTTACTGGAGAAGGGTATAAAAGCAAATTTAAAGACAAGGGGATAAATTTGTATTTTCGGGTCATTTAGCCACCCCATAGCCACCAACCGTGGATGGAGGTATAAGTGGTGTTGGGCAAAACCATTTGTCATCAGTTAAACTCTTCTTCTGCCCGACTCCCTGTTGAGATTCACAGATGGATTTCGTCTTCAGAATCTAAGTTCCAAGCTGTTATAATATTTTGCGAATCGAAGAAACGTCAACAATCTCTGTGTTATTCTCTGGAAGGTACGCAAATTTCCCTCTAATTTATTTATCGAATTTTGGTTATTTAGTCTCCTCTTATTGATTGTGTAGTTTTTTCTTTGTAGAGATGAACTTTGTTCAACGCAAGATCTATCTTTATAATGTCACTTTTGGTTTGTACATGTTGGAATGGTGGGAGCGGTATCTCTTCAGTATCCTTTTCCTGTATATTTTTACTTAATTTAATTCAATTGGGTCTAATCTTCATATTTGTATAATCAAAACCTAACTGTGGAAGGATAATGATCAAATTTTTAAAAAATATCGTCTAATCTAGTATTAGGGTATTCTTCTTATTAAGGACATGGGATATACTGGATCTATCTGTAATGAGATAGAAGTTAGTATCTTGATGGATTTTCTTTCCATGTCTTTCTTAACTATTTGTAGATATATTGATTATCGTGTTGCTATGGTTTATTTGTTACAACGGATCACGATCTGCAGCTGAGTTCTACAAAAGGTATTAGTCATTTAACTATTTGTCGATGTATTACACTTATATATATATATATATATTAGTGCAGTTATGAATTAATCATGATTGCATTTGGTCTCTGAATCAATTGATGTTGGCAAGAGTAAATGACAACTCTAGGACAACCACGAGCTGCTAGAACTCGTTACAAATCCTTTTTCGTGGATTGGTCTTACGAAGGAAATTGATGAACACTTTGAACCTTTCGTATCTGGAGTTTAAATGAGTTTGCCTGCCACTTTCTTTTGCCTTTTCATGTAAATTCTATATAAGAGAAATTGCTAGTATGGTACTTGACTGCACTTGCTAGTAGATTTTGGGGTTTGATTTGAATTATTAATCCTTTTCTCCCGTGGTCTGCCTTTCCAGCCATCTTAAAGTTAAGCTTGGGGTGTAAAGCTGAAAATTGCCAGAGCAATAGGTGATATTCCTATGATAGGATTATGCTCTTATAATGACGCTGCTAATGCAATTAAAATTTATCAAGATTCAAGATGTAATTCCATGTACTAAGGTATCGTTTTATCGAGAAAAGCCAATGTGTATTTTCGTTTTACTGAAAGAAGTTTTAACCACTTTTTCCTCCCATTTCCAAGCTGTTGTCTCAGTTTTTCTTTTATCAGCATCCCATTTTGTAAGGTGTTGCTATTTTCTCTTCTTTGATTTCTATGTGAGTCATCCCTTTTGAAGTCAGCATTACCCATATAATGGGTTGTTGCAAGTTGGAGATCTTTCTTCCTCTTAACTTTTAGACAAGGCAGCAAAGGCCAGAGAGAGCTGCGAGCTAGCGCTTGCTAGGCTAACATTGCACATAGGCTAGGTCTGTTGTTTTGGCTGCTTGTATAGAACCTGCTGTAAGTATTATACATTTGATAATGGAGACCATAAAGGTTAACAACCTGGTTAAACAGTATGAAACGATGATTCACACGTTGATTGTTATGTTCCTGCAATCACCACATCCGTCATTCAATTTCAATCCCACTAGTATGGCAGGATTAGGCATTCAGGCTTTTTCTGAAAAGTTTTTCTACTTTTCTGCTGGCCATTAAATTAGCGATTTGATTTTGATCCATTTTGTCAGTTTGTTGATGCAACTAGAGAATGAAGCATTCGTAGGAGTTGGGAAGATCAGGTGGAATGATCTTTTGCCTGAGACAGTTTGAATCATATGGAATGAAAGGAATAATCGATTTATTAAAGGAATATTTCTGTCTGACAAGACTTTGCCCATTTAAGTGAAAGAGCTTATTCATCCGTGGGTGACAACTTCTCATTATGGAGTTATTATATAAACATTTTCTGTATTGGCGATGTTCTTGTGCAGGTTAGTTCCTGAAGAAACTATACTTCGAGGCGAGTGGTGTCTATTTTAGGTGTTCCTGATACTACTAGAGTCTCCCTTGATCTCCCTTGATACTAGAGTCTCCCTTGAGACAAGTTGTGTCTCAACTGCTTCCTGGGTATTGTTCTTACGAAATATCGAAAAGTGTTCGTCACTGTCTTTAATGGAGAGAGCCCTTTTATCAATGTAGGAAACAACAGCTATGGCCTATATGGTTTCTGTAGGGAGCGCTTTTCGTTACTGTTTTGAAGGGACATGAAATTCAAACTGCAGAAAAGATAGGTTCTTATAATTGTAGGATTCTATCTGCTCCAACTCCATGGTGGTTTTTTGTACTTGGTATTATTTGGTCATGTGGTTTTTATTCACTTTTCGGAACCCAATTCTTCGGCAAAATGTCTAACTGAAGCCGAAAAGAACGAAATATTTAGAGCGCTGGGGGATGTCTGGATGCTGCGGAACAGATTGCTTATCCCGGTTGATTCCATTTGAGAGCGTCCAACTGATCTTTCATCTTGTTTTTCTTTATTCCAAATCATTAGAGCTGTCCGGATCCGGAATGCTCTGCCAGGCTGACACTATAGTTACACCATAAGATGGTCGAGTCTTGATTCTAAAATCCAGTCTTTTGAGTGGCTTTTTCTTTTTCTTACTCCTCCCTCCGGATGTTGAGACAAGCAATCGGACAAAAATGTATGAGGAAATCCTAGCCACTTTTTCCAGTGTAAATTATTGACCATGGTATGATAATCTTAGCAAGCAAAAAAATTTCCTGGATAAAGAAAGTGAGTGATGAAATCAAAATAAAATGTCAAACATGATTTGGTGTGGTCCTATTTGCCATTTGGTGGCTTCCATTTCTTTTCTTTTCTTTCTCCGTGATGACCAATCCAAAGTTTTCTGAATTACAAAACTTCCCTCTAACGAAGAAATTTAAGTCTGAAATTTGCCAACAGTGGGGCATTATTGTGTTGCTGCTCTTCTAACACTTTAAATTCCTCATCATAGGTTGCTCCAGTTCTTGATATTTTGACCAACTGTAAGCTTTTACTTTTGGGTCATCATTTCATTTGGATTTGGGATTCCTATACGTCCACAAGCAAAATCTAATACGTTTTACATTTTGATTTGGTTCCATTTCCACAGTTGATGTTCATCAGTCTTTTAACTTATCGAAATACACGACGAACTTCCATAACTAAATTAACAAAGTTTTAGACCTTCTTCATAAAAGGGACGTGAATGCTCCCATGTCAAAAAAAAAGCAAAGCCAAAAAACGAATGCATACAGTAAAACAGAACAAGAAAATACTAAAAGGAAGGCCCAGCTGGCCTAGGTCCCGTAATGACTACAGCTGCAGAAGTGGTTCCCGTGGCAGTGGAAGCTGAAGTTGTAATTTGACGTTGAGCGTGGCAAAGATGACGAAGTTTGGTCGGAACGTACCAAATACATAGACGAGGATGAGCTTCAAAGATAGCATCAATATCACAATGCCCTTGAAGTGCTGCCATCTTAACAAGCGGCTCATAACATGCTTGTCTCCATGCTCCAACATTTTCTCCTCTTTCCTTGAAAGCTCTCCTTAATGCATTTGATCCCTCCGGATCAAGACAGTGCAGCGCGTAACAATGCACGTAGTGCCTCATCTTCGGCTTGTTTATGTAACTCGCACCCGCCTTCTTTGCGTATCTGAACACCTGATTAGTCACCTGTAACAACCAAAAATAATCAGTTACCAAAATAGACCCGTCCTGTCGAGTTTTGTTACATCAAAATGCAAACGTATACCTTAGTGGGGCATTTTTCACCACGTTCTTTAGCATTATTTTGAACTTCAATCAAGAAATCGCGACATTGTTCGTAAAGATGAAACAAATAATCAAGTCCATTCTTTTTACCACGGGCTACTTCACCGGGTTCTGTGACAATAAATGGATGTTCTCTATGTCTTTCAGTAATAACACCACCACCACCACCATCGCTGCCACTACCTTCTCCTTCATCATCCTCATTGCTCAACACACCTTTCCTCCTCCTCTGTTGCTGTTTCTTCTTCTTTTTCTTCAGCTCTTTTGTTGGCACATTCTCCAATGCACCACCACTTCCAATCACCTCTTTCTCTTGTTGCACTGCTTCTTCCGATAATCCTTCATACAAACAGTATCATCATCAGATATTTTAACTGCTTAAATTAAACAATCAAATCAAATCACTATGGAAAATACAAAAAAAAAAAAAGATAAATATTTTGAAAATGACAAACAAGTCCATTTATCATATGATATTACTCTTTTAGTGGGGTGCAAATCTACCACCAAATAGTAAAGGTTCAAAATCACTCCCAAAAAAAAAAAAAATGTAAAAGTAGAAAACTGTGTTTTAGCAAACTCAACAGGTTTTAGATATAGAAATTGCTTACTAAGTAAACAGAAAACTCGATCTTGATCTACACAGCAAACTAATCATTTGGCTATAATAGAAATCCACTAACACATCAGTTTTGTGAGGCTGCTGATGAAGGTGTAAGAGAAGTGTAAGAAAGACAGTTCTTCACATTACCTTCTTGAGAGAGAGCATCAAGAGCGTTGGTTGCAGAATCATTAGTGATGAGGTGTCCTCTTCTGATTAGATCAGCATCATGATCACGTGATCTGTTGCGTTGTTCAGCATGAACAGCAGCTTTGATACCATACCTCTCACCAACAAGTAACTCCCACCGGTATATCAGAGAAACATTGTTCATCATTTCATCTAAATCTTCATCTCTCATTTCTAGTAAAGTCTTCACTGTAAATCCCAACTCGCTTATCTTGGCTACTGTGTGGTATCGAATACCATATGGTTGAAAGAAATCTTCTAAACCTAACTGATGTTGGTGATGATCATGGTGATCTCTGTAGTTAGTACTACTGTTTGGTCTCATGAGAGCAGAGTATGATGACCACCCTGTTGATGATTGCATTGCTGCATGAATATTGTTGTTGTGTTGCACCATTGTGGTTGTTGGTTGTGGTTGTGGAGGTGGTGGTTGTGTCTGTGGAGGTAGTGGTGGTGGTCCTCTTGGGTCCCATTTGTATATATTAGCTGATAAAGCATGATAAACATCATGAGGATCCATATAAGAAGAAGAAGAAGAAGAAGATGATGATGACAACGTTAACAGTATTTTAAGATACTGCTCAATGAAGAGAAGAAGAACAAGAAGTATGAGGATGACGATTATATGATATATAAAAAGATAACTGATGCTTTCTATCTCATATATTTATGTTATTAGTTTATTTAGTTTGTTCTCGGGTTATAAAAAGAAATGTTTAATTTGTTTCGTGAAGCTACTACTCTGAAACTATCTAGTGCTAGCTTTGAAGCTACAAGGTCAATGTCATTCATACTATAAAGTTGACTGTTTTGGTTGACAAAATTGCCCTTTATTTTTCTATGACCACATTATATTCTTTTTGATGGAACAATGTTTTCTTTTTACATGATCGTCTGATTGGTCCGACCTAGAACTAGAAAGCCACCAATGTTTAGATTACATGGCTATTTTGAGGTGTATCACTATAAGAGAAAAAAAAAGACATTTCGAAGTAAAATCAAATATTTTTATCTAACAATCTTTGCTACTGATTAATTCGATATTTAAAATTCGATTGTTTAATAGTAAAAAATTGTGTTAGATGTGCAATTAAGAACATCAAACTAGAATAGGTGGCTATTCATACACTCCTAGACCAATTCTCGGCTAATGTCTCTCATTCATGAAAAACACTAGGAATCGGTAGACATAAATTTATCTATAGGCCAATTGCAACAATTGGCGGATATGGCTTGTATTTACAAACCAACTGAGACATTTATTTACATAAAGTCTGATTGTAACAACGGATAGATGTGGATGTTTTATATAAACCGATTGCAACAACCGGCGTATATAGAGATATATATTGGCCGATTGTAGCTTATAAAACAAGCAGAAAAATTGGGCATTTTCTTTAACGAGAATCGGTATATATTAATGTTCACAATGACTGATTTTGGGTTGATGCTCTTCAACCATGAAGAACATCAAGAACAATCGGTATTTGCATATCAGCCGATTAAGAATTGGCTAATATGGACATTCGTGTTATCCGATTCTGGATAAATCTAAAAAAGTAAAGTTTCTGAAAATTTCAATTTTGAACGTATGAAATGATCAAAAACCTAACTAAGAGGAATGAATTGATAGAAAAGTATCTAAGAAGGTGGAATTCAATAGATTTAGAAATCTATTACCCTTATCCCTCTCATCTAGGTGGGTGAAGAAAATGATAAGCCTTAAATAATTGAGTTAGGCCTCCAATTAGCCGGGTTAATCAAGACGGTAATTAATATGCTAAAAATAGTTATCGACATTAAAAATGATTTAGTGATGGAAGTCTCGAAGGATTTATCGGAAAAAAATTATTTTCGCACTATCTCATATTTTCGGCGTTAATTTTTTAATAATACTCAAACGGCAATTTTGAACTTATATTTTGGATTCTTAATGATTGATTTTTAAAGTGATAGACTGCGGTATAATATGTCTTGGGATGCATTAATTTTTATCATGATTATAGAGATTTGTAAGAGGATCATAATTAAGATATTAGCTTCAAATGCATTACCTTTGAATCTTATAAAAATATTGGTTTCAAGAGTGTGAGATAGTGTACAATAGCATTGTAAGCGAATTATCCCTAATTTAATAATACTGGTTATATAGGCTACAAGGACTAATGTTGATTGTTAATCTAGCAAAATAAGAAATTCTTATGTATATGTATGTTATGGTTAATTTTTTACTTTTTATACTAATCTGATTGTTAAGCTATACCTATGAAAACTCAATCGATTATCAGTAGCACAAACTTTGATCAAACATTGAATTTTAATCGATATCTATTGTATAGGATATTTCTATGCATACATATATATTTTTCTCCTTTATTAAATTGAAAACCCATAAGTTAGGTTAGGAACAACATTTTAGAATAACTTCTAAAAGCGACAAATGATTAATTTTTATGCATCAAAATCATTTTACTTCTGAAACTTGAGATTAACTTTCTCTTCTAAAGAAGCAGAAAGACTTCTACTTCTGATATCCCTAATAGTGTTATAGACTGGAACACATATGTATCAGCCATGGGTGTATCGAAGTTTTAAATCATAGTTATGCAAGCTATCATGACCTAAAACATTTATGCTTCTGATATCCCTAATAGCATTATAAGTTGGCATAGACATGTATCTATTAGGAGCATAACCAAGTTTTAAGTCATGGATATACATGTTGTCAATTTTCCAGGTCTTGACGAGTGCAAAATAAAATAAAATGACTAAAAATGGCCTAAATTTGATAAATTTGAGAGTTAGATGTGCAGGGTGTCAATGGGTACTCAATTTTTTGGACCTAAACAATAACTGATTGATCCGAGTCCAATATCGAGTCCTAAATTTGAAGTCACTGGCAATGAAGATATACCAAAGCAACTCAGATAGACGCATTTGCATTCAGGACAACTGGTTATTTTGACATGGTAAATGGTAATCTCTTGAGGATTAGATATTTTATTACTGTTATCTTCTTACCACTTTGATAGATGGCAAGATAAATAAGAGAGAATTTTCTTTGGATAACAATTTGGAAGAGGTCTTTTAAGCTTCCGGATGGTGGAATATCTTCAACTTCAACTTCAAATTCATCATTCGTTTGGTGCATTTCTCTAATCTAGCCAAAGGTTAATAGTTTACAATGACAATATACTAAACCACCTCAGTTTAGATGCATTTCTAAATAACTAGTTACTTTGATATGGTAAAATAATATTCTGGTAAGTTCAAATGGTAAACTACCGAGGAATTTTGATAACTTTGATCTTTTATCAAATTTTATTAGTTCCAATAAAATTTTCCATAATTGTTACACGAGTTAAGAGATTTCATAGGTTACTACGTTCATATAAAATAAAACAATCTTACATCAGATTTAGTAATTGGATACGTTGAAATTTTGCAATGTAGCTAATAGGAGGTATAAATTTGCTTCATGGTGTACCAAAATTTATATAAAAAAAATAAAATTTCTTTGTATTACGGAGCAAACAAACAATTTTAAAACAACTACTCACATGTTTTTCATTTTACTGGATCCCATGACATTCAGCAAGGGAACCACTGTCCCCAACGGGTTCATCATCACCGTCCATTAGGGTATACTGTTTTAGAGTTGTTTTTCAAGTTGTTTGTGTAGGCTACTCCCTTTATCTCTAGATTAGGCCAAGCACCATGGTGTGCAATTTCCCTTGCTTATAGCTTATTTGAAGCTAAAGAAAATGGGTCTCAGAGAAACCTCACTATGGTGTTGTACCATCTCTTAGCTGTACTGCACGGTTTTTCCGTGTAAACAGTACAAACGGAAAATGAATTTTCGTGTTTTTTTTTTCCAATTTTTTTCCCGTAGGAGTATTTGTGTGGGTTAAAAGATAATTATTAAAATGGAAAAAAAAAGAGATATGATAGGTAAAAGAAGAAGAATGAAAAAGAGAAGTTTTAGTGTAAACCTGGGGAAACCAGAGACGGGTACTCGGTTTCCGGGTAAGAAGTCAAGGATACCGAGTATCCGTTTCAACTGAAAAACGAGAACTCATTTTCCGTATAGTATTAAAGCACATGGAAACTCAGCTTCCTTGTGATTTCTTTACTCTAAAAAGCTTACCGGATGTGATCAACTTTAAAATGTTGGTAAGGAATATCACTACTCTAAAACAACATGGAGCCGGATTTCGCTACAAATAAGCTATAATGAATTGAAATTCTTCACCAACTTGCTTGGCATTAGTACACCTATTAACAATAATGAAAATTTCTTTCTCATTTTATGTGCTTTATGTGAATGAATGCCCAAGTTGTACCAAACTGATAATTGATAAAATGTAAATTACAAATAATTTTGAAACGGTTTCTTTCTTGTTTTTTTAATATGGATAGACAATGACATGTTTTTCTATTTAAAAAATGTAAATATTTTTAATACAGAGAAAAAAAAGTACTATTGATGGAAGCGATTTCTGATTAGCTTTCAGTGAAGACTTCTGATGTAAAAATCTCTGATATTGATAAGAGATTGTTTGTCTCTTTCTCATTAAAGCAATTGGATACCCTTTCCTTTCCTCCTTTATCACAGTAAACTCAAATACACATACATCTGAGTCCAAACTAAATCAATCTTGGCTAAACGTCTAAAACCTGTATTCGTATAGTATCCAAGTTCAGCATATTTTTTGGATGTTAATGAAGTTTATTGTTGTTTCTTCAAAAAGAAAGATGAAAAACAGTGTATGTACGTAGAAAGAAACCAGGTGTATATCTGTAGCTAGTTAGCTAGCTAGGTATAAGATCATAAGGATATGCATGAGTAACTGTAACTAGCTAGCTATGTATAGTCAGAAAAAAAGATTATGAGGATATATGTTATGTGCATGCATGAAATTAAGGATGATTAGAGTTTCAAAAAAAAATGACAAAATGCTTTCAAGGCAAAGGCTATGAAGAAAGTACGTTGGGCATCAATGGTTACAGGTGCCAGCACACAGGAAGTCAGGTTTTTTATGAACAAAGTCTATGATGGATGCAAATGTAAGGCTGGGGTTTTCGTAAGTACTTTTGGCATAATAAAGTGTATAACCCAATCTGACTCTTTTCTCTGATCATCTCTATTACCTCTTCATACATGCTAGATACTTGTTTCATCCTCTATTTGTCTTTCTTCTTATTTTATCGCTATTTCTCCTCTTATGAATCTTACTTCACCAGCTTTATTTTCTAACTAATATTTTTTTTAGTAACTATTTCACGTGCTTAATTTTGGTCACATGAACCAGATTTACACTAATACCACAGCTCTCAAAGTTCAATATCAAGGACACAGAGGTATTGCAAGGATGCTAATGGGGGTGACAGGTTAAATGGGTGTACCAAGCCAAGATAAAATTTGTTTTATCTTATATGAAAATTTGTTTTGTCTTATCTTGATTTGGCTCGTTGCAAATACCGAATACTCCTTACATTTTGTTTATACTGGCTGGCATACATTATTATGCACACAGCATACATTTTGCAAACTCGATACATGTCTTACATTTTTGTGAACTACATACATTTTTATAAATCTCAAACATTTTGCAAATTCAATACATCTCATTTCATACATTTTTATAAATAATGCACACATTCCCATATCATCGGTCTCATATCATCATACTGTGGATGTTAATGCATACAACGGTGAACCGGGGCAAGCACCACCGGTCTCATATCATCGTACTGAGGAAAACACTTGCGTGCAATCTCTCCGGACTCTCCCGTAAGGGTCTACGAGTGTATGATCAGGGGGAAGGCATCCGACAGAAAGAGATACCCAACATGACATGCCTTTGGAAGCTCAGCGGAACGGGTGTTTGCAAAACATTCAGTTTTACACCACGTCTCCGGGACTTTCTTAGACCCCCACCGTTCGGTAATCCCCTGGCCCGGGATTGGCCAACGGGGTGACAGGTCCCAAACATAGCGCAAAGTAACCCCTCCGTGACACTATGGCCTCGAACACTCACCGTTCTCGGTAATGATGAATTCATAAATATGCCCAATGCAGGGGCAAGAACAACCACACAGACACTTAATGTTTGTTATAGCTTAACATAAGCATTTCGAGTTTATTCAACAAATACTTATCATTCATATCATGAATTCATCTTATTGCTTATTATATAGAAAACATTTAATTAAAATCCTCATACGTTGATGCTTCTATTAAGACTACACAGGAATGTGATGACCCTAAGCAATCTGACGAAGATAGACCAAAGCAGCAAAGCTAAAGGGGCTGCTGATGACACCCACACTAATGCTCCCCGCCAGGTGCTCTGACGACAAAACCACCGATGCAAACCGTCCAACCGATATGGCATCAAACAGCCAAGTCGAACATACTATATGGAACATCTGCTTTGGGGAGTAACTACAATGGATACGCTGCTGCTGTGTTCCTACACTGACATCGACAATCCACAAACGGGCTTTATGATCTCGTGCAACTTTTAGTACGCACACAAATCAAAGGTTGGAGCATAATGTTTACCGAAATTCCTCTACAAGGATCCCAAGCCAACCAACAAGGCGCAGTACATTTTATTAACTGTAAAGAGGGGTACTTCTCGTTTCTCATGCTCCGTACTTCTAATTGGTTGTACTTGTATCTTCGACTTGGGTGATGAAGATCACTCAAGTCGGTGAAGAATAGGGTGAAGAACCTTCGCCTAATTTGATACCGAGGCAATTCCGATCCCCAACTCTGAAGATGACGAAGATACAAAGCCTTACAACGAAGGGGAGAGGGGGAGGAGTAAGAAACCCACTACCTCTGAAGAGAGGAATAATAGCTGGGTAGTATTACTGCTTCCGTTCCCTCACACTCACCGGTCACTCAAAGATACAAAGCCTTACAACGAAGGTTCAAAGTAGACGACTACAATCCAGTCCTGATGATGATGATCCAAGTAACCCGACGTAGAAGAGCCAAGGGAAACAGGAGTTGGAGAGACTTACGGCCAGATCGTTTATCTTTTAAGAAGCAATGGAAGATGTTTTTGTTGTCCAGTCCGATGCTGCTGCAAAGCCGTGGCTTCAGAAAGAGCATTCCAAAGACTGAAGTTAAATGACGATGCATAAGAGCAGAGAAAAAAAGGGAGAAAGGGATTGAAGGTTGAAGAGCCTTCGTTCCCCATCTTCGCTCACTCAGGGGGCAGAGTCCAATTAATACCGTTGATGCTACTGTTAAGTCTCAAACAGGCTCTATAATTTCTTTTTCATACATCTCCTACTTTGCAATCAGCAGATGGTCCTGCCCAAAGCAGACGACGTATAAAGCTACTACATCTGATGTTGGTAATAGTGTATCCAGTATTACGATGTACCTAATCCGCTGTGCTACAACTCCCGATCATGGACCGAAGCCAACAAGGTGATAAAGTTCCTGATCCATTCAACAAGAGCATTATTTCTTATTACTCCTTTTAAGGGAAAAAGAGTGGTATTACTCTCTTACACTCCATACTTCTTATTGGGTATATTTCATGCTCATTATTGGTCATACTTTTTATACTTCAAGAATCGATACCCCTTATTTCTAGTACTTCATACTTCTTGAAGAATTAATACTCCAAATATCAATGACGCTGCCATTAAGTCTTAAGCAAACTCCTCAATAAAGGGGGCAAATAAGTCACAGAGAGTACTTGTACCAGTACGAAAAGGTAAGGTACATTCTGGTTTACAGAAACGTTTCTGAATTTCGGTAAAGAATAGGGGAAAGTATTAATACTTTGTCGTAGTATATTCTTCACCAAAATTCTTCCACAAAGAAGGATGACATGGCCGACGACGATGCGAATCCATGTCACGAAGGGGCATGGTCGACGACAATGCGAAGCCATGTCACCAAGGGGCATGGCCAAGGACGATGCAAAGCCATGTCACGAAGATGCATGGCCGACGACGATGCAAAGCCATGTCACGAAGGTGCAACCTTGTGACGAAGGTGCAAAGTCGACGAAAGTGCAAAGTCAGCGACGATGTCAATCCCTGCAGGTTCCATGAGCCATAAAAATTACGTTGGGGCTGCAGTCCGAGTAATGAAGACACGGGGACATCTAGCAACTCTGCAAAACAAATCCCCATACCTTACATGTGATACTAGTTTGTGTGCTAGGGTCGGTTCTCCTTTAACCTTTGGTTTTCTTCTTCTAAAACCAGGTTAAACGACTTAAAGACTTTATTGGGATTGTGAAGCCAGACCGATACTACTTTTATCGTAGTTGTACGATCTGATCTTGCATCTTCTATCGTACGAGTACAATCATATTGATTGGCTTGAGATTGATATCTCTGATAGGAAAGATATACAAAGTAATCACAAACACCTTCGTCTCATTGTTTGTGATTCCGCAACATCTTGTTTCCCTACCATACGTTTAAGATTGTTGTGAGGTGATTGATAACTCGAGGATGTTCTTCGGGAATATAAGACCGGATTATCAATTAGTTCATGTTCACCTTGATTATTTTCAAAAGACGGAACAAAACCTTTTAGGGTTTATATGTGGGAGACAGATTGATCCTTCGATGGAATTGTCTGTGTGAGACAGATTTGTTTATCATCAAGTCTTCGACTTTGGGTCGTAGAAACTCTTAGTTGTGGGTGAGATCACCTAAGGGAATCAAGTGCGCAGTATCCTGTTGGGATCAGAGGCGTAGGGAGTACAACTGTACCTTGGATCAGTGGGAGACTGATTGGGGTTCAACTACAGTCCAGTCCGAAGTTATCTTGGAGTAGGCTAGTGTCTGTAGCGGCTTAATACAGTGTGTATTCAATCTGGACTAGGTCCCGGGGTTTTTCTGCATTTGCGGTTTCCTCGTTAACAAAATTTTTGTTATCTGTGTTATTTCAATTTCTGCATTATATTGTTTTATCTTTATAGTTGAAATAATACAGGTTGTGCGTTTAGATCATCAATTAGTATAATCCAACCTTTGGTTGTCGATTGCCATTGATTGATCCTTGGACATTGGTCTTTGGTATCGTCCAAGTAAATCAAATCAAGAGAGAGATATAAACTCGTTGATTCTCTTGAAAGTATATTCGAGTTTGTCCATACAGATTGCTAAGCGAAATATTGGGTGGTGTTTTTAGACCCCCGTTTTCTCAATGTTCACTTGGGATAGAAAGTATGAAGTATAGGACAGTGAGGGTGATGTTGATGTGGATAACTTTAATTTGAAAAAATTTCACGAGATGCCATAGAGCCTTGTCGTAACTGAAATGGAGAACAATAACAGTGAAGAATCTCAGTTTTTTGTACTTTTGATTGGTGTGGCCAACTAATTTCTTGTTGACTTGGTCGACTATGGATAATGGCACTTTGGGGAGCAACCTGTCATAAATCATATCACTAGGCACAAAGACGTTAGTTATTTCCAAATTTAAGTTAGAGGAGAGAAAATTTACCTCGTTATTGAGGTCCTTTGCCATGCCAAAAACTAGCGAGGAGGGGGTGTAATTGGACTTTGGCATGCCTTTTGAAAAATTGTTTATCTGCCACCAGACAATAATGGGCTCGACCAAAGTGCAAGTAGAGATAGTCCAAGTATAATATGACTCAGATTGAGTCTGAAACAGTATGTGGTGCGTGAACTTCTGACTCAGAGTTATATGTAACCCCGTGCCACTTTGAAATGAATCTCCAGGTGGATCAATTCTCGCGGGAAGAGACCATTGAAATTTTTCCAAGCTCCGACCCGATTTTGTGGTAGATTTATAACTACCAAGTGTTTGATGCCGCTTCACATGATCCAGTAAGAAGTAGTTACTTTTTCTAGACCAAAGTAAGTAACCAATAGGCTTGCCACTTTGTAAAATCAAGTAGTACCAATCTCTAGGACATTTGACTAGAGTTCCACAAGAGATGATTAACAGTTGCGATGTGGAGACTGTTGCTCTTCCCAGCCAAGATAAAAGCAAGGAAAGTAGAAGTTCTTTCAGTTTCTTAGTTCGTTTTTCCAAAGCAGTACCCAGCAAATTTACATTTTTTTTATATCGAGAGAAATTTCGAAGATGAATCATAAGTTGGATTCCAGTGATAGAAATCGTGATCATGATAATCCTAATGGAATTCAAAAAGGACTGAAGAAGCCTAGGCTGAATCTGCCTAATAATCTACGATTTTCAAGATTATTTTGTTAATTATTGGTGTTCTAAAGAGAGGTTTGTAAGAATGCATATTGTTTTTGACTAGAAACCGTCTGATGTTGGGTAAAATGTTTTTCCACCATTCTGCTAGGATGATGCAGTTAGTGGAATCATAATTCCTCCAGAAAGGCGTGGAGGCGGGTTGCAGGGGGGTGAACAAAGGGTTGCTCGTGGAAGTGATTCTGGTGTTGCGGTTACTGGTGAGGTGTCTGGAGATGGAGTAGGTATGCGGACAATAACTGGGAATGAATTTCAGAATCAGCGGAGAGAACCTGCACATCCGCATGCAACAGGTAGGAAGCAACCGAGGATGATGGGAGTCAAGGATGGACGGGTGTTTGTTTGAGGGTGAAAATGGTTTATGCTGATTTCGGTAATTTCGGGTGTGTGGGTGAGAAACGAATTTAAACCCTAAACAATGTACTACAAGGGAGTACTTTAGATTCGAGAGTCTGTACAAATCCGGCCTAAACCAAAAAAATGGTCGTTCCAGACTTGCTTCGGTCACAAAGAGGAGGAAAATGGGTTGGTTTTGGGGAGGAAAGCGAAGAAAGTGTTGAGACCAGGTCGATTTTGGAAGAGAAGTTGCCATCATATATACTTTACCGAATAGGTATTACCCGCATGCTAATTCTAGAATCTAAGACTTCGCTCGAATAATCACCACTTCTATTTACGAATTTATAAAAACAACCTTCCTCAGTTATAAATTTATAAATTTCGATTTGGTGCAGTTAAATCTCATATAACCTATCCACCATTTGTCCCTTTGTTTTTGAAACTTGTCCCGCTATTTTTAAAACTTCGAATGCGGATATAATCATTCAATAAGCGCGGAGCTAAAAACTTCACTAAGGGAAAACAAAGTGTTGCTAGGGATGCAAAATAGCAAAAAGAAACTTGGCAGCCTAAAATATTAAAAATTTTAGGTTTGTGAGCTAGTTTGGGAGGTTGCACTAGCTCCGCCTCCAGTCCTCAAATCCAATTTTATTTCCCACACGGACCTTATTGCCTAGCCACCACTTTTAGTTAATCTCCCGAGCTTTAAATCCGTGGCAAACATTCGCCGAATCATTCGTTCCCGATTCATACGGCCGTATGATTATAACTCCGACCTGGGTTCGTGAATTTTACCAGCTTCCCGAATTAATCGGGTTTTTACCGTTCCGAATAGAATCGGCCGTATTAATCCGGCCCATTAATCTGTCAGGCTTAGGCCCATATGATCATTTATTCACTTTTCCGTGTTTTCCAAAAATTGTTGGCAAGAGGTTCGATTGTCTGACAAACAGCTTCTTATATTCGCTACACTCCACCGAGCCAACACCGTCCTGTTGTTAAGTCTAACCTATATATTACATTTATACTATATTTCATACACAAATCAACCACCCCGCCAGTTTCTTACTCCCTCCGTACCTATTATATAGGCGGAATTTTGATTTTTCTTTATACGTAGATAAGCGGAATTCTATTTCAAGATGAATTTTCTCACAAATACCCTTATTTATTATATATAAAAAATTGTGTTAGTAATAAGACAAAGGGTAAAACAAGAAAACATGAAAAATGATGAATTCAAGATAATTTTCTTAATCTAAGAGAATTTGTCCCTCCGCCTATATATGTGGTACGGAGGGAGTAATATTTAATCATTCAGTACATGCCGAACTTTGTACCCCGAATCTATATCTCTAAAACGAATTATACACGTACGTATGTCGTTCCGTATTACTGCCGTATCACGAACCGTTGAACAGATTTTTGACCGAACTTAATTTTTACAAATCCGAATAATACCCGTACATATGCCGTTCCATACGTATGCCATATTCCGAATGGCTAACTAGAATCCCACCCCTCATCATGAAATTCTGGTTTTACAAGTAGGCCACAAAGATTCTCTAATTCGCTTTGAAGTTTGAACCACTGGAATCACATGACCCGCTCTAAACGAGTTGTTATTTTTGATCTTGAATAAAAAACGTATGATCGTAAAAGGAAAATCCACCTATTATTGGTGTCCAAAAAA
Organism: Papaver somniferum; assembly: GCF_003573695.1. Lineage (NCBI taxonomy): Eukaryota > Viridiplantae > Streptophyta > Magnoliopsida > Ranunculales > Papaveraceae > Papaver > Papaver somniferum. The sequence continues at coordinate 25,216,768 of NC_039362.1, forward strand.
TAAGTAAAAACTTCTAATTTCTTTGTTGCAAGGCTAGCCGTAGTTCACTTGAATATCCCCTGGTTATTAGAGCGGTATTATCAAAACAGATCTTTGGCAATGGCTTGTGGAGTTCAACTCAACTGTACCTCTCTGTTTCTCACTGTACACGTTATTGCATTTCTTTTCTTATGCCTGTCTTGCAATACTTTCTCCCTGTACGTCAATTAATTAAGAATCATATGATATGATACGGAGAAAGCAAACAAATCAGGGAATCTGACTTTGGTCAAAGACATTGAACCATGTAAAAACAAGAGGAAAGGGAGTTATGAACTGATAGCCGAACATCCGGTGCAACTACAATCTCGTCAGGTCACATAGTTTAAAGATGCGACCCATCTTAGTTTTTTTCTTATGGGAAAATGAATATATTAACTAGCAAATGTAGTACATAAGATTTACAATTTCGTTTCTATCAAAAACATTAGAGATAATGCTAGATTGCTTAATTTTTTGTTGCAATTTCGTAGATATATGTTGAAGGCTCTTTATTCTTGTTTCCTTGGCAATTCGATCCGCTGTTGAATTGTATTTTCTCTTTGTAAACTTTATCGGAGCTCGAGGAAGATCTTTTAAAATTGTCTTGGCTTCTTGAACGGTGTTTTCGGTTGTCCATGAGAGATTTGTGTTGTCCTTGTTGATGTTGTCTGCCAAGACTTTACAATCAGTTACTATTGAAATGCTAGACAAGATGTTGTCTCTTAGCCATATGACCGCTTTTTGTAAAGATTTCGCTTCCGCATGAAGAGCCGAAGTAGTTGTCTCCGAACCTGCTGAAATGTGCATAAATGTCTGGTGATCTACTGAATAAACGATGTGAGTTTGTCCCATTAAAAGGCCTTCTTCCTTGAAAGAAGCATCAATAAATATTATCCAGTCTGTGTTTGTATCTGACCATTTGGTATTGATCATCATTAACTGATTGTTATCCATTCCCTTTATTTTACTCTTTTGAGGGATGGATTGTAAAAATCTGTTGATCTGATCAATTAGTTGCATTGGATTTGGGGTTATCTTTTCAAAACCCACCGAGCATCTGTATTTCCATATGAACCATAAAATGATTGAGATTTGTCCTACCAAATAATCCAAATCTGAGTTTAAAAGCCACCCTTTAACCCATGATGTAATCGGATCCGTATTAGCTGAAAAAGTTTCTAGCGAAAATCTGAACCAAATAGCTCTGGCGAAAGGGCAAGATCCGAATAGGTGATTCTCGGTTTCCTGAAATTGAGAATTGCATAGTTGGCAGTTTGGGTCAATTTCTGGGTTATGCGCCCCTAGTCTCGAAGATGTAGGTAAAGCTTTTCCAGCTAGCTTCTACACAAAAGGTTTAATTCTTGGAATTGCTTGGATTTTCCATATACTTTTCCATGGGAAATCTATTAACGAATTATCATCTTCTTGAGCTTGATTTGCTAAGAAATTATAAATGTTTTTTGCCGAGAAGAGTCCTGAATGATGATGTAACCATTGGATTTTGTCTTCTTCTTCTTTTATCGGGATCATGGCTTGAATTTTCTTTCTAACCTCCGGGATAAAGTAACTGTCTAGTTTTCCTTGATCCCATTTATTCTCTACAGTTATGAGCTCTTGAACTCTTTTTGGAGTTGTGTCCTGCGAGTCTTGTGGCGGTATTATTTCCGAATTTAGAATCCATCTGTCTTCCCATATTTTAACTGAGTTTCCATTTTTAACTTGCCAGACGAAGTTTCCTTTAATTAAATCTAGACCTTTTCGGATGCTTGTCCGAATCCAAGATAATTTAGAAACTTTAGAAGTGCTATATTAAATTGATGAGGGTTTTAAATTCCTAAACCACCTTGAGAAATAGGCTTGCATATGTACTTCCAAGCTCAGATGAATCCTCCTTGTCTTTTTTGCCCTTCTTTATTCCACCAGAAATTTCTTTGGATATGATCTAATTGATTCAAGGATTCTTTCGGTAGGGCAAGCACCTGCATTTGGTACGCTGGGAAAGCTTGAAGGATCGATTTTATCAGAACCGTCCTCCCCGCTTGAGATATGAGTTTGGATTTCCAGCATTGTAAAGTGGAGTAATATTTTTGTAGAAGCGGATCAAAGTTCGCTTTCCTATTTTTATCAAAAAAATAGAGGAGTTCCGAGATATCTATTATTTTTGGTCATCAGAGGAACTTTAATAATTCTGGCTATAATTTTTCCATGTGCTCGGATGAATGTTTGGGTTAAAGTAGACACTGAATTTTTGTAGGTTTACCATTTGTCTCGTTATATCCTTGAATATGGATAGTTAGTCTAGAAGATTTTTTGCTTCCCCCATATCAGCTTTTGTGAAAAGGAAACAGTCGTCTGCGAAAAACAGATGGGAAATATTTGGAGCATTTTTATTGATTCATAGGCCGGAAATTTTCTTCTCCAGTATCGCATTTCTAGAAGCCTAGATAGGATTTCTATGCAGATCAGAAAAAGGTATGGAGAAAGGGGGTCCCCAACTCTTAAACCTCTCGAGGTTTTGAACTTTGACCCGGGAGATCCTTGGAGGAGGATTGGGTAAGAATTAGTGGAAATGCATTGTAATATGAAATCTATCCACTTTTCATCAAATCCAAAGCTAAGAAGGGCCCTTTCGATAAAATTACACTTCACTCTATCAAAAGCTTTACAGAGATCTAATTTAAGGGCCAGATACCCTTTTGTCGCTTTCGAAGTTTTCATAGAATGGATGAGCTCATGTGTGATTATAATATTATTGGTGTTTTGTCTTCCCGGAAGGAAAGCAGATTGGTTGAGAGAAATAATTTTGTTAAGAATAGGCTTTAATCTATTCGCAAGAATTTTCGAGATTAGTTTGTAGATGGTGTTACTTAGACTTACTGGTCTAAAATCACCCGGAATTTGAGGAGTTGAAATTTTTGGGATAAGGGTAATGTAGGAGTGGTTTATATCAGTATCAAGAATACCGTTTTTAAAGGACTCCTGAACTGTATTAACAATATCCGGAACGAATATTTCCCAATTAGCCTTGAAAAAACCCGGTTGAAATCCATCGGGTCCTGGAGCGCCCCACTGATTCATATTGGATAAAGTGAGCCAAACTTCATTTTTGGTTGGGATTTCTAGGAGAGAGAGATTTTACTTATCCGATATACAAGGCTTTATGATGCTGGATAGGTCAAATCTACAATTGTTTATTTGGGTTGTACCAATATGGGTAAAGTGGTTTACCAGAAGAGAATAGATTTGATCTCTATCCGAGAGACAAAGTCCAGAAGGTTCTCTAGGGGTATTGATGGAATTTATTCTTTTCCTATTGGAGGCGGTGGCATGAAAATATTCTGTATTTCGATCGTATTCCTTGAAGAATTTATCTTAATTTTGTTGAAACGTCTTGTAAATTTGTTATTTGTTTTTTTAGCCGTTATTTTATTCATGATTTATAAAGGGGAATATCACCGTTAGCGTGGTGATACTAATTGAGTGTTCCGACTGTCAGGATCCGTTAATATTTATTTACTCTGTATGAAATGGTCACTCCCGAATAATACCGATATCCCCAATATAAATCGTGACTATACTTTTCAACTTTTTTTTTTTCAAATAGTGGATCGTGATTCGAGGATTTGGAGGAGGCTATTTTTTAGATGAGGAAAAATAGGAACTTAATTTTGTTAAAACTAAGTACATCTCTGATGGTGTATGGATTTTCTATGTGGACACCTAAAAAAGAATCTTATTACTGGGGCTGTAAATGGATGGGTGTTTTAGGGGCTGCATAGGGTCATGAATTAGTAATAACCAACATCCCTTATCCAAATATTTTACATAATGACTGATATGGCCCTCATTAGATTAGAGACAAAACGTGATTATGATCACTAATCATGATTACTGATTTAAAAGTGTTTGACATGAAATTCAAAACAAAGAAAAATTTGAGAGTGACGAGAAGAAGAAGAAGAAGATGAGAAAAAAAAATTGGGGAAAATTTTGAAAATGAGTGATTCAAATAAAACTTTTGATGTAGGTGAATTCCCATCTTCAAATATGATAACATATTATTACCCATCAACAACAATCAGTTCTTTGCTGATTATTCAGAAAATCATGATTTTTCTATCAAACTCAACATAACCATTATGAATCTTACTATGATTTCGAAAGACCAACCCAACAAGAAAAAAAATCGAACAAACAAATGTTCAAGATAACAAGGTATACCTCTAGTCTACCCCCGGTTTCAGATTTCAAGGTCAGAGTTGCGAGAAGTTTCGATTTTTTCATTGCAAAAACCCTAGGTTTATAGTCGCCAGGTCAAATCACGGCTGGGAAACCATGAACTCCTGGATTTAACTAAGATTAACGGCTCTTTCTTGATGAACTCCCAGTCGTTAAATAAGATTTGCGACTGGAACGATAAAACTTCCTGGACGTAAACAAAAACCTACAATTAGGATATTAAATACTATTTAATGATGTCGGCGGCGGCAGGGTTTCCTGGATGTAATATTAAATGTTATTTAATGTTGTCGGCGTCGGTTGGGATACCCAGCCATATATATTCTCTGCGGCTTGGTTACCTGGTCGTTTTTATTTCACGGCTTGGTTTCTAGGTCGTTAGATGAACCATCCAAACATTCTCAGGTAACAAGTCAACTTACAACCCAAAACTACTGGTCGTAAGTTTTTTTACGGTTTGAATTTCTATTTTCGACCCAGCCGTAGACTTTAGGACGGACGGGATTCCCTTGTAGACCCAGCCGTTTTTCTACATTTTTAGATTTCATTTGACAAATGATGTGATATATTTTATTATAGATTGTGTTGTGCATTCCGATTGAAGACCAACCGGTGGTTATGGAGAACCAACCCCTACCTGTGCAAGTTTCGGAGGATACGAGTGCTCACTATGCGAATAAATATGAGTGGAAAGATAACGATGATGCAAAGAAGTGGGCTCGATCACAAGGGCTGAAAAATATGTGCATAATAGTCCAGAATAAACAAGTTAGAGACACAAACTTTCGAATGGTTTTGCGAGTGTAGTGGAAAGTATGAGAACCATTGGAAAAAGGGTAATAAGTACAAACAAAAAAAATGAGGAAGAAGGGAGCTTACAATATGAAGTAGTGTGGATGCCCTTTTACGCTTCAATTTAAATATAACACGAAGAAGAAAGTGTAATTTATGAGTAAAGACGTCTAGAGTTATCATAATAAAAGAGAAAAATTTAGAACTGAGACATGGCAAGAGAAAGTGCTTATGCAACAATTATTATTTTTGTTTGAGGAGGCAAAGTAATTTACCCCCCATCGAATGAAGAAAACGAACTGGAATATCTTTTCATTGCGAATCCGGAATGTGTATAATTGGAAAGATTCTTTCATCAAATTATCTTTATGGATTGCACGTGTAAAACGAACAAGTACAACATGCCGATATTGAGGCAAACATCTACCAAATTGACATTTACCGTTGCGTTTTGTTTCTTGAAAGACGAGACAAAGTAAAGTTATATGTGAGCATTGCAAAAGGTCAAGTTATTGTATCAAGAAGGTTATAGTCCTAAGGTATTGATCGTGAATAAGGAGCAAACATTGATGTGGGTCGTACCACGTGTTTTTTACGACGCACATCATCATCTTTGCACGTTCCATATATGGAACAATGTACAAAGTAATTGCAAGAGGGTTATTATGCCATCAAGGAAACCCGAGATGAAGAGGATTAAAAAACTATCATTGGAGAAACAACAAGAAGAGAAAAATAAGTTTGAGATCAATGACAAAGTAGCCACAGTTAAATGGGCATACTTTTAATTGGATTGGAGAGCCTTAATATGGTCGCTCACGGAAGAAGCATTTGTTCGTAATGACCATTTTGTATTGGAAAAATGGGCTACCTACCCAGATGTTATAGTGTATTTTTTTAGAGCACTTCTCGGTTGAACCCACTAGCGTTGGAATGTCAAGTTAGTTGTCAATTTTAATTGCCAAAATGCATTCTTGATTTAGCATACTAAAGATAGTTTCGGACTAGATTAGGTCTAAGAAGTTGAATCGAAGCTATCCTTAAAGGATGAAGATTGAAGATTGAAGACTACAAGAAGACATCAACAAGTACTTCATCAAAAAATGTATGTGATTGATTTCATGTGGATTCTTGTTCAATTCTACCTTTCTAATCTATCAAGATAAATGCTCACTCTATGAAACAATTCCAATGATGGTAAATGTACATTTATGTATATATACTTAAGGTTATTTGATTCATGACCTTGGAGACAATAATCTTTATCCTTATAAATAATCTCATGTTATAGTGAATGAGCTTACGAATTCAACGAGCCAAGAATCATTCAATTCCGAGTTATAATGATGAAGTTATGAGTGATTTATTAAAGTAACAATTATAAGTGTTGTTGTAACTGTTACAGTTCGTTAGTAGGAAACAATCCATGGACTGCTTCTAACGGTTCACGGACTTGGGCCCAATTACGTGACTAAAAGGCAATTTTGGTCAAATTGGTGATATTTTCTTATCTAGGCAAGATGGTTATTAATCCAAACATATTTCATTACCATATTAAAGTGTTTGTGATAGATTTAAATTCCTTCCTAAGTTAAAATGTGATTTATTCACATAAATACAATATGTGCTAATTAATTATTTATTTAATTATTTTGGCAAGAGTTATAACTTAGGAAAGACTTCCAAAATTAGGAGAGTCTTGAAAAAGGAAAATAACTTTGCTTAGTTTTCAAGCTATGTTTCACTATAAATAAGAGTTCGTGAGTTTACACGGCTTTATCCCCTTTGGAAAATTGGCGTAAGCTTTGCAGGTTGTTTTCATGTCTTATGTTCTTCGTGAACAAAAGTGAGATAAAAGTCTTTGTATTGGGGATCACAAAGTCAAGTTGCATTAAATCTTCGTGATTGATTGTACAACTTGTAATCTAGGTTTTTCACCTCTTCTCTATTCTAAGGTTTTCTCTTCTGATATATAACCATTCAAGAGTTGTTGATCATAAACCCTAGGTTTTGATAGATTTCAGTTTCCAATCGTATACTTACACTTGTTAGTCAAAATCGAAGACTAGAAAGAAAAACTTCTATTGAGGCATCTCGTAAAAATCCTTGAGAAGTTTTAAACAAGATATCTTTAGATTTATTCTAGTTGTTCTTGTGGTAGAATAGTTAGGTTTCTCTTCCTTTATTGAAGAGTATAATAATCCCTAATCTACACGTTTGTTTTGATATTACTTTTACATAGTAATTATTTTTATCAAAATAAACACAAGATTTCCAAAACCTTGATTCACATCTAAAAGGAAATCAAACCGGTGTTTTGTGCAAACAAAATTCGGATTGTATCAATCGTGTTGTTGTATCTTCTAAAGAGAGCCTTGGGTTCTGCTAGAAGACTAACGAGAAGAATTCCTAAAGACAATCGGTTTTGTGCTAGGAGTTCTATTTGTGCTGAAGCAGTTATTACATCTAGTCCGAATAGGTAGTAGGAATTTGGTGTAACAGCTTATTATCAGTGTGTGTTTATTCTGGACTAGGTCCCGGGATTTTTCTGCATTTGCGGATTCCTCGTTAACAAAATTTCTGGTGTCTGTGTTATTTCTTTTCCGCATTATATTGTTTATCTTTATAATTGAAATATCACAGGTTGTGCGTAAGTTAAATCTATTGGGGATACAACCTTTGGTTGTTGATTAAATTAATTGACACTTGGATATTGGTTTTTGATACCGTCCAAATTATTTCTTATATTCAATCGGGCTCGCAAATTCCTATTTGTTTGATTGCGGATTGAGGTGAGAAATTGAGATATAACCCTTTGATATACTTTTCTTAAGATTGAGTCTGACTGTCTAGTTGATTCTCTTGAAAGTATATTGAAGTCAGTCCATACAGATTGCCAAACGAATTATTGGGTGTGGTTGTTAGACCCCCGCTTTTTCAATTGGTATCAGAGCAGGCAAACACGCTAAGACCTCATAAGTCTGTGTTTGTAACAATCTGATTCTATGGACAGAGGTTTTATCTCTATAAACGTGCCACCAGCCTTCGATGGCACAAACTACTTATAGTGGAAAATTGTTATGCGAGCTTTTCTTCAAGCACGTGATTTTCAATCATGGGTATATGTAGTTAATGGCTATGATGCTCCCGTTGTGGCAGTTGGAGATGTAAACGTTCCCAAGAACATTGGTGAATACAGTCTTGCCGAGATACTTGATGCAAAGCAAAATTCCGACGGTTTGAATGCCATCATACATGCCATTACCCTAGATCTTCAGCACCACGTGACTACATGTAATAAGTCTAAAGATACTTGGGATATCTTAGAAATCATATTCGAAGGGAATGTCGCAGAGAAAGAAGCAAGGCTTCAAAATATAACTTCTGATGGGGAAAACCTTCGCATGTCTGATGATGAAACCTTTGATGAGTTTAACCAAAGACTTTCTCAAATAGTTAACTCCTCATTTGCGTTAGGAAGAACTATTTCGGAGAAAGATATTGTGTGCAAAATTCTCAGGTCTCTACCATCAAGATACGAGTCTAAGAAACATGCCATTGAAGAAGCAAAAAATCTTTCTACACTCTCCAGAAATACTCTTGTTGGAAAGTTAAAGATCTTTGATAATGAACGCGCATCTAGAAAAGAGGTGATTTCTCTTAAAGCTGCAAATAATTCTGAATCCTCTAAGGATAAATCTGGTTCGCCAGATACTAAGGATGTTACTCCACGACAATACAGAAAATTCTTGAGAGACAGGAAAAAGAGTTTTTCTAAAGGTGCAACATATCCTAATGATGATTTACAATGTTATAACTGTCGTGGTTTCGGACACTTGTCTTCAGTATGTCCTAGATGGAGTCGTAGACAATCGACATATGCAGCTGCTTTGCCTACTCTTGATGATGGACCTGAATATTATAATCCCCAAGAGTACGCAGGTGAGATTGCATTAACTTCTGAAAAAATTCTTTGGGATACTGATTCTGATTCTGACGAAGAAGTGTTCCATGTGGATCCAGTCACTAATAATCTTCTTAAGGAATGTCATAAAAAACTCTCGGAAGCTGAAAACACCATTTTCAGTGAGAAAGTTAAATATGACAGACTTCGTAGTCGAAATAAAGACTTGCAAGACCAACTTGATTCTAGTGGTGCAAGAGATTATCTCAACGAAATACGAAAGCTTAAAGAAGAAATTGCCGAAGGTCGTGATCGGGAAATTATTCTTCAAGCAAATCTAGATAACTTGGAGAACATTGAGATGAATTTGTTGTTTGATTCGGAACGAGAAGATCTCCAAGTTCAATGTGAATCATCCAAGAATGATCTAGTTTTTGCACTTGAAAAGGTCAAAAGGTCTTAAAAGAGAGTTTGTCTAGAAATAGCAGCTCAGAAAAATTAACCTCGATATTGGGAGCATGTAGAATTCATCGTGATGCACGAGGATTGGTCTATGAAGGAATATACGCTCCTGGTATTTGCAAAGAGGTACAATTTTTCAAAGCTAAAGATTCTTCTAAACCAAAACCTTCCACGATTTACAAAAGTGAAGTATCTCTACCAACTGCCGATGACGAAAAGAAGAAATTCTGTCAAGCTCCAAAGAAAGCACATACACATTTAGGTAACACTAAACACAACTTTTTCCATTCTACTAAACATTGTTTTTATTGTGGAAAACCAGGTCACTTGCAAAGGAATTGCAGATATCTTAAACGACAAAAAACTAGATCTGATTCTGTTAAGATGACAAGATCTGATGTTCCAAACTGGAGAAAAACTGAGTCTCATAATATCAGTTCTTCTAGTATTCCCTATGAAAAAGCGGGGGTCTAACAACACCACCCAATATTTCGCTTAGCAATCTGTATGGACTAACTCCGAAATACTTTGCTAGAGAATCAACTAGACAGACAGACTCAATCTAGATAAAAGTATCTCAAGGAGTTAATATCTTTCTCTTGATTTGATTTTTACTCAAGCTAAAAACAATAGCGAGTCTTTATCAAATACAAGGAATACTTGGACGGTACCAAAGACCAATGTCCAAGGATCAATCAATATCAATCAACAACCAAATGTTGGATTTCCAATTGATGATCACGAACGCATAACCTGTATTATTTCAATTATATAACAAATATAATGCAGAAATAGAAATAACACAGACACCAGAATTTTGTTAACGAGGAAACTGCAAATGCAGAAAAACCCCGGGACCCAGTCCAGATTGAATACACACTGTATTAAGCCGCTACAGACACTAGCCTACTGCAAACTAACTTCGGACTGGAATATAGTTGAACCCCAATCAGTCTCCCACCGATCCAAGGTGCATTTGTACTCCTACGCCTCTGATCTCAGCAGGATATTGCGCACTTGATTCCCTTAGCTGATCTCACCCACAACCAAGAGTTGTTGTAACCCAAAATCACATACTTGATAATAAAAAGATCTGTCTCACATAAGGCTGCACAAGACCCGTTCCAAAGTACCTGTACCGGTTAGGAACCGAAAAACCCGGACTTGTACCGTACCTGACTCGGAGTTGCCGGTACAGACACTGGGAATAGAATATAAGAACCAGTGTAGAGCAGGGTAGGTACTGGTTCTTACCTTATTCCCGGCCACCTCGGCCCGAAATATCCGGTCAATCTGGATAATAAGATATTAGGATTAGTTTTAATCTTGACCGTCCGTCTACCATATATATTTCTAAACCTAAACTTAGCCTCAGTTCACTCGATTCTTCTCATGATACAATTTTCTTTCACTTCTTCAGTCTTCTTCACAGAGAGCCACCGCCATCACTTACCATTACAGCCTCCACCACCTTATTCGTCATATTCTCTTGTTTTTTACTTTTGGGTACAACAACTATAGATATAAATTAGTTAGGGCTCAAGTTCAATAGATTTTGGAGAAATTAGGGTATGTTGATTGTTAAATTGGCGGCTTTAGTTGATGAATTACAGAGAATTTGCAGAAGATGGAGAAGATATGGTGGTGCAATTGGCTAGAATGGAATGGTGTTTTTCACCAATTATTGATAAATCGGTTTTTATTCTTCATGTTCTTCAATTTTGTATTAATTTGATTTGAGATGAGTTCGGATTGATTGTGCTGCTGAGAGATATGTTAGATCTGATGAAGAATGAATCTGAGTTCCGATCTGAAGCTGTTGGTTTCTTCTGCCGTTAATTGAAGCAACATGGATTGGTTTGAACCAAAGAAATCAAGAGATGAAGATATGGGAATGGATCAATTTCTGTTTATGACTCTATTGAATTTATGTTTAAGTCTCTATGCAAAAAATCATTCTATTGTATCTCTGTTCATTTTCTTAAGAACCACTAATTGATTTTGTAACATGGATTCTGATCTTTGGGTTTTCTGAAAATGTTTGATATTGAGGTGAATTTGTAGTTGATATTTTGTTCAATTGAAGTATGGGTAAAAACCCGGTACCGGCTAGAACCGGAGTTGTATAACCGGTACAAGTACACGTACAGGTACAGGTACCGGTCCTCAAAATGAAGAACCGGTCAACTCCAGGTACATGTACCGGGTTCATAAGAAACCCGGACTGTACCGGCTCCTGTGCAGCTCTAGTCTCACACAGAAAAGTCTATAAGAGGATAAATCTGTCTCCCACAGATAAACCCTAGGTTTTGTTCCATCTTTAGATATAAAATCAAGGTAACACGAACCAATTGATAATCCGGTCTTATATTCCTGAAGAACAGCCTAGATTAATCAATCACCTCTCTACATTCCTTCCTGACTACACAAGCGGATTGTCGAGGAATCACAAACAGTGAGACGAAGATGTTTGTGACTTATTTATCTTGCCTATCGGAGAACTCTCACGATCTCAAGTCAATCAATCGATTGTACTCGTACGATAGAAGATGCAAGATCAGATCACACAACTACGATAAAGTAGTATCGGTATGGCTTCACAATCCCAATGAAGTCTTTAAGTCGTTAACATGATTTTAAAGAAGAAAATCAAAGGTTAATGGATATCGACTCTAGCGGGCGCACTAGTAGCACACAGATGTGTGGGGATTAGTTTTGCACAATACTAGATGTCTCCTTTATATAGACTTCAAATCAGGGTTTTGCCTTAGTTACAAAGAAATACTTATTCACCGTTAGATGAAAACCTGATTTAGATTCAAGCTAATATTTCTCAATCGTTAGATCAAAAACTTAGCTTGTCACACACACTTGGGTAGACGTTTACTGGGTTCGTGAAAACCATGCCCAAACGTGTACGTGTATGTTGGTTCAACACAGTAACCCAAAAGGTTAACCATATGAGCATTTCATATTAACCTTGTTCTTCTTCACCATAACTAGTTCAATTGACTCAAATGAACTAGTTAAAGAGTTTTTCAATTGCTATGAGATCTTATGTAACTACACAAGACACAAACAAAGATGATTCGATTTGATTGAATCGGCTCATGAACATTATAGCCGCGGTTTGCACAAAGCATTCCTTAGTAATTTAATGTTTCATGTTCAGAGCACATATTTAGATCATAACCTCTTAAGTTCACAAACAAGTTCGCGGACTTAAGTTAATCGGTTGAGTTTTCCAAACTCAGCAGAAATTCTCGAAAAGAGAACTTCCGCCAGTTTGCGGACTTAGCACACAAAAGAGTTTTGGAAAATCCCAGCAGAAATTCTCGGTCGAGAACTTCCGACAGTTCGCGGACTTGGCAAGCCAATTCCACAATCCTCCCGATTTCTCTTGATCAAAAACTTCGGTTCAAGGAATACATGGTTATGTAATCTAAACTCTCATTTCAATCATTGATACATTCTCAGAGGACGATATGTAGTTGTTATTCACATACCGATTCACGTCAAAGCATTTCTCAAAGTGATTGAAACTTTTCATGACTTTCGTCACTAGGTGAAGATAAACTTGATCAAAGCGAAACGCTTTACCAACACACGATTTCGAGATAAAAGATAAGCAATGAATGCTCAGCTCGAAATGTCAAATGTGTATGATCTAGTCTATATAACATACGACTTTTGTCTCATAAGAAGTAGGAGATAGAAGAGATAGACTTTTGAGTGATAGATAAGTTCAAGTCTCCACTTCCACGGTTCCTTGTATAGATCTTCGTCGTTGTATGATGAATCTCCATGAAGTCCTTGAGCTCAACTACACTTTTCTATCCTAGTCCGAGACTTAGCTATGTAGGCTAAAAATCAAGACTTATAGTTTTGATCACTAACATTGACAAACATGCTTGAGATAGAAACGCATGCGAGGTTGACCGAGCTATGCTCCAACAATCTCCCCCTTTGTCAATTTTAGTGACAAAACTATTAATACATATGGAATACAAAAAAGATAAACCTTAGTGGCTCCTATTCCATAGTCTAATCTTCAACGTTCCTTGAAATCTTCGTCCTTCCAAGTACTCCAATGATCCCAAAGGTTGTAAACCATCGTTGTTGAAGATCCGTAGCTATAACAATGAGAGAAATTGAGATTCTCGATCATTATTATACAATGTCATAGTATTATTATATAACATCAAAGTCCAATTGTATCACGACTTTAACAATAATACTACGGTGATATATATCACTCCTCCTTAGTCAATACTCCATCTCAATCATGGAAACCACTCCCCCTTACACAATGATCCGGAAACCATATGTATTTGTAGTATGAACTACAATATTTCTCCACCTTTTTGTCAATAAAATTGGCAAAGGTACAAGAATGGGATCATAATAAAATTTCCACAAGAGAGATTTCATGACCAAAATAAAAATACATACCAACTTCATTTAGATGCAATCTAATAGCCGAAGCTGATGAGTGCCAAATATTGTATATATCTATCCCTTTTTGTTGGCATTTAACTCATCTTTTATGCATTAATTCTACATTTTATCCCATATTCTGTATTTTCATTGTTTTCAAGAATAAATATTTTTATTAATTAATTTTTCATTTTTAGGTAATAAATAAAGTTCGGATGAGTCGCGGAGCGAAAAGAGCAGAAAAGTAGTGAAAAGCCGGGAGAAATTACGCAAGGAAGCCGCGAAGAATGGTGCGCACAACCTCATTTTCTACACACAAAAGCGCCTCCGTTCTCAGCCATCAGATCAGTTCTCAGAAGCATCCGACGGTCGCTCCTTCATAGAGCATCAAAATCTGAAGTCTCTGCCAAGCACCACAGCGCTGAAATTCCAAGCCTTCAGATTAGATGGTAGTTGAATCCAACGGTTGCTCCCTTGCTGTTCATCAAAGTTTGATATCCCCGCCTTACACTACAGCACCTAACCTAATCTAGCACCGTTCGTTTCGATTGTATCCCTTCATCCGACGGTCGCTCCTCGCTTGCCTCCGCATCACCGTCCGATCTACCTACCAGCTCCACATCCCACGGCTCATCCTCTCTGTTCATCCAATTTGATGAAGCCGCCTCACACCCTAGCGACCGAACCCATCCACCTAACCAAACACCCCCTTCTCTCCCAAACAGTCGAGCCTCTCCTCCATCACCTCCCCTCTGCAGCTCTGCAGAGACACCATGTCCGCCACCACCTTCTACACCTCTGTCACCACCTGCTCCGCCACCCACTCTCTGTCACCACGTCAAACAATGATAACCCATCATTGTTCCCATCTCCCTAGTCCATCTAATTCACTTATTCCACACATTTTCAACCGAAACCCTAAAGTGTGAAATAGGTAAATTAGGTCGAGCTAGAGTGAAATTGAAGGCATGGAGAGGTAGAGAAGGACAAATAGAAGCATGGGTCGACATCAAAATGGAGTGATTGTGTCAAATTGGGTGAGTAATCACCAACCCTAGCTACTGATATTTTGGGTGAAAATGGGTAGAACCCTAATTGTCTGTGGGTATAAATAGGTAGTGTGGGAGTGATGTAAAAACTATGCTGGACTAGCCAGTGTCCAGGACTGTAAAGTTCTGTTAATGTTTAATTTTAAATTTCAATTTCAACTTTAGTTCACTTTTCAATTTCAGTTCATAATATCTTTTCAATTTCAGTTGTGATGTTAGTATCCTGTTTAGGTTCAATTCCATGTTAGTTCAATGTTAATGTATCTGTTAGTTCAATGTTAATGTATCTGTTAGTTCAATGTTAATGTATCTGTTAGATGTTTGTGTTCATTGTTAATGTTTGTTTCCTGTTAATGTGCTTGCTATTCTCTCCTGTTGAT
The DNA here is from genome assembly GCF_003573695.1 of Papaver somniferum. NCBI lineage: Eukaryota > Viridiplantae > Streptophyta > Magnoliopsida > Ranunculales > Papaveraceae > Papaver > Papaver somniferum. The sequence continues at coordinate 25,232,052 of NC_039362.1, forward strand.
GTTTGTTACATGTTCACTGTTATGTTAAACTTGCTGTTAGATGGAATGCTAGGCTAGATACATTTGAAGCTTTGTTGTGATTGTGCAATGGAATAAATCAGTGCTCATAGCAAGCTGATCATCTTACCATTCCTTGTGTATGCTTAGGTGCATTGTGTTGATTGAGCATTGGGAGAAACTAGTGCTCATAGCAAGCTAGTTCTCTTCCCATTCTTTTAGTATACCTCCTGAATGCCTTAGTCTAGCCTTGCTTCATTTCAGTTTCTTTATCACCCCTGCCCTTGGCCTTAGGCCTTGGTTAATTCTTGTTTTGTTTTGTTTTTGTTCACTGTTTTGTTGCTGTTTAGTTTTCATTTGCTTTGTTCCTTGTTTTGCCCTGTGTTGTTTTTGCTTGCACTGCCTTGTCTGTTTCTGCTACACTGCTGCCTCTGCTGCTATTGCTTCTTCTCTGCTGCTTCAACCCTGTTGCTGCTGCATTGCTTTTCTCCTGCTGTGCATTGCCTTCTCTGTCACTTGTGCTGCTGCCACTTCTTCCCCTGCCTTGCAAACTGTTGCTGCTCACTTGTGCAGCTGCTGTGCAGTCTTACAGTTCCTGCAGCCAAGCAAAGATCAAAGCCAGCTGAGCCCAATTCAGTTCATTGCTGTGCACTCAAGCCCAAAGCTCAACTCATCAGAAGACCAAAACCAAAGCCCAATTTCATTAAGGCCAAAGCCTAGTGTATTGATAGGTTAGAGCTAAAGCCCAATTCAATTAATTGCGGGCTTAACCCAAAAGCCTGAACTCACTGTAAGGCCAAAGCCCAATTTACACTTCAGAGACCAACTGAGCCCAAGCTCAGTTCATTTTATTGTGAACAAACCCATTAGCACTCAAAGCCCAATTTAAGCCAAAAGGCTTCATAGCCCAATAGCAATTTAGGAACCCAATTAGCTAGAACACTCCAAACACACCCGATCTCTGTGGATCGACCCGTACTTGCACGAGCTACAACCGACGACCGTGCACTTGCGGTATTACTGTAGGCCCCCGTTTTTATTGCGCTTAATTTCATATACCCTCCTCGAGGCCTGCCAAGTTTTTGGCGCCGCTGCCGGGGATAATTTTTAGGACCTTTTAAAAGCCTACCAAGTTTTTGGCGCCGTTGCCGGGGACTATCAAGTTTTTGGCGCCGCTGCCGGGGACTATCAGAAGCTAACAACATTCATCAAGGAGTTTTAAGATACAAGATAACCCCTATAAAATTCCACAGCCGCACTCCCCGCAAGATATTACCATTAAGCACAAGTTCAAAATAACTCTCCCCCATTTGATGTCATTCCCGAGAGAACAACAAGAGCGACCTTAATTTCGAAAGAAAATAAGGATTTTATATTGGACACCAAAAACCATAGGAATGATTTTCTATATCCAAAGCTCAATCAAATTAACCACAAGTAAACCCATGATTAATTCAATTAGAATATGCAACTAAATCAAACCACAAAAGTGACCAATTTAATTGAAAGTGCTCAACTTAAGTAAACTCACGGAGCAACGACTAAGTCAATCACACGGAGATGACTAACTTAACCGTTCAAATACTCAACATAAGGAAAACCTTACGAAATATATGACTACATTAACCAAAGAACATGATAGGGTAACCTTTCATATACTCGACACAAGAACTTGTGGAATATACGAAAACTCAACTAGATTAATTACAAGAGAACCTATAATTAATCTAATTGGAATACAAATAACCAAATTAATCACCGAAGTAATCAATTTAATTATTTTGGGCTCAACATAAAAGAACTTATGGAACCCCGACTAAGTTCATCATAAAATATGACAACCTTAGCCGTACATGTACTCAACATAAGAAAGAAAACTTATGGAGTACAAACTAAATAACCAAACATGTTGATTAATTTATTTCTTAATGCTCGACATATAACATCTTATGGAACAACCAACAAAGCCAAGGTAAATTGACTTAGTTGTACGGTGCTCAATATAGGACACACAATGGAGCCTTCAAGGTAAAACATAATAAATGGATCAATGAAGATCAATACCGTGGATAACATACAAGGATCTATTCTATTTTTCATCATAACGACATAATAGACTTTATCCTTGTTGAACAAAAGATTTTATCATATTTTCCATCAAACACATGATTGCATAGGCATATCTTTTGTAATTGTCAAAAGTCCATTCGTCCTTTCATCCATACGAATACCGATACATGAACGACTTTACTTTTGACTGCAATGTGGGACCTTCAAGTTCACGGATGTAAACAATACATATCCCATAAAAATATTGCAATATCACAAACCATTAAAATACTGCAATAAACATCATCCTCCAAATATTTTTAGAATTTAATACCGATAAACTTAAAAAATAACATAAGAAGATGAAAACCAAAAATAGCATGTGTAGTCACAATCATCGCTATTCAAAGCACTAGTTATTCTTCCAACTAATCCGAAAAGAAGACATACTAGGCAAACAACTAGAACCAAGATCATACGAAAAGCTAAATCCTGTCTGTAACCAGGGACTGAACAAGAACGAGTTCCTCGGTTGCCTTCCTTAGTTCGTATTTTAGGTAGTCTAGATTCCGTGTTGCGATACCAAGTTTTTCGCGAATGACCTTAAAGTCCCAAGAAGATTTCCTACCAATTGTAAAGAAAACTGAACTGGCAGTTTGTCTTCCATGATCAAGTGCATGAAAGCATGAGATATCAATAGGACATAGCTTAACATCATCAACCTTGTTGCTTCCCTCCATTGTGCACCAAAAAGACTTTTAGAAAATCTTTTTGCACCTTTGGAACAAAATATATATATAAGGAATTCCATCAAACCCTAGGAAAAATGACATTCGTGAGGGTTGGTGCGTGTACTAGAGAAACGGGCCTATGATAGACCAGGAAGCCCAAAATAAAATAAATAGATGTTGAGGAGCAAACAGAATAAAGTAACAACGAATGCAGTACAATCATGACAGCTTTCTCAAGACGAAAATCCTGAGAATCAAGAGCATCCCTTTTTAACAGGACAAAAATTAAAAAGAGATGCAAGATGAACATGTCAGGGTGTAATAGGATGAGCATCTTGCTCGTCATTGTTTACTTATTCTTTTTCCTTTTCATCGGTATTTAACAAACTACCTGGTTTAGTTGAAGAAGTATTATCAAGAGAAGATTTAGAAGTACCTGGGTTAACAACATTCCATGTTTTCTTGATATTCTGTCTCAGTCTGTTTATGTGAATCTTCAGATCAGAGACTCGATTGTTGACATGTAAGAAGTCTGAATTGGAAGTCTTGGATTCACAGTCCTTTTTGAGAAAATTATAGGAACTTGACTCCTTTTTATCCTTCCAGACTGATTTACAGCACCTGTCACACTTTTGTTGTTTTTCCTTCCACCATTGCAGGTATCCTTCGGTTTGAATACATAATTAGGAAAAGCCCTATCACAGTATGTCCCAGGAATGATTCCAATCTGTGATATAGGTTTAAAAACTTCTTTGGACATACAAGTAAGAATATTGTGAAGTTTTTCATTCCTAATCCGAAGGCGACACCTTCGCTCAGAGTGTCCTTTGTTTCCGCAGTAATAGCAGTTGAAGGACCTACGTTCAGTAGTTCTCTTTTGAGCAGTTTTAGAAGAAGTGGACTCCTTGTTTTTACAAGCTGACACAGGTTCTTCACATGGAGAAATATTAACAGCTTTAACAAACTTAGTCTTACCACTGTTAGGAGCATATATTCCTTTATATCCCAGACCACGTTTATCATGATGTTCTTTATAGGCTCCCAGCATAGAAGACAGTTTTGTAGAGCTATAACCGAACCTATTTAGATTATCTTCCAGTGATTTTACCTTATTAAGAGCAGCAGTGAGTTTGGTTTCCAAGGATTTCTCTCTGATAAGAAAACTGCGTTCTTTGTCATTGAAGCACTTCTGTTGAGATTCACATCTTGCTTCACTTTCGGCAACCCTCTCTTTTAATATACAGAGGTTACGAAGAAGATTATCACATTCAGATTTTTTTGAGCGAACCTCTTCTTCATGATATTTAACGGTAGATTGTAGCAGTTTGTATCCACCATCATAACCTTTGAAGAGTTTTCTCAACTTTCTGATTTCTTGACAGAGAGGACTCATATACTTTCTCAAGCAAGCAGTTTTCCTTGTTTCCTTCAATTCACGATTAAACAACTTGATGTATTGAGAAACTTCCTCATCAAGACTTTGTTCTTCTTCTGAATCACTGTCATTTGAAAGATCATCCAACTGTTTATCAAGAGATTTTTTCCAGTTGAATGCAGATTTGGCAGAAGAAGACGAGGAGGAGTTTTTCTCAAAGGTTTCAGATCTTTGAAGCTTATCTAAATAACCCTGAACTGATGTTGCGTTATCAGAGATAGTACTCTTGCCCATAGAGTCAGATCGCTACAAACACAGACTGATGAGGTCTTAAACGTGTTTGCCTACTCTGATACCAATTAAAAAGCGGGGGTCTAACAACACCACCCAATATTTCGCTTAGAAATCTGTATGGACTAACTCCGAAATACTTTGCTAGAGAATCAACTAGACGGTCAGACTCAATCTAGATAAAAGTATCTCAAGGAGTTAATATCTCTCTCTTGATTTGATTTTTACTCAAGCTAAAAACAATAGCGAGTCTTTATTAAATACAAGGAATACTTAGACGGTACCAAAGACCAATGTCCAAGGATCAATCAACAACCAAAGGTTATATTTCCAATTGATAATCACGAACGCACAACTTGTATTATTTCAATTATATAACAAATATAATGCGGAAATAGAAATAACACAGACACCAGAATTTTGTTAACGAGGAAACCGCAAATGCAGAAAAACCCAGGGACCTAGTCCAGATTGAATACACACTGTATTAAGCCGCTACAGACACTAGCCTACTGCAAACTAACTTCGGACTGGACTATAGTTGAACCCAAATCAGTCTCCCACCGATCCAGGGTACAGTTGTACTCGTACGCCTCTGATCCCAGCAGGATACTGCACACTTGATTCCCTTAGCTGATCTCACCCACAACCAAGAGTTGTTGTAACCCAAAATCACAGACTTGATAATAAACAGATCTGTCTCACACAAAAAAGTCTATAAGAGGATAAATCTGTCTCCCACAGATAAACCCTAGGTTTTGTTCCGTCTTTAGATATAAAATCAAGGTAAGAGGAACCAATTGATAATCAGGTCTTATATTCCCGAAGAACAACCTAGATTAATCAATCACCTCTCTATAATCCTTCCTGACTACACAAGCGGATTGTCGAGGAATCACAAATAGTGAGACGAAGATGTTTGTGACTTCTTTATCTTGCCTATCGGAGAAATCTCACAATCTCAAGTCAATCAATCGATTGTACTCGTACGATAGAAGATGCAAAATCAGATCACAGAACTACGATAAAGTAGTATCGGTCTGGCTTCACAATCCCAATGAAGTCTTTAAGTCGTTAACCTGATTTTAGAGAAGAAAATCAAAGGTTAATGGAGATCGACTCTAGCGGGCGCACTAGTAGCACACAGACGTGTGGGGATTATTTTTGCACAATGCTAGATGTCTCCTTTATATAGTCTTCAAATCAGGGTTTTGCCTTAGTTACAAAGCAATTCTTATTCACCGTTAGATGAAAACCTGATTTAGATTCAAGCTAATATTTCTCAACCGTTAGATCGAAAACTTAGCTTGTCACACACACTTGGGTAGACGTTTACTGGGTTCGTGAAAACCATGCCCAAACGTGTACGTGTATGTTGGTTCAACACAGTAACCCAAAAGGTTAACCATATGAGCATTTCATCTTAACCTTGTTCTTCTACACCATAACTAGTTCAATTGACTCAAATGAACTAGTTAAAGAGTTGTTCAATTGCTATGAGATCTTATGTAACTACACAAGATACAATTGAAACAAAGATGATTTGGATTCGATTGAATCGACTCATGAACATTATAGCCACGGTTTGCACAAAGCATTCCTTAGTAATTTAATGTTTCATGTTCAGAGCACATCTTTAGATCATAACCTCTTAAGTTCACAAACAAATTCGCGGGACTTAAGTTAATCGGTTGAGTTTTCCAAACTCAGTAGAAATTCTCGGAAAGAGAACTTCCGCCAGTTCGCAGACTTAGCATACAAACGAGTTTTGGAAAATCCCAGCAGAAATTCTCGGTCGAGAACTTCCGACAGTTCGCGGACTTGGAAAGCCAATTCCACAATCCTCCCGATTTCTCTTGATCAACAAAGTTCGAAAACTTCGGTTCAAGGAATACATGGTTATGTAATCTAAACTCTCATTTCAATCATTGAGACATTCTCAGAGGACGCTATGTAGCCGTTATTCACAGACCGATTCACGTCAGAGCAATTCTCAAAGTGATTGAAACTTTTCATGACTTTCGTCACTAGGTGAAGATAAACTTGATCAAAGCGAAACGCTTTACCAACACACGATTTCGAGATAAAAGATAAGCAATGAATGCTCAACTCGAAATATCAAATTTGTATGATCTAGTCTATATAGCATACGACTTTTGTCTCATAAGAAGTAGGAGATAGAAGAGAATGACATTTGAATGATAGATAAGTTCAAGTCTCCATATACCTTTTTGTTGATGAAGTTCCATGGTTCCTTGTATAGATCTTCTTCATTGTACGATAAATCGCCATGAAGTCCTTAAGCTCAACTACACTTTTCTATCCTAGTCCGAGACTTATCTATGTAGGCTAAAAATCAAGACTTATAGTTTTGGTCACTAACATTGACAAACATGCTTGAGATAGCAACGCATGCGAGGTTGACCGAGCTATGCTCTAACACCCTCCAAGAAATTTCATAATTATATTGGGGAGAAAAAGAAATACGTTGCTCCAAAAGTTATTCAGAAATGGGTACCAAAGAAGATCAATAAAGCAACGAGTACTATTAAGAAGGATCTCCCAGACAAGAGTTCGACAAGGGATAACATCTTAAAAAGGTATGGAACAGTTATTGAAGGTTTCAAGGAAGTTGTTAAATTCCTAGAGTCCGTGAATGATTTTGTTTCGAATACCTGTGGTGAGCAAGATTTTGTTCACCTCAACACAACCTAATTGTGTTGAAAGTGCATCCTCACCAAGAAGCCTCAGTAAATGCGGTGAGGATTGCAAAAGAATTGGGGCGCACATATTGTGTTTGGTAATTTTTGAGTATGTGGAACAATTTATTGTTTCAAGCTGAGTCTAATTCGCTTACATATTTCTCGAAATATGTGTTGGTAAGCTTTCGCTTTAGCCAAATTCATCTTTGCCTAGTGACAAAAGTCATGTAATGTATCAATCACTTTGGAAACTGCTCTGACGAAAAATGGTATGTGAATAACGGCTATATAACGTTCTTTAAGAATGTTTCAAATGATTGAAATGAGCGTTTAGACTATATAACCATTGGAGGATATAAGCATTGTTGTGGAAACACATATATTTATAAGTCCTTATTGCTTGAACCGAAGTTTGTGAACTTTGTTGGTCAAGTGAAACCGGAGTAGTGGAGCTAAGTCCGCGAACTCAGTCCGCGAACTCAGTCCGCGAACCCAGTCCGCGAATTGGCAAAGTTCTCAAACCCGAGAATTTATGCTGGAGTTTGTGAACTCCATCCAGGAACTCAAGTCCGCGAACCCTGTCCGCGAACTTGAGTAGGTTATGTCTAAAAACGATATTTGTGAACTTATCTTTATAAACTAAGGAATGCAATTGCAAACCGTGGCTATATATTTCATGAACCAATTCGTGTGAATCAAATCGTTTTTGCTTCGATTGTGTCTTGTGTAGTTACATAAGATTTCCTTGCAATTTAACAACTCTCTAACTAGTTCATTTGAGTCATTTGAACTAGTTATGGTGAAGAAGAATATGGTTGAATACCACGTGTATGATTCTTAATTACCTAACTTGATGTGTGATTAAAATTCTTATGTATAACAGGTTAGAAGCAATAATCAATGCCATTGGATTTTTGGATTTATTGTCAAAGAATCTTTTTCATACTCTTATGGTAACCATTCTTGGTGTAAATCCTTATGGAAAAGGTTATTCTTCCTTCTAAGCATATCAATTCTTGTGTTATACAAGTGTGTATCTTAGAAAAGATGATCAAAATACATGGTCTTCATGATTATATATTGTGTATTGTTACCATGAGATAGTTCTATTGTTTCTAGTAACACGATCTCATGAGAGACTTTCAATGGTTGGTTCTTAACTCGTATCTCCTTGTAAGGTTTCTAAAATCCAATAAATCCTTATCTCTGGTATAAGGTCAATCTTGTTGTTCTTTCGGGAATGACATCTTATTGGGGAGAGTTCTTTATTGAACTTATACTTAATTGTTATATCTTTGAGGGGAGAAGCGGTTGTGGAACATGTAGGGGTTAACTTGTATCTTAATAAACTCCTTGATGAAGTCACTAAGTTTCAACTATGTGATATCATCTTAATAAGTTGATATGTGTTCCTTTGGTCAAGAAGTTCCTCTATGAAAATTTCATTATGATCCCACCAGTTTTTCATACCTTTGCCAATTTATATTGACAAAAAAGGGGGAGAATTATTGTAGTTCACACTACATATACATATGGTTTACGGATCATTATATAATGGGGAGTGGTTTTCATGTCGAGATGAAGTATTGACTAAGGGGGGTTGATACATATCACCGTAGTATTATTTTCAAAGTTGCGATACAATTGAACTTTGATGTTGTGTAATAATACTATGATGGATCTTCAACAAGTACAAGATGATCACACTCATAGTTGAAGAACCAAAGAAATCAAGCATGTAGGATTTTGGTTTTGTCAAGTACAATCCATATGTAAAATGGTTTTGTCACTAAAATTGAAAAGGGGGGAGATTGTTAGAGCACTGCTCGGTTGAACCCACTAGCGTTGGTATGTCAAGTTATTTGTCAATTTTAGTTGCCAAAATGCATTCTTGATTTAGCATACTAAAGATAGTTTCGGACTGGATTAAGTCTAAGAAGTTGAATCGAAGCTATCCTTAAAGGATGAAGATTGAAGACTGAAGACTACAAGAAGACATCAACAAGTACTTCATCAACAAAGGTATGTGATTGATTTCATTTGGATTCTTGTTCAATTCTACCTTTCTAATCTATCAAGATAAATGCTCATTCTATGGAACAATTCCAATGACGGTAAATGTATATTTATGAATATATACTTGAGGTTATTTGATTCATGACCTTGGAGACAATAATTATTATCCTTATAAAGAACCTCATGTTATAGTGAATGAGCTTACGAATTGAACGAGCCAAGAATCACTCAATTCCGAGTTATAATGATGAAGTTATGAGTGATTTATTAAAGTAACAGTTATACGTATTGTTGTAACTGTTACAGTTCGTTAGTAGGAAACAATCCATGGACTGCTTCTAACGGTTCACGGACTTATGCCCAATTACGTGACTAAAAGGCAATTTTGGTCAAATTGGTGATGTTTCCTTATCTAGGCAAGATGGCTATTAATCCAAACATATTTGATTACCATATTAAAGTGTTTGTGATAACTTTAAATTCCTTCCTAAGTTAAATGTGATTTATTCACATAAATACAATATGTGCTAAATAATTATTTATTTAATTATTTTGGCAAGAGTTATAACTTAGGAAAGGCTCCCGAAATTAGGAGAGTCTTGAAAAAGGAAAATAGTTTTGCTTAGTTTTCAAGCTATGTTTCACTATAAATAAGAGTTCGTGAGTTTACACGGTTTTTATCCCCTTTGGAAAATTGGCGTAAGCTTTGCAGGTTGTTTTCATGTCTTATGTTCTTCGTGAACAAGAGTGATATAAAAATCCTTGTATTGGGGATCACAAAGCCAAGTTGGATTAAATCTTTGTGATTGATTATACAACTTGTAATCTAGGTTTTTCACCTCTTTTCTATTCTAAGGTTTTCTCTTCTGATATAAAACCATTCGAGAGTTGTTGATCATAAACCCTAGGTTTTGATAGATTTCAGTTTCCGATCGTATACCAACACTTGTTAGTCGAAATCGGAGGCTAGAAAGAAAAACTTCTATTGAGGCATATCGTAAAAATCCTTGGGAAGTTTTAAACAAGATATCTCTAGATTTATTCTAGTTGTTCTTGTGGTAGAATAATTAGGTTTCTCTTCCTTTATTGAAGAGTATAATAATCCCTAATCTACACGTTTGTTTTGATATTATTTTTACATAGTAATTGTTTTTATCAAAATAAACACAAGATTTCCAAAACCTTGATTCACATCTAAAGGGAAATCAAACCGGTGTTTTGTGCAAACAAAATATCGAATTGTATCAATCGTGTTGTTGTATCTTCTAAAGAGAGCCTTGGGTTCTGCTAGAAGATCAATCGTGTTGTTGTATCGTGTTGTTGTGTTTATTCTGGACTAGGTCCCGGGTTTTTTTTGCATTTGCGATTTCCTCGTTAACAAAATTTCTGGTGTCTGTGTTATTTATTTTCCGCATTATATTGTTTATCTTTATAATTGAAATATCACAGGTTATGCGTAAGTTCAATCTATTGGGAATCCAACCTTTGGTTGTTGATTAAATTGATTGACACTTGGGTATTGGTTTTTGATACCGTCCAAGTTATTTCTTATATTCAATCGGGCTCGCAATTTCCTATTTGTTTGATTGCGGATTGAAGTGAGAAATTGAGATATAACTCTTTGATATACTTTTCTTAAGATTGAGTCTGACTGTCTAGTTGATTCTCTTGAAAGTATATTGAAGTTAGTCCATATAGATTGCCAAACGAATTATTGAGTGTGGTTGTTAGACCCCCGCTTTTTCATATTTGAAGAATGAATTGTTGGATCCCCACAAAAAAAAGTTCATTAGTGCTTGGGTAAACCAACATAGACATTATGACAACCAAGCCACAAGCACGGTGGAGTCGTATCACTATCGGTTCAAAAGTAAGCTAAATGAGTGTGATGGTAGATTTGTTGTTGTTTTTGAAGCTATGGTCGAGTATTTCATGAGTGATATCGATAATATTAAATGGGATTTTGAAAGGAGACGACCTGGAAAGCTCGTCGATTATTTGGATAACCCTTGGCTTCCGGGAATTAGTTTATACATTTTCTAATAGGAAATCCTTAAAATTATATAGGAAGTGGAGGCTTGGTAGAAGGCAAAATATCCCCCAGGAACGAGATGTAGTCGTCCCAACATGTCGGCTTTGGGCATCCCTCAAACATGATGCTGATCAAAGATATAAATCTATTTTGTAGGAAACTATTATTCAACGATCCATTACCCAATCAAGGTCTCAAGGACGTGTTTTGCGACACCGATGTACACAAGGAACTTTTTGAGAAGTGTGCTTCTTTACTACCGGAGGAAAGACAACTTTGGTTGTATGAGTTGCAGAAATTCAACTGTCTTTTCACTAGAGAATATATTCTTAAACCAACAAAGGGGAGGGGAAAGGGTAGGCCTTCTAAAAAATTCAAAAATAAACAATAGAACGTAGATGCGAAGAGAAAGGTTCAAGAGGTTCCATAATTGGTGCCTTCAAGTCAAAGAGATCTTTCGGGTTTTGAGAAGTTGAACGAGTTGTACAAAGAGGAGGATGTTAAGAGGAAAGGTAAGGATACAAAAAAACATAAACGAAAGGAAATGGAAGAAGGAGGACCAATCCAAGATAGTGAAGTGAAGGTAAAAGTCCCAAGAAGACGGTTGTTCCATGCAAAAAAAAGTTAAATAAGAAAAGTTTCTTGTGGAGTCAAAATTAAAGATCCAATTGTTTTATACCAAGAATGTTCAACAACAAAAGAAGGTAGTGAATTCCAAAGAAAAGTTTGTAGTGGAGTTGCTATTAAGCAATTAGAAAGAAGTCGAGGTAATGATGTTAAAGGAAAAGCAGCGGTGATCGAACCGTCGCAAATCACTGCACAAAGAGTTGTTAATGGTGATAAAGAGACAGTTTATATGGAAGTAGGTCCGATGAAATCACCCCCTATAAATTAAGAAGGTAATTATATTCGAACTACATACATGATATAAAAACTACATGCACTTTTTACCTCATCTTATTCATGATTATGTTACATCCACCGACGATGTTGAGGGCAATGGAAATTGTGGTTACCATGTGTCCGTAGATCAACTTGGATCTTTTGATATGGAAAAAGATTGGGGTGTAAACCAAATTACTTATGTAAGAGAAAAGTGTTTGCCTGAACTACGTGGTTTCCCAGATTTTTACAAGCCAATGATGAGATGTGAAAGAGAAGACACGGAGCCTGTGCTAAATGAGAAGTTCCAAGCATTTGAACGACGTTTAAGGGGAAATAATAGATTGACAAGTGAATATTGGATAAGAATGCCAATATATAGCTATCTACTCGGCAACTCATTCCATTGTGTTATTCATTGCATCTCCTATGAACATAATATTATATACACACCAGCAAGACGTATTTTTACCGAAGAAGAAGCACCAAGGAGAGTCATCATGGGGTTTGTGTTGATGAACCATTTTATCGGCCTCCAATTGAAAGAAGATTGCTCATTACCTCCATTAAGGATGTGAGACGATGGGGATGGTGAAATACCCAAGGGTTGGTGTAATAGTTTTGAGGAAAGATATGAATTGGGGAAAGGATTACAATTGTCGATGGAAGCCTCGTGTGTACTAATGACATCCGATGAGGATAGTAAATGTGGTGTGAAGGTTGTGATAATACGATAACAATGTTTTTTGAAGGGTGGTGATTAAAATGATAAAAAAAAAAAATTAAAAGGGTGGTGATTGTAAGTGAACTTATGTATTTTGAATCACTCACTATAAATGAACAATCTAATTTAGTTTTATTATCTTTATCCTGAACCATAGATATTTGTTATTTACATGTACTTACGGCTAGGTTTTACACCGACACGACCTAGTCGTAATTATAAAAGTGACCCAGAAAACGAGATTTCCCAAATTTACGGCTACCAACCTGGCCGTGATTTGGAATGTTCTCAGATTTACGGCTGCGAATTATATCCGTAAATCCGAGTAAATATTTTTGGAAGATTTAGTCAATTAAAACCAACCGTAATTCTTTGTCATGCCGGCCAGTCTCAGCCGTTTCAGATTTACGGTTAGGTTATATAGAGGGTTAACCTATCGTAACTCACATCCTCTGATTTTCTTTCTGTTATCCTTAAACAAGAATCAGATAAACTAAACACTAGAATCCATTCATTCAAGGTAAATTAATATCCCATTACTAAAAACAAACGAAATCTACCCAAATCCATAACCAAATCAAACATACTAAAACAAAGTCTTGCATGATAAAAGATGAAAACACTTAAAAAGTACAAAAACCACTCATCCACTACAACCAACATTCTGCCGAACATCCTCAAAAGATGATGAAGAACTCTGGGGCGTCTTGGAACCACTCATCCACTCATCCTCGTCGTAAGTATAAAGATCATCCTTCGTAGGATTATATAACTCTTGAAGCCTCAACAACATTGTTTTTTGTTGATCGCAATCCAAACATAAAACCTCCCCAATATTACGGGCCAGGACCCTTGCCATCCACTTAGCTCTCCCGACCTATTTTCATATCAAAATTCACATCCTTCAATCAATAGTTGTACATAATTTGAGAAACCTATACAAAATTAAGAATACATGCCGTCATCGTAACAATATCACACATCGGTAGTTCCTGAAAATGCTGGGGGTACCAAAATACACCACAAAATTTTTCTTACGCAACCTGTATGGGCTAAACTCAAATACAATTCCGAGAGTTCAACTTAATTAATCTCAATGAGGAATTATATGAAGAGCTTATATCTCTTTCTCCCATAATCAGAATGTAAACATACACAAGTCGGTGAACCTGATTATTCCATAAGAGTGCGTGGACGATTCCAAATATCAATATCCGAGAATCGATCAAGTCGTATCCAACAATTGTTTCTACATGAATTGATTTCACGTACAACCTGTGATATTTCAACTATAAAAATAAACAATATAATACGGAAAATAAACACAAACACCAGAAATTTTGTTAACGAGGAAACCGCAAATGCAGAAAAACTCAGGGAATTTAAACACCAAACTGTATTAAGCTACTACAGACTCTAGCCAACTATCAAAACTTTGGACTGGAATGTAGTTGAGACCGAACCTACTGTTACAACGATTCAGTTACAATTGCGCTCCTTAAGCCTCTTGAATCCCAGCAGGACTCATCGTAATTGATTCCCTTAGCTGACGTCCTTTATATCCTAAGAGTTTCTTCAACTCAATTGAAGACTTTAAACCATCTGCCTCCCACATATAAGCCTATATGTGATTTCTGTTCTGATCAAAGATCAAGGTGAGGTAGGAAATCGATTGCAATAGACAAAGTCTAGCAAACCTCAAAATTCGATCTTATGACTCCCGAAGAGCAACCTCGATTATTATTCACCTCACAATTAGATACTTGTGGAATCACAAATTCTGAGACGAAGAAACTTTGTGATTTCTATCTATCTTGTTTGTTGGAGCAAGGCTCGACAATCAAAACAAGATCAGGATACACGAACTATCAAGATAAAGATAGTTGGCATGACTTCACGAATCCCTAGGTGAAGTTTTTTTAGTCGTTAAACCTAAAAAGGTTTAAAGGAGACAACGACTATAGTTTAAAACTATGACAAACAAGAATAGTGTCAGGGATTCAAATATCCCAGTTGCTTGAGGTTCTCCTTATATAGACTTTTAATATCAAGGTTGCTTTAGATTTAAGCTAAGGTAGCTTTGGAATCAATAAATCAATAACACTGTCAGATGAAAAACTTGACTTGAGATTAACATAATAAAATATAAATTCTGGATAGGATTAATCATAACCGAACCGTGTACAATGATTTGTTCAGGAAAGGCTAGTCGAAACTAGCCAATCGAACGATAAGCTTAACCATTTTCATATAAGACTTTAAGACTTAATCTTGAGTCACAAATTTGATCAAACATGTATACATAGTGTTTTTAGAGAGTTGTTCAAATACCTATTATCTCATAGAAATAATTTCGATGCATCTGAAAATACTCGACAAGGTAAGTACGTGTATTGTACCTGTTTGTGAGTACTTTTGTCATGGTATGCGTACCGGATATATATACCCTTAAGAAAAATTGGGTTTAGGAAACCACAAATCTTTTATGGTTTGCATACTGGGTATGGGTACCTTCTTGGTTCACGAGACAACAGACTTTTTATGGTATGGATAATGGGTATGCATACCAAAAAGTCGTTGCCGAACTATAGATACGCCTGTACGTGCACTGGGTACATGTAATACGGTCCGAACTTATAACAGTTATCCCAGTATGTGAACTGATATGCATACTGTCATGTATCTATTCACAGTTATTCTATCTCTCTCTAATAATCGATTTGAAACATTTCCGAATAACATCAATGACATATATCACTCTTCCATGCTATTTTCAAATGATTAAATCTTGAATCATAATTGGGTCATGAACAATAAATTGTTCTTAACCAAATTCATCAAGTATGAACAAATATTCTTAAGCTTATCATATTTCGAGAACGATTATCAAGATAAACTTGACTCGTAGATAGAAAGGTAAAAACTTGAGAAATAGGTGGTTCAGTCTTCACTTACCTTTTGTTGATGAAGTTCTCCAAAAGCTTTGGTTTATCTTCTCCTTCAAACGGTAGAACGCAGTGATGTCTGGTCCTCAACTACACACTTCTATCCTAATCTGAGATTTGACTAAATGTAGACTAGAAATCAAGATATAGTTTTGATCAAATAAATTTACCAACAAGTTTGAGGTAGCAACACTTGTGATTTCGAACGAGAAATGATCTAACAATCTCCCCATTTATCAACCCTAGCAAGCAAGATGCAATTAAATGGTGAAGAATATGGTATGGTCACGGTAAGAAGAAAGGAACTGCCCAGCACCTGGAAAGAGGACCTAGCTTTCGAAGAAGCTGATGATTGGAAGTGAGTATACATTGAAGACTAACTCGGATGGAGGAAGATCGTGTAATGCATACCCAAGCCTTGAAACAATTTGTGATGATCCAAGGAGCCCTATATTACCGAGCCGCCGGAGGATCCCTCGCAAGATGTGTAAATAGAAGGGAAGCAGAAAAGATACTCCAAGACCTGCACATGGATACATGTGGCCAAACCGGTGCCGTCCACCTATACAGAAAGCTTCGGAGGTTAGGAATTTACTGGCCAAGCATGTCCGCAAGTAGCAGCCCTTCAATACAGTTGTATCGATTGTCAAGCCCCGCCTCATCCCGCAGAAGTTTGTACAGTCGAGGGAGCGGATTGGAGACAACCCTATATAGATTTTATCCAACACGGCAAGCTACCCAGCGATAGGAAGGCAGCCTTAAAAATTCAAAAGAAAGGAGCGCGTTTCTTTATGCACGAGGGCATCATTTATCGTAGAAGCTACAACGATGCTATACTACGGTGCCTGTCTGACCAAGAAGCAACGGAGGTGATGACTCGAACCCATGATGCAGAGTATCAAGGAATGCGGAAGATGTTCCTACAGCTTTATGAGGGCGTATTATATTGGTCAACCATGGAGAGTGACACCACAGAGCAAGTCAGAAAATGTCTAAGTTGTCAGATGCACGGGACCCTGATTCGAGCACCTCACACTCAGTTACATAACATAGTAACACCATTGCCATTTCATAGCTGAGGGATGGATCTTATAGGGCTAATCAACCCAATGTCTTCTAAGCGCCACAAATACATAATAACATCCACGGAGTACGCATCGAAATGGGTCGAGGCGATACCCCTCAAGGACTATTCTGGAGCAACTGTGGTTGCGTTCATCAAAAAGCACATTATTTACCGGTTTGGCGCGCCTATGATAATTAGAGCAGACAATGCCAAGTCGTTTGTGAACAAGGATGTGATAGACCTACTACGCCAATACAACACGAGACTACATACGTCGACCCCCTACTACCCACAGGGGAACGGGCAAGCAGAGGAAACTAACAAGACGCTCATTCGATTCTTAAGCAGAACGGTGCATGATCATCTCAGAGAATGGCACGAACAGTTATCGCTTGCACTGTGGGCATATAAGATCTCGAAGCGCAATTCCACGGGGACGTCACCCTATTCACTAGTCTATGGAGAAGATGTGATACTACCAGCGGAAATAACAGTCTCGTCCACAAGGGTAGCAATGGCCAGCCATACTACACCAGATGAAGTAAGCCACTTCGCTCACTTAGAGACGGTAGAGGAAAGAAGAGCGCGGGTGGAATGGTTTGCAGAATCTTACAGGAAGCGCACGTCTAATTATTACAACCAAAGCGTAAAAGAGAGAACTTTCAAGGTGGACGACTTGGTCCTCAAAATCGCCCCTCACGTACAAAGGAATGCCAGTGCAGGTAAATTGCTGCAAACTGGGAGGGCCCGTTCAAAATAAGAAAGGTAGCATAAAGTGGATAATATAAGCTCATGCAAATAAATGGTACCAAGGTCAAAACCCCAATCAACGCCAAATGGTTAAAGAAATTCCATGCATGAATCGCCCGATGTGTAAGCACTTGCTCTGAATAATAAAGGTTAAGTTATCAATGATGGTGTGAAATTCACAAAAGGCTACGGGAATTCCAAAGACGCCCGGTCGACTGACAAATCTACAAAAGGCTACGGGAATGCCAAATGCGCCCGGTCGGCTGACAAATCTACAAAAGGCTACGGGAATGCCAAAGGCGCCCGGTCGGCTGACAAATCTACAAAAGGCTATGGGAATGCCAAAGGCACCCGGTCGACTGACAAATTTACAAAAGGCTACGCAAATGCAAAAGACACCCAGTCGACTGACAAATCTACAAAAGGCTACGAGAATGCCAAAGGCACCCAGTCGGCTGACGAATATACAAAAGGCTGTGGGAATGCCAAAGGCGCCTGGTCGGCTGACAAATTTACAAAAGGCTACGGGAATGCCAAAGGCGCCCGGTCGGCTGACAAATTTACAACAGTCTACGGGAATGCCAAAGGCGCCCGGTCGGCTGAAAAATTTACAACAGGCTACGGGAATGGCAAAGGTGCTCGGTCGGATGACAAATCTACAAAAGGCTATGGGAACGCACCCGGTCGGCTGATGAATATACAAAAGGCTACGGGAATGCCAAAGGCGCCCGATAGGCTGACGAATTTACAAAAGTCTACGGGAACGCCAAAGACACCCAATAGGATAGCCCACCAAGAGGGAGTAGGCGCGTTTAACCCATGCCCTACTCACCCCATCAATACAAAAAAAAGGAGGAAATAGGCGCGTTTAACCCACACCCTACCCACAACACCCCATCAATCCGAAAATAAAAGGAGGGAGTAGGCGCTTTTAACCCACGCCCTACCACCCCATCATTTCCCTGAAAAATAAGAGGGAGTAGGCGCATTTAACCAAAGCCCTACTCACTACACTCCATCAATCCGAAAAGAAAAAAAGAGAGTAGGCGTGTTTAACTCATGCCCTACCCACCCCATCAATCTAAAAAAATAGGGGAAGGAATAGGCGCGTTTAACCCACGCCCTACCCACAACACCCCATCGATCCGAAAAGAAAAGGAGGGAGTAGGCACGTTTAACCCACGTCCTACTCACCCCATCATTTCCTTGAAAAACAAGAGGGATTAGGCGCGTTTAACCAAAGACATACTCACCACACTGCGCATTTAAGTCATGCCCTACCCACCCTATACTATCTCTGAAAAAGAAAAGGAGGGAGTAGGCGCGTTTAACCCACGTCCTACCCACAACACCCCATCAATCCGAAAAGAAAAGGAGGGAGTAGGCGTGTTTAACCAAATCCCTACTCACAACACTCCATCAATCCGAAAAGAAAAGAAAAGAGTAGGCGTGTTTAACCCATGCCTTACCCACCCCATATTATCTCTGAAAAAGAAAAGGAAGAAGTAGGTGTGTTTAATCCACACCCTACCCACAACACCCCATCAATCCGAAAATAAAAGAAGGGAGTAAGCGCGTTTAACCAAAGCCTACCCATCCCATCCTACCTCTGAAAAAGAAGAGGGAGTAGGCGTGTTTAACCGCCCCGCCACCCAAAAAAATAAAAAAGAGAGGGGGGGAGGGGCGGGAGAGAAGATAGACGCGGTACACCCCTCACTTCCCTGCAAGAAAAGAGAGATACATCACCGCCAACCCACCCTAGATAATGAAAAAGTCGCGTAATAAGAAGAAAAAGAATAGTATTCTTACCCAAAAAAAAAGGTTCATTTACAAAAAAAAAAAAAAAAAAAAAAAGAGCGGGAACACGGAAAAGATAACAAAACAAAGACAAAAGACAAGTCCCACAGGAAGGCACGCAATACAACTAGCAGAAAGGCGCGTAACCTAACCATCTAGTAATGCACGACAACGAGCGATATCCGCGTCCACGGTCTCTACCATTAAACGCCCGTTATCAAATTGCACGTCAGCCAAACGCAGGTCTTGATCGGCCTCAACCACCAAATTATGGATATCCCGAACGATCTTTTCCTCAGCTCTAGCCCCACAAGCAAGCGAGAGGGTATCTTCATGCTCATCATATTCTTTATGTGCCTTATCCTGACGAATCAACCTAAGAGTCCATAGCGTGCCTACCTCCTCCTTCAAAACCAACAAACGCGCCAATTCATCCTCGGGTAAGTATGGGGAACAAGCGAAGTCACAGCTGCTAAGGTCAGAGTATGCCCTAGGTGGCCTCATTGCTTGGTTTGAAATCCAGAGACGGCAATCGGATATGGCTCGGTCTACAATAGCCACCATCGTCGAAGAACCCATGCACAATTTATTAGCCGCGTAACGAGAAGTGACGACATCATCCAATGCACGTTGGACCTCCAATGGCACGCGACCAGACAGATCGATCTCTTGAGCAACTTGGTGCGCCTCAAACTGTTCCTCGAATTTTGCACGCATAGCGTACCTGTTAGCTACCCTCTTCTCTCGCATCGCCTTGATCTCGGCTTTTACGAGCAACAGTCGTTTCAACTCGTCATGCTTAAACATTGATGAGACTAGCGCGGGAACAGACGCCAAGGTCAACACATACCCGTGAAGAGAGCTAGCCATGCAGACGATATGATAACAAAAGGGAATTTAAAGACGAGTTGAAATTGAATAACCAAAATAGGAAATGAAAACCGTAGATATATAGGAATGAGGGGCACCATTTACGATGCAACAACCGTTTGCATCCCCCATGCATGTCGCAACGCGTATTAATTCATGATAAAAAACGATATGACTACTGGGTTTTTTTACAATTAACCCAAAAGTCAGGGGACTAATATTGATACATGAAAAATAACACTGGTTAACGGGTTTAGGGTTCCCCCAAAAGGGGAGGCAAGCCTAACATGGGACATGGGGACTTGGGGACTAAGACCAAGTCCAATGAGAAAATACCCATGAGGCAAAAGGGACAAGGAAGGGATTAATGGATAAGGGGAGGTTATATTAAGGAAGGGATGGCATTAGAAGTAATTAAGGAGTTTTAGGACATGTGGCATGAGGTCATAAAAGGAAGGGGCTTTTGGAAAGTCTATATAAGGAAGGACAAGGTACAATGGAAAGACAACTTTCTCTCTTACCATTCCTAGAAAGATGAGGTCATTTGGTGTAGCTAGGACGGGTAAAACCAGAATCAAAATCTCCCTTCAACATAGCCAAAGCACGATATTCTGCCTCAGCAGAAGAACGAAAAACGGTTGGTTGTTTTTTTTATTTCCAAGAAATGGGACTATCACCTAGTAAAACAAAATATCTAGTTGTAGATCGACGGATGGTAGGACAACCATCCCATTCTGAATCAGTAAATCCTGTCAACCGTAAAGAACTACGAGAAGAAAGAAGAATGACATGTCCTAAAGTTCCCTTAAGATATCGGAGAACTCGGATTGCAGCATCAAAATGTGCAGTTCTAGGAGATGACATAAACTGACTTAAAAAGGTAACCACATAATTAATGTGGGGTCTGGTTACCGTAAGATAAAGTAAACGACCAATAAGATGCCTAAACTGTGATGGGTCTTCAAGTGGAGAACTACCCGTGGGTAATAAATTTAGATATTGTTCCATTGGAAATGCTGATGGCTTTCCCCGGTTAGGCCAGAGTCACGCAAGATATCTAGAATATATTTGCGTTGACATAGAAAAATTCCATCAGAAGAATGAGAAACCTCTATTCCCAAAAAATATTGTAAATGACCCAAGTCTTTAGATGAAAACAAAGTTTCTAATCGAGAAATTAGACGCGAAATAGCAGAAGAATCATTGTCGGTAATCACAATATCATCGACGTAGACTAAAACATATAGAGATAAAGATTTTCGATGGAGAGTAAACAAAAAGTAATCAGCATTAGATTGCTGGAAACCCTCAGCAATAAAGGATGACGAAAATTTCGCAAACCACTGGAGAGAAGCCTGTTTAAAAACGTAAATAGATTTGTTTAAACGACAAACTTGGTTAAGTTTACCAAATCCAGGTTGAGGACGCATATAAACTTCCTCATCAAGATTACCTTGAAGAAATGCATTGTTAACATCAAGTTGGTGTAATATCCAACCTTTTATGGAAGCTGAAGAAAGCAAAACTCTTACAGTAACTAACTTTGCAAAAGGAGCAAATGTATCATGATAGTCCACTCCTTCAAGTTGGGTATAACCTTTTTCAACCAAACGAGCTTTGGATCACTCGATACTACCATCAGATTTATATTTAATCTTGTAAACCCATTTGCAACCAACAATAGACTTACCAGGAGGAAGAGAATCCATCTCTGTCCAAGTGTCATCGTCCTTCAAAGCCCGAACTTCTTTAACCATAACATTATGCCATACTGGAATCTAAATAGCAGCTTTAAAAGAAGTTGATTCCGCTGTGTTCAAAACTGTAATCAAGAAAATTTTATGAGAAGGACTAAAATTATCAAACGACAAATAATTTGTAAGAGGATAAGGTTGAGAATGAGAACACTCAATAGAAGAACAAACATAATCTTTTAAGTAAGGAGGTAAATTGTGCGACGTTTCCGATCGTCGTAAAACATGACTAGAAGAGTTAATAGGAACAACTTTGTGGTCAGAATCAAGTGTGGATTCATGAACAATACTAGTTTGAGAATCAGGTGGAAGTTCATGGATGTGGGCACTTGTTTTGGACGGAGATTCTTGTGCATGAGTATTAACATTAATTGGGAAGTCCTGAAATGGTTAATTGTGTTGGTCTGCAGCATGTGGAATGGGAGAAGGTGGTGATGTAGACAAATTAGGTGCGGAAGTAGGTGAAGGATTATTAGTGGAATCTGAAGGGTGCATAGGTATAGGTAAATATGGTGGAGAATCAAAGAAAAAATCATCATCTGTAGATGACGTAGTTGTAGATGGTTTTGAGAAACTAGTCTCATCAAAAGGAAAAATGTCTTCATGAAAGACAACGTCACGAGAAACAAACTTTTGAAGTCTTTTAATATCATAAAAAATGCAAGGTGTAACTCGTTGATCAAATTTAGTTTTAATGTTGATATTGCAAGCAAAACAAAGATACCCAAATGTCTTTTTGGGTATCCTTTCTGAGCAAAAGGATACCCAAGAAAAAAAAATGCAAGGTGTAACTCGTTGATCAAATTTAGTTTTAATGTTGATATTGCAAGCAAAACAAAGATACCAAAATACGCGTAAATAAGAATAATTTGGTGTTGTACCAAACAATTTTTCATGTGGAGATATATGATTTAAAAGTTGTGTTGGCATTTTATTTATTAAGTAAGTTCCTACCAACAAACATTCCCTCCAAAACTGAATAGGAAGGTTGGAATGAAAACGAAGAGCACGAGGTACTTCAAGTAAATGTCGATGCTTTCTTTTGAGAACACCATTTTTTTGTGGAGTATAAACACAACTACGTTGGTGAACATTTCCCATTTTAGAAAAATAAGCCTGAAGTTCCTTTGATAAGAACTCAGATCCATTATTGGATCGAAATTTTTGAAGGTCAGGAATTATAAATGAACCCGAACCCGTAGACACACGACAAACAAGTTTCTTATATTAAGTAATAACCTGGTTAAAGAAGTAAAACAGGTATTTTAAGGTTTCTGATTTTGATTTTATCAGAAAAACCCAAGTACACCGAGTGTAATTATCAACAATCGTCAAAAAATAACGATCACCGTTCAAAGAAGGAACCGAAAAAGTTCCCCAAATATCACAATGAATTAATTGAAACGGAGAAGTACTGAAAGTAACCCTTTTATTAAACGGTAAGCGAGAATATTCTGCCATAGGGCTAAATAACACATTTGTGATCCAAATTAGAATGCATATAACTAAAACGATTAACTAGAAAGCGAAAACGACCTAAACTAGGGTGACCAAGGCGAAAATTCCATCGATCAAAAGGCTTATTTTTCATAAAAGAAATCACCGAAGAAGAGCGTAATTCATATAATCCTGAAACCAAATCACCCAGACCAATAAGTTTCGTCGTCGATCGGTCCTGAAAACGACAAAAATTGTGAGAAAAAATAACTTCACAATTCAAAGAAGAACATAATCTACTCACTGAAATGAGGTTATATTTAAAAGATGGTAAATAATAAATATCCATTAAAATCAAAGAGGGAGAAAGATTAATAGTACCAATATGGGAAATCAAAGCCCTTGTACCGTCAGGTAATAAAACACCCATATTAGTCGGGGCAATTTTATAAGTTGAAAAGAATTTTAAATATGAACAAGTATGGTGGGTAGAACCACTATCAATAATCCATTCAGTATTAAAGGAACATAAAAATGTACCAGCGAGATTCATTTTAGGTTGTTCGTCGGCTGTAGCAGGGAGTGTACCTGAAAAAGCAGCCAAGCGAGCCAAATGATCAGCGGATAATCCAGGGAAAAGAGCAACGATAGTTTGTGGAGGAACTATCCCTTGTGATGCATCATGGTGTTGTGGTAGCACACCTTGAACAACATCAGAAGTGGTAGCCAAAGTTGTGCCATCTTTGCGCTTGTATTTTGGTGGATAACCATTCAGTTTGTAACAACGGTCTCTAGTATGACCATTCTTATGACAGTAATCACAATAATAACTCCTCTCTTTTTTTCCGTTTTGGAAGAGCTATCACCTTCATGGCGAGCAACAACAAGGGTAGCCGATTCGACAACCGGAATGGTATTAGCCAAAGATTGTTGAACCTCTTCTTGTCTGACTAAGTTATAAATAGTTAACAAGGATGGAAACTCAGTATGTTGCAAGATATTAGAGAGGAAACCAGCAAACCTATCGTGAAGACCTTGCAAGAACTCTATTGCCTTATATTGATTGAGATGATCAATAGCATCCTTGGCATTAACACAAATACAAGTACTTACAGGTATAATAGCATCCATCTCATCCCAAATAGCACGAACATGACCGTAAAAAACCAATACAGATGAACCATCTTGCTTAATAGAAGCGAGTTGTTATTTCAATTGATATATCTTAGGAGCACAACATTCAACATACATGTTCTCAAGATCTTTCCAGAGAAGAAAAACAGTAGGAGCATAAGAAACGATATCTTTAATGCTATGAAGGATAACATTATGAATCCAACCAATGACAAGACCATCTGCTCGCATCCATTCGCTGAGTTTTGTTGGATCAGTTGGTTTAGGAATAGATCCATCAATAAAACCAATCTTGTTCTATGCACGTAAATCTCTCATCATTCCTATCTTCCATGATGCATATTTATCATCGTTTAAAGGAGGGCTACAAAGAACAACATTAGGGTTGTCCGACGGATGGACAAAAATGGATCACAATAAGAAGCGGTATCCAAAGAAAGTGAAGAAGGCTGCTCAACAGAGCCTGAAACATTAGAACTGTGATCTCCTTTCATAATCAAAAGACAAAGAAGAGAAAGAAAAAAAATGATAAAAAAAAGTTTCCCACATGAATTTGACCAAACACCCTAAGATCAGATGTTCCTGCTCTGGACCATCAAAAATTGAGTTTTGTTGATAATATTACAGAGAGGTAAGAACCTCTATTTATAATTACAGGAATATATAATAGGATGATATCTATGGGATTAATTATAATAATGATGATTGATCCTTTATTGACTCTGACTTATATTAATGTTAACTAATTTAGTAAACAAAATATATGGTATCAATTATACAACTGCAATCACTCTTGACAGAAGATATGCATTAGCTGGATATGACTTGTCAGTATGTACATGCCATTCTGGAACCCAAACACAACCAAAGTTAACTTGACATGTAATACAAAAAAGAATCAGGATATTGACGCCGCTTATCGAAAGATAAATTCCTAAAACGTTATGGTAGAGACACAACTTTTTTTCACCAATTTATTTCTTGAAGAAGGTGAATGCGTTCAAAGATGAATATGGATTTTGGGTTGAAGATGTGCCCCAACTTCAATAATACCTTATTAATCATTTAAAGAAATTGGATATTCTAATGGAATTCAACATAAAAATATATTAAATGATCTTATTTCTCTGGAATTGTTGAGATTCGACCCCCATTGTATGGACACTTTAATATCCTGCAGTTAATAAGTCTTGGGCAACCGTAACCTACAAACTGATTTTCGAGGTGAGTGAGGCCTATGGACTTTAATCTAATATGGTATTAGAGCAGGCAATTTGTGATGATTCTAATTTAACCGTACCTATTCTAAAGTTACCCGATTAAATGTTTACATGTTACACCTAACGAGATACACGTGAATGAGAGTGTTGAGATAATTACACATTGCATGGGTAACTTAAGATATATCTTTTAATAAGCTTTGGGCAATCCTAACCTTGCAATCCAATTTTTGAGGCGACCTAGGACCATGGACTTTAATATAATACACATAACTAGTAATGAAAACTCTAGTCTAACTAGAACTCTTGATGAAAAATAAATTTAGAACATTCTTTTCAACACAAATTAATGGGGTCTCCAGGACCAGATGATTATCCATCTGGTTTCTTTAAATCTCATTTAGATACCGTCAAAAATGACACCATAAACATTGTTCAAGATTTCTTTAAGAATAAATATATACCTAAGGAAACAAATAATATTTAAATACAACTTATTCCTAAGGTTCATAATCTTTTTTCTCCTAATGATTGTAGGCCTATTATTTATTTATTTTGACAAAAAAATGGCAAATTATATTAAAAAGTAAGAGGTCGCAAGGGAGTAACGTCTTACGAAGAAGAATGATAATCTCAAAAGTATTATTTTTAGACCTATTATTTTGAGAAATATTATTTATAAGATAATCTTAAAACTAACACTCCCTGCATCGGATTTGGTTGATAAAATTATGTTTTACACGAATATTAAGAAATATATAGTTCTTTCCACAAATATCTTTCGATGTAGTTAATTATTTGAATTATTAATGGTTCCCAGTAAGAACAAACACAAGTTCCTAAATTAGGAACTGATTAATATGTAGGGACAAATAAGGAAAAATGAGGGAAAAATATAAACATTGACAACTAAACATGGACAAGATAAAAGTGCATTTTTTTATCAACTAAATCCGGACGGAAGGAGTAAAAAACAGACGTAAGCCTCTGTTAGGAAAAAGGATATCCCAAAACCAATCTGCATTCATTTTTGAAAGGCAGACAGCAGACTACATATAACATTATTGTAACTCACGAAATTTTACATGCTACGAAAACTTTTAACATGAAAATGAAAATATGGCTTAAAAAATCTATATGTCAAAATCCTTTGACAAAATTGAATGGAAATTTCTGGAAAAAATGTTGCTCCCTTTTAACTTTAACAAAGGTTTCTTCCAAATGATTATGTGGTGTCTTTCACCTACCTACTTTGTTTTTCTTTTGAATGGATGTCCCGGATAGTTCCTTAAGGAGGAAAGAGGCATTTGACAAGGAGACGCTATCTATCCTTACCTTTTAATAATATGCATGGAAGTCTTGTCGAGACTTCTTTTTAAAGCATAATAATTACATAATAAAATCAATGGAATTAGAGTTACGAAGGATGCCCGTCCTATCTATTACATTTTCTTTGCTGATGATTATTTCCGATACTTAGAACAAACGTTTCATAAGGAAAGGATATAGTACATATTATTGTTGCTTTTGGTGGAATGACAGGAGAAGTTACAAACTTTCAAAAATTTGGCATCTATTTCTCTCTTAGATGCATCACAAATATTATAAGATTATCTTCTGAATTCTTAAAGTGAGAAAAAAAATGAAAAATTATTAATATCTAGGAACCTTTTTTTCCCGATAGGAAAGAAATAACAACTTTGAGCTACTCTTAAACAAGTAGTATGGCTCTCTCCAAGGCTGGAAAGCAAAGGTGTTAAATCCAGCAGGTAGAACTATACTTGTAAAAATGTTCTTAATGTTTTTCCCAAACACCAGATGCAATGTTTAGTTGTTCCATAAGGTGTCTTAGAGAAAATTAAAAAGGTTCAGCGAGACTTCTAGTGGAATAAAAAAGATGATAAAAATTATGTATACACAATAGACTGGAAGAATATCTGTAAAGGCAAAGACTAAGGTGGATTGAAGATCAGAAGTCCTTGTAACCAGAATCTTTCCATGTTAGTGAAGTTTCCATGGAGAATGATTAACAACCAGGATCAGTTTTGCACTGTAATTTTAAAGCATAAATACTAACATAGTTGGAATCCTCTAAAAAAATCTAAAAATACAATAATTCCTGGATATGGATAAGTATTAAGAGAGATTTGGATATTATTTCTCCAAATAATCCTTGACAGGTGTAGTAAGGTAAAAACGGATTCAGGATAAAAGAGTAAAAGCGGGTAGGTTGATGAGAAGGGAGTCTAGACCCTAAACAAAGAGTCATGTTATTGGGGAAAAATTAGACTAAATTCATGGCTAAGTTTGGTCAAAGAAAAACCTAGTCAGAATAAATATTTTTTTGTTAAATTCCAATCCTACAATCGCCACTAAGCTATTGTTCTTATCTTCGTCCAAACTCCCTAACTGCTTTCGATGAACAACCAGCTTATTTTCTATGTCAAAGTTCACCCAACTGTGATTATCATCTCAATATTTTTTTTGTTAGCTTTGGGTCAATCGAGATTCAAGTTAAGATTCCTGATTTTAGAACCTTTACGATACAAGTAAGCACTGAAAATCAATCGATTGATGTGTGCACTATTATGATTTGATTAATTGAATAGTCTTGTCACTAGTCCTCATCTTTATATATCATTATTAAGGAGATCATAAATTTCAAACTTATGCAGAGAGTTGTTCAATCGTTACAAGATCTAAAACCACCATTAAATACGTTGATGGGTTTGATGTCGATTTAGCCATTTGCATAGTGCTATTTGCACTTGTTTCTTCACTTAATTCCAATCTGAAATCTAAGTTACTTTCATAATAAACTTAAAAGCATTTAACCATTTTTGGCTAGTTCTGGTATTTGTAGGGAAGAAGATGCGGTTTGGGGATTCATTAGGTATTCGTTTGTGAAAAAACGGGGGTCTAACAACTCCATCCAATATCTCGCTTAGCAATTTGTATGGGCTAACTCCGAAATACTTTGTTAGAGAATAAACTAGACAGACAGACTAAATCTAGATAAAAATATCTCAAGGAGTTAATATATCTCTCTTGATTTGATATTTACTCAAGCTAAAAAAAATAGCGAGTCTTTATCAAATAAAAGGAATAACTTGGACGGTACCAAAGACCAATGTCCAACTGTTAATCAGTGAAATCGACAACCACAAGGTCGGATCTCCAATCGATTAACCTTTAACGCAGAACCTGTATTATTTCAATTATAAAGATAAACAATATAATGTGGAAAATGAAATAACACAGACACCAGAAATTTTGTTAACGAGGAAACCGCAAATGCAGAAAACCCCCGGGACCTAGTCCAGATTGAGTACACACTGTATTAATCCGCTACAGACACTAGCTTACTCCAAGCTAACTTCGGAATGGACTATAGTTGAACACCAATCAGTCTCCCACTAATTCAAGGTACAGTTGTACTCCTACGCCTCTGATCCCAGTAGGATACTGCGCACTTGATTCCCTTAGCTAATCTCACCCACAATCAAGAGTTGTTGCAACCCAAAATCACAGACTTGATAATAAACAAATCTGTCTCACATAGAAAAGTCTATCAAAGGATAAATCTGTCTCCCACAGAAAAACCCTAGGTTTTTGTTCCGTATTAAGATCTGAAATCAAGGTGAACAGGAACCAGTTGATAATTCGGTCTTATATTCCCGAAAAACAACCTAGATTAATCAATCACCTCTCAACAGTCTTACTTGAATACACAAGAGGACGTAGAGGAATCACAAGCAGTGAGACGAAGATGTTTGTGACTTCTTTATCTTGCCTATCGGAGAACTCTCACGATCTCAAGCCAATCAAAGATTGTACTCGTACGATAGAAGATGCAAAATCAGATCACACAACTACGATAAAAGTAGTATCGGTCTGGCTTCACAATCCCAATGAAGTCTTTAAGTCGTTAACCTGGTTTTAGAGAAGAAAATCAAAGGTTAGAGTAGACTCGACTCTAGCGAGCGCACTAGTATCACACAGACGTGTGGGGATTATTTTTGCCCAATGCTAGATGTCTCCTATATATAGTCTTCAAATCAGGGTTTTTCCTTAGTCACAAAGCAATCAATATTCACCGTTAGATGAAAACCTGATTTAGATTCAAGCTAATATTTCTCAACCGTTAGATCGAAAACTTAGCTTGTCACACAAACTTGAGATATACGTTTACTGGGTTTGTGAAAACCGTTCCCAAACGTGTACGTGTATGTTGGTTCAACATAGTAACCAAAAAGGTAAACCATATGAGCATTTCATATTAACCTTGTTCTTCTTCACCATAACTAGTTCAATTGACTCAAATGAACTGGTTAGAGAGTTGTTCAATTGCTATGAGATCTTATGTAACTACATAAGACATAATTGAAACAAAATGATTCAACTCGATTGAACCGTCTCATGAACTTTATAGCCACGGTTTGCATACATCATTCCTTAGTAATTTAAGTTTCATGTTCAGAGCACATCTTTAGATCATAACCCATTCAAGTACGCAAACAAGTTCGCGGACTTAAGGCAACTGGCAGAGTTTTCTAAACTTAGCAGAAAATCTCGGCAAGGAGACTTACGCCAGTTCGCGGACTAAACACGCAAACAAGTTTTTGGAAAATCCAGCAGAAATTCTCGGCAAGAGAACTTCCGTCAGTTCGCGGACTTGGCAAAGCCAATTCCTCCGGTTTCTCTCAATCAACAAAGTTCGCAAACTTCGGATTAAGGAATAGGGGTTATGCACATATGTGTTTCCACACAATGCTAATATCCATCATTGGTTATATAGACCTAAACTCTCATTCCAACCATTGAAACATTCTTAAAGGACGTTATACAGTTGTTACACTATTTCTCGTCAAACCGATTTTCAAAGTGATTGAAACATTATGACTTTCGTCATTAGGTGAAGATAAACCCGATCAAAGCGAAACGCTTTACCAACACATGATTTCGAGATATATATAGGCGAGATATACTCGGATCGAAATATCAAATGTGTATGATCCAGTCTATATAGCATATGACTTTTGTCTCATAAGAAGTAGGAGATAGAAGAGATAGACTTTTGAGTGATAGATAAGTTCAAGTCTCCACATACCTTTTTGTTGATGAAGTTCCACGGTTCCTTGAGTAGATGTTCGTCGTTATATGATGAATCGCCATGAAGTCCTTGAGCTCAACTACACTTTTCTATCCTAGTCCAAGACTTAGCTATGTAGACTAGAAATCAAGACTCATAGTTTTGATCACTAACATTAACAAACATGCTTGAGATAGCAATGCATGCGAGGTCGACCGAGCTATGCTCTAACAATCTCCCCCTTTGTCAATTTTAGTGACAAAACTATTAATACATATGGATTACAAAAAAGATAAACTTTTGTGGCTCCTATTCCATAGTCTAATCTTCAACGTTCCCTGAAATCTTCGTCCTTCCAAGTACTCCGATGATCCCAGAGGTTGTAAGTTTAACATCACCTTTGTTTAAGATCCGTAGCTATAACAATGAGAGAAATCGAGATTCTCGATCATCATTATACAGTGACATAGTATTATTATGTAACATCAAAGTCCAATTGCATCACGACTTTAACAATAATACTACGGTGATATGGATCACTCCCCCTTAGTCAATACTCCATCTCACATGGAAACCACTCCCCCTTACACAATGATCCGAAAACCATGTGTAAATGTAGTAGAACTACACATTAATTCTCCCCCTTTTTGTCAATAAAATTGGCAAAGGTACAAGAACGGGTTCCTAATGAAATTTCCGAGAAGAGACGTTTCATAGACTAAAAGAAGAAATACATACCAACTTAATTTAGATGCAGTCATAAAGCCGAAGCTAAATGCATTCATCAAGGACTTTTTAAGATACAAGATAACCCCTATAAAATTTCACAGCCGCACACCCCTCGAGATATTACCATTAAGCACAAGTTCAAAAGAACTCTCCCCCATTTGATGTCATTCCCAAGATAACAACAAGAGTGACCTTAATTTCGAAAGAAAAGAAGGATTTTTAATTGGACACCAAAAACCATAGGAAAATGATTTTCTATATCCAAAAATCAATCAAATTAATCACAAGTAAACCCATGATTAATTTAATTAGAATACGCAACTAAATCAAACCACAAAAGTGATCAATTTAATTGATTGTGCTCAACATAAGTAAACTTACGGAGCTACGACTAAGGTAATCATACGAAGATGACGAACTTAATCGTTCACATACTCAACATAAGGAAAACCTTACGGAATATACGACTACATCAACCAATAGAAGATAGTTAGTATAGTCTTTCATATACTCAACACAAGAACTTGTGGAATATATGAAAACTCAACTAGACTAATTACAAGAGAACCCATAATTAATCTAATTGGAATACAAACGACCAAACTAATCACGAAGGTAATCAATTTAATTGTCAATTGTGTTGCTCGACAAAAGAAAACTTTCGGAGCAAATAACTAAATACCAACCAAGATGATTAATTTAGTTCAAAGATGATCGACATAAAGTACCTTACGGAACAACCAACAAAGCTAATCACAAAGTAATCAACTTAGTTGTATCGTGCTCGACATAAGACACATTACGGAGCCTCACAGTAATACATAAGATAGGATCAGTGATGATCATTACTGTGGAATACATACAAGGATCTATTATATTTTTCCATCACTATTTGCATAACGACATAATAGACTTTATTCTTGTCACACAAAAGATTTTACCCTATTTTCCATCAAATAAATGACTGCATAGGTATGACTTTTGTATTTGTCAAAATTCCATTAGTCCTTTCATCAATACGAATACCAATTTATGAACGATTTTACTTTTGACAACATATGGGACCTTCAAGTTCACGGATGCAGAAAATACATATCCCATAAACAATTGCAATATCACAAAATCATAAAGATTAATACTGCAATAACAATCTTTGCCCTTAGAATGTATAATCAATCTTTTTCGCACGGATTTATACCAAGAGTGGTTACCAAAAGCGTGCAAAAAGATTTTCTTAACAAAGAAGAACATACAAAGTCATTGAAGACTATGCACCATAGTTCACATGAGATGATTGTGAATACTCAAGAATATATAACAATGTGAACTACTACCCATTCTAGAACTTCCTTCTTTGTGATTCACCAACATCACTCTTGTAACAGCCACAAAATAGCTTAGAATAGGATTCTCCAAGAATCCCAGTGCCCAAGTCCAAGAGAATAGAACAAGTGCAACGAAACGGAGCAAACACTAAAAAACAAGAGACATGACAAATACCAATATTAACTCATCCAAATTCAACAATTCTCATCTCCATTTTGAAGGGAATTCAATAAGAAAGAGAATGCAAAAATAATGAGGTAAATCCGAGTTCGGACGAAGAAGTTACGGCCAAAACAAGTTTACCGAATATCGACGCCAAGTATGCATACGGTTTTGCGAACTTAAACCCCTGGATTTTGATTTTAAATGTTGTTATGCATACTTGGTATGTGTACCATGTAGTCCAAACATCCCGAACTATTATTTTCAAACCTAAACATTTAAGACCTTAAATACAGATCAAGTTAGGCAGAAATGAACGATAAGCAAGATTATTATAAGTATTCTAAGAAAATAAAAGTACAAATCTTGCTCAAGTTTATAGACATACCATTTTAGATGAATCCAATCGAATTCTACCGCCTTACCGAACATAATTTGTGTGCCCCAATTCTTGTGCTTCCCTCACCGTATACAAAACAGGGCATTCCTTGGTGAGGATGCACTTCCAACACAATCAAGTTGTGTTGGAGTGAACAAAGTCTTGCTCACCACAAGTGACCTTTGGATTATCATGAAAGAGATCACTTTTAGAACCTTTCACATCCAATTCCATTTTTCCAAAAACCTTGTTAAGTTCCAACATCATGGGTACTGCCTTTTCCATAGTCATGGAGTTTTCTGGAAGATCATTCCTTTTCACACTCAAAACATCATTGTCTTTCTTCGGTATCCACTTCTGAGTGCGTTTAGGAACAGTCGGAACCTTCTTCCCATCACTCTCCTCTAGAATTCTTGGAAGAGAATTGGATTGACTATTCTTTTGCAAGTTAGTCTTTCTCCAATTGGGAGCATCGGATCTTGTCTTCGTCTTTACGAATTTATCCTTTTGATAACCATTACGATTATGAAAAGGATTTGTACGACGTTTATAGACAAATTTAGGTCTATCATAACACTGATTCCTTTGCCTAAAGGTTGGACAATTACAACATGTAACGTTAAGAGGATCAGTCTTAACGTATGATATTGGTTTCACAACTTCTTGTGATTCCCAAACAAGAACATCATGAAGTTTCTCATTCCTTATACGGAAATGACATCTCCTTTCCAGGTGACCTTTATTTACGCAATACTGGCAAACATAAGGACGTGTGTGCTAACTTTCGAGGTTGATAAACTTTGCTCTTTTGAACCTTAACTGTCGGAGAAGGTATTTCACTTTTGCCATCAGTGGAAACCTTTTGTTGAGAAGAATCACTATCCTTGACAAATTTTACCTCTTTGCTAGTATTTGGAGCATCTATTCCCTTATAGCCCAATCCTCGTATATCACGATGATTTTACTTGCTCCTAGCATAGTGGTTAATTTGTTTGAACTAGTATTGAAATTTTTCAAGTCATCTTCCAACATCTTGATTTTATCAAGAGTAGAAGCTAAGTCAGCCTCAAGGCGTTTTTCTCGAGTGAGATAAGCGCTTTCTCTGTCGTCAAAACTTGTTTGCTGGGAGTTAAACCTTGCTTCAGATTCTGCAAGTTTCTCTTCCAACAAAAAGTACTTTTAATAAAGATTATCACATTCAAGTGACTTCATACGTAAGTTTTCCTCAGAATCCTTGAGGATCGATTCGGTAGAACGATTCGAAAAATAAACACTTGCATATCATCTTCTCAATTTCTTGTTTTCTCGACAGAGAGGAGTCAGAAGAGGTGTGACATGAGAAGTTGTAATCTTCTTCATATTCCACGAATCCAAAAACTTAACATACTCTGAGACTTTCTCATCAACATCTCTATCAATATCTGAATCACCTTCAACAGAAAGTTCATCCAACTGTTCTTCTAGGAAAGTTTCCCAATCAACAGTTTTTACATCAAGAGAATGTTTGGATATTGACTTAGATGTGACAGTTCTCTCAGGTGAATCCAAGCTTTTAAAATTATCTGGTAATTTCTGAACTGGTATGTTATTAGAGATAGACTCGTCCATAATCAGATCGCTACAAACACAGACTTGTAAGTTCTTAAACGTGTTTGCTTGCTCTGATACCAATTGAAAAAGCGGGGGTCTAACAACAACACCTAATATTTCGCTTAGCAATCTGTATGGACTAACTCCGAAATACTTTGCTAGAGAATCAACTAGACAGTCATACTCAATCTAGATAAAAGTATCTCAAGGAGTTAATATCTCTCTCTTGATTTGATTTTTACTCAAGCTAAAAACAATAGCGAGTCTTTATCAAATATAAGGAATAACTTGGACGGTACCAAAGACCGATGTCCAAGTGTTAATCAATGAAATAGACAACTACAAGGTCGGATCTCCAATCGATTAACCTTTAACGCACAACCTGTATTATTTCAATTATAAAGATAAACAATATAATGCGGAAAATGAAATAACACAGACACCAGAAATTTTGTTAACGAGGAAACCGCAAATGCAGAAAAACCCCGGGACCTAGTCCAGATTGAGTACACACTGTATTAATCCGCTACAGACACTAGCCTACTCCAAGCTAACTTCGGAATGGACTATAGTTGAACACCAATCAGTCTCCCACTAATTCAAGGTACAGTTGTACTCCTACGCCTCTGATCCCAGTAGGATACTGCGCACTTGATTCCCTTAGCTAATCTCACCCACAATCAAGAGTTGTTGCAACCCAAAATCACAGACTTGATAATAAACAAATCTGTCTCACATAGAAAAGTCTATCAAAGGATAAATCTGTCTCCCACAGAAAAACCCTAGGTTTTTGTTCCGTATTAAGATCTGAAATCAAGGTGAACAGGAACCAGTTGATAATTAGGTCTTATATTCCCGAAGAACAACCTAGATTATTAATCACCTCTCAACAGTCTTACTTGAATACACAAGAGGACGTCGAGGAATCACAAGCAGTGAGACGAAGATGTTTGTGACTTCTTTATCTTGCCTATCGGAGAACTCTCACGATATCAAGCCAATCAAAGATTATACTCGTACGATAGAAGATGCAAAATCAGATCACACAACTACGATAAAAGTAGTATCGGTCTGGCTTCACAATCCCAATGAAGTCTTTAAGTCGTTAACCTGGTTTTAGAGAAGAAAATCAAAGGTTAGAGTAGACTCGACTCTAGCGAGCGCACTAGTATCACACAGACGTGTGGGGATTATTTTTGCCCAATGCTAGATGTCTTCTATATATAGTCTTCAAATCAGGGTTTTTCCTTAGTCACAAAGCAATCAATATTCACCGTTAGATGAAAACCTGATTTAGATTCAAGCTAATATTTCTCAACCGTTAGATCGAAAACTTAGCTTGTCACACAAACTTGAGATATACGTTTACTGGGTTTGTGAAAACCGTTCCCAAACGTGTACGTGTATGTTGGTTCAACATAGTAACCAAAAAGGTAAACCATATGAGCATTTCATATTAACCTTGTTCTTCTTCACCATAACTAGTTCAATTGACTCAAATGAACTAGTTAGAGAGTTGTTCAATTGCTATGAGATCTTATGTAACTACACAAGACACAATCGAAACAAAGATGATTCGATTCGATTGAATCGACTCATGAACTTTATATCCACGGTTTGCATACTGCATTCCTTAGTAATTTAAGTTTCATGTTCAGAGTACATCTTTAGATCATAATCCACTCAAGTACGCAAACAAGTTCGCGGACTTAAGGCAACCGGCAGAGTTTTCCAAACTCAGCAGAAATCTCGGCAAGGAGATTTCCGCCAGTTCGCGGACTAAACACGCAAACGAGTTTTTGGAAAATCCAGCAGAAATTCTCGGCAAAAGAACTTACGTGAGCGTAAATTGAGTTCGCGGACTTGGCAAAGCCAATTCATCCGGTTTCTCTCAATCAACAAAGTTCGCAAACTTCGGATTAAGGAATATGACTTATGCACATATGTGTTTCCACACAATGCTTATATCCATCATTGGTTATATAGACCTAAACTCTCATTCCAACCATTGAAACATTCTTAGAGGACGTTATATAGTTGTTACACTATTTCTCGTCAAAGAGATTTTCAACGTGATTGAAACATTATGACTTTCGTCATTAGGTGAAGATAAACCCGATCAAAGCGAATCGCTTTACCAACACATGATTTCGAGATATAGATAGAGAGATATACTCGGCTCGAAATATCAAATGTGTATGATCCAGTCTATATAGCATTCGACTTTTGTCTCATAAGAAGTAAGAGGTAGAAGAGATAGACTTTTGAGTGATAGATAAGTTCAAGTCTCAACATACCTTTTTGTTGATGAAGTTCCACGGTTCCTTGAGTAGATCTTCGTCGTTGTATGATGAATCGCGCCATGAAGTCCTTGAGCTCAACTACACTTTTCTATCCTAGTCCGAGAGTTAGCTATGTAGACTAGAAATCAAAACTCATTGTTTTGATCACTAAAATTGACAAACATGCTTGAGATAGCAACGCATGCGAGGTCGACCGAGATATGCTCTAACAGTTTGTTTTGCAAAGTTAATTTTAAGGACATTCTAGACATTTTATCTGTTTATTCAAGAGTCAATCCCTCCCCTGAAAATCTAATTCCCTCCCCTTAATCCTTCCCTCCTCAAATCTATTATTTCCCTCCTAATAACACGACTCCTAAACAAATGTATTGCACATGAGTATTTTTGATTCGAGAGATCAATCTGTACAGTTCTGGCCTAAACCAAGAAATATTCATTCCAGTCTTGCATCGGTCAGAAAATAAAGGAGAAGGGTTTATCTTAGGGAGGAAAGCAGAGAAGGTGTTGAGATCAGAGAGATAGACTCGGTAATGTGTAATTGTGTATGACTTATCTCAGAAGATGGAACTTGCTCGCAAAAGATGGTAAGTTGTAAGTTCTATGTGTCTTCTGGATACCTTTTTTTATCCCCTTTTGAATAAATTGAAAATCTATTTTTATAATAAGTCATAGTAAACACCCTGGTCTCATAGGAAAGTGGAGTTTGTGGAGTAGTGAAGAAGTGGGGATCGTATGGAAGTTACAAAAATTGTTTTCCTATAGTGAAGGTAGTACTTGACGGTTGTGCACCCACTTCTCATTTACTCGTTAACTATCCACTCTTCCTGTCACTTTCTCATAATGGGTGTGTTGCACACTGCATGCCATAGGCCTCCATACCAATACCTTGATGAACATCCCCCATTTGTGACATTGTTGGTGTCTCAAGTAAAATATGAAAGAAATCATCTTTCATTACTAGATTTCCTTGCATGACTAGGATGACCTGTATGACTAGGTCGACAAGCTGTGTTGTGTGAGACGTCATTACTCTAACACCTCTCCTTGAATAAAAGTAGTTATGAGGGGTGGATAAGAAGACGTGATTTTTTAATCACTAAAGATATGGTGTTGAACGTGTATGTATGACATGCGATAGTTTATACCAATCACATGTGAACTATGTTACATATAGATAGTGGCAATTCGAGTCTCCCATTGCTTTCCAGGAGAGGTACCTAGAGTGGGGCTCTTCAAATGGTTGTTATTAGGTTTTTGAACAAAATCGATACATGTAATGTATTATTATTAAGTTTTAATCAAAATTGATACACGTATCTTTAATAACAAAGAAATTTGAATCTACCTCAAAACCCTTAAAGTTAATGTTTAAAAGATTTACATGTGCGACTTGCGCGTTCAGTCTTAAA
The DNA here is from genome assembly GCF_003573695.1 of Papaver somniferum. Classification (NCBI taxonomy): domain Eukaryota; kingdom Viridiplantae; phylum Streptophyta; class Magnoliopsida; order Ranunculales; family Papaveraceae; genus Papaver; species Papaver somniferum. The sequence continues at coordinate 25,270,814 of NC_039362.1, forward strand.
TGCTTTTATATAAATTTAAGAAGCATGACCGTCCCTCTTTGGTCGACCATTGGTCGCTGCACATGTGAGCTATGGACAACTTGATTGGTCTATTAGGAAGAGGGACGATTGGTAGCAGTCATGGCACCTCATTGGTCGATCGAAACTAAGTCTAAATCGATCAAATTAGTTAGCGAAGTCGAGCGGTCGAGATGAATCTGCGACTATCATGGACAACCTATTTGTCCTAATTAGGGTTTTTTAAAAAGTAACTTGACTAGCCTACTTTGGCTAGATATATGGAGCGGATCATGTAGGCTAGGAGTGTTCATGTTGGCTGAAAAGGTAGAGGGACGAGCAACGATCATTATGAAGCTTGCTCGGTTATATAAGGAAGGAGTTAAGTTAGATAAACTGACCAGACAAGTTGGATGATCGCGATAGCTTCACGACTGGCTTGGGAGGTCAGGATCCAATTAGACTAGCCCACTTTAGCCAATCACTGGGAGTGGAGCATGTAAGCTACCAACGATCTAATTGACCAGAATAACAGATGAGCGACAGGTAGCCACTGTGGCTCCTGACTGGCCAACCATAAGGAGACCTAAGATAGCCAAAGTGACCGACCAAGATGGATGGTTGTGACTATTTTGGACGGTCAAGATCAAATTTTAAATAAAAATCCTAGCCGCTCGACTAGCCTACTTTGGCCGAATATTGGGAGCGGCGCACGTAGGCTTTGAGCGATCCTATTGGCTGGGGCAATAAACGAGCGACGGGTAGTCACGATGGTCCCAAACTGGCCAAATATAAGAGGATCTATGCTTGCCACTTTGACCGCCCAAGTTGAGTGGTCGCGGTCGTTTTGCGACTGGATTGGACGCCCAGGGTCTAATGCTAATTAATACTAAGCATCTCGACTAGCCTACTTTGGCCGGCTACTGGGAGCGAAGCATGTTGGCTACGAGCGATATGATTGGTACGTTTAAAAGAGTGACATGAGGTGGCCAACATGGGTCATGTACGACCGATCATGGGAGACGGGACATGCTAATTTGGCCGGCCAAGTGGCGTGGCTGAGCCTCCTCTGTGACTGACATATTCAATTTCTTTTAAAATTAGGGTTTTACGCCCACCGTCCTTGTGATACATTGATTCCTAGTTTGCCTAGGCTTAGTCTCGACCAATAAGAATCAAGATATCGTGCATGCTCCATTTTTAGGGCAAAAAATTAAATTTTGTGAGTTGACACAAAATTAGGTCAAATAATTGAATTTTGTGTATTGACACAAAATTGAGCAAATTAATTGCATTTTGCACAATAGCGCAAGATCATTGAATTTTGCTACTCTTGCAAGTAGCGAGGTGCTGGTATTGTTGGCACAGCTTGCGTGCTTTTGATCAGGTACCTTTATGCATATCTTAATTCAGACACTTCATGAAATTCATGCTACTCAGCTGAGAATGAAGATGAACTTCATGTCAGTCCTAAAGAACATAATATTACATAAATGCTCAGCATGATATACATTAGTGAACAACTCAACTAGAACCTTGAGTTTTAAATCAATAAAATTACAAAATACCTGGGAATATTGTAACATGCACCAGTAGTATTCAAATAATTTTCGTACATGTAGGTACTGAGTCATACAGTAAATACAAATTTTGTATACACAGATATATTTTCTAAATTCAGCTGGGTGAAGCTCATAAATATAGCTATACATATTCGAGAGAGAGAGGCGTAGGTGCTCATTGGATTACTTAGATTCTTTGCATAATGAAGACATATTAGAGTTCAGTATTCATAAATATAGAGTTTGACGGTTTTTGCACTAAACTAAAAATCACCGTAACAGGTTAATAAAGATGAAAGGAAAAGGTATATAGTACTGCACAAAATTTTTCGTTCGTGAACCTGTATGGACCGTCCTTGTACAATCTATACCTTCAAGAACCAAAACTATATTAAAGATTGAAATCAAGGTACTAGACAATTGCTCGGTCAAACTCATAAGTTTTGGTATGTCAAGATTGTTATCAAATTTAGCTGATTAAAACTATATCTAGATTTATAGTCTACTAGAGTTAGTCTCGGACTTATAATAGCGCATGGTAGTTGAGTATCATAAATCATGAATCGACCTTGAAGATTGAAGACTGACGAACAACAACGTAAACGAAAACTTCATCAACAAATGTATGTGAAGACTGATTATCCTATCTATTCATATTATCTACTGAGACATGTTATATGACTTTAGTATTATGATGAACATCGGAAAGAATATTTCAAACAATAAGGAGTTGTCAAGTTAGTTCTTATGTTCACAAACTGTTTTGCTTGGTTCACAAACTTGAACCTATAAATAATAAAAACTTGATGAATTATTCTCAATTAACTCGCGTACATGAATTGATTTTGTCAGTTCACAAATTGGTTGATTTTGAGATGTTACTAGATTTTTTTTTTTTCTGTTAGTACAAAAACTGATTTTGAAAAGTTCCTAGACACTTTTTGTATTTGAGTGCACAAACTGTTTTGGACAGTTTGCGAACTTATCAATACGAGGCGACCAATTATTCACGAATTATTTTGGACAATTCATGAACTGATTTTGGTGTTGTGATATTATACTCCGACTTATACTTTTTCGGTTCCAGACCAACTTAACGATTTTTCTTTGGCTAACCACTTGGTGTATAACATACGGTTGCATATTTCTTCTTTGTGATTCAATGAAAACTTCTCACATGCTTACATGAAAAATTTATATGGAGAAGTTAAGCTTGCTTGTGATAGGTGTCCTAAACACCTTGATTTACTATCAATTGATTATGTTTTCTTTGTTATTTTTGTTGTGAATTGTGTATTTTACATTTATTTTGAGTTTTATAGGTGTTTTGGAGTCCTGTGAAGAAAAACAAGAGAGTATGAGCTTAATTTATTGCTTGGTAACCTTGAGAATTGACGAACATGAAGTATGGAGGGAAAGAAGGCTTCAAATAAGGGAAAACGTACTACAACTTAAGGCAAACGCTAAATTTATCAGCGTTACCATCATTTTCTCTCTTATAAGTCAACATAGGTAGCATGTATTTAAAGCTTGGGTGCCTAAATACATCGTTCTAGGTCAAGACTGAAGTTATTCCTTTTCCTTCTCTTATTCGAGCAACAACAACAAAGATGGTTTGAAGGTAGAACACAGTGGATTCTTGTTGCTGCCATTAACCAAAATCTACCATTAGAAAGCCTTGGGTCTGGTTCATCGGTTAAGGGAGATCTGGTTGTTTTTCAGACAAAGAATTAGAGGGACAATTGTTATTAATTTCATGGTTTAAACAATGAGGATTTGAAGTGATATTTATTTGAGTTAAGAAATGGAAATTAGGGCTATGGTGGATATTAAGGTGATTGAATCGAGTCTACAACGAGTTGAGAAGGTGTTGGTGGTTGAAATTACATAGAATAACGAAATCAAGAAGGAAGATTGTTTGTAGGTGATTGCAGATAGGGAATGAACTTGTAATTGACAGTGAATTGACTAGATTGTTACTATGAGTGATCAAAAATCAAACTAGTTATTAAGAAAAGAAAATGTTTGTGAATCAAAACGAAATCGAGTAGCTGAACTTAGACGTGCTAGTGAACAACATTAGGGTTTCTTACTGGTTAGAGAGTTAAAATTGAATTTAACTATGCCGGTGGAAAATTAGATGCAGAAAGATATTTACTATTAGAGTTGTTGATCGCTCATGAGCAGAGGCTACCTATTATTACATCAAGCAAGGCACCGACCTTCAATTTTTTATACATGTCTAAAATTGTGCTTTTAGAGTGTTGTCACCGTGTGCTAATTCTGGGTAGAATGGTGAGCTACCCAACTTCGCACCAATTTCAACATTATTTTTGATCTCTTGAGTGTTATTTTATCAATCATGAGGGTGTCATCGAATTACTAACTGTTAGAGCACTGATCGGTCGAACTCGCAAGCGCTGCTATCTCAAGCTTGTTTGTCAAGTTTAGTTGCCAAAACTATAAGTCTTGTATTTGAGCTTTAGACTTCACGATATTCATCGATTGAAGACGAAGAACTACTAAGGGGAGCTTGTGGAACTTCATCAACAAAAGGTATGTGGAGACTTGAACCCATCTATCACTCAGAAGTCTATTTATATTTTATCTCCTATTGAGACAAAAGTCATATAGTTATATAGATTTTATATTATACACATTTGATATTTCGAGTTGAGTTTAACTCGCTTACATATTTCGAGAAATATGTATTGGTAAGCTTTCCCTTTAACCAAGTTCATCTTTATTCTTGACGAAATTCAAAAGATGATCATGTGAAAATCGCCTGGTGGCATCTTACATGATTTGTGTGAGACAGTCATTTGATGTAGACTCGGAATGTTTTGTATTGATCTATTGATCACTTGAAAATTGCTTTGAAGCTAATAGTTTGTGTGAGACAGTTATTCCCGTTTGTCAAGAATGTTTCAATGATTAACATGGAGTTTAGAACGATGAACCATTGATTGGATATAACACAGTATGTGTACTTGTATGCTAACTGTTGCAAGTTATTCCAAGTCCGGGAACCATAGTATGCATACCCGTATGCGTATTGGTTTGATAGTTGAAGTCCGGGAACTTAGTATGCATACCCGTATGCGTACTGGCTTAAAAGTTCAAGTCCGTGAATTTAGCTGAGTTTGGTCATGTACGACAGTATGCGTACCCGTTCGCATATTGGCGAACCCAGACCAAGTCCGGCTACTTAGGTGTCCGTACCCGTTTGCATACTTGAGTGGGTTAAGTTCTAAAATCGGTTTGTTCATGAACAAATACATTTATATAATAAGGAATGCAATCTTTTGCAAACCGTGGCTATAATGTTCATGAATTGATTCGAGTGAATCAAAATAGATTTTGTTTAAATTGTGTCTTGTATACTTCTATGAGAATATAAACAATTGAACAACTCTAGAATCAGTTTCATCTGAGTCATTTGAACTAGTTGTCATTAAGATGAACAAGGTTGATATGAAAGTGTTCATATGGCTAACTTCGGTTAACTATTGTTGAGCTAACCATGTCCACACGTTTGGGTACGGTTACTCATACCTAAATGAAGTCACATTTCATTTGTGTATAACAAGCTAAGTTCGATCTAACGGTTGAAAATATTAGCTTGACTCTAATCAGGTTTTCATCTAACAGTGAATATTGAATGCTTTGTTACCAAGGTAACATTGATTGTAAACCCTGATGTGAAGACTATATAAGGGAGAACTATAGCAACTGGTGTAGATGGGCAAAAACGATTTGATGGTTTTTACGGAATTGAAGAGTCGACCGTGTGGAAACTCCTTGAACCGAGCGAAATGTTGAACCTCACATAGATGCACTTCAAGAAGGGAGTGCTTTAAGTTAGAGAGATCAATCTGTAAGACCCCGGCCTAAACCAAGAACAATGGTCGTTCCAGAGTCAATTCGGTCACAAGAGAGGATGGGCTGATCTATAGGAGGGAAGCTGAGAAATGCGTGAGATTAATGGTGATCTGAGATTGTAGGTGTGTTGTGAATTCAGCGTGAAAATGCTTTGAATGACTGAATTTTTCTCAATTGAGAGTAATTTCTGTGAGTTCGTGTAGACGAAAGATTGTCTGTATGAACTTTGATGAGAAATTGCTCGTTTTGGCGAATGTTGTTCGATTGTTCGAAAAACCTCCCTCCTTCAATCAGGATTCAGAGACATTTTATAATGCCGGAGTTGAAAAAACCATGATCCCATGAAGTGTGACAGTTGTTGGAATCAGAGAGTGGGAAATGGGGAAATCGTGTTAAAACCAATTACTCATCGTGCAGAGACTTGGTTAACCTTTCACCCACTACTTTGCTGACTCTTCCAACTGATTGCACAACTTGCTCACATTTTCGTCGTGGGTGAACACACGTGCTGTAGACCGCCAGACCAAAACCCTAGTTAATATCCCCCCATGTGACACGATTGGAATCTCGTGATTGTGGAGTCAATTGCTGACTTTATGGGATGATGAGTCCATGTAGCGCTGAGTTGAACATGATTAGCAAATGTTTCGAAACTCATGAATTTAATGTGTCTGCTGAGACGAGGTATCATTATAACCTAAAACGAGCAAAACTGTGTTGCTAAATTGTTGAATATTGGTAGTTGAACCAATATTCTTTGATTTGAGAAAATATTGCTAGTCTGAGCGAATATTGCTAACTGAATAAATATTGCCGGTTCGAGCGAATATTGCTAGTTCAAGCAAATATTGTTCTCTTGAGGACCAGTTGGTGAAAGAATGATAAAATGTTGGTTTAATCATTTACTGAAATAATGCTCGTGCGAGCAACAAATCATAAAACCTGATGTAGAAAATATGAGGGGCCGACCAAGAGGTCATGAGACCGGCTCTTGATGGTCGTGGGACCAGTAGATGGTCGTTTGAGCGAACTTCCAATTGTTTGGAAAGAGTTCGAACCTAATATGAGCAACTGGGCAAATTAGGTTAAAATCATTAAAACATGCGGGACCAGCTGTTTGCAAGCCTCAGGGTCACACTTGGTCGGTCAAGGGGATGTGCCCGTGTCACCATAGTGTCCGTGCTTCAGTCCTGAGAATTTTGATATTTTCTGATGCACGTTTGAGCAACATTTGGAGAAAATATGCAAAATCCATGGTTTTACTGAAACCGGAAAAAATACATGAGATGATGAAAATAATAAATAAACAAGGAATCACAAGGTGTGGGACCGGCCACGGTTAGGGCATGGACGGCCGGCTGACACGCGGTCCCACATACTTTTCCCAGTTTTATGTGATTTTATGTATTTTTATCTGATTTAAGGGAAATTCCATGAAACTGGAGAGTTTGGCGAAATTAGGGAACTTCCATGAGATGAGAGACATAAATTAAAATATAAAATAGGGAATGGGAGTGTAGGACTGGAAATGGCCGTGGGATGGCCGACCGGCCAATGGGCGCGGGCCCTAAGGCACTCTTCCCAATTTTATGTAATTTTCATGATTTTAGATAATTTTTCATAAAATCAAAGGGATTTGTTGAAAACCAAGATATTTTGTTGAAATCAGGGAGTTTTCATGAAATCAGGAAACCAAACACCAAATAATAATAAAATAATGGGCGTGTGGGACCGGCTAGAGCCCGGTCCCACAAGTTTTCCTAATTTTTTTAATATTTTCCATGATTTTAGAGAAAATACATGAAATTAGGTAATTTTAGGGAAAATTCATAAAATCAAGGAATTTTCATAATTTGAGAAGGAATAATAAAATAATGGGACGTGAGGTGTGGGACCGGCCACGGCCAAGGCATGACCGGCCGGCCGGCGGTCCCGTGACACCTTTCCCTAATTTTATTATTTTTTGATAAAATCATGTGATTTAGATAATTTCTTTGAAATAAAGGAAATTTGCTCGAGCGAGAGGATTTTCATGAGATCGTGAAAATAGTAAAGATATGGTAAAATATAAAATTGGGTGCGGGACTAGTCACGACATGACTGGCCGGCTGGTGAGCCTAGTCCCCTGGCGCTTTTGTTTAATATTTTATTATTATTATTTTCCTTTCCTATTTTGCATAGGTTCCTTGTTCGTGCATTCAAAATGCTGGTCTGTGTATTATCTGCTAATTACACTTGCACCATTTTGTCAGGGCTTATTCGATTCCCAGATGCCTGTTTCGTTGAATATTTATTACTAACCTGTGGAATTCTGCTGGGAAGAACCACAGATTGAAGTAACGAAATATAACGAGGAATCGTAGAATATTGCTGAATATTCAGGCGATTAATTGACGACTCGTAGAATATTGCTGGATATTCAGACGATGGCTCGTAGAATATTGCTGGATATTCAGACGATTTAAGATAATTAATTGCTGGCTTTATACTAGAAGGGCTTCTTGTCTAGGAGCATTAATTATCTGAGGGTTGAGCAATATGAACTTGCTGGAGCGTCATATTCCTCTTGCATAGTCGGGGAAAATCCGGTTACATCCCGAAGACGTTGTCGCTCTATACTAGCAGACATGCTGTCTAGGAGCCTCCCAATCTTTTGATTCTATACAGTATGATATGTGTCGTGGCCTCAGCTGAGAGACTGCGCATCTTCATATTCTCTGAGAGACTTTCTCCATCAGAGGTGGCATGAGCTTTCATGCACAAATACATGAGTCTCGATACTCATCCGATTGCCGGATCCGGAGTAATTACTGAAATTGCTCAGTATTCATGAGATGTGCCGTGGCCTCAGCTGAGAGACTACACATCTACACGTACTCTGATAGACAACCTTCTCAGTCAGAGATTTATGACATGAGCTTTCATGCTTTAATGAGGGATATGAGTCTCAATACTCATCCGGTTTCCGAATTTGGAGTATAGTTTTACAATTCTACCCTTTATCGAAAATCCACCATCTACAACTCGGAAACCTAATCCCCACACCTCTTGTGTGATACTAGTTGCGACTAGAGTCAATTGTCTTTTAACCTAGGTTTTTTCTAAAACTATTATAGGTTAACGACTTGAAGACTTCATTGGGATTCTAAAGCCGGACCCAAATATTTTATTTGTAGTTGCGTGTTCTGATCTTACTTTGTTCTATCATATTGAGTACTATCTTCTCTAGGATTTGCTCGAGATTTAGTCCCCGATAGGTAAGATAAAAAGTAGTCACAAACATCTTCGTCTCATCATTTGTGATTCCACAATATCTTGTTTCGCTACCATACAATTAAGATCATCGTGAGGTGATTGATATTACTAGGTTGTTCTTCGGGAATATAAGAAGGAACAAAAAACTCGCAGGTATTTATGTGGGACACAAATTTATCTATTCAATAGACTTTTCTGTGTGAGACAAATTTGTTTATCAAGTGCTCGACTTTGGGTCGTAGCAACTCTTAGTTGTGGGTGAGATCAGCTAAGGGAATCAAGTGCGCAGAATCCGGCGTGGTTCAAGAGGCGTAAGGAACGCGACAGTACCTTAATCAGTGTGAGATTGGTTAGGTCTCAACTACATTCCAGTACGAAGTTAACTTGTAGTAGGATAGAGTCTGTAGCGGCTTAATACAGTGTGGTGTTCAAATCTGGACTAGGTCACGAGGTTTTTCTGCATTTGCAGTTTCCTCGTTAACAAAATTTATGGTGTCTGTGTTATTTTTTTTCCGCATTATATTTTTATATAATTGAAATATCACAGGTTGTACTAGTTTAACCAATTGGTGAATCCAACCTTTGGTTGTTAATTGAAATTGATTGACGCTTGGATATTGGCCTTTGATACCATATCGCAAATTTATGTTTGTTCTATTGCAGATTGATTTGAGTAATTGAGATATAACTCTTGAATGTATTTTCCTTGATTGAGTCTGACTGTCTAGTTGATTCTCTTGGAAATATATTGGAGTTAGTCCATACAGATTGCCTAAACGAAATATTGGGTGTGGTTGTTAGACCCCCGCTTTTTCACTAACTAACACAATCACTTGTAATTTTGTTTGCAGCTAGCACCATCCACTATCTCTCTCTCGACAACAACAGTTCCATGGAAACACCATGATCATCAACAAGCGGATCATCCAAATATTTGAAGGAAAGTTGAAGACGTTTATGGTTTACAAGCAACGGAACTAGAATGAGCAGATTTTATATTCATGTAAAGTAACAAGACAAGGAGCAGAATTCTTAAAAGTTTGAGACTTATGTACAAGAGCGAAGATTATCAAAGAATGAGAGTTACTGAAGTTTATAATATTGAGACAATCCAAGTTGTGAAGAATCAAGCGTTAAAGTACTTATCCCAAGGCCATGATAGTTTTAATTATCTATTTTAGTTTTATTTTCAGTTTTTATATATCTCTTGTAAAAAAAAAAACTAGGGAAGAGTCATAACCATGCTAAGCCCTTTGTTGAAAAAGAAAAGAAAAAGAGACCAGAGAAAATTCCATTAGTTTGATTAGTTGTTCTTTTTTTTTTCATTTTGTATTTTACTAGAAATAACCACGACACGACATGAGATGGAATAATTTTTAGTCACAATCATTTAAATAAATACCACCAACTATGATAAGACTTATTTTGATCCATGAAAACTTGTAGTTATGAAAATCTTACATATTTATCATCCAAATAATTATAAATTTGATCACACTTGTAATTGTTTAAAATAATATTTTCTTATAAAAATGCCAGGTCATTGTGTTATTTTCCCCTAAAATAATAATCTTTAGTTGATCCCCAAAGATTGGTGGTCTTTAATATTGTTTTATGTTGTATTCAGACTATTATATATGTTGAATCTTCATCAATATTTGCAACCATTTTTGGAAGAAAATACAACATCACTCTGCACGTTTTCTATATTCGATATTTGCAACACAAAAAAAGGAGTTGTGAAGCTGGAGGTGAATCACGATACTAAAGAAGGATTTAGTGATAGTGTTGGGTCAGTAACTGAAGATTTAGATGACGATGTTCAATCATGTTGTTATGGAGGAAAAAACAACTGGGATCCAGAAGATAAAAACATATATTTAGTAGATGCATAGGAAAAAAGAAACTATCCAAAAATTCTGGGAGGTTTATGAAAAGATTGAGGTTTCAGTGTCAGTGCATCTTTGAAAAGGAATGTGATTCCAAGCTAGATTTTCATTCGATTTGCAAGGCTAAAGAGAATGTAAGCTTGCGAGTTTACATGTAATAGCTTGGTCAAATATAAGCTTTAAAATATCCATTGTTTTTGCACTAAAATTAAAATTAGGTGTATGATTGAAGTAAAAAAATTTGCTGATTCATTATCTCGATATATTTCAATTGTATGTATTTAATTTTATATTTCAATTGTTCCAGAAAAAGAAATCAAGTCAAATGAAAATTAAATTTTGTATTTTTGACATAATGTTCTTTGTTCTTTGCATGTTAATGAAGGAAAGTTAATTTATTTCAAGGCAGAAATGAGGGTTTTACATTTGTAAACGCAAATATTCTAATGTTATTCGTTCTTTGTAGGTTGATGAAGGTAGGATAATTCGATTTTAAAAAGATACGAGTCAATTTATTTATTTATTTTTAATAAAAATTATGAGTTATGAATTTTACATAGTTGTAGCATTTAATTGGTAATGACTTTTTTTGTTGCACGTTAGTTTTTTTTGTTTGGCGAGGAACTAATGATGAGGGTTATCAATGGATATATCCATAACTGGACGTTACAAATATTACATCCGTCGGATGTCTTTTTCTGGAATGAGATTGAGATGGTCGGACACAACGAAATAGACGATTGTATCTGGCCATGTAATGAGCGATTACTTTCCTTTACGCTATATATGGCATGTTTTGAATACTCATGTCATATTTCGATATTCTGTGCGTGCACTGAAACGAACTGTATTGCGCAGGAGCAGTCATACCATGACCATTTTTCTTCTATTAAAACAACTCCAACATGATCAAAGCTTAGATAAGTATATTCTTAAATATAAAAAAAAAATTGTTAAACTAAGATTTTCTAAAAGATTTAAAAAATATTAACTTACTTTTTAAATTTTAAATATTTTTTATTTTACATTTGAAGGATTTTTCCTAAATACAATATAGAGTTTTTTAAAAAATAAAAACCCACATTTAAAAAAATAAATAAGTGGAGTACTATAAATTTTAATATTGATATGAATTTGGAACTTGTATATGTTGAAGACCTGATAATTAGTTTTAAGTCATTTGAGTTATTAGGTGATGCCAAAGTACATAAATGCCCTACTTTTGATATGTTGGCAGTTGAGGAAATCCACCATAGGTTAGTCAATATTTATATATTTAATTAAGCATTTATATATTTTTAGATGGATAATACATTGGAAAAATCAAATAATGAGATAAATAAAGCTAATGATGTTTTTTTTTTTTTTTAAATATTCAGTTTTATTTATGATCTAATTATGAGGGAACCTAATTAATGCAAAGTCATAAAGAAAAGAGGTTAAAACTCTTACATTTGTCGGATGTCCTTAGCTAGGATGGGACCGGGATGGTCAGATACGACGTCTGTCTCTCAAAATGTTGTCCGACCGTTCAGGACTTAAAAATCCCTTCTGATTTGTATTATAAATTTTATTCTTCTTGTCTCAGAAAAAAAAAAGAGAAAAGAAAAGAAAATAAAAGAAAAAAGAAGAGAATGTATTTGTTTCATTATTTTAGTTTGCATTTAGTGTTGTATGTATTTAATAAAGTCACGGGAATAAGAAAAATCCATGAAGAAGTTTCGAGTAACAAGGATTTGAGAAAAAAGATTTACAATTGTCAAGATTCTACGAAGTTCAAGAGTTCATCATCAATAGTTGAAGACCGAAGACGAAGATCGAAGACGTTTCTATGGGATGCTGTGAAAGTGTTGTTAATTGTAGATCGGATAACAAGGTAAGTAAGCATTTTCCCATCCTTGCATAGTGGTTGATTTCCTTGCTTAGAGATCGTCATAAAATGGGTTTCAAAACGGTAAAAGATGTGGGTTTTCAAAAATATTATTTCAGAAGTTGTTCCTTCCCACCATTCAACGTGTTGCATGATTTTTTTCTTCATTCCTACATGCACACATGTGAGACTAAAAAAATCATCTTTTGAGTGTTAACAATCATAAAACCCTATTGATAAGGCACAAGTCAAGGTGAAATTCTTAGTCGGTCGCTCTCGAACCTGAATTTTTTCGTATGGCTCTCTCAACATTTAAGCATGAGAATATGTTCTTTGGTACTTATAACTTCCTATTATTAGTGTAAAGAAGATCTATATCTTTGTAGCGCATTGGATGCTAACAATTTTGAAGTATTTGAAAGTTGGAAGAGTAGATTTTGTGGGTATACCACTTGAAAAACCCTCATGAGACTATAACTCGTCCGCTTGGGACACCTAGGGGTTTAAAGGCCTGTTACACATGATAAGTGTAACCGTAACCTCAATAATAGGGAGTTTTACACTTGATGTTCAGTTTAGTTTAGTTTGATCGAGGACTAGCAAAGTCTAAGTGTGGAGGAATTTGATATGTGTCCTAAACACCTTGATTTACTATCAATTGATTATGCTTTATTTGTTATTTTTCTTGTGAATTGTGTATTTTACATTCTTTTTGAGTTTTATAGGTGTTTTGGGGTCCCAGGAAAAAAAAAGTAAGAGAATAAAAGATTAATTTATTGCTTGGAAACCTTGGGAATTGAGGAACACGAAGCATGGAGGGAGAGGAGGCTTCAAAGTGTGAAAAGCAACTGAAGGCAGACACTCAGTTTATCAGGGCTACCATTATTCTCTCTTTTAAGTTAATAAAGGTATCTCGTATCTGAAGTATGGGTGCCTAAATACATCGTTTTAGGTCAAGACTCAAGCTATTAATTTTACTTCTCTTATTCGAGCACTAACAACAAATATATGGTTTGAGGGTAGAACACAGTGGGTTCTCGTTGCTGCCTTTAACCAAAGTCTACCGCTGGCAAGCCTTGGGTCTGGTTCGTTGGTTAAGGGAGATATGGTTGTTTTTCAGACCAAGAATTAGAGGGGCAACTGCTATTGATTTCATGGATTAAACGGTGAGCATTTTGAAGTGATGTTGGTTTGAGTTAAAAAAATAGAAATTAGGGTTATGGTGGAGATTAAGGTGATTGAATCGGGTCTACAGTGTCAATCAATTTATATCAACAACCAAAGGATGGATTTACCAATTGATTGAAATACGCACAACCTGTGATATTTCAATTATATAAACAAATATAATGCAGAAAAGAAATAACACAGACACCAGAAGTTTTGTTAACGAGGAAACCGCAAATGTATAAAAACCTCGGGACCTAGTCCAGATTTGAACACCACACTGTATTAAGCCGTTACAGACACTAGCCTACTACAAGTTAACTTCGGACTGGAATGTAGTTGAGCCTTAACCAACCTCACACTGATCAAGGTATAGTCACGTTCCTTACGCCTCTGAATCCCAGCAAGACTCTACGCATTTGATTCCCTTAGTTGATCTCACACACAACTAAAAGTTGCTATGACCCAAAGTCGAAGACTTATAAACAATTCTGTCTCCCACGGATAAGTCTATCTGATAGATAAATCTGTCTCCCGCAGAAGTACCCATGAAGTTTTTGTTCCGACTTTTGATAAATCAAGATGAACAGGAACCAATTGATAATCCGGTCTTATATTCCCGAAAAACAGCCTAGAAATATCAATCACCTCACAATAACTTAACTATATGGTAGTAGAAGAAGTGTGTGGAATCACAAAGAATGAGACGAAGAGCTTTGTGATTAGTTTATATATCTTACATATCGGAGATAAATCTCGAGTTAATCTTAGAGAAGATAGTACTCAATACGATTGAACAAGTAAGACATATCACACAACTACACATAAAATAGTTGGGTCTAGATTCACGAATCCTAAATGAAGTGTTCAAGTCGTTAACCTATAATGGTTTTGGAAAAACCTAGGTTGAAGGAGAATCGACTCTAGTCGCAACTAGGACACATGAAAGTGTCGGGATTCGGTTTTCCAGTTGCTAGAGTTCTCCCTTATATAGTCTTCTAAATCAGGGTTTGATTTCAATCAAAACTAAGATAGCTTAGTAACAAAGCATTCAATATTTACCGTTAGATGAAAACCTGATTTAAGATTCAAGCTAAGTCTGCTTAAAACCAACACAATATCTCTCCACCGTTAGATGGTCTTAGCTTGTTACACACAAATGAAATATACTATTATTTAGATATGGGTAACCGGAACTAAACGTATATATTGAGTTGGCTCAATAATAGTTAACCGAAGTTAGCCATATGAACAATTTTGTATTAACCACATTCATCTAATATTTTTAGATCAACTATGATGATCAATCAAACATGAAATATAATTAAATGAATTTAATTGTGTTTCACATAGAGTTGTTTAATTGTTCTCAATCACATAGAAGTATGTATGATCCAATTGAAACCAAATCAGGTTGATTTGTAATTGTACAAAGTACTTATACAAGAATTAATGCATGAACATTAAGCCACAGTTTGAAAAGATTGCATTATTTAATTCGTAAATGCATTTGTTTCATGAGTATGAAAACATACTTAACTGATTTGAGAACTTTAACCACTAAGTTTGCAAACGGGTACGCAAACTATAGTTCCGGACTTTGGTTTTTGTCCAGCAGTTCGCATATCGGTATGCATACTGCTGTCCCGGACCTTAACTCAGATATATTCGGCCGCATACTGCTATGCGTACTTGGTTCCCGGACTTTAACAGTTAAAACCGTTCGCATACTAGGTACGCAAATAAGGTTTCCGGACCTGAATCATACCAAAACAGTTTGCATACTGGTATGCATACTGTGATGTATCTAGACAAAGGTTAATTGTTTTAAACTCCCATTCCAATCGTTGAAACATCCTTAGAAGACGACAATAGCCGTCTCACACAAATTATTAGCTTATAAGTCATTTTCAAGTGATCGAATGATTAATAAGAATCTTTCCGAGACGACATCAAATGATTGTCTCACACAAATCGTGTAAGATATTTCAAGGCGATTTTCATATGATCATATTTTGACTTATTATTTAGTTTCCAACAAATAAATTGTTTCCAACTAAACTCATCAAGAATAATGATGAATGTAGCTAAAGCAAAAAGCTTCCAACATATATTTCGAGAAATAGATAATCGAGTTAAACTCAGTTCCAAATATCAAATGTGTATAATATAAAAGTCTATATATTTATACGACTTAGTCTCCTTAAGATATAGAATAGAATAGTCTTCTGAGTGATATATAAGTTTTAGTCTTCACTTACCTTTTGTTGATGAAGTTCCTCCAAGCTCTCCTAAGTAGATCTTCGTCTTCAATCGATGAATTCCATGAAGTCTGAAGATGAACTACACATTTCATCCTAATATGAAACATAGATACAAGTAGACTAGAAATCAAGACTTATAGTTTTGATCACCTAAACTTGACAAACAAGCTTGAGATAGAAACGCTTGCGAGTTCGACCGAGCAGTGCTCTAAGAGTAGTTAACTTGTAGGTTATATTCTTGCATGTTATGATTAGCTGTTGAGCGGGTCTATTATAGGGTATTTTCTTGCATGTTATGCAACTATTGAGCGGGTCTATTATAGGGCATTTTCTTCCAATTTCAAAAAAAAAAAACAAAATATATGATCAGTTGTTGAGCGGTTTAAAAAAAATGATCAGTTGTTGAGCGGGTCTATAGTATGGTATTTTCTTGCATGATCAGCTGTTCCGCAGGTCTTGAGGTTTGTTACTTATGATCAGCTGTTCAGCGGGTCTCTCTATATATTACTCCATATCCAGTTGTTGAGCGGATATATTTTCTGTTTTGCTCGAGGAGTAGCAAAATGTAAGCGTGGGGAATTTGATAAGTACGTAAGTGCGACGCTACATTAGCTAGGACTCAGTTTTTTCGTTAATAAACTTGTTTTTATATATTTGTAGGTGTTTTGGGGAAATAAAGCTCGATGGACTAAAATGAGAAATTCTGCTTGTAAAATGGAGGAAATGAATTGATTTATAATTTAATGGCCTAGGCCCAAAAGGAAGAAGATAGAGAATTATTTCATTTGGTCCAAAAATTTAGATATGAGAGTGTGGTAAACATGGCAAGGTGTGTGTAAAAAGTGTGGGACCCATTATGTCGACATTATTTACAAGATATTAAAACCATATTTGGAGATATTTTATTTATAATGAAGAAAATAAAAGTATTAAGTAATAAATCTACATGGAGTAATTAATGGGAATTAAATATATGAATAGTATGAAAAGAATATTATTCTTTATGATTGGAGTTAATAAAGAATAAATCATTCTCAAATAAAGAAAATTGTAACTGCATGAGAATTATATTATTTGACGCGTGGCACATTCTTATTGAAGGATTTTTCATTATCCTGACATGTGGCGCATTCTCATTGGGCGATGATGTGGTAGCGGTAAATAAAAAAGTAAAATGGTTTCCTTTGAAAGCTATAAATAAGTTGTGGATACAAGAAAAAAGGGTGTCCGGAGTCGGAGCAAAAGAGTAGTAAAGTTTTTATTTCATTCTTTTAATATTTCTTTTTTTGTAATAATGGAGTAATTTCTCCGCTAGGGTGGAGGAGGAAGTCAATTCTACTATGTAAGAAACACATGTATTATCTAATAAAATATTCTTTTGGATTTAACTGCTTATTAATTTCTCTTTTAAGTGCTTTGTTCTTTTAACCGTTTTGAATAGCCTTCAGCTATTGATTTTTTATAAGCGAAGGAGATTAAACTATTTCGGGTTTACAACAAAAGTTGTATATTTATTTTAATTGCAACATTTACCGAGACATGAGATTGATTTCGATACTGTCTTGAGTGATATATATGAATATTTTCTAGAGATAAAATGGATATCTTGGATGATTAATTTGGTGGGATACAAAATCCTGGTATTATTTTCTTTACTAGTTAATATTAAATTTTATTATTTACAATTTAGTTATAAATTTAGAGATGACAATTATTTAGTCCATGTGGAACGAACGCGTATTTTGCATAATATCTCATCGATAGCCGTGCACTTGTGGTTTTACAATTGAAATCTCATCATCTTTGACCAAGGGATTTTTTATTGTATTAAATAAACGAAACACCCTTAATACTCAAATTATCTATAACCATTGCCGGTACACTGTAGGGTAGTTACCGAAACAAGTAATTAGTCCTTTACTGTTTCGGGTTACGATCCGAAGGAGTTGAGATAACATAACAACATAAGTCTTCACAGCAGGTGAAACAACTTGAGATTGTGGTGTACTTGGTATCTTCGTGATCATGCCCTTTTACAAAAGACCATTTGATTTGCTTTACTTGCATACTCTGAATAATCATAATCATAATAATAATTTTCTTCCCGGTTTAACATTTTGATGCATGAAAAAGTTTTTAAGTTATATCCGGATAAAATATTGTACATACTTTGGTCAATATGGAAAAATAGAAATGAAACTATTTTTGAAAGCTTTGTTCCTGATGCAAGTAAGCATATTAACAAGATCAGTTTGGATCACATAAACATTCTTGTTGCCAAACCTAGATATTTCTAGTATGATTCAAACTTTAAACTAGAATGATTTAAATTACGGTTGGAATATCAGTTTTGATGTCTCGTTTTTAAAAATCTTATTATTATATGGGTTTTACCATTCATATTGCTGATAATAAACAAAGTTGGATGGGCAGCCAACCCCTAGATGCAGAAGCTGAAACCTTAATGCAAACTTTGAGTTTGATGAAATATCTGCAATTGATAATTGCTACATAATAAATAATTGTCAAAATTTAGTGAACTTAATAAATGGTGATCTAGTTAGTCGTTCTACTTTACGTTGGAGAGCACATGTTAATTTAAATGCTTGTATAAATTTGTTTAGTTCTTTCCCATCAATTGCTTTTAAGTTTGGAATTTGAAAGTTTTACTTCTAGTAGATACATCAGCAAAAGAAGTTAAACCTAAAGGGGTCGAGTTCTTTGATCGTGTCAATTATAGATTATACCCATTACTTGCTACCTAATGTAATTCTCTGTTCTTAATAAAAGTTCAGTTTATCAATATATTTTTTTGTCAGTAAATAAATCACAGTGGAGAACTAAACAATTAGATGAATAAATTTTGGTTTGGATGTTGATATTCATTGGACACCTAGAACCATTAAATTGAATATATGGAATTTCGAAAATATAACTTCAAATATTATTAATATTTGATCCATCATATTCTCACTTATTATCAACATTTACTTTCATCGAATTTTTAGGGCTTGAACTTGAGAGGTAGTGAGGAAACAAATAATAATTGCATTTTTCCATCTTTAACAATGATTTTTTGTATTAATTTATGGTTATTGTTGCATTTTTCCCACCTGTATTATTTGCAAAATTAAAAATCCATAGGATCATCTGCGTCCAATCCATCTATCCTCACATCCATTAGGTGTTGGATCAGATATGTACGCGAAACTTGAAATGCGTCATGTATTGATTTGGACGTGGATGATGCTAAAACTGATCTAATCCAGAGAATGTTCATCTTTATTTACAAGAAGTAAGAGATACCATTAAGCAAATGATATCTTGGAAATCTCCTGGTCCAGATGGATTCCCACTGGGGTTTTGCAAACAACATGTAGAAACTGATATATGGAATATAATTAAATGTTTTTTCAATAGTAGACATTTGCTTAAGGAAATGAATCATACGTTCTTATCTCTTATCCCTAAGGTCAAAATCCTGCTACTCCATCATATTTTCGACCAATTTCTCTATGTAATATTAGTTACAAAATAATTTCCAAAATTCTTGTTAATATAATGAAACCCTTACTATATAAATTGATTGGCCCATACTAAGATGCTTATGTTCCTAATAAGAATATCCAGAATAATGTAATCTTTGCACATGCGCTGGTACTTTATATCAAAAAGAAGAAGGATAGAACTGAAATAATGGGTTTAAAACTCGACATGTCAAAAACTTTTGACAGAGTCGAGTGGAATTTTCTAATAAATGTGCTTAAAATATTTGGTTTCTCGTATCATTGGTGTGAACTTATCCAACAATGCATCAGCACAACCACTATCTCTGTGATGCATAATGAATCACCTTGTCTTGTTTATAAGCCTACTAGAGGTACTAGAGGTTTAATATAATGAGATTCATTGTCTCCGTGCCTTATATCCTATGTATGGAACCATTCTAGGTATCTTTTACATGCAGAAGAAACCAACTTGTTTCATGGCATAAAGGTAACTAGAAATCACTTTTAATTTGTCGATGACTGCCTTATCTTCACTAAGGCATCTCACACAAAAGTTATTATCCGTAATCAAAGACTTTAGTCTCATTTTTGGATAGATGATAAACTTTAAAAAGTCAGCTTGTTTTTTCTGTAAGAATTCCTGATCACTGTGTTTTTCTCATTAGAATGTCAAGAAAAGTTGAGTTAAACGAGAAGTACACAGATATTCCTTTATTCCATGGTAAATCTAAAGTCGAGACTTGTGCTCCTTTAGTTGACCGATTTGATAAAAAACTATCCAAATGGAATGGAATCCATCTTAATATAGCTAGAAGATCTATTTTAGTTAAACATGTTCTAAACTCCACCCAATTTATGCTATGAACTCCCTCTTACTTCCTGACACCACCATCCAAAAAATGGAGAGGTCTCAAATAGACTTCTACTAGGGAAAGGATTATCACAGGGGAGTTTACTTAAAAGGATGGAGTAAAGTCTGTACTCACAAGTCCCAAGGAGATTTAGGTTTCCGTAAACTAAAGCAGATGAATGTTGCTCTCCTTACGAAAACCGCTTGGAATCTCATATATTCCTCCAATGAACTCTGGGAAATCATACTAAAATATAAGTATTTTAGTAATTGTCATCCCCTCCACTATATAAACTAGACACCATTCTTAGGTATGGACTAGAATTTGTACTAGTCTTAATGTAATCAAGAAACACTATATTTGGGAAGTTAGAAATGGTAACCAAATCAATGCATTCAATTATAACTGGATACCTAATGCATCTGCAACCTTTTGCATCTCATATCAGAACCCAACCATACTGTTGCGCATTTCATTGATCAAACCACTCATACTTGGAACTCCAACCTAGTAGAGTTCTTCTACACCCATGATAATACCCAGAAGATTTTGAGAACTAGAATCCCTATAACTTGTGATGATAGACTTATATGGACATATACTAAGAATATATGGTTGTCTCACTGTTAAATCAGTGTATAGAGTTATAATTAGTAACCCCGCTAGCAACACTCTGGAAAACTCCCAGACTCTTATCTATAAAAATCTATAGGCTTCTACGGTCATGCCTAAAGTACAAATTTTCATCTAGGAATGCATCAAGAACATTCTACCTTCAAAATATAGGTTAACAGACTATGTTCCTAACCATAATACTCATTCCATCATGTGTGATAATAACCATGATGAAACAATGGAGCATATTATTCTCCGTTGTAGTTTTTTTAGATCAGTCCGGGCTTCTGTTTCATGATGGTAATTTTGTTTTATCATACTCTGGTACCAACATTTTGATCATTGAATAAATAAGGAAATGGTTAACTGGAAACTATACACAAGAACAGATCTATTATGTATTTACAATAACTTTGAGTATTTGGACAGAGCGATGCTATATTATGTTTCAGGAGAAACAAGTTGACCATTTAAGTGTGTCAAGAATTGCATGTAGGACATCAATTGAAACATTTAATGCCATGATGAATCATAATAACAATGATCAACACCGACAACACACAATAAATATTGAAGATGTTTCTAGAGTCCTAGAAAACATATCTCATGATTGCTACGTAGTGTATTTTGATGCCTCTTTTGATACAGAGACTCACAAGTCTGGAATTGGTTTAATCTTAGCAGACTCAGCAGGAAGCTACCATAGCTGCAAAAACCATCTCAGGGATAACAAGTGATGCAGAGAAAGCAGAAAGCTTGGTAGCACTGGAAGCTGTCGAGTCGAAGAACTACCATAAGATAGTTGTTATACGGGATGCCAATAATGTTATCTCCAACCTAAATAAAAGTTATAACCAGATTAGTTGGTCTAGTTCCACAATTTTAGATGATTGTTTATTTTTCCTGAACTCGTTTTCTTTCTTTCAATTTTGTTATATAGTCGTGATCTTAATGGATTAGCAGAGAAAACCGCCAAATTTAACAGAAGAAATGATGCAATAGGTGAATGGGAAAAATACTCCTACCCATTTCATCATAAAGATTTTGTATTCCTTTTGAGTTTAATATATTTTCTTTCCTAACAAAAACTAAAAAAATCTAGCTCTCTAAGAAAAATATCTTCTTTGTACATTACTCGTTTTGAACAACCACGCGTGAGCAATCGCACTGATCTCAAGCATGGTTTTTAGACTCGCACGAGTCGCTTAGAATTTCCTTAAAACACTTCGAGTCGCGTTAGTGAAGCGTATCTATTCAGAAGCGTTAAGATTCCACATGATATGCGATTCTTGACCATTATTTGACCAGCCAATTCCTTAAGTGCAAGTTAAAGATTGAGCCTTCCACAGGATATGCGATTCTTGACCATTATTTGAAATTTGACCAGTATTGACCATTATTTGACATTTGACCAGTCAATTCCTTAAGTGTAAATTAAAAAAATTAAGCTTTCCACAGAATATCCGATTCTTGACCATTATTTGACATTTGACCAGTCAATTCCTTAAGTTTAAGTAAAAAAATCAAGCTTTGGACGGTCAATTTCTTAAGTCTAAGTAAAAAATTGAGCCTTGAAAATGTTTGAACCTGCGTCTTATCGTAAAAAACAAATTTATATTACATCAATTCATATCACATCTTAAATTTATATTATATCTCATTGTAGAAAACAAATCTATTGAATGTCTCGCATAACTCAATATTATTTACATATAAATATCCGCTTCAAACACCAACCATGAATTGACGCTTGCGTTTCAACATATGCATCACTTCTTAAAAATGAAAAACGAGTCACGCTTGGCTTGACGCTTTCAATACCTTGGTGAAGTTCAAACACATACAAGGCCCATTAATCACACTTACTTACTCTAGCCAAGCCCAGCATCTTCTTATTCACCAATCTCCACCGTTAATAATCACAGTCATCAGTTTAAACGGCTGCGATGATGGTATCACGGTCAATAGTTTATACACGGGAAACAGTACCCCCATTAAATCGGATTACCTCTTCCAAATTTAGCCGACTCTTTTTCTCTTTTTTCTATCTCCTTCTTCTTTGTATCTCGTCTCTCAAGATCCAGAGGAGTAAGAACCTAATAATCAGAAGAAGAAATCCAAAAAGAAGAAGAAAAATCAGAAAATAAGATGTTGAGAATTGCAGGGAGAAGATTGTCTTCTCTCTCATGGAGAAGTAATCAAACTGCAGCTCCGGCTTCAGTATCTTCATACAGGAATCTCATCGGTGGTGGTGGAGATTCTAAGATGACTTCTGATGAATCAAAATCAGATATTACTAATTTCACATCTAGATCTGCTTTTCTCTATTCCACCCGAGGTTAGAATTCCTTCATTTTTCTTTCAGATTTATTTTATTTTCATTTTTAGGGTTTTGATAATATTTCGTTTTGATTAAATTTTTATGGGTTAGATTATGAGGTGGTAATGATTGGATGAAAACTTGATTAGTGAAATTTGTTATCATCATATTGATTCCTATGCGTTTATATTGTATGATATGATGCGAAGAGGGGAGGGGTAAGGGTAACTGACCTAGAAAAGTTTGTTTTGTGTGGTCAATTAGATGACCCAGATTGGTGCTTTGTTGTTCAGTGTTCCCATTTTGTAGAAAATGACCTTTTTTTTTTTTTTTTTTTTTTTTTTTCATTTGTGATCTGTGAGTTGCATCTCCTTCTCTGTTTGTTGCAGTCTTTTGGTGGGACGAGATGCGTCTCAGTAAGATTTGAGAATTAAGTTTTTGTTTACTGGTTTGAAGCTATTCTCAAGATTTTCCATGTTCAGTCATTATGTAATAGCTGAAGTAATTCTTACATTTTATCTGTAATTCAAGAATTAATGGTTTGTCTGAACTTCCATTTACATCCATTTTCTGGGGTTGTAACTTAATCTCCTTTCTCTGGTTATTCATTAGAGTATCAAATTGCAAGTGTTTTGAAGTATTAAGTATTAGAGCTCTTATGTTCAGTTGTAACTTCATACCTATTAGGAAAAAAAATAAAATGAAGTAGAACCTTTCGTGTGGCGGTGACATAATTACTTGAAATGAAATAGCAAGATATGAGATAATAGAATGAATTGTAGCCTACATAGAATTATGACAGTATCAACAAGTACAGTTTCGAAATAAACCTTCATATCTTGTCATTCTATAGAGCAACATCTTAAAAGGGACTACTTAAGGGCACACTCGAAGTTTCTTAGTTGAGTGCGCTTCAAGGTAAGACTAGGATTACAAAGAGTTATGCATATTGATCAAGATGTAAACCATCTGTCACACCGGAATCTTTGAAGATTACGTATTTTTTTGACTGGGGAATGGGAATCTCACATAAGCTACGGTCATTCTTAGCCACTTGCTCTGTTGGAAATGACGAAGATGCATTATGCCAAGTTTTCATTTGGACTAATGGGTTTGTTAATTGTGCCAGGGTTTGCTTCTGATTCTATTACACAGCAAATATCTAACATTGGAATGGAGGAACACACCCCAGCAACTCTTGCAGCTCTGAAGAACCCCACCAATAAAATAGTTTATGATAACTACAACCACGAGCGTTACCCCCCTGGAGATCCAAGCAAGCGTGCATTTGCTTACTTTGTGTTGACTGGTGGAAGGTTCGTCTATGCTTCCCTGATTCGTTTGCTGGTCCTCAAGTTTGTATTGAGCATGTCTGCAAGTAAGGATGTGTTGGCCCTGGCCTCTCTTGAAGTTGATCTGACAAGCATTGAGCCTGGCTCTACTGTGACTGTCAAGTGGCGTGGGAAACCAGTTTTCATCAGACGCCGGACTGAGGATGACATAAAACTTGCCAACAGTGTCGACCAACTCACCCTACGTGATCCAGAGGAGGACGCAGTTAGAGTCAAGAACCCAGAATGGCTTATTGTTGTTGGTGTCTGCACCCATCTTGGTTGCATCCCTTTGCCTAACGCTGGGGATTATGGTGGTTGGTTCTGTCCATGCCATGGTTCTCACTACGACATTTCAGGTAGGATCCGAAAGGGCCCAGCACCAAAGAACCTGGAAGTACCTACTTACAGCTTTTTGGAAGATAACAAGTTACTGATTGGTTGATAAACAATAAGGAAATACTTTTTCTTTTCCTTTTTTTGTTGTTGGATCGGTACATCTCAGACCAATTTTTCTTTCAGAAAAGTTCAATCTTTTCATTTTTTTTCCTTCAAGAAAATAGTTTGAGCCTGTTAATTAAGTTTCTTATATTACAACTTGGATTCTTGTATCGATGAAGTTATGTCTGGCTCTGAATTCTGAATAATTGAGGTGGGTTTTGAACAACTGCATATATATATGTACAAGCTATTATTCCACCATCAACACTTTATTGTTGTTGCTTGTCATTCAGTCTGTTGAATAATACTATGTGGATTGCCAATTTAGTTATGTATGCAGTACATTTGTCGAATGTCACAAATTTCTTAAATATGGAATAGTGATCAGGCAATGCAGCATCTCTTTGTAACTTACAAGTGACATGGAAATAGTAATGAATTCATAAGTTGCCTCTGATGTGCATCACACAACTTAAGCAACAAAGGCGATAATCCCTCTGTTTTCAGGTCAGTTACAGGATCCTTCATCTCCTCCACTTCAAAGATCTTTAGCTTTCCTCGATGGGGACTAATGGTTGTTTACCTCCGTAAATCTCTGGCAGTTGACTCTCATCGATGTGTTCCAGCAGAGTAGATTTCAGTTTTTTGTTCTCCACAAATACGATCTGCAAGATTATGTTAAGCTTTCAGCCAAAAGTACCCAGATGAAATGTCTTGGAACATTGCAAATTTTAAGCAAGTGAGAGTGCTTCAGTTGTTACCTTTTTCTTGGTGCTGCTATCTATAAATGGGTAGACTAACTTCCATGCTGCCATAAAAACTGAAGAAACATGAACTAGATACATTTTCCCAAGCCTTTCTGGGTAGTTGTCCTGCGATTCAGTACCAGTTTGCAGTACTCATCTATTAAGCTGCGTAAAGACCCAAATGATATTTGGTTGAATCCTATATGTTAACTGTTCAAACCTGTAAGTTAGAGCAGCTAGGCATCCACGGGTGTCGCTATTCGAGTAATATCCCCAGCCTTCCATATCTTGATGGCGACAAACTTTTCTTGTCCTGCGGGCATCCTGAAGTCGTCGGAATAAAAGTTAATGTAAGGATAACGGAACTGAATGCCATACACAAGTGAAGAATGATTAATAGTTACCTCGCACATATTCTGTCGAGAGTGTATACCACAAAACCTGTAATCATCAGGGAAAACCGCCTCAGATAAAGGGAATTCTTAACTTCAGATTAGCTGAGGGAGTACAAATGCCGCTGCTTTTAAGAACAATTTGGATTTTGATTCAAACAGTGTGTGGAAGTGAGAACTTACGCTTGAACTCCTCAACACCTCCTTTCTCTTTCTTAGGGAGATGCTTAGAACCAAAGGAGACTATAATTGGTCGTCCACGTTTGTCCAATCCTTGCAGGAACACTTTCTTATGGGCTAAATTGCTTGTTATCTCGGATTCGGAGATTAAACCATTAGGTACAAATGAGCGTCTCCATTTGAGGTATTTCAGGAACAAGGCAGAACCTTGTTCTATATCATGCCCTCGAGCACGTAAAAACCTTCTAATCATCAAGTCATCCACATCCTACACAAAACATTTCACATTTACAAGAACTCAAGGCTACATATGAAACACTGAATAGCATAGAAGTATCATAAACTCAAGATCCGTTTTTTATTCTCTCAAACTCAATGCCCGTAAGATATTGATGCAGGGCATACTACAATTCCAGAAGATTCCGCTTAGAGGTTTGACTTCCATAGTTTCCTAGTTTCAGTCTTTCTTATTTTTAGGATTCTTTTAGATTTCCTTTTAGTTTTCTGTTTCCAAGTTTAGTTATTCTTCAAGCCTATATAAAGGCTAGATTAAGTCTTGTAAGAGCTATCTATTACTTAATCAAATTATTAAACACAAAACTTATCTTTCTCTTCTTGCTTGAATTCTCTTCTCTTCTCTTCTTGCTTATAGCAATCTAGTATTGCTTTCTTTTACCTTGTTCCACATTAGTTGGTATCAGAGCTTAGTTTTAGGTTTTTCATCCTATCACTTGATCCTTTACTTCGCTTCCACAACGCCTTTTCATTCCTTTTAAGTACAAAAAAAAAAAAAAAATGACTGCTCAACCAGTTACTCTAGCAGCAATCGAAGCTCTCATCAAATCTCATACCGAGATTTTGGCAAAAAACATTACTGAAACTCTTGAGAAGTCCATGGAGGAAAAATTAGGGTTGAAGCAATGCAGAATCAGCTTTTCAAGGTTGCAAAACACATAAATATAGATTTGGATATGCCTGAGCTTGTAGACTTAGAAGACAAAACTAAAAATGATACACTTCAGTTTTTACAGAATGATGAAGTACCTAAAGATGTATTGCGTACTTTAAACATTAAGAAACCGTATGAAGGGTTCATAGGTCATTCAAAGAAGAAGCTAGTTTCTCCTACACTCGACAGTGATGATGAAGATGAACGTGAGAACGATCTAGAGAAGAATTGGATTGAAGAACGACGTTTAAAAACTGGTCACAACCCTTACAGTTCTTTACCCGAATATAAGCTAAAAGCTGATATTCCCAACTTCTCTGGAAATTTTCGTATTGAAGAACTAACTGATTGGTTCTTTGAGGTAGAAGCTTTTTTTGAATTTATGGAAGTCCCTGAAGATTCTAAGGTCAAACTTGTGACTTACAAGCTCAAAGGAGGAGCTGCAGCCTGGTGGGATAAGATCTGTGATGATCGTAGAAACGCTAACAAACCGAAAATACGTACTTGGACACGTATGAAAACTTTGATCAGGGATAAGTTCTTACCTAGAGACTTTATGCCGCAACTTTTCATCAAATTGCAGAACATTCAGCAGGGGGCACACACTGTTGAAGAATATGTGTCCGATTTTTATAATTTGGTGGCACGAAATCAACTCAAAGAATCTGAAGAACAGTTAGTTGCAAGATTCATTGAGGGGCTGAATAGATTAATACAAAATGGTATGACTCATTCAGTTTTTACTATGGTCGAAGCGGTGCAGCAAGCTATTAAGATAGAAAATCGCCTTCTTCGTTCTTCTAGGACTTATCCATCCAGACAAGGGCGTTATCAAAATAATTCCAGGGGTACCAATTCATCTCAAAACTTTTCTCCAGATACTGTTTTGACTATTCCCAGGCCTCCTTATGATGATGTTAGCCATTCACATCGACAACCTAGCCATATTGTGCCTTATACTCCACCTCTGGCTACACCTATCTTAGCCAATCCAGTTGATCTTCAGCCGGGTCAGCAGTCTCACTCTCTGCAACCAACTCCTCCTACTACAGGGAATCGGTTTCATAACAGGCAACAACAATTTCCACCGCAACAGAAACTAATACTTATGCAAAATTTCGTGGAGATAAGTGCAATAAATGCCAGCAATCGGGGCACACGTCTAGTGATTGTCGGAAATTCAATGCTTTGATTGGTGAACCTCAGTTCATTAATGAAGTCACTGGTGCGCTTAATGAGTTCGAAGATGAAGACTCACCTGGTGATGACGATGAGTTTGTTGGGATGATTCGTCCATTATTTCTTACTCAACAATGCAAGTCTCAGAGACACAGTATTTAAATCCAGATGTTATATTGGGGGTAAAATCTGCAAGATGATAATTGATAGTGGCAGTGTGGATAATTATATTGCTGATCACGTAGTTAAGAAGCTTGAACTACCAGTAACTTCTCATCCAGAACCTTACACTGTAGGATGGGTTAATGCCTCTAGCACACAGAAGATTACTCTTCAGTGTTATGTGTCATTCTCTTTTGAGGGTTATGAAGACACAGTTCTATGTGATGTCATTAATATGACGGCAACCCATCTTCTTCTTGGCAGACCTTGGCAATACGATCTTCACGCGGTTCACAATGGATTCGAGAATACTTACACTTTTGTTCATAATGGGAAAACCAAGGTTCTTAGTCCATCCAATTCCACTTCAAACTCTTGTGCGCAGACTGATGCTGTCGTAGCCACTGTTATTCGTTCTTTGCACCCACAACATTCTTTACATTCCCATGAAGATTCTAAGCCTATGATTGAGTTCCTGCAAAGGTGAAGCCCTTATTATTTCAATATAATGTTTTATTTCCAGATGAACTACCAACTGCATTACCTCCTTTACGGAATATTCAACACTGCATCGATTTTATTCCTGGAGCCTCTTTACCAAACCAAGCACACTATCGCTTGAGTCCTGCTGAGCATGAGATATTACAGGGACAGGTAAATGATTTGCTTACAAAGGGTTTGATACGACCTAGCAACAGTCCTTGTGCCAGTCCTCCTTCTTGGTTAGTAAAAAAGACAATGGATGGAGGATGTGTATCGATTGCAGAGCATTAAATCGCATCACCATTCCTTATAGATTTCCGATCCCGCGTATTGATGATATGATTGATTTACTGTCGGGCTCTATTATTTTTACTAAGTTGGATTTACGCAGTGGTTACCACCAAATACGCATTCGAGGTGGAGATGAGTGGAAAACAGCATTCAAGACACGTGAAGGTTTATATGAATGGCTGGTCATGCCATTTGGGTTATCTAATGCACCTAGTACTTTTATGCGACTTATGAATCAGGTTCTCCAACCCTTTCTCAGTAAATTTGTTATTGTCTATTTTGATGACATACTAATTTTTAGTCGCAGTGAGCCAGAACACCTCCAACATCTTTCACAAGTGTTTCAAGTTCTTGCTGACAACTCTTTATATGTTAATTTGAAGAAGTGTACCTTCATGGCTTCTTCAGTAACATTTTTGGGATATGTGATTTCTACTGATGGTATTCATGTCGATCCTTCTAAAGTTCAAGCAATTGAAGATTGGCCAGTTCCTACTTCTATTCGTGATGTTCGTAGTTTTCATGGTTTGGCTTCTTTCTATCGAAGATTTGTGAAGAACTTTAGCTCTATTTCTGCACCTTTGACTGACTGTCTCAAGAAGGAGAAGTTTGAGTGGACGGAAGCAATGGATAAAAGCTTTATTCTTCTTAAAGAAAAGCTTTGTACGGCACCAATTCTTGCACTTCCGAATTTCAACAAGCCTTTTGAAATAGATTGTGATGCATCTGTTGTTGGTATTGGTGCAGTATTATCACAGGAGGGTCATCCAATTGCATATACAGTGAGAAGAATTCAGATGCACAAAAGAAATGGTCTACATATGAATTAGAGTTATTGGCTCTTGTTCAATCTCTTAAGCAGTGGCATACTTATCTTATACATAGGGAATTTGTTGTCAACACTGACAACCATGCTTTGAAGTTTTTGAATACTTCTGCTAAAGTTAACAGAATGCATGATCGATGGCTTTCCACACTCAACAAATACACTTTCTCCGTGAGACATAAAAGTGGCAAATTGAATCAAGTTGCTGATGCCTTAAGTAGAAGAAGTCATCTATTAACAACAATTCGTAATGAGAGTTATGCATTTGACTATATCAAAGACATTTATCCAGAAGATGAGATTTTGGCAAACTATGGGATCAATGCAGTTCTCAAACTCATGGGGTTGATGATTTTCTTATACAAGAAGGTTTTCTTTTTAAAGGGAATCGATTATGTATTCCTCAAGGGTCTTTACGTTTACATCTTATGCGAGAATTACATGGCAGTGGTCTTGGTGGTCATTTTGGGAGAGATAAAACCATTGCCCTGATTGAAGAAAGATATTTCTGGCCATCTTTGAAACGTGATGTACAAAAGTTCGTACAAAAATGCATGGTCTGTCAGAGAGCAAAGGGTACAATTCAAAATACCGGGTTGTATACTCCTTTACCAGTTCCTGATGCACCTTGGGTTGATATAAGTATGGATTTTATACTTGGTTTACCTCGTACTGCTAGAGGTAATGATTCTGTTATGGTCGTAGTTGATCGTTACTCTAAAATGGCTCACTTCGTAGCTTGTAAGAAATCAACTGACGCTTCTAATGTTGCTTCTTTGTTCTTTAAAGAAGTAGTAAGATTGCATGGGGTTCCAAAGTCTATCACTTCTGACAGAGATACCAAATTTTTGAGTTATTTCTGGAAAAGTTTATGGATGCGCTTAGGCACAGTTTACAATTCAGCACAACTTCACATCCGCAAACTGATGGACAGACTGAGGTTGTTAATAGATCACTTGGGAATTTGATTAGAGCTAAGTGCCTGGATAATAGTAAGCAGTGGGATGTGTTATTGCCACATATGGAATTCGCTTTCAACACTTCTGTGAATCGTTCTACTGGGAAAACTCCATTTGAGATTGTGTACTCTAAAGTACCTAATCATACTCTTGATTTGGTAGCCTTACCCACCACACAGAGTACAAACACTGCAGCCGACTCTTTTGTAGACAAAGCAACTGAATTACATAATGAAGTAAAATCTAAACTGGAGAAGTCCAATTCTAAATATAAAGAGGATGCTGATAAACACAAGAGGTTTAAAACCTTCAAGGAAGGGGATCTCGTGATGATACATCTAAGAAAAGAGAGATTTCCAGTGGATACTTATAACAAAACCAAGATGAAGAAATATGGTCCTTTCAAGGTTTTAAAGAAGATCAATGATAATGCTCATGTTATTGATCTACCAAATGATTGGAATATCTCCAACACATTTAATGTTCAAGAGATTTTTACGTTTCATGGTGACAATGAACTTCTGGTTTGTTTGGACAACTCGCGGACGAGCTTTACTCTAGAAGGGGGGACTGATGCAGGGCATACTACAATTTCAGAAGATTCCGCTTAGAGGTTTGGCTTCCATGGTTTCTTAGTTTCAGTCTTTCTTATTTTTAGGATTCTTTTAGATTTCCTTTTAGTTTTCCGTTTCCTAGTTTAGTTATTCTTCAAGCCTATATAAAGGCTAGATTAAGTCTTGTAAGAGCTATCTATTACTTAATCAAATTATTAAACACAAAACTTATCTTTCTCTTCTTGCTTGAATTCTCTTCTCTTCTTGCTTATAGCAATCTAGTATTGCTTTCTTTTACCTTGTTCCACATTAGATATACCCCATGTTTCTTGAATATTTAACCTGCAAGATGGAGTTGACCAACTCTTAAACTTCAGGAACCAATGAGTTCTAGTTTTGTTTAAATTCCAAGTGAAAATCAAGTAATGCACACAAAAGTAAGAAACCGAAATCAGAAAAGTAGTTAAACAAACTAATGTAATTGATAAAACAAGATTCGAGTTCAAGAAGCACACGAAAGGAGACAGCAAAGAGAAAGAAACCTTAGAAGTGGGATCTTGACTCTCAACAAAGGCTCTCATAAGACTGATTTTCTTCTGCTCCATTACTTCCATTTCCTTTGTTTCTTCAGATTGATCTTCTGTGGCCATCTGATTTTTTGTTCTCTTTGAATACCAAACTAGTCTTCACTCTTTGCAAGTCTGTTGCATATTCTTGACACCTATATTTCATGTATGGTGATAGAGACTAGAAGTCAATAGACTAACGTAAACTCCGATTTCATCAGCCAAAACATTCAAAAATGGCAGCAGAAGACTTGTCATAACGGTTAATAGACGCTACTAAGATTTTCTTTGTCTATATGCGGTATCCCATTTCATTTTTGTTTTCTTTTTGATTGTGAACCGGTTTCAACCCCATGAAATGAGAATCAACACACCTGACAACTTTACCACCGTACTGGAGACATCACGCCGACCCACTTTATCAATTTTGAGGGCTGACTTTTGCGGAAAATAATCTTTAGCCAGAAGCCTAGTTCCAAAGACGCGGAAAATTGACCGATGGTTATAGCCTTATGGGTCATTAAACGCGGTCCACAATATTTTGGAGAACATACTTTTACTGGATCTTGTGAGTTAGGACTTTGTCAACAACTGTCATGATTTCCTTCTTTTTTCATTGATTTTAACTTTTCAAAATGACCATCACAACAAGGACATAGCTTTCTAGTGACAGATAGCTAACTACTGGCAGTTAAATCCCGTCGAATTATTGAAGCAGGGTCGATTTAAGGTTCTTACAGACCATGTTGTCTGAGGCGCTAGGCGAGGAGCCAAACCCTTCGCCTCGCCTACGCCTAGAAATAAATAAATAAAATCTCACAATTTTGCGCCTTTGGCGTTTTATTAGCTAGGCGCCCCTTGCATGCTCGAGCGCCTAGCTCGCCTTTCACTACATAGCTTGCGGTATACGCAGAAAATACAAGACTCGATATTAAAGCAAAAGTACTAACAAAGAAGTGCCACAAGAACAGGCGGGCAAGATTTACATAAGTATATGTTCCTCGGATACAATGCGTTCCTACACAGTATGGAATGTAACAGTTGTTTCTTAGTCGCACAAGATGGGTGGTGCAGTGTATATATATCTGTCTCACCAGTACAATTACCTGTAGAATCTCAATAGTAGAAACTTACACAGGAAAAATGAAATAAATGAATACATAGCTTCTGAAGCGCTGTGATACACAACTGAAGTAACAATAATGAGTACTTAACTTGTCAATCGTAGGATCGTTTGCCACAACTTCTCAGTATCAATATCATAGATATCGCATAGACAAGATTTTGGAATGTGCATGAATATCATTTAGCATTTTTCAATGGGAACTAATGGTTGTTTACCTCCATAAACTTCTGGCAGTTGACTCTCATCAATGTCTTCAAGAAGAGTTGACTTAAGATTTTTGTTCTCCACAAATACAATCTGCAAGATTGTGCCAAACATCACAAACTTGAGCATTTATGTCACCATATAAAGCAAAGATATGATCTAGTTTGGCTGCATCAGGCGATACCTTTTTCTTGGTGTTACTATCGATAAATGGGTGGATCAACTTCCACGCCGCCATAAAAACAGAAGGGACGTGAACTAAGTACATTTTTGCAAGCCTCTCTGGGTAATTATCCTGCAACTCACCAGTTTTAGTTGCATAGTTATCCATTAAGCTGTTCTAAGATGCAGACAACAGTCAGGAAAATGCTTTAGTGGTAACGTGTTAACCTGTAAGACGGATAAAGCGGCTAGATATCCACGGATGTCACAATTCGAATAGTATCCCCAGCCTTCAATATCCGCTATGGCTAAAAACTTTTCTTGTCCTGCGGGCATCCTGTAGGATAAAGAAAGAAAACAAAGTCAGAACATAGGAACGATTCAGTATATCGGTGGAGAACAAGTAGGTAGTTTACCGTCCACATATCTTGTCGAGAGTGTACGCTACAAAACCTGCAATGACCAAGAGAAGCTGACTTAGATCAAGATAAAAAAACAAACACTAATGCCACTGTATCACATTCAAACTTGACTCGATGGTAAATGTGAGAACTTACGCTTGAACTCCTCAACACCTCCCTTTGCTCTGTTACGAAAATGTTTAGAAGCATAGGTGACTACAATTGGGCGTCCGGTCTTGTCCAATCCTTGCATAAACAACTTCTTATGGGATAAATCAAACGCTATCTCCGATTCAGAGATAAAACCATTAGGCACAAACGAACGCCTCCATTCCATATATTTCAAAAATAATGCAGAACCTTTATCGATATCCAAATCACGGGCACGTAGAAACCTTCTTATCATCAGATCATCCACATCCTGTCCAAAATACACATACCACATATCTTCAAAAGGCAAACAACCAAACCCATAAATTCGAACAAACAGTTAAGCAACAACAACAAACATTCCTATGAAGTCAACCAAATTTGTTCTAGTAAGTGCATCCAATGCATTGTTCTGATGGGGTTATCAAACTCCCTTTGTTATTTTCACACTTCACTCACAACAATGCTCACAATTAAATACCAATGGGTTCTTGCAATTTTGCAAGAGGGAACGGAAATTGCAAGATCTTGGTTGCAGAATGGCGCTGTCTAGCTAGTCTTTTTAAAGTTCCATGAGGAAATCAATCAACAAGTACTGAATTAAGAAACCCAAATCAAAGAAGTAGCACTAAAATGAATTGAAATAGCAACAATTTATACTTGAAGTAGTTACAAAAATATTATCCGATTGAATTTTTTTTTTTTTTTGATGGTTTACATATTGTACTGAAATGAGTGAGTGAGATAGAGACACAGACCTTAGAAGTGGGATCCTGAGTTTCAACCAAGGATCTCATTTGGCTAACTTTGTTCTGCTCCATCACCTGTTTTTCTTCATGTTCCTTCACTGTATTATCCATCTGATCACCACCACCTTACTTCTTCTGAGCTCTGATCTCTCTATCTTTGTACTCTTGAAATGAAAAGTATATTTTATGCAGTGAGGAGAGGAGGAAGAGAGAAGGACTATTAATAAGTCAACTCAGCGGCCAACAAACAAATATAAACTTACAGTTCAATATTCCATTATGGTAAGCATGATTCAACTACCCATTTACAACTGTCAAACAAACCTACAAGCAAGTGAATGGCTAAGATGGTCATGGTTTTGGATATGGGTCTCAGTCACACAAGCTGTACAACTCCGCACTTGCTTCGCATTTCAGTTCTCTATAAATGCAAAAGATGCACGAGGAATCCAATTTTGTGCCCAAGTGTTCACATGAGACCATCTGTTAACTGCTAACCTAATCAAATAAAAATGGGATATCAAACATAACTAGTAATTAGAAACTAAATTTTCATAGGATAAAAAATTAGCCTGCATCATGATGGTAACCTTGAGTAAACAATAGATGGTGTCTCGCATATCTGAGTTCTTTGTTAAAATTATTTAAGCAATGGCTGATTTTTGTTATGGTGATCGAATTCATGATTTTTTTTGTAGAAGTGATTGAATTTAACAGCTGCTGTTCGCAGGAAATGTTGTTACAGTTTTCATTTATGTCAGCTTTTGAGGGCCACAAAAGTTGGGGCCAAGTATTGTTGTGTTACCGATCGATGCTGAAAGACACAAGCAGTGCCATCCACCGGCCATATATTGTACAGCAACTACTAAGAATTTACTGCGTTTTTCAGCCTTGTCCATAAATGTAAGGCAGCAATGGGTTCCTTAATTCATACAACATATAAGCATTGGTACGTTTATATTAGATCTATATATAGTAGGTAGGCATTCATTGTCTAGAGATTAAGATAGATAATCTTTGGTCTTGACCGATCACATTAGGACTACCATTGGAACTTTTCCTTTCTCTTCTGCAGTTTTCAAGATGATGATCCCGATAGTGTATGCTCTTTTTGTGAGGAGCTTTGGCATGGGATTGGGCTAGTTAATCAGCTTTCTTCAATTGGCAATAATGGCAGTTTACCTCCGTAAACCTCTGGCAGTTGGTCTTCATTGATTTCTTCAAGCAGAGTCGACTTAAGGCTTTTGTCATCCACAAAAACAAACTGAAAAGATTGTGGATACAACTTTTAGCAAAACCACTGAGAAGGAACTGCTTCAAAACATCACATTGTGACATTAATACGTCACGCACGAAATAAGAGTTAAGTGTTACCTTTTTCTTGGTGTTGTTATCAATAAATGGGTATATTATATTAACTTCCATGCGGCCATAAAAACTGAAGGGACATGAATTAGATAAAACTTCGCAAGTCTTTCCGGGTAATTCTCCTGTAAATCACCATGCATAATATCTATGAAGCTGTCTTAAGACCCAAACAAGACTCGATGAAAATACTTAAAGGTTGCTTTAGCTATACCTGCAAGACAGATAGAGCTGCTAGGTATCCACGGATGTCGCAATTCGAGTAGTACCCCCATCCTTCAAGATCTGCAATGATAAAAAACTTTTCTTGTCCTGTGGGAATCCTGTGTAGTAGATTCAAAGACAAACTCAGGAGAATATATACATGAAAAGATTCATATATATATGAAGTGCGATGAGTAGTTTACTTTGCACTTAATTTGTCAAGACAGTACACCACGAACCCTGTAACAATTACAAGAAAATATTGAATTAATAAGTAGTTCAAAGTAATGTATCGATCGGGTACAAACACAAACTCCATATATTAGTAAGTGTAAGAACTTACGCCTGAACTCCTCAATACCTCCCTTAACTTTGTTAGGAAAATGTTTAGCACCATAAATGACTAGTATTGGCTGTCCACTCTTATCATATCCTTGCATAAACACCTTGCTATGGGCAATATCATGTGTTACCTCTGATTCAGAGATAAAACCATTAGGTACAAACGAACGTCTCCATTTCATGTGTTTCAGGAACAATGCAGAACCTTTCTCGATATCCAGATCACGAGCACGTAAAAACCGTCTTAGCGTGAGATCATCCACATCCTAAACAAAACAAACACCACATACATTATAGGCGAACCAGGAAACATGTGGTTTTGTGCGTTACAAGAGTGAATCTGAAGTACAATTAGGGCCAGAGGACAAACAAAGAGTATCAGGTGATATTGTCATGGCTAGTAAAATTTTGGTTTTTGAAAAATTTGAGCTAAGAGAAACAAAACTTGCAAGGATCTAGTATCTGAAATGTTGCAATAAGATGGAGTTGACCACCAATTTAAGCCTCAAATTGAAAGTCAATAAATATATTCTACATTAGGAAATACACAATTCTAGGAATAGTACTATAAATAGACTGAATTTATCAGCCCCTAAATCTTACTAAATCAAGTAACTAGAAAGGGTACCCATTGTACTGAAAATTAAACAAAATTGAAGCTACAGCAAAATGGATATGCTGCTACAGTACTACACTACAACACAGAAAAAGAAAGAAGAGAGGCAGGCATACCTTAGAAGTGGGATCCTGAGTTTCGACAAAGGTTCTCATGAGACTAACTTTGTTCTGCTCATCACTAACTTCTTGATGATTGTTTGTTTTGAAGCTCTTCGCTAAGTCTCCTCCATCTTCTTCTTCCACTATTTTCTCTACTTTTTCAGAATGATTTTCTGTGTCCATCTTTTTGATCTCTTTCTCTTTCTCTTTCTCTTTCAAGGTCTTTGTTCTCTATTATAGAGATTTTGTATTTATATTTGGTGGAGTGAGCAAGTCATGAGTGGACTACTCGTCAAAAAGCCATGAGATATGTCGTTGCCATATATGACAGAAACTTTTAAAGTTTGGTCGGCTGAACTTTTTAAGAAGACGGAGATAAATTTCTTCAATCATTTTTCAAAAAATTGGTGATTTTCTTTCCTTTTGCCGGAACATTATAAGTTTTGATGTCATGGACTCAAAAAAAAATGTCATAGTTACGTGCTGATGTGGGGTGTAGAAATTGTGGTTGAGAACTTGGGAGAAAGTTCATTTAAGTAGTTGTAGATTTGTGGTTGCACCCATCACCTCTAACTATTAATGAGAAGGTTGTTATTGGGGCGTCACATTCCATTAGAGGGGCATCACCTAATAGGATAAAAAAGAGTCACCCACAAATAATATCAAAAATCCTTATCTCAAATAATTTTGTAATGACCGAACAACCCTTTAGTTAATTTTAATTTAATTAATTTCTACGGTTGGAATCAATGTAAATCTGGACGTAAAACCAATTTCTAAGGTTGTAATCAATCCAAACCTGGACGTAAAATCAATTTTTACAGTTGGAATTAAAAGGAACCTGGACGTAAAACTACATGCAAATAAAATTCTACGGTTTAATCCAAACCTAGGCGTAAAATCAATTTCTACGGTTGGAATCAATCCAAACCTGGACGTAAAACCAATTTCTACGGTTGGAATCAATCCAAACCTGGACGTAAAATCAATTTCTACTGTTGGGATTAAAAGGAACCTGGACGTAAAACTACATGCAAATAAAATTCTACGGTTTAATCCAAACCTGGGCGTAAAATCAATTTCTACGGTTGGAATCAATCCAAACATGGACGTAAAACCAATTTCTACGGTTGGAATCAATCCAAACCTGGACGTAAAATCAATTTCTACGGTTGGAATTAAAAGGAACCTGGACGTAAAACTACATGCAAATAAAATTCTACGGTTTAATCCAAACCTGGGCGTAAAATCAATTTCTACGGTTGGAATCAATCCAAACCTGGACGTAAAATCAATTTCTACAGTTGGAATCAATCCAAACATGGACGTAAAGTCAATTTCTACGGTTAGAATTAAAAGGAAGGTGGACGTAAAACTACATGCAAATAAAATTCTACGGTTGGAATTAATCCAAACCTGGTTGTGATTTCTTTATAAATTAAAATTACGTCTAGAAAAGAAGCGCCGAACCTAGACGTAGCACTAGCAGAAACGTTACTGAAATCCTAATTTTACTTCAATTTCATTCAATCTAACCTATTTTAAGCACAAAAACGAGTAAACAAAGATGTGTTTGTTCGATTATTACCTTACATACACCATGAGTTTGTTCGATGATATGAGTTCAAATGGATTTATCGTTGAAGAGGATGAAGAGAAAAAGGAGAGGAAAAAGAAGAGCAATTGAAATGTTAAGAATGAAGAATAAAAATTAGGTTTTGTTTATATTTTTAAGTTTTAATTTTAGTTTAAGGGTAGTTTGGACAGTTGCTATTGAATCAAAAGTATCCCATAACTAAATTTTTGATCATTAAATATCCAAATGAAACCCCTCTATTAGATGATGACGTCCCAGTAATAACCTTCATTAATTATGTTTGGACCCATTCTCCATGGTTAAATCTTCAAAATTGACACTCCACCATAATAGTCCAGGCCACATGATTGAACGAGTTGGTCCTACTACCCATTTAAGGAACTGCACCTAATTGCTTAATGACCTGGCGACCCAATGTGCAGTTCATTCGTGTCGTGGCCTCATTGTTTGGTACACATCATAAAGGCATCTCTTCCCGGAAACTCCCAAGTCTTAACGGTATAAGGCCGGTTCCTACGGAGTACCCCAAAAATCCTATTTGATGCTCCAGGTAGCCTGGCAAACCGGCCGCGTCATCATGCGAAGCTGGTTCGACGATGGTAGTCCTATCGGATGATGTGCATTATAGCGTTAGCGATAAGGACTCTATCTATGGCAGACAATTTTGTCAATATCGCTCGCTGAAAACTCCATCGCCAACAGCTATTTTCCCGTCGCTTATAATAGGTGATTTTCAAACTTGACTTCCACACTAAATTTTTTACAATTTTTTTCTCTTTCTTTATCTCAAAAATATTTCAAATGGTAGAATTTCAAACGCAACTTGATTTTCCTGGAGTAGTACTTGAAGTTGTTGTTAACAAGATATGTGATAGTTATAAAGAAATAGGTAAAAAAACAAAGAAGTCTTCAAGTCTTGGATGTTAACCAAACCGAATCTGCAGCTAAAAAGGCAAAAAAGAGGCACGACAAGGAAAATAAAGGCAAAGACAAAGTAAATTTGAAAGTTAACCACACTGGACAGAAGAACAAAGGAAACTCTCCTTAAGAGCATACCTAATGGAAGTTTCTTGAAATGAACAAGACAAGGAGGTCAAAGATATTGAAAAAGCTGGGGTACAACAACCTCACCCAATATTTCGATTAGCAATCTGTATGGACTAACTCTAATATACTTTTAAGAGAATCAACTAGACAGTCAGACTCAATCTTAATAAAAAGTATATCAAGGAGTTAATATCTCTATCTTTCGATTTGATCTTTACTCAAGCAAATGGAAATCTGCGAGTCTTTATCAAATAATAGAAAGATAAACTTGGATGGTATCAAAGACCAATATCCAAGTGTTAATCAATGTAAATCAACAACCAAAGGTTGGGTATTCTAATTGATTGATCTTAACGCACAACCTGTGATATTTCAATTATATAACAAAATATAATGCGGAATAGAAATAACACAGACACCACAAATTTTGTTAACGAGGAAACCGCAAATGCAGAAAAACCCCGGGACCTAGTCCAGATTGAACATCGTACTGTATTAAGCCGCTACAGACACTAGCCTACTACAAACTAACTTCGGTCTGGATTGTAGTTGAATCCTAATCAATCTCACACTGATTCAAGGTACAGTTGCGCTCCTTACATCTCTGATCCCAGCAGGATACTACGCACTTGATTCCCTTAGATGATCTCACCCAAAACTAAGAGTTGCTACGACCCAAAGTCGAAGACTTCAATAAAAAAATCTGTATCACATAGAAAAGTCTATGATGATAGATAAATCTGTCTCCCACAGATAAACCTATGATTTTTTTTCCGTCTTTTGATAAATCAAGGTGAACATGAACTAATTGATAACCCGGAATTATATTCCCGAAGAACAACCTAGTATTGTCAATCACCTCACAATAATCTAAATCGTATGGTAGTGAAACTAGATATTGTGGAATCACAAACGATGAGACGAAGATATTTGTGATTATTTTTTTTATCTTGCCCTATCGGAGATATAATCTCAAGTTAATTATTCAATTGAACTCCTACGATAGAAAATGGCAAGATCAGATCGCTCAACTACAAGAAAGTAGTTTCGTCTGGATTCACAATCCCAATGAAGTCTTTCAGTCGTTAACCTACAGGGTCTCGAGAAGAAACCTAAGGTTAAAGGAGAATCGACTATAGCAAAACCAACTAGTATCACACAGGAGGTGTGGGGGTTAGTTTTTCCAGTTGCTAGATGTCTCCTTTATTTATTTTTTAAATCAGGGTTTGCAATCTAAGTTACCTTGGTAACAAAGCATTCAATAATCACCGTTAGATGAAAAACCTGATTCAACCAAGCTAATATCTTTCAACTGTTAGATCGAAACTTAGCTTGTCACACACTAATGAAATGTATTCATTTAGGTTTGAGTAACCGTACCTAAACGTGTACACTTAGTTGGTTCAAAAATAGTTAACCAATGGTTAGCCATATGAGCACTTTCGTATTAATCGTATTCATCTTTCTCATAACTAGTTCAAATGACTCATAAGAACTAGTTCAAGAGTTGTTCAATTGCTTAGGTCTTTATTCATAGACACAATTGAAACAAAATCGGTTTGATTCACTTGAATCAATTCATGAACAATATAGCCACGGTTTGTAAAGATTGCAATCCTTTAAGTTCATGAACAACCGATTTGAGAAATAACCAACTTGGGTACGCGTACGGGTATGCGTACCTTAGCTACCAGATTTGAGTTTACAAACTCAGCAGAAATTTTCGGTTCGAAAACTTCCGTGAATACGCGTATGGGTATGTTTACCTAAGGTGACTGGTTTACTAGTTTGCAAACTTACAAACTCAACAGAAATTTTCGGTATGAAAACTTCTGCAGGTACGCGTACGGGTACGCGTACTCAACCTGTCTCCTTCGCCAATACCGCATGCACACATATGCACGCACTTGGTTTCCGGCACATGGATTTATACACTAACGTGCGAACATATTATATGCTTATATCCATAGTTGGTAATCTCAACTCTACATTTCAATCATTGA
Organism: Papaver somniferum; assembly: GCF_003573695.1. NCBI lineage: Eukaryota > Viridiplantae > Streptophyta > Magnoliopsida > Ranunculales > Papaveraceae > Papaver > Papaver somniferum. The sequence continues at coordinate 25,313,121 of NC_039362.1, forward strand.
AACATTCTTGTATAATGTTATAACAATCGTTATTCACGACTATCGTCATCAAAGCTATTTTCAACATTGAAACGTCTTCATGACTTGTGTCACGGGTAAAGATGAAAATGGTTAAATCAAAAGCTCACCAACACATATTTCGAGAAAAAGATACGCGAGTAAACTCGACTCGAAATAGCAAATGTGTATGTATGAAAACTATCATACTTATACGACTTTGTCTCAAGAGTAGGAGATAGAATAGACTTTTGAGTGACAGATAAGTTCAAGTCTCCACATACCTTTTTGTCGGATGAAGTTTCACTTATTCCTCGAGTAGTTCTTCGTCTTTGTAAGATGATCGCCATGGATTCTGGAGCTCAACTGCACTTAACTATCCTGGACCGAGACTTAGTCATAAGTAAACTAGAAATCAAGACATATAGTATTGATCACTAATATTGACAAACATGCTTGATATAGCAACGTATGCGAGTTCGACCGAGCAGTGCTCTAACAGAGCGCAATATTATTAGTTAATTCGAAGTTCATAAATAATGTAAAAATGCATTGTTGTTAATTGGACACATATTTTTAATTTATCGATACTTAATTAAAATTTACATTTGATTAAGAAATTAAGAAAAAGTAAAACAATATACTAAAGTTGAAAAGTCAACTAATTAAATAAACATAACTTAAAATAACAAAACTGGATTATAATAGGGAAATACTTTTAAGATCTCATAACAACTTCTATATTGGAAGCCTTTTCCGCCCATGTGGAGCAACTTCGCCTGACACCTTTGTTCAAGGCTCATCAGGATTTCACCACTCCTTATGTTTTGACCAGCTCGCATCACCTGAGCAATATACAAACTTACTTACTTAGTGATGACAATGAAGCGACCGCTCAACCCACTTGTATCACGATTATAGAGGTTCATTGTTTCTTCTTGAAATTTCTAAAATATGTTTTACCAAAATCCGATTGTTGTTGTGTACCATTGATACTATCTATGGTAGAGTAAACATAACTCTGACAAATACATTCATCTAAGAGGATAATAAATTTTGGACCCCGGTTTTTTCTTTGATTTTGCACATTAGATAGGTTAACACATCTTTGATTTCGGCGACACGTTCGTATCCTATGAACTCAACCATGGTAGAATTGATAGTACGAAAAACTAGAAGATTTTGAGAGATATGGAAGAGTGTGAAATGATGAGAAGTATGGATAAGGTGTGAGTTGAAATGAGTTTGGAATTGAGTATTTATAGAGGGATGAAATTGTGACCGTTCGATGATGAACTACAGAACGACAAGAATAACATCGAGCAATAATCACTATATTGGTGGAGTTTTGCTGACCAACGAGCGATGAAGTTTTTATCTCACGTTAGAGTCTCTTTCACATAATACCACTTAGCCAATTATGTATGCTTCTATCCCTATAGTGGGTGCAAAAGGTGCAAAAGTGGAAAATATTAACGTTTGGTATGTGCATAGGAACCGACCTAAGTTCTATGTTGAAAAACAATACGAAATCTTCAGTTTTCGTTGGCAAAAAGAAGATTTTACTGAAAAAACAATTCCTGTGAAGATTGAGGAAATGTCTGGTGGGTTGTGTTAGAGCACTGCTAGGTCGAACTCACAATTTTTTTTATCTCAAGCAAACTATATTTTGATTTCTAGTCTACTTAAGAAAATTCTCGGACTAAGATTAAAGTTTGGTAGTTGAGTATCAGACATCACTGAATAACCCTTGAAGATTGAAGATCGAAGATCAAACAAAGACATTTTGAGAGCTTCATCAACAAAGAGGTATGTGAAGACTGAATACTGAGGGATTCCATTTACTCACAAGTATTATCATTTTATCTATATGAGACTATGTCGTATGACTTCGAGTAGATTTAATACTGCAAATAATAAGTTTCGAGTCAAGCTTGTCTTGTTAAATATCTCGAATAGGTCTTTAGCAATCTTAGTTCGAAAAAAATTATTGTTTAAGAACTATGTTTGTGAATCATTTAAAAATTTCCCAAGCAATGATATTTATATCTATGGAAATTGGGAGTGTCTCAATCATCAAAAAAAGATATTTTGAGACTACTAAAATCTGGACTTAGGGTAAGTATGCATACCTAGTTCCGGTACATGGATATCTTAAGTTCCGGAATATAGGTAGGTACGAATACCCAATACATATGTTTACCTCAAGATCCTTAGTTCGTGAATATCCTAAGGGTATGTATACCTAGTACGCGCACCTTGGTTATATGAATTCAAGAACTGGTTTGTAAGTACGCGTACCCTCGCATACCTACCCGGTACAAATTAGCAGATGTTTATGATATATTTTCATAAATACATTTAACATTGCTACAACTCTCATGAACACCTCTAAGACATCTTTAATCACTAAAACACCTTATGTATGTGCATCATGATTCAAGTTTGAAGTGTTTAAATGAACACAATTATACTTATTAGTTGTTAAGCATACTTTCCATAGTTTATATTATTCTATGTAATTTCAAGAAAAACTTCTCACATGCTTACATGAACTCCTGACAAGAGTTTTATCTAAGCAGAGAAAGTGTTTGCTTGAATCTCAGGTTATCTTAGCTTGAATTCTAAGCAACCCTAATCTCGAAAGCCTATAAATAGAGAGAGTCAAACAACCAGGAAATTCAATCCCTGATACTTCTGTGTCTTAGTTATTTGCTAGAGTCGTCATATATGAACCTAGGTTTCCTCTCAAAAACATAATTAGGTTTACCACTTAAAAACTTCATTTAAGGATTCGTGAAGCTATGTCCGACTATCTTTACTTTGATAGTTCGTGCATCTTTATCTTGTTTTTTATGTTATTGAGGTTTTAGTAATATCTTTACGGAACGAGATATATAGAAGTCATAAAGTTCTCTTCGTCTCATTATGATTCCTCGAGATAGATATCTAAAACTCTTCTTTATTGACCGTCTTAAAATTGTTATTGAGAGATGGTTCATAATCCAGGATTCTCAGCTAACCGAGAGTAAGTGTTACGGATTTGTGATGTTTGCTAGCTTTGTCTATTGAAAATAGATTTCCCAGCCTTGATATATCGATCTAAATAGAAATCAAATAGGTTTATCTGTTAGAGGCGGATTGGTGTCAAAAGTCTTCACTGCTAAAGCATCTCTTAGTGAAATGACGAGGGTACCTAAGTACACCACAATCTATTAGATATCAACCTATAAGTATTATACCTAGTGTGATCGTCTATGGACAAAGTCGAGACAATACAACAACAAGGTATACACTTGATAGTAGTTACGGTATAAAACCGATATACTATAGGATAACTATAAAGTGACTTGGATTAACGTACTAGTGTATTTACTTTTAATGATACTAAAATAATTATAATTACCGAAAGTAAAAGTAAATCACACAACAAGAATTTTTTAATGAGGAAACCCCAAATGTAGAAAAACCCCGGGACGTAGTCCAGTTTTGAATACATTCAAAATTAAGCCGCTATACAAAGAAAAAAGTCAACTTCGTATAGTTGAAACTAAGTAATCTACCCCTAGTTACTTAGTTCCTTCAGCATCCCTGCACCTACAACCTTCTGGCCAAAGCACATGAATCCCAAGACAGAAACCACTATTTTGAGTTGCTTTACCAATGTAAAGTCTTTAGCACTCAACTCCTTTTGATCGTATTCCAAACAGTAAAAGAACAAAGTTGTTCGGTAACCACTTTATCAATCTTTGAATAAAAATATGTTGAATATTTGACAAAGGCTCTTCCGTTTAACAAGTAAACTCCGTTGTCGGGTTTAGATCAATCAAGATCTAAAATAATCAGATCTGGATTCACAAGCTATCAGATTTGGATATTGAAGAATACCACCAAATTATAGTTGCCGATATGTACGACTACTTGATCAAATCCACCAAAGATAAATAAGATCATAGTCGGATCCCAGTCAATCAAGATGTGTGCACAAATATCACAAGATGTAAAACAAATAAGAAAAGTCTTTTTGTCTTCAAATCTTCAATTGTACCTGCACAAAAAACTTGATTCCACTTATGATTGATCACGCACAAAACAAAGTTTGTTAACAATGGATGATCACAAGTTGTCTTCAGATCTAATAACAGTTCTGAAGATTCCGTCAATCCTTTGATCTAGTTTGAGTGACCTTATGTCAGAAGAGAAGGTTCTCCAGAATAATTAAACTAGGTGCAATCAAAGGTTCAACAAGTGTTAGTCAATCAAATCAATATTGAAGAACCAAAGAAATCAAGCATGATGAATTTGAAGATGAGATATCATTTATTTTAAATCCATACATATTGATAATTTGTCACTAAAATTGATAAGGGGGAGACTGTAAGAGCATTGATCGGCCGAACTCACAAATTTTGCTGTCTCAAGCTTGTTTTCAATGTTAGATGCACAAAACCATATCTTGATTTCCAGTCTACTTAAATTTTTGTTATCTCAAGCTTTTTTTTGCTATCTCAAGCATATCTTTAGATAACTTTATCTCAAGTTTTTTTTCCAAGTCTTGATTTTACCCTGGATAATTATCAGATAAATATTTTGGGCAACATCTTTCTCCTTGGTTTAATGCATGTTATGTGATTAACTTTCTAGCCAAGGATGATTACCAAAGATGCTCTACTAGAAGCTTCTCTTTTGTAATAATAACTAATTTTCTACTCGATTCTTAAGTTGTATACGGAAAATTGGAAAAAGGTCAAGTTACATCAATTAGATTAACTCATAATGGTTCTAGAACCGTCGATTTGGGCTTTGAAAAATACCCTATAAAGTTCGCGAACTTGTTAAAGCACTGCTCGGATGAACCTACCAAACATTGGTATGTCAAGTTTGGTTATCATGTTTAGTTGTAAAACTCAAGTCGCTTGAAGTCAAATTCGTTAGGTTAGACTAAGAACATAAAAATGTTGAACCTTTGTGTAGTTATTCATGAAGACCTGAAGACATACCGAAGGCAATGAAGACATCATCCTCCAGTTCGAGGTTAATAACTACATATTTGATTTGTTCTATTTTTATCTATATTTTTTCCAGTCTTTATTCATGGAAAACATAACTTGCAAATTTAAAGTTACATTTGTTACAATGACTTCAGTACGGATGACTTGGTCATTATACCATGATCAAAGTATTTTAAATAAGGTTATACAATAGTTCTTTCAACAACTTAAGTGATATGAAACTACAAAGTATATTTTATCTCTGAACTTCGTGTAAAAATTGCATTAATTGGTAACTTGTGGTTATTTAGTATGCGGACCTTCCGGATGAAGCCATAACTTGGTAATTGAAAGCAATTTAAAAAAACATAGTTTAAGGAAGTAGACTTGCAAAACTTGTTTGATAGTTGAAAAGGGATTCAAGATTGATCCGGGACCGATTTTAAGTGTAGGACCATCTGTTGTGGAAATGATCCATCCCAGGACTGATCATATGACCGAACATGACTGTCTTATTTGTTTCTACATTATTGATTGGTCTGTTGTATTTGTGTTTATGGAAACATAGAGAAATACACGAGCTAGACTTGAAATGCTCATAGGTGTGAGCATAAAATTTGAACATCTGAACTCTAATATCTTATTGTTCAAGTATATTCCTTTAAACTCAAGGAAAGATATTGGAAACCGATTTTTTCAATACCAATTTAGGTATCAAATTATATGCTCACCAAATCCCAAAGGTTTGTACATCTGTAGTTGCCATAATAGTAAAGTACGTGAATATTTTCTAGATAATATTAGTTATCATATATACTATGAGTGAAATCGGTTATGAGTTGGAATATAAATGGTATTTGTAAAATTCGGAAACATACAATCATTGCATATCTATAGGATTTTAAAAATTGGTAGATCTTGTTTGCAAATAAGCCTTGGTCATAGATCTATAAACATGGAGTCTTCTACCCTTACAAATTCATCCACTGAACACAAATTTATCATATGAAAAACCCAATTTCAAAGAAGTAGGATTAATCTAACTAGGAGAAACATCTTTCCTTGTCCTTGGTCGTACACCTGAATTGATGTGTGATGGACCAGAAATTATGCCTCCGATACCGTGAAACTTCATTTTCCACTAGGAAAATGCACATTCATTTTTCTTCCCGAGATACTTTAAATGTAGCTTTCACAAGGTTCCAAATTACCTTTGTTATATGAAGGGTGCAAGGCTGATATAATGGCTATTGCTGATGTATTTGGATGCATACGTCACTGAGTTCCGAGTCCCGTCGAGGAAAAGGGAATGCCTTGGATTTTTACATAGGCCATTGAAAGCCTATTTTCGCGTTATTACTCCATTTCGGCAATAAGACGAAAGCATGCACTAATCTTGCTCGTTCCAAAAGTGCATCAGCCAGACTCATGCCATCCTTGTCTTGCATTATCCTTTTGATATAAATGGCTTATGCAAGATATCGTAAGTTACATTCTGGTTAGCTTTCTTTCCAGTCCATGCACAATCCCAATTAGTGCATGCCTACATGGAATGGATTGATATATAATATGAACATTTAAGAAACTAACTATAACTTCCCTATCAAGTTTGTAGCAATAATCTCGCAGTTATGTAGTATGAGTGACAAGGTGCTATACCACTAATGTTGCAACTCATTGTGGATGCCTACGTACCGTGCTTCTCAACTCAAACGTATCAATCACATATAGTAATTCATCCGGTGGGTCATCTCGAAAGGAATATGAAACATGAGCCTATTAAGGAAAAAATGACTTCGATGTCAAGGCTAAGCAAACCCTAGTCGGTATAGGCCAAAGGATCTTTTGAAAATGATGTGCAAGAGTGTGTATCATTGACCTCTCCTTTGGAATACATCATAGTGACACTTTTTTTAACAATGTAGCAATGATGATGCCTACACTTCATGAAGCTCTCTCGATTAAGCAACACTGCATATTGATGGTTCTGCATCATATATGCTTCACCGTCCAGGCTTTATAGATTAAAGATGCCTCTCAGTTTAATGCACCTTCGATCAACACCTTTTTCCAATATATATATATATGTCTTATTGACATTTCCATAAATAGAAACGGGGGAGATATTTGACATTGACCAAGTCCATATACTTCCTTGAAAACGAATTAGAGAAGTTACACAACAACAATGCATCATAATTCTGGGCCAATGCAGAACTTTGACGAAATGCACCATAATAATGCATTTAATCTCTTGACCTGCATCATACTGGCGTGATGCAACATGATGATGTAACGTCATTTCTAGGATAACATGTCCTGAATGCATAACACATGACTGAGATGAAACTTAATCTCATTCAGTGATGCATCTTTGAGAATATTGTCATGCGAAAAATATGTGTTTATATTATTACTCTCTTTAAAGAATTTTGTCCCTGAAATTCAAAACAAAAAATATTATACTGGCCAGTTTCGTTGATTCGAATTTACCAAGCATATGATGCTGAAAATTTGTACAAGGGTCCTAACTCGATTGTGAACGTCGATTAGTACCTTATGAGCATACGTCCCATAGCCCAAACAATGAAATCAAAAAGGTTTCACAAGTTCTGTCATAAATATCAATTAAGACCTTCTGAGCATACGTCCCATATCGCACACCTAGGAATCCTAAAAGAGTCTACAACACTACCGATAATATCGATTTGGATCATCTAAGCATATGTCCTATACAACATACTCAGGGTTGCCAAAAGGAAATCCCAACATAGGATCCTAAGTGCACTTCTCATATCGTGACATTCAGGAGTGCTCAAAGTTCACAATTTAAAAAAGGTAGTCCAGTATGACAAGCAATTCTTAACGCAGTACTGTGAGGACCAAACTATAATTCCAAAATAATCGGATGCAAGCATACCGTTACATCTAATGGTCTTCCGGGTTGCCACTAGCTCTTATGTGGGAGCTAGCCGTCTTAGAAACACACACCGTTCTAAATGGCTGAGGGGATGATCAGTCCCAGTGTCTGTCTGCCGTTACAGCTAACGATCTTCCATGTCACTAACTATCTGGTGGGTTACCATTTAAGGCATGGAAAACTCGCAATACTCTATTAAGTCTAACGCTATTAGCAAAGTAACTATAGAATTACGAATTCTCTTCCAGCAAAACAGTTGGCCTACTCTTCTAACTGATTCCTTTACATTTCAAGGAAAATTTTGTAGTCTCATTACAAACGAACACTAACAAGTCCAAAACGCACAGTCCTTATTATTATCTCATAACTTTATGTGATACCAACTGTGGCAGACCAGAAAATTAAGCCTTCGATGCCATGAAACTTCACTTCCCACTAGACAATGTACATTATTCTTTCCAAACATTTTTTGTAAGCATGACACCTTAAACTTAGCTTCCTCACCTTTCAACTTATGCCCTTGTTATGCAAAGGGTTCAAGGTTAAAAAGGATGATGATGATGATATATTTTCATGCATCATTGACTTCCGAGTCTTGTACAGGCATAGGGAATGCCTTGGATTTGTACATAGTTCATCGTAAGCCTATTTTGGTCTCATTACTCTGCTTCAACGCGTCATTCCAGGAGTACATCATCCATACTCATGCCATATTTTCCTTGCATCATCTTTTGATGCAAGTAGCTTATGCAAGCTTTCGTAACTCGCATTCTTGTTATATTTCTTTCATGGACATGCCCAATCCCCAATTAGTGCATTCCTATATCGAATGGATTGATATACAATATGTGTTATAACATTGCTCGGTCGAACTCACAAGTATTGCTATCTCAAGCTTGTTGTCAATTTTATTTGTAAAAACTACATCTTGATTTCTATCTTACAATTAGTTAAGTCTCGGATTAGTATAGAAGTGTAGTTGAGAAACGGACATCACGACAGCCATCATCGCGTTCTACCATTTGAATGCGAAGATCAACCGAAACTTTTGGAATAACTTCTTCAACAAAAGGTAAGTAAAGACTGAACCACCTATTTCTCAAGAAATATTCATCTTTCTATCTATGAGACGATGTCGCATAACTTGAAAAACCGGGGGTACAACAACCACACCTAATATTTCGCTTAGCAATCTGTATGGACAAACTCCAATATACTTTCTAGAGAATCAACTAGACAGTCAGACTCAATCCAGATAAAAAGTATATCAAAGAGTTTATATCTCAATCTCTCGATTTGATATATACTCAAACAAATAGAAATCTGTGAGTCTTTATCAAATACTAGAGAGATAACTTGGATGCTACCAAAGACCAATATCCAAGTGTCAATCAATTTAAATCAACAACCAAAAGGTCGGATATTCTAATTGATTGAACAACGCACAACCTGTGATATTTCAATTATATAACAAAATATAATGCGGAAAAGAAATAACACAGACACCAGAATTTTGTTAACGAGGAAACCGAAAATGCAGAAAAACCCCGGGACCTAGTCCAGATTGAACACACACTGTATTAAGCCGCTACAGACACTAGCCTACTTCAAACTAACTTCGGTCTGGACTGTAGTTGAACCCCAATAAATCTCACACTGATCCAAGGTACAGTTATGCTCCTACATCTCTGATCCCAGCAGGATGCTACGCACTTGATTCCCTTAGCTTATCTCACCCACAACTAAGAGTTGCTACGACCCAAAGTCGAAGACTTTAATAAACAAATCTGTATCACACAGAAAAGTCTACAGAATAGATAAATCTGTCTCCCACGAATATACCTACGAGTTTTTGTTCCGTCTTTTGATAAATCAAAGTGAACATGAACCAATTGATAAACCAGACTTATATTCCCGAAGAACAGCCTAGTATTATCAATCACCTCACAATAATTTAAATCGACGCAGCGAAAAAAGATATTGTGGAATCACAAACTATGAGACGAAGATGTTTGTGATTACTTTTCTATCTTGCCTATCGGAGATATCAATCTCAAGCCAATCATTACGATTGTACTCAACACGATAGAATCAGCAAGATCAGATCACACAACTACGAGAAAGTAGTATCGGTCTGGCTTCACAATATCAATGAATTCTTTAAGTCGTTAACCTGGTTTAGAGAAGAAACCAAAGGTTAAAGGAGAATCGACTCTAGCTTACACAACTAGTATCACACGTAAGGTGTGGGGATTAGGTTTCCTATTTGCTAGAGTTCTCCTTTATATAATATTTCAAATCAGGGTTTGTAATCAATGTTAGCTTGGTAACAAAGCATTCAATATTCACCGTTAGATGAAAACCTGATTAGATTCAAGCTAATATTTCCCAACCATTAGATCGAAAACTTAGCTTGTTACACACAAATAAAATGTACTATTTTGGGTTTATGTAACCGTACCCAAACATGAACATTTATTGGTTCAATAATAGTTAACCAATGGTTAGCCATATGAGCACTTTCATATCAACCATATTCTTCTTCACCATAACTAGTTCAAATGACTCAAATGAACTAGTTAGAGAGTTGTTCAATTGCAAGGAAATATTATGTAACTACAAAAGACACAATTGAAGCAAAACAATTTGATTCACTCGAATCGGTTCATGAACTATATAGCCACGGTTTGCATTTAGCATTCCTTAGTTGATATGAATAAGTTCACAAACAACCGTTTTTAGATATAACCAACTCAAACTTAAGTTCCCGGAAGGAGTTCACAAACTCCAGCATATTTTCTCAGGTCGAGAACCTCCGCCAGTTCTTGGACTTAGCTCACACCACTATTCCGGTTCTCTTGATCAACAAAGTTCGCAAACTTCGGTTCAAGCAATAAGGACTTATACATGTATGTGTTTCCACAACAATGCTTATATCCACCAATGGTTATATAATCTAAACTTTCATTTCAATCATTGAAACATTCTCAGAGGACGTTATATAGTTGTTATTCACAAACTATTTTTCGTCAGAGCAATTTTCAAAGTGATTGAAACATAACATGACTTTCGTCACTAGGTAAAGATGAACTTGGCCAAAACAAAAGCTTACCAACACATATTTCGAGAAATAGATAGGCGAGATAAACTCGGCTCGAAATAACAAATGTGTATAATCAAAGTCTATATACCAAAACGACTTTTGTCTCAAGAATAGGAGATAGAGTAGATAGACTTTTGAGTGATATATAAGTTCAAGTCTCCACATACCTTTTAGTCGATGAAGATCCACCAGTTCCTTGAGTAGTCCTTTGTCTTGTATGATGATTTCCATGGAGTTCTTTAGCTCAACTACACTTTCTATTTTAGTCCGAGACCTTAGCTATAGTAGGCTAGAAATCAAGACTTATAGTTTTGATCACTAACATTGACAAACATGCTTGAGATAGCAACGCATGCTTGAGTTCGACTGAGCAATGTTCTAACTAACTAATTAGAATGTCATAAGCATATCAAGAATTTCGAGTCAAGATTCATCTTGTAATTATTTCTCATAATATGACTAAGCTTAATGAACAGTTTCATACTTGATGAATTTCGATTAAGGACAATTTATTGTTCACAATCAAAATTATGATTCAGGGATTATCATTCGAAAATAACCTGGAATAGTGATATGTGTCATTGATGTTATTCGGGAATGTTTCGAATCGATTTAGAAAGAAATATAGAACTATTGTAGATTCGGATATAAGACAGTGTACATACCGATCGTACAAACTGGGAAAACTTTTATAAGTCTGAAGCCGTAATACATGTGCTCTGTACATGTAACGGAGTAGCTATATGTCGACAAACAATTTTTTGGTATGCATATTAGTATGCATACCTTAAAAGTTTGTGAACTCGTGAAACCGGATCGATACGCAAACCAGTAGCGTACTAGAAAAGAACTGTTGGGTTATGGAACCAGTTTGGTATCCATACCGGTACATGTACCAGAAAAGTTATATGGACTGCGGAACGTGGTTATGTTTAAATGGTATCCGTATAGGTTTGGTATCCATACCACTACGCAAATCACAAAAGTTCTGTGGACTCCGGAACTCGGTTATGTTTAAATAGTATTCGTACCAGTATGCATAACGAAAAAGTTCTGTGAACTCCGGAACTCGGTTATGTCTTAAGGTTCACAAACCGGTACACGTACCATGACATAACTGTTCACGAAGAGGTTAAGTATTTGTACTTTGTACGCCTACTTACCATGTCAATTAAATTTATAAGCATGTAAATTATTTCTCCGAGATAATTAGCATTTGAATAATCTCTAAAAATACCATAGACGTATTTGATCACTTAATTGTTACTCGAGTTAAGTCTTAAGTGTTTACGAAAATGCTTAAGCTTATAGTTCAGTTGGATAGCTTCGGCTAACCATTCATGAGCGTGGTATCATACACGGTTCAGTTACGGTTCATCCTAACCAGAGTGTATATCTTGATTATGTTAATCAGATTCAAAGATTCATCTAACGGTGGATATTGTTTGCTTGGTTCCAAAGATATCTTAGCTTAAACCTAAAGCAACCTGTGATTTGAATGTCTATAAAAAGGGAACCTCAAAAAATTGGGATCTTTGAATCCTGACACTACTTTTGTTGGTGTGTACTAGTTGTAACTAGAGTCGTCCTCTTCCTAAACCTTTTAGGGTTTAGCGACTACAAAGACTTCATAGGGATTCCTGAAGCCATGTTCAGCTATTGTTTATCTTGAAATCTCGAGTATCCTGATCTTGTTCAACTGTTGAACTGCTCACTTGAGCAAGATAGATAGAAATCATAAAAGTTCTCTTTGCCTTAAACTTTGCTGATTCCACAAGTTTTATACTTGTGAGGTAAATAATAATCTAGGCTTCACTTCGGCTTGCATAAGACCGGATTTGAGGTTAGCTAGACTTTGTCTATTTCCATCGATTTTCATTACCTTGATCTGACAATCGAAAAGAAAATCATACATATAGGCTTATCTATGGGAGGAATATTGGTTTAAAGTCTTCAATTGAGTTGAATCAACGCTTAGTTGGTGTGAAGTCAGCTAAGGGAATCAATTGCACGGAGTCTTGCTGGGATTCAAGAGGCGTAAGGAGCGCGACTGTAACTGAATTGCTGGGAGGGTTTAATTCAGTCTCAACTACATTCCAGTCCGAAGTTAATTGGTAGTAGGCTAGTGTCTGTCGCGGCTTAATACAGTTTGGTGTTCAATCTGGACTAGGTCCCGAGATTTTTCTGCATTTGTCGTTTCCTCCTTAACAAAACTTCTGGTGTTTGTGTTATTTCTTTTTCAACATTATATTTTTTATCTTTATAATTGAAATATCATAGGTTGTAGGTTATTCAATCAAAGTAGATACATTCATCCTTGTTTGTTGGATACGACTTAATTGATCTTTGGAATCACCAAGTACTCTCACCCGAAAATCAGGTTCACGAACTTGTCTTTGTAAATGTTATGATTGTGAGATATAGAGATATAACTCTGTATTATTCCTTGGTTGAGATTTATTAAGTTGAACTTTCAGGATTATATTTAAGTTTGTCCATACATGTTGCCTAAGAACAAGTTGGTGGAGTATTTTGGTACCCCCGTGTTTTCAATTGGCATCAGAGCAGGCAAACTCGTTTAAGACCTAGCAAGCCTGTGTAACTGTATTTGAAGTAATCTGACTATATGGACATGAGTAAAATCTTTGATGAATGTCACACCACTTTAAAAGTAACTGCTCTTATAGATTCTGTAAAAGACCCTGAGTTCTCAAACTCTCACATAGACGAACATTCTGTTCCCATAAAACTGTTGAATGTTGATAAGTGTTATCTGAAAAAGCGGGTGTGTAACAACCACACCCAATAATTCATTCGGAAATCTTTATGGACTAGACTCCAACTTAATTCCGAGAGCACCAACTTAAAAGTGAGACTCAACCAAGAATTAAATCAAAGAGTTTATATCACTTTCTCAATACAATCAGCAAATCAAACGGATAGAAATCTACGAGCCTGATTGATATGAGAAATAACTTGGATGGTACCAAAGACCAATGCCCAAGTGTCAATCAAGTTTTATCCAACAAACGATGTCGGATTTATCAACTGATTGAACTACGCACAACCTGTGATATTTCAATTATATGAAAAATATAATGCGAAAAAGAAATAACACAGACACTAGAAGTCTTGTTAACGAGGAAACCACAAATGCATAAAAACCAGGGGACCTAGTCCATATTTGAACACCACACTGTATTAAGCCGCTACAGACTCTAGCCTACTACAAGTTAACTTCGGACTTGAATGTAGTTGAGCTCTAAGTCTCATACTGATTAAGGTACAGTCGTATTCCTTACGACTCTAGAACCACGCCGGATTCTGCGCACTTGATTCCCTTAGATGATCTCATTCATAGATAAGAGTTTCTACGACCCAAACTCGAAGACTTTTAAACAAATATGTCTCCCACATACATGTTTATTCTTTATTCGGTTTTCGTTCCGTCTTTTTGATAAAATCAAGGTGAACATGAACCAAGTAATAATCCGGTCTTATACTCCCGAAAGCAGCCTAGAATATTAGCCACCTCATAGTAACCCAACTGATTAACATGAAAAGTTATTGCAGAATCACAAGAGTCTGAGACGAAGAACTGTTGTGATTACTTTTTATATCTTATTTATCGGAGATAAATCTCGAGTAAATCTTAGAGAAGATAAAACTCAATACGATAAAACAAGTAAGACCAAAATATGCAACTACAGAGAAAATAGTTGGATCTGGCTTAAAGAATCCCAATGAAGTCTTCAAGTCGTTAACCTATATGGTTTTTGGAAAAACCTAGGTTAAAGGATAATCGTCTCTAGTACACAACTAGGAACGCATAACAGCGTGGGGATTAGGTTTTCTAGTTTCTAGAGTTCTCCCTTATATAGTCTTTCAAATCAGGGTTGCTTTCAATCACAGCTAAGATAGCTTAGTAACAAAGCATTCAATATTCACCGTTAGATAAAATCCTGATTTAAGATTCAAGCTAAGTCTGCTTAAAAATAAAGCAATCAATCTACACCGTTAGATGGTTTTAGTTTGTTACACACAAATGAAATATACCTTCATTTAGATATGGGTTACCGTACCTAAACGTGTATATTGAGTTGGGTCAATAATAGTTAACCGAAGTTATCCATATGAACACTTTTGTTTTATCCGTATTCATCTAACACTTCTAGATCAAATATGAAGATCAATCAATCATAAAATATAATCAAATGAATGTAATTGTGTTTCAAATAGAGTTGTTCAATTGTTCACTATCTCATAGAAATATATATGAAAAAATTGAATCGAAATCGGTTTGGTTCGTAATCATACAAAGTACTTTTACAAGAATCAATTCATGAACATTAAGCCGCGGTTTGCAAAGATTGCATTACTTAGATCATAAATGTTTTAGTTCAGGAGTATGAGAATCATACATGACCGGTTCTATAATTTACCATTGTGTTCGCCAACCAGGTACGCGAACAGCAGCTCCGGACCTTGGCCTAGTCAAGTCGTTCGCAAACCCGGTTCGCGAACAACCGTTCCGGACCTAACTCAGGTAAACCCGTTCGCAAACTAGGTACGCAAACAAGAGTTCCGGACCATCTCAGGTAAATCTGTTCACATACTAGGTACGCAAACAAGAGTTTCGGACCTGAATCAACACAATACAGTTCGCAAACTAGGTATGCATACCGTGTTGTATCCAGACATGGGTAATCGTTCTAAAATCTCATTTCAATCATTGAAACATCCTTGGAAGACGACAATGGTTGTCTCACACAAACCATTAAATTCAAGTAATTTTTAAGTGATTGAATGATCAATAAAAAAAACTTCCCAAGTTAACATCAAATGACTGTCTCACACAAATCATATAAGATGTGTAAGGTAATTTTCACATGATCATCTTTTGGCATTATATTTAGTTTCCAACAAATAAATTGTTTCCAACTAAACTCATCAAGAATATGATGAACATAACTAAATCAAAAAGCTTCCAACACATATTTCGAGAAATAGATAAGCGAGTTAAACTCGGCTCGAAATATCAATTGTGTATAATGTAAAAGTCTATATAGTTATACGACTTAATCTCATTAGAAGATAAAATAGAATAGACTTCTGAGTGATAGATAAGTTTTAGTCTCCACATACCTTTTGTTGATGAAGTTCCTCCAAGCTCCTCAGTAGATCTCCGTCTTCAATTGGTGAACACCGTGAAGTCTAAAGCTCAACTACACATTCTATCCTAATACGAGACATAGCTATAAGTAGACTAGAAATCAGGTATATAGTTTTGATTAACTAGACTTGAAAAACAAGATTGAGATAGCAACGCTTGCGAGTTCGACAGAGCAGTGCTCTAACAATCTCCCCCTTTGTCAATTTTAGTGAAAAAACTATCAATACATATGGATTACAAAAAAAAAAAAAAAACTTTGTAGCTTCTCATCCATCATGCTTGATTTCCTTGGCTCTTCAACATTCCTTGAATTCTTCGCTACTCCAAGTACTTCAACGATTCTGAACGTGTTCAACTCAACATCATTGTTGTTGAAGATCCGTAGCCATAACAATAAGAAAACAAATGTTCTCAATCATTGTTATACAGTGTCATAGTATTATTATAGATATAATCAAAGTTCAATTGTATTAAAACTTTGAAATAATACTATGGTGATATGTATCACTCCCCCTTAGTCAATACTTCATCTTACAATGAAGACCACCCCCCCTACATAATGATCCGTAAACCATTGTATGTAGTGTGAACTACCAACTAAATGTCCCCCCTTTTTGTCAATATAAATTGGCAAAGGTACGAAAACTACAGAATCATAATGAAATGTTCAAAAAGATACTTCATGACTAAAAGAGAACATATCAACTTTGTTGCGATGATTTCATATAGTGGAAACTTAGTTTATTCATCAAGGAGTTTATAAAGACACAAGATAACTCCTACAATATTCCACGGCCGCACTCCCCACAAAGATTTGAAAATTAAGCACATG
The DNA here is from genome assembly GCF_003573695.1 of Papaver somniferum. Taxonomy (NCBI): domain Eukaryota; kingdom Viridiplantae; phylum Streptophyta; class Magnoliopsida; order Ranunculales; family Papaveraceae; genus Papaver; species Papaver somniferum. The sequence goes on from NC_039362.1 coordinate 25,330,137, forward strand.
CCCAATTAAGAACTCTTCCCCATTTGATGTCATTCCAAAGAGAACAACATGAGCGACCTTACTTTTACAAGAAAAGAAGGATTTTTTTGGACATTAACAAATCACATGGATTTGTATCCAATTAACTCGAATAAATTAATCACAAGAAGATCTCATTGATTAACTTATGGGGTCATGCAGTACTTTCACATAAAAGTGGATCACGGAAAGATCAATACTGTGGAATTTTTCAAAAGTTCGTTCTATTTTTCTTCAATATTTGTAGAAAGACGCAATAGACTTAACTTTTGAACATATATGAGATAAGCATAGTTCACGAACGTAAACACATATATCTCATAAGAAATTTGAAATATATGAAATCAAAAAGATTAAATAAGCAAAAATCATCTTCCAAATAACTTTAGAATTTAAACAAATAAATCTAAAAACATTGCAAGATGAAAACCGTTGAAATAACTATGTGTAATCACAAATAATGTTATTCCAAACCTTATCCTTCTTAAACATAAGAATAAATTCTCATAAGAAGAAGTTTCCTAGACATTATTTATGATGATTTGAAATGAGAACCTAAGCATCATCTTCATCATCATAATCCATCCAAGAAGCTTGAATTTTATCTATTTCTTCCTTGATTTTGGGAAAATTTGTATCAATCACACATAATTGTTCTTGCACACATTTTACCTTGGAATTGACCTTACACACACCCTTGTGAATTTGTTGAAGAATACCCAAGGTGGTATGATCACAAGAATCGTCAAGGGCATCATATCTTTGTCTCTTGTAGTGATTCATCTTCATATGTTTGATAATACTTGGACGAACCGATTTGGGAGTTCCAATAGAACTGCCAATGGGAGTTATCCCAATTAAGCATGGAAAGCCTAACTTCTTGTGGAGCGACGTCATCGAGACAATTTGAAGAATAATAAATCCACAAATATAAAGACCTTGAGCTCCCATTTCAAGGAAATAGACCAACTCCTCAAAATCACGACTCCGGCGAGAATTCTCAATCGTGGAGGGACAAAGATTAGAGATGCCAAGTTTTCTGAAGATCCTCAAAGCAATACTAAGATCTTGGGTAGGAAATATACCTTCTATCCAATCAAACTTCTTGCGGTAAAGACTGAACAAATTGGCTTCATAAGATGGTCTTTATCCTTTTGGTCTAGGAATACAAAAATTACCCATGGGAACTTTAGTAATCTTTGATATCAACTCTCTATCAACTAGAGTTTTTTTCCTATTTATCATAGTCTTGAATACAAAGTTATCAAGATTAACATTATGGAGATAAGCATAAAAGATTCTTGTGAGAGTGTCAAATCCTTCACCAAGACCATTGAAGATATTACCAAGGTTATACTTCTCAAAACACATCAAATCTTCTTTATGACCACTTTCCTTTATCACTACTATGAAACCACTTAAAGAAATCTTTTCAAAGATCTTACTACTAGAATCATTGATGAATACAATTCTAATAGAGTCTTGGTCACTTGGAATAATTTTACTTGAGAAAGAGGATGAACAAAAACCCTTGGAAATTTTTCTTGGTTTATTATCATCACCATTAGACCTTCCCATTATAGCAAACAAAAGAAGACTAAGAGAAGAAGAACAAGATAAGAAACTTACTTGATGATCTTCCTTGAAATTTTTATTTCCTCACCTTTTTTAGACATCCAATTTTAGGTTTTAATGGAGCCGGTTCGAAAACCATACAACAAAACCTAGTTCGCGAACGATGTCAATAAGAGGAAGAAGAAGGGTACGCGAACTAAACCTTAAATAAACTTTTATGTGCTCGGTCCCGTAACGGTACCGTGACTCATGAAAACTAGGTTTCCTTATCATAGAGTAATTCTAAAGAATGTCTAGATGAAGTCACAAATGTAGTCTTGAAACATAAGACACATAAATTAAGAGGATTTCTCATCTAAATTTAATTTTTGATACATGGTTTAGAATAAACCAAGACGAAAACCTGAAGCATGAGGTTCACACACTGTGAGAATTTTATATCAGTATGATAAGATAATCACTTTTATTCTCAGCTCAATGAACAATTTAAGAACTGTCATATCATAAAAACAATTGATATTTTCGTCATTCCACAGTGTAATAAATAAGATAGTAGTAAACTACATATCAATATTTATCCTTAGGTGAGTAGAAATACTCCGTCATGGAAGGTGAAAAAATTGGAGGTTCCTCAATACATTGAATACATTCAAATGACAGAACCATTCTACAAAGATGCTTTTCTCATAAACAGAAAGGTTTATGCTTAAAAAGAATTAACTCAAAATAATACAAAACACAAAGCTAATCAAACCATTACTTGCCCCATCTCAAGCTATATACAGATGGGGTGGAGCCAATATTATTACCAAGAGGCTAGATAGGCAGGTGATTGCTCACGCACCATCTCTGGTTGATATTTGTGATATGTACCAGAGGTATAATCATAGTAATGATGATACTCAGGGTTAATTATTTTTCTTGACTCATCTTTCTAACGATTAATATGTGAGATATTCCGATGTTTGGAACATGCAGCAAACTCAGTAGAAATATTTTTATCGATTTTACAAGAGTTTTTGACATGACCAGAATTCACATCATGATTATATGACTTGACAGAACCGGAACTAATACCAGGACAACCTTTTCCCTTAATCGAATAAAGTTGCTCGAAGAACTTAAACTATCTTCAAAAGTTGTAGATAGATCTTTATCGATAGATCCATCATGATAGTATTCCTCAAATAGATTGAGTAACAATCTAGTGAGATTCCATATCCTTGATCTTTTGTTCACACATTTCTTGCAGTGACTTTTCTTCCTTTTCCTTTTCCTTTGGGTTTTTTTTCATTAGCTAAGATTTTTGTCTTAGTTGACTCGAGATTATCTTGAGAAATCAGAGGTCTTGCAAAAAAAAAAACTCTGAAGAACCTTTAAGGACTTTTGGTGTGCGTCACAGATGCACAGAACAAGTTTCCCAAAGTGATTTCCCATTAGGAAAACTTTTACGATCATCCAAACACAAACTTATCAGGTTTATCGTGTTTGCCTGCTCTGATACCAATTGAAAATGCAGGGATATAACAACCACACCCAATAATTCGTTCGACAATCTGTATGGACTAAACTCCAGCTTAATTCCGAGAGCACCAACTTAAAAGAGAGACTCAATCAAGAATTAAATCAAAGGGTTTATATCTGTTTCTCAATACAATCATCAAATCAAGCAAATAGAGATTTGCGAGCCTGATTGATATGAGAAATAACTTGGACGGTACCAAAGACCAATGCCCAAGTGTCAATCAAGTTATATCCAACAAACAAGGTCAGATTTATCAACTGATTGAACTACGCACAAACTGTGATATTTTAATTATATAAAAATATAATGCGGAAAAGAAATAACACAGACACTAGAAGTTTTGTTAACGAGGAAACCGAAAATGTAGAAAAACCCTGGGACCTAGTCCAGATTTGAACACCATCCTGTATTAAGCCACTACAGACTCTAGCTGTAGATGGGGAAAACGATTTGCTGGTTTTTTAGGGAATTGAAGAGACAGATGTGTTGTCGAGACTCCTCAACCGAGCAAACTGATCAACCTCACACAGATGCACTGCAAAGGGAGTGCTTAGATTCGAGAGATCAATCTGTAGGACTCCGGCCTAAACCAAGTCAATGGCTGTTCCAGAGTCAAATCGGTCACAAAGAGGGAGATGGGTTGATATGTAGGAGGGAAGCTAAGAATTGTGTGGGATCAATGATGATAAAGGATTGTGGATGTGTTGAAGGTTTCTGCAAGTTTTCAGTGAAATGTTGAGTTCAAAGTAAGTTCTGGTCGATTGATGGAATTTATGAGTGTGATGACTCGAAAAATTGTTTTTTTCAATCATGGATCCGGAAACTTATTTATATTGTCAGAATAAACACATTGATCCCTGTAAGTGTGACTGTTTCTTGAGTGAAAGATTGGGAAAGTGGGAAATCGTGATGAAACCAGTTCCAGGTCGTGCAGAGACTTGGTTAACCGTCCACCCACTACTTTGCTAACTCCTTCAACCGTTTGCACAACTTACTAACATTTCTCATCGTGGATGAATCCACGTGCCGTAGACCGCCAGACCAAAACCTTAAGTAATATCCCCCCATGTGACGTGATTGATGTCTCACGAACGTGGAGTCTGCAAAGCAGACGTGTATTTGATTAGTCAGTTGTTTACTGATTAGACAATGAGTCTAAGTTTTGTTGAATCGAGCATGAATGATCGAATGCTCGATGATTCATGGATTGAACATGTTAGATATTCTTAGATATTGCTCGTCTGAGCAAATATTGTAAATTCGAGCAACTGAATATCGATACTTGGATCAATATTTGAGCAACTGAGCAAGTATTACTCAGTTCGACGAATTACTGAATATTGATAGTTGGATCAATATTCGAGCAACTGAGCAAGTATTGCTCAATTCGACGAATTAATGATAAATTACTGAATATTGATGTTTGGATCAATATTCGAGCAACTGAGCAAGTATTTCTCAATTCAATGAATTATTGATAAATTACTGAACATTGATAGTTGGATCAGCAACTGAGCAAGTATTGCTCAATTCGACGAATTATTTATTGGTGACGTGACCCAATAAAATATTAATTAAAATATTGGTAGACTACCGAATATTATATAACTAATCCAGATATTGACTGCTGGATCAACATAAATTTATTAGTGTTTGAACTTGCTCAGTATGAGGAATTCGTGGAGCGTTTGCTCGAAACCCTAATTTTTGATCAATTGTTCGTCAATTGATGAATTGTTGAAAACAGTTCGTGAGTGAGAAAGGGACCGACCACATGGGACAATATAAGACCGTGTGATGCCCAATTACTAGAATGAGTACGCACTAGGGTTCTGAGTTGACCAGTTGGTGAAATAATGATGATTAGATGTCGGTTTCATCATTTATTGAAATAGTGCTCGATTGAGCATTAGGTGATAAAACCTAATTTATGGAAAAGTGAGGGACCAACCAAGAGGGCATGAAACCGTCCCTTGGTAGTCATGGGACCAGCAGATGGTCGTTTGAGCAAATTCCAAGTTGGTTGGAAAGAGTTTGGACCCAATATGAGCAATTGAGCAAATTAGGTCAAAATCATAAGAATGTGTGGGACCGGATCCTTGCAAGCCTTAGGGCTGGCCTTGGTCGGTCAAGGAAGCATGCCCGTGTCACCATAATCTCCGTGTCTCAGTCTTGAGAGTTTCGACATTTTCTGATGTGCGTTTGAGCAATATTTTGAATTTTCAGAAGAGTTCGATCTTTGACTGAAATTCTTGATTTTGCTCGAATGAGCAAGTATTGCTCGTTTGATCAAAATTTGAGAATATTAAAACAATGATATTTTAATATTTATCGTGAATAGCCTAGTCGGTCATGTGACCATTTGACTTTTTGGCTTTTTCATGGTTTGAGCAATATTTGAGAAAAATATGAAGAAACCATGATTTTTGTTCAAACTGAGGAGTTTCATGAGATGAGAGAAATAATAATTATGAAAGATTAGGTATTCTAAGGTGTGGAACCGGCCACGGCTTCATGGCCGGCTGGACAGGTAGCCCGGTCCCACAACACCTTGCCCTATTTTATATTATTATTTTTCATGAAACCGTGAAACTATGAAGAAACCATGAGTTTTGTTGAAACAGAGAAGTTTCATGAGATTAGGGAAATAATTATGAAAGATTAGGGATTGTAAGGTGTGGGACCGGCCACGGCCGTCCGGCTAGGTTGCCCGGTCCCACGACACCTTTCCCTATTTTATATTATTTTCTCATGAAACCATGAAAATATGGAGAAACCGTGAGTTTTTCTCAAACAAGGAAAGTTGCTAGAATGAAGGAGTTTTTCATGAGTTCATGAAAATAACAAAATAAGGAAAAATAATGGAAAAGGCATGGGGCCGGCCACGGCTAGGGCACGGCCGGCCAGCCGTTGGGCCCGACCCATGAACGCCTCTTTTTATTATTTTAATATTATTCTTTTGTCTCTTCTGTTTTGTGTAGGATACCTCGTTTGTCCATATTTTCGAATGCTCGTTCGTGCATTCGGGCGCTCGGTCGTGCATCATTGTTGAGTACACTTGCACCATTTTCTTGGGGATTACTCAGTGATAGTCCATATGCCCGTTGAGTATTTATTACTAATTTATGAAATTCAGTGGAGAATGATTCGTGAAATTTAGTAATAAAGGTGAGTAGTTATTTATTATCAATTCATAGGATCATCCGTGGATTCGACCATGAATTCAGAATAATTAAATGAGCATTACCATTCCATGGGATCGTGGATTCGACCATAGAATCGGAGTAATAAAATTATTTATTACCATTCCATGAGATCAGCCGTGGATTCGATCATAAAATAGGAGTAATGAGATAAGATAATTATCTATTACCATTCCATGAGATCAAGCCGTGGATTCGACCATGGAATCGGGGTAATGAGATAAAATAGATTATCTTCTAGAATTTGGTGATGAATGTCACGGTAGAATTAATATATTGCAGAAGGGATATTAGCCAGTTAAAGCGTCATACCCGTTCTGAAAGGTGCATAGTCAGGAAACAGTGAGTGTCACCGACATCCTGAAGGCGTTATTGCTCTCAATCTTACGGAGAACCGCCCAATCGTTCTTCTATGTAGAGGGGGGTCTCTCTCATGTAGTCAGGGAACAACGAGTATCACTGATGTCCTGAAGGCGTTAATGCTCTCAATCTCACGGAGAACCTCCCAATTATGTTATTCTACATAGAAGGCATGATGAAATGCGAGACATCGAACACTCAGCTAGTGGAGGCTTTTCGAGAAACATATTCATCATGGCTCGTAAAATATGAATCGTTACATGCCAGAAAGCGGTGTCAGAAACATGCAGTATCATGATTTTACGGTTTTGACCTTTGTTGAAAATCCACCATCAACACTAGCCTACTACAAGTTAACTTCATACTAGAATGTAGTTGAGCGCTAACCAAGTCTCACACTGATTGAGGTACGGTCGCATTCCTAACGCCTCTAGAACCACGTCGGATTATGCGCACTTGATTCCCTTAGATGATCTTACCCACAACTAAGAGTTGCTAATACCTAAAGCCGAAGACTTATAAACAAATATGTCTCCCACATATATGTTTATCTTTTATTCGGTTTTTATTCCATCTTTTGATAAAATCAAGGTGAACAGGAACCAATTAGCAATCCGGTCTTATACTCCCTAAGAGTAGCCTAGAAATATTAGCCACCTCACATAACCAAACTGATTAACAGGAAAAGCTATTGCGGAATCACAAGAGTCTGAGACGAAGAACTGTTGTGATTACGTTTTATATCTTACCTATCATAGATAAATCTCGAGTAAATCTTAGAGAAGATAAAACTCAATACGATAGAATAAGTAACATCAGAATACGCAACTACAAAGAAAATAGTTGGATCTGGCTTCACAATCCCAATGAAGTCTTCAAGTCGTTAACCTATAATGGTTTTTGGAAAAACCTAGGTTAAAGGAGAATCAAATCTAGTAAGCAACTAGGAACACACATAAGTGTGGGGATTAGGTTTTCCAGTTGCTAGAGTTCTCCCTTATATATTCTTTCAAATCAGGGTTGCTTTCAATCAAAGCTAAGATAGCTTGGTAACAAAGCATTCAATATTCACCGTTAGATGAAATCCTGATTTAAGATTCAAGCTAAGTCTGCTTAAAAATAAAGAAATCAATCTCCAACGTTAGATGGTCTTAGCTTGTTACACACAAATGAAATATACCTTCATTTAGATATGTGTTACCGTACCTAAACGTGTATATTGAGTTGGCTCAATAATAGTTAACCGAAGTTAGCCATATGAACACTTTTGTCTTAGCCGTATTCATCTAACACTTTTAGATCAAATATGAAGATCAATCAATCATGAAAGATAATCAAATGAATCGAATTGTGTTTTAAATAGGGTTGTTCAATTGTTCACTATTTCATAGAGATATATATGAACAAATTGAATCGAAATCGGTTTGATTCGTAATCGTACGAAATACTTTTACAAAAATCAATTCATGAAAATTAAGCCACGGTCTGCAAAGATTGCATTCCTTAGATCATAAATGTTTTAGTTCATGAGTATGAGAATCATACATGACCTATTTTACAACTTCACCACTGTGTTCGCCAACCAGGTACGCGAACAACAGCTCTGGACCTTGTCCTAGTCAAGCCGTTTGCAAACCCGGTTCGCGAACAACCGTTCCGGACCCAACTCAGGTAAACCCGTTCACATACTAGATTTTCGGACCTTCTCAGGTAAATTCGTTCGCATACTAGGTACGCAAACAAGAGTTCCGAACCTGAATCATCACATTACAGTTTGCATATTAGGTATGCATACCGTGTTGTATCCAGACATGGGTAATCATTCTAAACTCTCATTTCAATCATTGAAACATACTTGGAAAAGATGACAATGGTTTTCACACACAAACCATTAGCTTCAAGTAATTTTCAAGTGATCGAATGATCAATACGAAACTTGCCAAGTTAACATCAAATGACTGTCTCACACAAATCATATAAGATGTTCAAGGTAATTTTCACATGATCATCTTTTGACATTATATTTAGTTTCCAAAAAATAAATTATTTCCAACTAAACTCGTCAAGAATATGATGAACATAGCTAAATCAAAAAGCTTCCAATACATATTTCGAGAAATAGATAAACGAGTTAAACTTGGCTCGAAATATCAAATGTGTATAATGTAAAAGTCTATGTAGCTATACGATTTAGTCTCATTAGAAGATAGAATAAAATAGGTTTATGAGTGATAGATAAGTCTTAGTCTCCACATACCTTTTGTTGATGAAGTTCCTCCAAGCTCCTCAGTAGATCTTCACCTTCAATTGGTAAACGTTGTGAAGTCTAAAGCTCAACTACACATTCTACACTAATCTGAGACATGGCTATAAGTAGACTAGAAATGAAGTATATAGTTTTGATCAACTAAACTTGACAAACAAGCTTGAGATAACAACGCTTGCGATTTCGTCCGAGCAGTGCTCTAACATTATCCCTATTATCTTACTGATGAGTCTGACTCATAAGTGGAACGTGAAGCAGCCAAAGAAAGTACTGAGATTTTCAAGCGTATTGAGTTCCAGTCTTCTGAGGTCAATAGGCTGAAACACAAAGTCAACAATATCATTGGTATAATTTCTGAACGTGATTCTAAAACAAGGATGCTTCTTGAGGAACATGCAAAAGTGAAATTGAAAGTTATTCACTTGAGGCTAAACTTAAAGATAAAACCTTATAAATCGAAAGATTCTCGAGTAAGAACAATACTCCTCGTTGCGATAGTGAATCCAAAGAAATTACCATGAGAACAGCAGTTGTACAAGGCAATGAGTTGGTAAAAGTAAGAACACGTGTTGATCATGATATGCTAACAAAATCGCAGTCAGAAACTGATAAACAAAGTATTATTACTTTGACAGGAGATGTTCAGTTAAAATTCTCTGACAAAGAAAAAACTGTGTCTCCAAGGAGGAAAAGTTCTTTACAAGACGAGTATGATAAAACTACCTATTTTAATTTCACTGAAACTTAGAAAGTGTACTTTACTGCAACATTAAGGGACATGTTCAGAGAAAGTGTAAGGTGAGGTTGGAAAACTATCAGTTTTTGGCCATCTTCAAAATACCTTGGATTTAATTCTGAAGGGAGTAACTAATATTCGGATGTCTAAGCCTCTTTAGGTGAAATCACATTCAAGCAAATCTGCTCATAGGAATGTCAGTACCTCATGGTCCACAAGTATTCGAACAAGTCAAAAAGGTTGTATGAAAAATTGGTTTAAGAAGAACTCAGTGAAACCGTCACACATATGGGTTGGAAAGGATACCCATACGCCTCCTAAGAAAGTTGATGTTTTCGTCAAAGAAAAAGTTTAACAAGCTAACATGAATTTGATCATTACATGATATAAGGATCTTATTGATAAACTGTCATTTTCTTCGAGGCAAGCATTCTCAGGTAAGGGTTTTAATCGTGTCTCTTATTATGATGATAGTAGTTTCAATGATCATTTTTCATGTTCAAAAAGGATTTTCTTAACAAAAGAAAAGGGTAAAAACAAAAGTAAACGACAACATAATTCCTCTAGTAAGCGTGCGACTCACCCGTGTGCAAATTAGGCACAATTCTTGGAACCTTATCCATAAATATCATGCTGGATAAGGATTCCTGCGTGACAGGTGTACTATTTATCTCAAGCAGTACTGAGATGTGATGAGCTATAATCCTTCTTTTTCATACTGCAACATTTACGTATTATCTAAGAAAAATTCAATCAGACACGAATGTTAAAATTTCTTGTTGAGCCAAGCAACAAAGGTAACACATTCTTTGATAAAAATCTTTAAATGAATAATAATTCTCTTGTGCTCTAAACTCAAGGGTTTATCAAGCTAAGAATGTATTGATATTCAAAGAAGAATATTTGTCATAGAAAAGGTAGAAAATTGCAGCATTGAAAATTATTATGTGCTCTCAAAAAGATTGTTTTTTATACTCGAAGGTTTAAGTCTAAAACTATTTAGGAACGACGGGTCTCGTACCATGAGAAGGTACACATACTCTTCTTTTGTGGTCGTACAAAAACTTTAATGTCTAGTTAGACCACGAACTGACCGCCATACCATAGGAATCTCTTATAAACTCCTTTATATACCTTAACTTGTGATTGAGAATTCTCATCCAAGGAGTTCCGCAACCAAGCATGTCTTTTGTGTCAGGAATCTTCGAAAGCATGGAGAAAGCTCTTAATTGCGATGGTATTGAAACAACATGAAAGAAGAGAATCTGGTTGATGACGAAGTTGTTGATTTATCTGAAATCTTTCCGATGTGAGTTGTTATTTTGCATATGATCATCAAGATGTTGAGTGTTAAGAGATGATTTCTGCTAATGTTGTTTATGATTTTATTAAACAATTTGAGGAACCAAAACTAGAACTTGTTGAAATACTTAAAGGTGTAGACATGTTAAGGACTGAGTTGAAAAAGGTTTCTGCTGACCTTCATGAAATCTCATGTTTGTGATCTTCTCTGAAGAGCTCGTGGATATAGTTGATGACAAATTCAAGGGTCTTAATGCCGATGAAGAGTTTGGAAAAATCTAGTTTAATTTGTTTTTGTTTTTTTTTCTAGGAAACTTCTTGTGAGAATTTATTCTTACTTTTGAGAAGGATAACTAGGTTTTGATGTAGCAAAAATTGTGATTACACAAGCTATATCCAACGTTTTTCATCTTACCTGTTTTTAGATTATTTATTTAAATTCTAGAGTTTTTGGAAGATGAACTTGCAGTATGTAATCATTATTGGTTTAATTATTGCCAAAGTTTTATGAAATACATGTGCCTTTACGTTTTCATGAATCGACGCACAACCTGTGATATTTCAATTATATAATAAAATATAACACGGAAAAGAAATAACACAGACACCAGAATTTTGTTAACGAGGAAACCGCAAATGCAGAAAAACCCCGGGACCTAGTCCAGATTGAACACACACTGTATTAAACCGCTACAAACACTAGCCTACTCCAAATTAACTTCGGTCTGGATTGTAGTTGAACCCCAATCAATCTCACACTGATCCAAGGTACAGTTATGCTCCTACGTCTCTGATCCCAGCAGTATGCTACGTACTTGATTCCCTTAGATGATCTCTCCCACAACTAAGAGTTGCTACAACCCAAAGTCGAAGACTTTAATAAACAAATCTGTATCACACAGAAAAGTCTACGGTAATAGATAAATCTGTCTCCCACGAATATACCTACGAGTTTTGTTCCGTATTTTGATAAATCAAGGTGAACAGGAACCAATTGATAAACCAGACTTATATTCCCGAAGAACAACCTAATATTATCAATCACCTCACAATAATCTTAATCGACGCATCCAAAAAAGATATTGCGGAATCACAAACGATGATACGAAGAGTTTGTGATTTTGTTTTATATCTTGCCTATCGGAGATATCAATCTCAAGCCAATTATTACAATTGTACTTGTACGATAGAAACAACAAGATCTGATCACACAACTACAAGAAAGTAGTATCGGTCTGGCTTCATAATCCAAATGAAGTTTTTAAGTCGTTAACCTGGTTTAGAAGAAGAAACCAAAGGTTAAAGGACAATCGACTCTATCTTAGTACAACTAGTATCACATAGAAGGTGTGGGGATTAGGTTTCCCAGTTGTTAGAGTTCTCCCTTATATAGTCTTTTAAATCAGGGTTTGCAATCAATGTTAGCTTGGTAACAAAGAATTCAATATTCACCGTTAGATGAAAACCTGATTAGATTCAAGCTAATATCTTTCAACTGTTAGATCGAAAACTATCCTGTTACACACAAATGCAATGCACGTTTCTAGGCTTGTGTAACCGTACCCAAACTTGTACATTTGTTGGTTCCACAATAGTCAACCAAATGGTTAGCCATATGATCACTTTCATATCAACCATATTCTTCTTCACCATAACTAGTTCAAGTGACTCAGATGAACTAGTTAGAGAGTTGTTCAATTGCAAGGAAATCTTATGTAACTACACAAGATACAATTGAAGCAAAAACGATTTGATTCACTCGAATCGGTTCATGAACTATATAGCCACGGTTTGCAATTTGAATTCCTTAGTTTATATAAGAATAAGTTCACAAATATCGTTTGTAGATATAACCTACTCAAGTTTGCGGACATAAGTTCGCGGACGGAGTTCACAAACTCCGGCAGAATTTCTCGGGACGAGAACTTCCGCTAGTTCGCGGACTTGGCTCACGCCACCATTCCGGTTCTCTTGATCAACAAAGTTCGCAAACTTCGATTCAAGGAATAAGTACTTATACATATGTGTGTTTCCACAATAATGCTTATATCCTCCAATGGTTATATAATCTAAACCCTCATTTCAATCATTGAAACATTCTTAGAGGACGTTGATATTCTATAGTTGTTATTCTCAAACTATTTTTCGTCAAAGTAAGCAATTTTCAAAGTGATTGAAACTTGTCATGACTTTCGTCACTAGGTAAAGATGAACTTGACTAAAGCGAAAGCTTACCAACACATATTTATAGAAATAGATAGACGAGATAAACTCGGCTCGAAATAACAAATGTGTATAATCTAAGTCTATATAGCAAAACGACTTTTGTCTCAAGATATGAGATAAATAGACTTTTGAGTGATAGATAAGTTTAAGCCTCCACATACCTTTTAGTCGATGAAGATCCACTGGTTCCTTGAGTAGTCCTTCGTCTTGTATAATGATTTCCGTGGAGTTCTTGAGCTCAACTACACTTTTTATCCTAGTCCGAGACCTTAGCTATAGTAGACTAGAAATCAAGAATTATAGTTTTGATCACTAACATTGAAAAACATGCTTGAGAAAGCAACGCATGCGAGTTCGACCGAGAAATGCTCTAACAATCTCCCCATTGTCAATTTTAGTGACAAAACTATCAATACAAATGGAATACAAAAAATAAATAAATTAACTTTTGTAGCTCCTATTCCACATGTCTAATCTTCAACATTACTCAAAATATTCGTCACTTCCAAGTACTCCAATGATCCCAAAGGTTGTAAGTTCAGCATCATCGTTGTTGAAAATACGTAGCTATAACAACGAGAAAACAAGAGTTCTCAATCATTGTTATACAATGTCATAGTATCACTACACAGCGTCAAAGTTCAATTGCATCACAACTTCAACAACAATACTATGGTGATATGTATCACTCCCCCTTAGTCAATACTCCATCTCACATGGAAACCACTTCCCCTTACATAATGATCCGAAAATCATATGTATATGTAGTGTGAACTACATATTAATTCTCCCCCTTTTTGTCAATAAAATTGACAAAGGTACAAGAACGAGATCCCAATGAAATTTCCAAAAGAGACATTTCATGACCAAAAGAAGGAAACACATATCATCTTAGATGCAGTCATAAAGCCGAAGCTAAATGCATTCATCAAGGAGTTTATAAAGATACAAGATAACCCCTATAATATTCCACAACTGCACTCCCCACAAAGATTTTGCAATTAAGCACAAGTTCAATTAAGAACTCTCCCCCGTAAAATGTCATTCCCGAAAGAACAACAAGAGCGACCTTAATTTCGAAAGAAAAGAAGGATTTCTTTGGAATAACAAATCACATACAAGTATGAATTTGAATCCAAAAAACTCAATTAAATTAACCACAAGAGAACCCATGATTAATTTAATCGAAAGATGCTCAACATAAGTGAACTTATGGAGACTCAAAAAAATACATTAGATTAATCACAAGAGAACCCATGATTAATCTAATCGAAATACACAACCAAACTAATCACAAAAGTAATCAATTTAATTGGTCATGCTCATCATAAGAAAACTTACGGATCAACAACTAAATAACCAAACAAGATGATTAATTTAGTTGAAAATGCTCGACATAAAGTGTCTCGCGGAACAAAAACTAAGCTAATCATAAAAATAATCAACTTGGTCATTTTAGCGCTCAACATAAGACAATTTACGGAGCCTCACAGTAGTACATAAAATATGGATCAGGGAAGATCAATACTGCGGAATACACAAGGATTCATTCTATTTTCCATCACTATTCGCATAACGACATTTAATAGACATAATCCTTGCAAACAAAAGATCTTAACCTATCTTCCATCAATAATTGACATAATAGGCTTAACTTTTGTGTTTGTCAAAAGTCTATTCATTCTTTTATCAATATAGGCATATCGACATACGAAAGACTTTACTTTTGACAAGGTATGGGACAATCATAGTTCACGGACGTAAACACACATATCCCATAACAATATTGCAATATATAAAACCGTAAAGATTAATACTGCAAATATCATCTTCCAAACAAATTTAAAATTTAAACCAATAAATCTAAAAACATGAAGATGAAAACGTTGGACATAGCTATGTGTAATCACAATAATGGCTATTCCAAACTCTAGTTATTCTTCTAACAAAAACAAGAAAATAGAAGATTTACTAGGAAATAAGACCTTTGAAGAATTCTTTATCGTCCCCGAACTCCTTGTCGTCAACAACCATTGGGACGTAAGGTTCATTAAGGTAGGAGTTTATATCAATAAACCTTCTTGGCTGATGATGTCGAACCAGGGCCTTCTGAATCTCATGAGTCTTATACACAAAAGCCTTTATTTGTTGAATCTCCTTTCGCATCTCCTTCAACTCTTCAAGAACATTAGAAAACTTCTGAGAGTTTTAAGGAAGGACTCTTGGCTTCCTCACATTCCTTCTCTTTCTTTTCAAGGTAGGATATAACGGAGATTCCCGGTGTATTTTCTACGATTTGGGAACTCGTTTGCAAAATGACCAAATCCCTTACACTTAAAGCACTGAGGTATATACTCATCATCAGTTTCATTTGTTTCCCTGTTTTTAGGAGGAATATGATTATGAGGTTTAACTGATGCTTTAGGCTTATCTCTGGAGAACCGTTTACTTCTCTTCAACAGAAGATCCCTAAACTGTCTTGTGATCATCGAGACTGACTTGTCAAGATCTTCATCTGATGAATCTGTCTCAGAGTGATCATCTTCAGAGATATACACTTTTTTACTCTTATCAAGTAATTTAGTGTCCTTTTGCGCTTTGAACGCAACGTCCTTAGTTTTGGATGAATGTTCATGATCAAAGATCTTAAGCTTCCCAACCAGCGTATTTCTGGAGAGATTATCAAGGTTATTTCCCTCAACGATGGCATGATTCTTAGAGTCGTATCTAGATGGCAGCGATATGAGAATTTTCATCACAATGTCCTTTTCAGAAATAGTCTTACCCAATCCAAAAGATGCATTAACAATTTCAGACACTCTGTGATTAAATTCATCAAATGTATCTTCATCTGCCATACGAAGGTTTTCCCAATCGGAATTAAGGTTTTGAAGCCTAGCTTCATTTTCACTGGAGTTACCTTCGAATACGGTTTCTAAGATATCCCATGCATCTTTAGACCTCGTGCAATTTGACACATGGTGCTGAAGATTTGGGGTAGTGGCATTCAAACCGTCGGGATTTGGCTTTGCAGCATTTATCTCGGCAGGGGTGTATTCACCAATATCCTTGGGAACGTTTACATCTCCATCTGCCACGACGGGAGGATTATAGCCATTAACAACATACACCCATGATTGAAAATCACGTGCTTGAATAAAAGCTCGCATAGAAATTTTCCACCACAAGTAATTAGAGCCATCGAAGTCTGGTGGTACGTTAATTGAGATAGCACCTCTGTCCATAGAGTCAGATCGCTACAAAAACAGACTCGTAAGGTCTTAAACGTGTTTGCCTGATCTGATACCAATTGAAAAAGTGGGGGTACAACAACCACACCCAATATTTCGCTTAGCAATCTGTATGGACAAAATCCAATATACTTTCTAGAGAATCAACTAGACAGTCAGACTCAATCTAGATAAAAAGTATATCAAAGAGTTTATATCTCAATTTATCGATTTGATATATACTCAAGTAAATAGAAATCTGCGAGTCTTTATCAAATACTAGAGAGATAACTTGGATGGTACCAAAGAACAATATCCAAGTGTCAATCAATTTAAATCAACAACCAAAAGGTCGGATATCCTAATTGATTTAACAACACACAACCTGTGATATGTCAATTATTTAACAAAATATAATGCAGAAAAGAAATAACACAGACACCAGAATTTTGTTAACGAGGAAATCGCAAATGCAGAAAAACCCTGGGACCTAGTCCAGATTGAACACACACTGTATTAAGTCGCTAAATACACTAGCCTACTCCAAATCAACTTCGGTCTGGACTGTAGTTGAACCCCAATCAATCTCACACTGATCCAAGGTACAGTTATGCTCCTACGTCTCTGATCCCAACAGGATGCTACGTACTTAATTCCCTTAGATGATCTCACCCACAACTAAGAGTTGCTACAACCCAAAGTCGAAGACTTTAATAAACAAATATGTATTACACAGTAAAGTATACGGTAATAGATAAATCTGTCTTCCAAGAATATACCTACGAGTTTTGTTCCGTCTTTTGATAAATCAAGGTGAACAGGAACCAATTGATAAACAAGACTTATATTCCCGAAGAACAGCCTAGTATTATCAATCACCTCACAATAATATTAATCGACGCAGCAAAAAAGATATTGCGGGATCACAAACGATGAGACGAAGTGTTTGTGATTAATTTTATATCTTGCCTAAGGAGATATCAATCTCAAGCCAATTATTACAATTGTACTCGTACGATAGAAACAACAAGATCAGATCACACAACTACGAGAAAGTAGTATCGTCCTGGCTTCAAAATCCCAATGAAGTCTTTAAGTCGTTAACCTGGTTTAGAAGAAGAAACCAAAGGTTAAAGGAGAATCGACTCTAGCTTAGCACAAGTAGTATCACACAAAAGGTGTAGGGATTAGGTTTCCCAGTTGTTAGAGTTCTCCCTTATATAGTCTTTCAAATCAGGGCTTGCAATCAATGTTAGCTTGGTAACAAAGCATTCAATATTCACCGTTAGATGAAAACCTGATTAGATTCAAGCTAATATCTTTCAACCGTTAGATCGAAAACTAGCTTGTTACACACAAATGAAATACACGTTTCTAGGCTTGTGTAACTATACCCAAACTTGTACATTTGTTGGTTCAACAATAGTCAACCAAATGGTTAGCCATATGATCACTTTCATATCAACCATATTATTCTTCACCATAACTAGTTCAAGTGACTCAAATGAACTAGTTAGAGAGTTGTTCAATTGCATGGAAATCTTACGTAACTACACAAGACACAATTGAAGCAAAAACGATTTGATTCACTCGAATCGGTTCATGAACTATATAGCAACGGTTTGCAATTTGCATTCCTTAGTTTATATAAGAATAAGTTCACAAATATCGTTTTTAGATATAACCTACTCAAGTTCGCGGACTGGGTTCGCGGACTTAAGTTCCCGGACGGAGTTCACAAACTCCAGCAGAATTTCTCGGGACGAGAAATTACGCCAGTTCGCGGACTTGGCTCACGCCACCATTCCGGTTTTCTTGATCAACAAAGTTCTTGGTACAAGGAACAAGGACTTATACATATATGTGTTTACACAACAATGCTTATATCCTCCAATGGTTATATAATCTAAACTCTCATTTCAATCATTGAAACATTCTTTAGAGGACGTTGATATTCTATAGTTGTTATTCACAAACTATTTTTCGTCAAAGTAAGCAATTTTCAAAGTGATTGAAATTTGTCATGACTTTCGTCTCTAGGTAAAGATGAACTTGGCTAAAGCGAAAGCTTACCAACACATTTTTCGAGAAATAGATCAACGAGATAAACCCGGCTCGAAATAGCAAATGTGTATAATCTAAGTCTATATAGCAAAACGACTTTTGTCTCAAGATAGGAGATAAATAGGATTTCGAGTGATAGATAAGTTCAAGTCTCCACATACCTTTTAGTCGATGAAGATCCACCGGTTCCTTGAGTAGTCCTTCGTCTTGTATGATGATGGCCATGGAGTTCTTGAGCTCAACTACACTTTCTATCCTAGTCCGAAACCTTAGCTATAGTAGACTAGAAATAAAGACTTATAGTTTTGATCACTAACATTGACAAACATGCTTGAGATAGGAACGCATGCGAGTTCGACCGAGCAATGCTCTAACAACTCATGTTGTTCTCTTTGGAATGACATCAAATGGGGTAGAGTTCTTAAATGAACTTGTGTTTAAATAAACTCTTTGTTTGTAAACTCCCACCAATGAACGGCGAGCACCCATATTCACTTTATTATTATTAACATTACCGGCGAGATTTATTATCCCTTCTCGCATGTCCCCGGAAATTTAGAGTAGGCACAAATTCTCCCAATTTGTGACCCACCATACGATCTATTATATAAATAAGCAGACGGTCTTTTCCATTATGAATAACAATTGTATGGCCGATCATTGTGGGTATAATGGTAGATGCCCATGGGACCAAGTTGCTATTATTTCTTTTTCTCCTCTTATGTTGAGATTTTCAGTTTTTCCTAATAAATGATTAGCAACAAAAGGATTTTTTTTAGTGAACGTGTCACAACTAATTACTCCTATATTTTTTTATTTTGTAAAGACGAAGAAACCTATTCTCGATTTTCTCTCCTATTTAGTACGTCGACGAAGAATCAAATTATCACTATATTTATTCCTTTTTCTACTTCTTATTCCAAGCGAAGGATAACCCCAAGGGGTTTTGGGTTTTTTTCTACCAATTGGGGCCCTTCCTTCACCACCCCCATGGGGATGGTCTACAGGGTTCATAACTACCCCTCTTACTATAGGATGCTTACTTATATCTTTGTGGGGGTGTCTGGCTGTGGAAATTAAAGGGTATGCTTGTATATTAAATCTCCTATATGAGAGCTAAGTATTTCTTACTATGTGTGTTTGCGGGTAAAAACGACTCACAGGTTTTCTGGTATAAAAGTGGTGGAGGAGGCAAGTGCTCGCTAAAGCAGGTGCTCGGAGTTGTAAATCGCCTGAACATTTAAACAAATGTACTGCACATGAGTATTTTGAGTTCGAGAGACTAATCTGTAGGACCCTGGCCTAAACCAAGACAATGGTTGTTCCAGGTTCATTTCGGTCACAAGAGGAGGAGAAGGGTTGGTCTATAAGGAGGGAAGCTGAGATTGTGTGGAGATCAATAGAGATTGATCTGTAGGTGATGTGATGTGTTGAACTGCTGTAAAGATGATTCTCTGTGTAGACGAGACAAATATTCTAAAAGTGTTTGATAACTTGACCGTGATGATCGACCATCCACTATTCCATTTACTACTTAACTGTCAGCATGACTCACCACAACTCTTATCGTGGATATACCTCACGTCGCACGTGTTGTAGGCTGCCAGACAACATGGAGGTGGAAATATTATCGGGTTTTACCAGGAAGTTTTGGTTGAATAATTGGCAGTTACGTAGAAATAGGGATAAATATCCTCTGTTTCATTCTATAGAAGGTTAGGGAAGATATTCGAAAACTCAGGGACGCGAAAAGAGGAAAGAAAACAGAATTATTCTCGTGACTTGGTCGTGAAGAAGAAGAAAGATATTTTGAAGATTCCCGAGAGATTTGAGGGGATGTGGTGTATATAAGGTGTTAATCAGAGTCCCTGAGGAGGGATCGAGACCTTGGTACACTTTAGAGAAGTTTCAGAGAGCTTAAAACCCAAACACAAGAGAAAGAAAAATTCACAGGCGAGCTGCAGACGAAGAAGAAGAACATAGAACAACACCTTAGAGCAGTCACAGGAATCACCTATTCTTTCATATTCAATCTCTTTTGTAACAATTTTTCCAACAATTAATAGAGTTCACAACAGTTCTTTTAAAGGCTTCTCTGTAACAGTGACTTCTATAACAATTATATTTGTTACAAACTCGCTGCTTTATACCTTTTCTCTCTTTTAATCAACTTTTGAGAAACAAACATGTATTTTGAGAAAGTGATTAATATGAGGAGCTAAACCCTTTGCTGAGGCAACGGAGGAAGCCATTTTTCCAATTACTATGTGGTAATTTCTATTTAGTTAATTTTTGCAATCTCTTTTATGATTATTTGCACTGAACTGAAATTGAATATATGATTCTGATTAAGTGGTTGTGTTCTCAATTGATGGGTCATGCTTAGGTTAAGTCTTTTGATGGTCCATGCTTTCGATTTACAACTGTTGTTTTGAGAATCTACTTGTCTAGGCGAAAATATTAGAATCACTTTAAATGTAAAGAGTTGCATGAATATTGATTAGATTAAATCACATAGAAATTGGAGATTGGTGGAATCCCGAGTCTCAGTGCTTTTAAAATCTTGATAACAACATCAATTGAATTTTCTATTTTATTTTGAATCTAAAAATCATCCTTTAAAAGTCTGAGTGAACGACATATTTCTTACCACTTTACAACAACTTTCAAAACCACATCAATTATTGGCGCCGCCGGCGCGGACTTGTCTTTAGGTTTACGTTTTAGATTATTTTTTTTGTTTTTAGTTTTTATTTAGTTTAATTAGAATTTTATTTTATTTTTATTATTTTCTTTGATTTTAGTTTGGATATTTTTGCTTTTGTTGTGCAGGTTTTGCTTGAAACGAAAGGTGAAAAGTTGGACTTGCCATAAAATGAGAAAGCCGAAGATTTTACTTTTTTAAGGACTTTTATTTTTGGTAGTTTTTATTTATTTTTGGACTTGTAGTTTTCTTTTATTTGTTTGTGTTTATTTTTAGTATTTTATTTATAAAAAAAAACACTTGCACACACCACTTGCATTTTCGTCCGACACCGATTTTAGGAAAACAAGTGGTTTAGTACGGTGAACCCTCTGGGCATTATCATCTGAAACACAACAAACCTCAGCCTCGTACCTTTGGGTATATTTTGTTGTGGTAACCCAAGCCTACCTAAATTAGTTAGCCCAACATTTGCATGTGCACAGTGTCTGGTTGAATTCTTGTATGCCAGAACTTAAGAGAGACGCTCTAGGACGGTTTATGCGTGAAAAACCTAGAAGTGATATTTTAGGAAACAAAAGTCTTGATTACCTTAATCTAGAGAGTCCTATTTTTGAACGTCCTGATTTTACTGAAGAGAGAATCCCTATTACTCAGGTAGATCCAGAAATGCCAACTTTGAAACCCTTGTTAAATCCTACTAGGACTACTCGTCCCTCGTGTATCAAGTTAGCTGAAACGGAAGCAAATTATGAACTTAAACTGGGGACCCTACAGATGATCCCAATCTTTTTAGGGACAGAAAATGAAAACCCCTATTTCCATGTTAGGGATTTTGAGGAAATTTGTAGTACCCTAAAAATTAGAAACCTTGATTGAGATGCTTTGAAACTTAGGTTATTCTCCTTTTACCTGAAAGATAAAGCGAAATCGTGGCTATATAGTTTATCTTCCGGGTCAATCGAAACATATGAACAACTTACATCTGCCTTTTTGAACAAGTTTTTCCCTAGGCACAAAACATCGTCTATTAGGACGCAAATCTGCACGTTTTCTCAACAGGAGGGAGAATCTTTGTATAGGTATTTGGAAAGGTTCAATGATTTGTTGACACAATATCCTCATCATGGTTTAGAAAAGGTTAGGCTAGTTCAGATCCTTTATGAGGGTTTAGATTATTCGACAACAACCATGGTTGAGTCTCTATGCACTGGTGGGTTTGAAAACCAAACAGTCGATGCGACGATGGAATTTTTGAATGAAATCTCCGAAAAGACCCATCAATGGGAAAATAGTAGGGAACCCAAGAAAACAATTCTTTTAGGCAGATGGAACGTTAATAGGGTAGAAGGAGGCTTTGAATCAGATGCCAAAATTGCAGCAATAGCTAAAAGGTTAGAATCTATAGAATTGGGTCACACTAGTGGTAGAGTAGAGCCTTTTTGGGAAGGTCGTCCTATTGAAGAGCAATCCAATTCGATTTATAATAATAACACTAGATTTGATAACCGTCAGAAATTTGACCCATATTCAGAAACCTATAATTCTGGTTGGAGAAACCATCCGAACCTCTCATGGTCTAAGGACCAGAATCAAGGTCAGTTTAGTAATTCGAATGCTGCCCCAGGTTTTGGCTATACTAAGAATCCTTTATGACCAACTCAGTTTCATAATCAGTCCCATAAGAAAATTTTAAGCCTGGAGGAATTTCTTGCCGTTTTAACCCAACAAACTATATCATTTAATCAATCGATGATACATGGTTTAGAAGAAAATAAAAAGCTGGTCCATGCTAACTCTCAGGCTATTTCCGAGTTAAAAACCTAGGTTGGTTTAATAAATGAATCTTTGAGAGAATAAAGTAGGTTTCCCTAGTCAAACACAACCCAATCCTAGAGGAGTTCATGAAGTAGGTGCAAGACCATCGCATCGGTTGAATTCAATTAGAACCCTTAGGAGTGGTAGAGTAGTAGACAATCAGGTAACCATGCCCGATAGTGAGTATACTATAGTTCACCCCTCAGGGCCATCCATAGATGAGGATACTGTTAAAGTTTCCGAGGATGCCAATTCGGTTCCTGAGAGGCCCTATTTTATGCCTAGAGCCCCATTTCCACAGCTATTAGTACCAACAAAGAGTGAATCCAACTTTAATGACATAATGAAGGTTTTTAAGAAAGTTACCATAAACCTTCCATTGTTAGAAGAAATTAGGAAACTGCCGGCTTATGCCAAGTTCCTCAAGGATATGTGTACGCGAAAGCGAAATCTTAGTGTCCCTAAAAAAGCCTTTTTAGCTAGTCATGTAAGTTCGATCATTCAGAACCACACAACTCCTAAGTATAAAGACCCAGGTGCACCTACCATTGCTTGCACGATAGGAAAACATCAGGTAGGAAGAGCTTTACTGGACTTAGGATCTAGTGTAAACCTACTTCCGTACCATGTGTACTTAAAGCTAGGACTTGGTGAATTGAAACCTACCAAGATAACACTGCAGTTAGCTGATAGGTATGTTAAAATTCCTCGTGGTGTGATAGAGGATTTTCTAATTGAGGTCGACAAGTTTATTTATCCTGTGGATTTCGTGGTCCTAGATACCCAACCTGTCGCTGACCCAGAGAACCATATACCCGTGATTTTAGGTCGGCCATTCTTAGCTACGTCTAATGCGATCATAAACTGTCGAAATGGTATCATGAATCTATCTTTTGGTAATATGACTATTGAGATGAATATTTTTAATGTTAATAAACTAAATTCTGAGCTAGATGACACGTGCATTGAAGAGGTAAACATGATAGGGACCTTAGTTCTAGAGTCATTACCAAGCATCGTTTTGGAAGATCCATTAGAGAGTTGTGTGTCCCATTTTGTTCTGGACTTCGATGATGATAGCAACATTGAACAAGTAAATGCTCTGTTGGATTCTATCCCTGTGTTAGATACTGATAAATGGAAAGATAGGTTCGAACCTTTACTAGCTTTTGAGTCTACCCTCATCCCTATTTTAGAGGAGCTTCCTAAGTTGGACCCTAGATATGCATTTTTAGGCCCATCTGAGACTTTTTCTGTGAAAATAGCTTCTGATCAGGAGAGTAGGCAAGAAATCTTGCATCAAGACAATAAGGAAACTTTAGGATTGACCATAAAGTACATGAAACATATAAGTCCTACAGTTTGTATGCCTCAAATGCATTTAGAGGATGAACCACCTGATTATAATTTACAGAAAGCAATTGACCTTTTTCAGGAACCTGATGGTCTAGAAATTAGGAATATTGTGACAAGTCTATCTAGAGACACCCAAAATTCTAAGTTTGGGGGCAATAATGCTCAAGTATCCCCATTAGAAGTCCCTAACTTGGGACTCGAGCTAGTGTGCCTGAGGTATTACCTGAGTCTCTTCCGACTCCACAACCCGATCCTGCAGACACTATCCAGAAGGAAATCCAAGAATTAGAAACCCATAGTTCGGAAGAATCTGTTTATCGAGACACTCATACGAAACCCAAGTGGGCGCCACAAATAAACCCAGTTGTCCTAAATGAAGTTTTGGATCAGGTTTTGCTATATTTGTTTATTTATCTAATCTGGTGCATTTGTCTCATAATTGTGGCAGTTTTATTTGGTTTTGTTGACCACAGTTGTTTCGACTATTGATATATGATTTGAAAAGGTAATTAGCCATTTATGGGTATTTGATGTCTGGTTGAAGACTTTAAACTTAGCACTTCTTGGGAGGTAACCCATGCTCATGCAACACGGTAATATCTTTCCTTAACTCTTTTACTTCAAATAGTAACAGTTTCTCCTTGTTCATGCTTTTAAATTTTATCTTTAGAATATTGAGGACAATGTTATATTTAAGTTTGGGGGTGGGGAAGAAACTTTTTGTTAGTTGCAATAAATAAACTCCAGAGCCTAGAAATTTATGCTTAATAAGGATGGCACTAACCAATCTAAGTGGATGGAAGCATCTTGGTTGTAGGAGTTGAGGAACCAATATGATTAGATGGAAACATCTAAAGAGTCTTTTCATAAAAGCACATAGCTCAGGTGTTAGAAATAACATGGTAGTTTCGCCATATCCCGTTGAGTCCTTTTCACTTCTGCTTTTAGTTTTTTTTCTTTTTAAAATATGTTTTTCTCTAAGTGATTGGGTGGGGCTCACGAATCAAGTTGTTACCACTGCTAGGGTGAAATAGAGTGATTGAGATACCAAAAAAAAAAAAAATGAGGAAAAAAAAATGAGACCAGACCACCAAACCAACCAGAATAAATTCAATAAAATCGACCACTGTATAGATGGTGGATTTTCGACAAGGGCTAAAATCGTAAAACCATAATTATACATGCTCCTGATCCAACAATCAGATGAGTATTGAGGCTCGTGTCTCTCATCGAAGCATGAAAGCTCATGCCGCAAAAACCTCTGACTGAGAATACCGTCTCTCAGAGTATATATAGATGTGTAGTCTCTCAGCCGACGCAACGAGATATCTCATGAATACTGAGCAATTTCAGTAATTACTTATATATAGAATCGAACGATTGGACGGCTCCTAGACAGCTTGCCTGCTAGTATAGAGCAGTAACGTCTTCAGGATGTAACAATGTTTTTCCTGACTATATAAAAGAAATATGACGCTTCAACAAGCTCATATTACTCGACTCTCAGATAATTAATGCTCCTAGACAACATGCCTGCTAGTACAGAGCCATCAATTAATTATCTCTAATCCTTAAATTCATTAACTGAATATTCAGAAATATTCTACGTTCTTCATAATATTTCATCACTTCAATTTGTAGTTATTCCCAGCAAAATTCCACGGGTTAGTGATAAATATTCAATGTACGGGCATCTGAGCCGCTATCGAGTAAGCCCCGACCACAATTGTGCAAGTGTACTCAACAATAATGCACTAACGAGCACCTGAATGCACGAACGAGCATTCCAAAATACGAAGGAACGATGAACCTATGCAAAATAGGAAGAAAAATAATAATAATAAAATATTAGCTAAGGCGCTAGGGGACTGGGCCCACCGGACGACCAGTCACGCTGTGGCCAGTCCCACGCCTAATTCTCTATTTTATTATATTTTTATTATTTTTCCTTGATCTCATGAAAATCTCTTCATTTGAAAAAATATCCTTCATTTTAAGGAAACTCCTCAGTTTCATGGTGTTTCCTCCGTATCAAGGAAATAATAAAAAATTAGGAAAGGTGTCGCGGGACCAAGCTCACTAGCCGGCCGGTCATACCCTAGTTGTGGCCGGTCCCACACCTTGCATTCCTTATTATTTTATTATTATTATTTCCTTCATCCCATGAAATTCCTTGGTTTCATGATATGTCCTTCACATCAAGGAAAAGATATAAAATTAGGGAAGACTCACGGGACCGGGCCCTAGCCAACCGACCATGTCCTAGTCGTGGCCGGTCCCACACGCCCCTTATTTTATTATTATTAATTATCATTGTTTCCTTCATCTCATGGAAACTCCTTCACTTTAAGGAAAACTCCTTTATTTCAACAAACTCTTTGATTTCATGGTATTTCCCTAAAATCATGAAAAATAATATAAAATTAGAAAAAGTGCCATGGGACCGGGCTTATTGTCCGGCCGACCATGCCTTGGCCATAGCCAGTCCCACACTTCATGATTCCTTACTTTATTATTATTATTTCTATCATCTCATGGAAATTCCTTAACCTTATGAAACTCCTCAATTTCATGGTATTTCCTTCACATCAAGGAAATTACATAAAATGGGGAAAGGTGTCACGGGACCGGGCTTGCTAGCCGGCCGGCCATGCCCTAGCCGTGGCCGGTCCCATACCTTGTAATCCCTTATTTTATTATTATTTCCATCATCTCATGGAAATTCCCCAGTTTCAGCAAAAACCCTGAATTCTTCATATTTTCTCAAATGAATGCTCAAATGCACGCCAAAAAATATCAAAATTCTCAGGACCGAGACACGAACACTTTGGTGACATGAGCATATTACCTTTTTCGACCAAGGTTGGCTCTTTGTCTTGCAAGAGGCCGGTCCCATACTTTTTCATCATTTGACCTAATATGTTCACATTAGGTACAAACTCTTCCAAACAATTTGGAATTTCATAAAACGATCATCAGTCGATCCCGTGACCAACCAGGGATGGTTTCATGACTCCTTGGTCGGTCCTTTATCTCTTCATAATTTATTAGGTTTTATCACCTAAGGTTCAGAAGAGCATTATTTCAATAAATGATTAAACCAGCATTTGATCATCTTTTCACCAACTGGTCTTCAAGAGACTTTGGCATTTTTCTCACTTGAGCATCTGGGAATTACATGGTCGAATCATCATCCCATGTAGCCGGTCCCTCCTTCATTCCGTGGTTGATTTTCAATAAATCATCAATTGATCAGCAATTGATCAAAATTAGGGTTTTCGAATCCAAGGTTCATAATTCCAAATTCAAACGCTAATAATTTTACGTTGATCCCGTGATCAACATTTTAATTAATTATACTCGGTTCAGTTACCAGTATTTTAAATTAATATTTTATTTGGTTCTGTTACCAATAATTCATCAAATAAGCAACATTTGCTCAGACTAGGGAATATTGGTTCAACTATCAATATTCAACAATCCATCGAATGAGCAATATTTGCTCACTTTAACTATCAACATTTTCTCGAGAATTATACCTTTTTCTCAACAGACACATTCGATTCATGAGTCTTAGAACATTTGCAAATCACGTTCGACTCAGCAATACAAGGACTCATCTTCCCATGAAGTCAGCAACTGACTAACTAAATACACGTCTGCAAGACCCACAATCACGAGATATCAATCGTGTTACATGGGGGGATATTAACTAGGGTTTTGGTCTGGCGGTCTACGGCACGTGTGTTCATACACACGATGAGAATGTGAGAAAGTCGTGCAATCAGTTGGAGGAGTTAGCAAAGTTGTGGATGGAAAATCAACCAAGTCTCCGCACGATGAGCAACTGGTTTTAACACAATTTCCACTTCCCTACTCTTTGACTCCAGCAACTGTCACACTTCATGGGATCAAGGTGTTTTAAAATTCTAGCAATATAAATAAGTCTCTGAATCATGATTGAAATAACAAACAATTTTCGTAAAGACAAGAGCACACGACCTCATCGTCTGAAACAATTACTCTCAACAGAGCAAATTCAATCAATCAGAACTTATCTTATTTCTTCAAGCATAATACAAAACACACCTATAATTTCGATCTCCATTGATCTCACACATTTATCAGCTTCCCTCCTACAGATCGACCCATCCTCTCTTGTGACCAAATTGACTCTGGAACGGCCATTGTCTTGGTTTAGGCCGGAGTCCTACAGATTTATCTCTCGAATTCAATGCACTCCCTCTTGCAGTGCGTCTGTGTGAGGTTAGACAGTTCGATCGGTTCAAGGAGTTTCCTCCGCATGGTCGTCTTTTCAATTCCTTAAAAATCAGCAACTCATTTTTCCCCATCTAGACACTGGTACCCTTGTATATGACAGTTGTGTTGACCTAGAGTTAGGATTATTGACCATTGGTTCCCTTGTATATGCCAGTTGTGTTGATATTAGTCAGACTAGTATCTCAGTCCATTAGATAGGTTCATTTTGGCAGTGGCCTTTAGACAGATATGGGAAACACCATTCACCTTAGTCAACATCGAAAACCATCTATATTTTTCCCTATATCCATCTTCTTGATCTATCCATGTGATTAGTTTGACTCCGGATATTGATGTCCATAGTGCGACTATCTGAGTAGATCTATGTCACTTATATATGAATTTTAGTATGCTTGAGTGCAAACTCGTGTACATCAATTGGAATTTCGCATCAGGGTATTTCCTCTTGTAGTCAATAAGTATGCCAACCAAGGAGATTCTTTAGTGCCTTACAAGGTTCTGCATAGATAGATAGGGTCTGGACTAAAGGTTTTTTGGGTGTATCTCTAGTAAACCCTCCCGAGACTATAACTCGGCAACTAGGGCCACCTAGGGGTTTAAAGGCTTGTTGCATACGCTAAATGTAACGATGCCTACGACAGTGAGTTAAGATTTTATTTTGTAGATTTGATTTGCTCGAGAACTAGCAAATAATAAGTTTGGGGGTATTTGATAGACGCATTTATGTGTCTATTTTGTTCTTAATTATATATTTTTTTGGTGTTCGATTTTGTATTTATTATGTCTTTTTATGTCTTTATAGGTGTTTTTGGAGAAATAAACTTTTGTGGAGAAAGTTGCTTGAAAGTGGCATTTGAACCTCCGGAGGCACCTAGAAGATGTGCTACAGGCACCCCGGAAGTATGTTGGAGACATCCCAGAAAAATGTTAAAGACACCCGAAGGACACATGCTATTCGGACCCCCACTTTGGATAAGGGGCACCTTAATCACTACGGGGTGACCAAACTGCTAATCACACCCATCAGTCTGATAAGGGGCACTCATATTCAAAAATTCAAATTATTGGTTTTGCGGAGAAAGTTTATGCAGCAAAGTTCAAGATTAGGGTTTGGATTTCAGAGCTGTTCTAGAGAGATTCAACCGGAGATTTTGACGGGATGGACTTGAATTAACTAAACAAGCTTGGTATGATTGATAGAATCAGTTAAATTGGGTTGTATCTTCGAGTTTTTTATCAAAACAGAGGCGGGAAGAATCAGTTCATCTGCGAACCTCCCTGAATTGGATTTAGACGAGATTTTTTCATAGATTTTCATCGGACCAAGTTAGTTTGGGCCTGTCTTATCGAAACAGAGTGGCTAAGGGTTTTGAAATCAGAAAATAAGGAAGTTTCGAGGAAACAGGGAGGTGGAAATATTATTGGGTTTTTACCAGGAAGTTTTGGTTGAATAATTGGCAGTTACGTAGAAATAAGGGATATATATCCTCTGTTTCATTCTATAGAAGGTTAGGGAAGATATTCAACAACTCAGGGACGCGAAAAGAGGAAAGAAAACAGAATTATTCTCGTGACTTGGTCGTGAAGAAGAAGAAAGATATTTTGAAGATTCCCGAGAGATTTGAGGGGATGTGGTGTATATAAGGTGTTAATCAGAGTCCCAGAGGAGGGATCGAGACCTTGGTACACTTTAGAGAAGTTTCAGAGAGCTTAAAACCTAAACAGAAGAGAAAGAAAAATTCATAGGCGAGCTGCAGATGAAGAAGAAGAACATAAAACAACACCTTAGAGCAGTCGCAGGAGTCTCCTATTCTTTCATATTCAATCTCTTTTGTAACAATTTTTCCAACAATTAATAGAGTTCACAACAGTTCTTTTAAAGGCTTCTCTGTAACAGTGACTTCTATAACAATTATATATGTTATAAACTCGCTGTTTTATACCTTTTCTCCCTTTTAATCAACTTTTGAGCAACAAACATGTATTTTCAACAAGTGATTAATAGGAGGAGCTAAACCCCTTTGCTGAGGCGACGGAGGAAGCCATTTTTCCAATTACTATGTGGTAATTTCTATTTAATTAATTTTTGCAATCTCTTTTATGATTATTTGCACTGAACTGAAATTGAATATATGATTCTGATTAAGTGGTTGTGTTCTCAATTGATGGGTCATGCTCCCCCAGGTTTTGGCTATACTAAGAATCCTTTAGGACCAAATCAGTTTCAGAATCAATCCGATAAGAAAATTTTAAGTCTGGAGGAATCTCTTGCCGTTTTAACCCAACAAACTACATCATTTCATCTATCGATGATACATGGTTTAGAAGAAAATAAAAAGCTGGTCCATGCTAACTCTCAGGCTATTTCCGAGTTAAAAACCCAGGTTGGTTTAATAAATGAATCTTTGAGAGAAAAAAATAGCTTTCCTAGTCAAACACAGCCCAACCCTATAGGATTTCGTGAAGCAGGTGCAAGACCATCACATCGGTTGAATTCAATTAGAACCCTTAGGAGTGGTAGAGTAGTAGACAATCAGGTAACCATTCCCGATAGTGAGTATACTATAGTTCACCCCTCAGGGCCATCCATAGCCGAGGAGACTGATAAAGTTTCCGAGGATGCGAATTCGGTTCCTGAGAGGCCCTATTTTATGCCTTGAGCCCCATTTCCACAGCTATTAGTACCAAAAAAGAGTGAATCCAACTTTAGTGACATAATGGAGGTTTTTAATAAAGTTACCATAAACCTTCCATTCTTAGAAGCAATTAGGAAACTGTCGGCTTATGCCAAGTTCCTCAAGGATATGTGTACGCGAAAGCGAAATCTTAATGTCCCTAAAAAGCCTTTTTAGCTAGTCATGTAAGTTCGATCATTCAGAACCCCACAACTCCTAAGTATAAAGACCCAGGTGCACCTACCATTGCTCGCACGATAGGAAAACATCAGGTAAGAAGAGCTTTACTGGACTTAGGAGCTAGTGTAAACCTACTTCCGTATCATGTGTACTTAAAGCTAGGACTTGGTGAATTGAAACCTACCAAGATAACACTGCAGTTAGCTGATAGGTATGTTAAAATTCCTCGTGGTGTGATATAGGATGTTCTAATTGAGGTCTACAAGTTTATTTATCCTGTGGATTTTGTGGTCCTAGATACCCAACCTGTCGCTGACCCAGAGAACCATATACCCGTGATTTTAGGTCGGCCATTCTTAGCTACGTCTAATGCGATCATAAACTCTCGAAATGGTATCATGAATCTATCTTTCGGTAATATGACTATTGAGATGAATATTTTTAATGTTAATAAACTAAATTCTGAGCTAGATGACACGTGCATTGAAGAGGTAAACATGATAGAAACCTTAGTTCAGGGGTCATTACCAAGCATCGTTTCGGAAGATCCATTAGAGATTTGTGTGTCCCATTTTGTCCCGGACTTCGATGATGATAGCAACATTGAACAAGTAAATGCTCTGTTGGATTCTATCCCTATGTTAGATACTGATAAATGGAAAGCTAGGTTCGAACCTTTACTAGCTTTTGAGTCTACCCTCATCCCTTGTTTAGAGGAGCTTCCTAAGTTGGACCCTAGATATGCATTTTTAGGCCCATCTGAGACTTTTTCTGTGAATATAGCTTCTGATCAGGAGAGTAGGCAAGAAATTGTGCATCAAGATAATAAGGAAACTTTAGGGTTGACCATAAAGTATATGAAACATATAAGTCCTACAGTTTGTATGCCTCAAATGCATTTAGAGGATGAACCACCTGATTATAATTTAGAGAAAGCAATTGACCTTTTTGAAAAAGCGGGGGTCTAACAACACCACCCAATATTTCGCTTAGCAATCTGTATGGATAAACTCCAATATACTTTTTATGAGAATCAACTAGACAGTTAGACTCAATCAATAAAAAGATATTTCAAAGAGTTTATATCTCAATCTCTCGATTTGATCTTTACTCAAGAAAATGGAAATCTGCGAGTCCTTATCAAAGAGAGATAACTTGGACGGTACCAAAGACCAATGTCCAAGGATCAATCAATATCAACCAACAACCAAAGGTTGGATTTCCAATCGATGATCTTTAACGCACAACCTGTATTATTTCAATTATATAAAAAAAATATAATGCGGAAAAGAAATAACACAGACACCAGAAGTTTTGTTAACGAGGAAACCGCAAATGCACAAAAACCCGGGGACCTAGTCCAGATTGAATACACACTGTATTAGGCCGCTACAGACACTAGCCTACTCCAAGCTAACTTCGGACTGGACTATAGTTGAACCTCAATCAGTGTCCCACTAATTCAAGGTACAGTTGTACTCCTACGCCTCTGATCCCAGCAGGATACTGCGCACTTGATTGCCTTAGCTGATCTCACCCACAACTAAGAGTTGCTGCAACCAAAAATCGCAGACTTGATAATAAAAAAATCTGTCTCACACAGAAAAGTCTATCAAAGAATAAATCTGTGTCCCACAGAAAAATCCTAGGTTTTGTTCCGTCTTAAGATATAAAATCAAGGTGAACATGAACCAATTGATAATACGTTCTTATATTCCCGAAGAACGACCTAGATTAATCAATCACCTCTCAACAATCCTTCTTGACTACACAAGCGGTTTGTCGAGGAATCACAAACATTGATACGAAGATGTTTGTGACTTATTTATCTTGCCTATCGGAGAACTCTCACGCTCTCAAGCCAATCAAAGATTGTACTCGTACGATAGAAGATGCAAGATCAGATCACACAACTACGATAAAATAGTATCGGTCTGGCTTCACAATCCCAATGAAGTCTTTAAGTCGTTAACCTGGTTTTAGAGAAGAAAACCAAAGGTTAAGGGAGAATCGACTCTAGCGAGCACACTAGTATCACACAAACGTGTGGGGATTAGTTTTTCCCAATGCTAGATGTCTCCTTTATGTATCCTTCAAATCAGGGTTTTGCCTTAGTTACAAAGCAATCCATATTCACTGTTAGATGAAAACCTGATTTAGATTCAAGCTAATATTTCTCAACCGTTAGATCGAAAACTTAGCTTGTCACACACACTTAGGTAGACATTTACTGGGTTTGTGAAATCCGTGCCCAAACATGTACGTGTATGTTGGTTCAACATAGTAACCCAAAAGGTTAACCATATGAGCACTTCATATTAACCTTGTTCTTCTTCACCATAACTAGTTCAATTGACTCAAATAAACTAGTTAGAGAGTTGTTCAATTGCTATGAGATCTTATGTAACTACACAATACACAACTGAAACAAAGATGATTCGATTCGATGAATCAGATCATGAACTTTATAGCCACGGTTTGCATAAAACATTCCTTAATAATTTAAGTTTCATGTTCAGAGCATATCTTTAGATCATAACTACTTAAGCTCACAAACAAGTTCGTGGACTTAAGGCAACCGACAGAGTTTTCCAAACTCAGCAGAAAATATCGGCAAAGAGACTTCTGCCAGTTCGCGGACTAGGTTCGAGGACTGAGTTCGCGAACTAAACACGCAAACGAGTTCTTGGAAAATCCCAGCATAAATTCTCGGTAAGAGAACTTCCGTCAGTTCGCGGACTTGGCAAAGCCAATTCCTCCGGTTTCTCTCAATCAACAAAGTTCGAAAACTTTGGATTAAGGAATACATGGTTATGTAATCTAAACTCTCATTCCAATCATTGAGACATTCTCAGAGGACGTTATATCGCCGTTATTCACAGATCGTTTCACGTCAAAGCAATTCTCAAAGTAATTGAAACTTTTCATGACTTTCTTCACTAGGTGAAGATAAATTTGATCAAAGCGAAACGCTTTACCAACACACGATTTCAAGAAAAAGATAAGTAGTGAATACTCAACTCGAAACGTCAAATGTGTATGATCTAGTCTATATAGCATACGACTTTTTGTCTCATAAGAAGTAGGAGATAAAATAGATAGACTTTTGAGTGATAGATAAGTTCAAGTCTCCACATACCTTTTTGTTGATGAAGTTCCACGATTCCTTGAGTAGATCTTCGTCGTTGTATGATGAATCACCATGAAGTCTTTGATCTCAACTACACTTTTCTATCCTAGTCCGAGACTTAGCTATGTAGACTAGAAATCAAGACTCATAGTTTTGATCACTAACATTGACAAACATGCTTGATATAGCAACGCATGCGAGGTCGACCGAGCTATGCTCTAACAGTCTCCCCATTTGTCAATTTTAGTGACAAAACTATTAATACATATGGATACAAAAAAGATAAACTTTAGTGGATCCTATTCCATAGTCTAATCTTCAACGTTCCTTGAAATCTTTGTCCTTCCAAGTACTCCAATGATCCCAAAGGTTATAAGTTTAGCACCACCGTTGTTGAAGATCCGTAGCTATAACAATAAGAGAAATCGAGATTCTCGATCATTATTATACAGTGTCATAGTATCATTATGTAACATCAAAGTCCAATTGCATCGCGACTTTAACAACAATACTATGGTGATATGTATCACTCCCCCTTAGTCAATACTCCATCTCGATCATGGAAACCACTCCCCATTACACAATGATCCGAAAACCATATGTATTTGTAGTGTGAACCACATTATTTCTCCCCTTTTTTGTCAATAAAATTGGTAAAGGTAAAAGAACGGGATCATAATGAAATTTCCAAAAGAGACATTTCATAGACTAAAAAAAAAATACATACCAACTTAATTTAGATGCAATCATAAATCCGAAGCTAAATTCATTCATCAAGGAGTTTTAAGATACAAGATAACCCCTATAAAATTCCACAGCCGCACACCCCGCAAGATATTACCATTAAGCACAAGTTCAAAAGAACTCTCCCGCATTTGATGTCATTCCCGAAAGAACAAAAAGAGCGACCTTAATTTCGAAAGAAAAGAAGGATTTTTTAATTGGACACCAAAAACCATGGAAATGATTTTCTATATCCAAAACTCAATCAAATTAATCACAAGCAAACCCATGATTAATTTAATTGGAATACGCAACTAAATCAAACCACAAAAGTGATCAATTTAATTTATTGTGCTCAACATAAGAAAACTCACGGAGCTACGACTAAGATAACCACACGGAAATGACTACCTTAATTGTTCAAATACTCAACATAAGTAAAACCTTACGGAATATACGACTACATCAACCAATAGAACATGATTAGTATAGCCGTTCATATACTTAACACAAGAACTTGTGGAATATATGAAAAACTAAACTAGATTAATTACAAGCGAACCTATAATTAATCTAATTGGAATACACAACCAAACTAATCACCGAAGAAATCAATTTAATTGTCAAATGATTTTGCTCGACAAAAGAAGACTTTCAGAGCAAATAACTAAATAACCAATCAAGACGATTAATTTAGTTCAAGAATGCTTAACATATAGCATCTCATGGAACAACCAACAAGGCCAATATTAATCAACATAGTTGTAAGGTGATCAACATAAGATACACAATAGAGCCTTCACGGTAAAACATAACAAAATGGATCAATGGAGATCAATACCGTGGATAACATACAAGGATCTATTCTATTTTCCATCACTATTTGCATAACGACATAATAGACTTTATCCTTGTCAAACAAAAGATTTCATCCTATTTTCCATCAAATAAATGACTGCATAGGCATAACTTTTGTAATTGTCATAAGTCCATTCGTCCTTTCATCAATACGAAGCTAAATGCATTCATCAAGGAGTTTTAAGATACAACATAACCCCTATAAAATTACACAGCCGCGCACCCTGCAAGATATTACCAATAAGCACAAGTTCAAAAGAACTCTCCCCCATTTGATGTCATTCCCGAAAGAAAAGAAGGATTTTTTAATTGGACACCAAAAACCATGGAAATAATTTTCTATATCCAAAACTCTATCAAATTAATCACAAGTAAACCAATGATTAATTTAATTGGAATACACAACTAAATCAAACCACAAAAGTGATCAATTTAATTGATTGTGCTCAACATAAGAAAACTCACGGAGCTACGACTAAGATAACCACACGGAGATGACTACCTTAATCGTTCAAATACTCAACATAAGGAAAACCTTACGGAATATACGACTACATCAACCAATAGAACATGATTAGTATAGCCGTTCATATACTCAACATAAGAAATTGTGGAATATATGAAAAAATCAACTAGATTAATTACAAGAGAACCTATAATTAATCTAATTGGAATACACAACCAAACTAATCACCGAAGCAATCAATTTAATTGTCAAATGATTTTGCTTGACAAAAGAAGACTTTCAAAGCAAATAACTAAATAACCAATCAAGATGATTAATTTAGTTCAAGAATGCTCAACATATAGCATCTCATGGAACAACCAACAAGGCCAATACTAATCGACATAGCTGTAAGGTGCACAACATAAGATACATAATGGAGCCTTCACGGTAAAACATAACAAAATGGATCAATGAAGATCAATACTGTGGATAACATACAAGGATCTATTCTATTTTCCATCACTATTTGCATAACGATATAATAGACTTTATCCTTGTCAAACAAAAGATTTCATCCTATTTTCCATCAAATAAATGACTGCATAGGCATAACTTTTGTAATTGTCAAAAGTTCATTCGTCCTTTCATCAATACGAATATCAATTTATGAACGACTTTACTTTTGACAAAATATGGGACCTTCAAGTTCACGGACGCAAACAATACATATACCATAAAAATATTGCAATACTGTAGATGGGGAAAAACGATTTGCTGGTTTTTAAGGAATTGAGAAGACGACCGTACGGAGGAGACTCCTCGAACCGAGCGAAATGTTAAACCTCACACAGATGCACTGCTGCAAAGGGGGTGCTTTAGATTCGAGGAGATCAATCTGTAGTACTCCGGCATAAATCAAGATAATGACCGTTCCAGAGTAAATTCGGCCACAAGAGAGGATGAGTTGATCTGTAGGAGGGAAGCTGGGAAATGTGTAGAATCAATGGTAATCAAAGATTGTGGGTGTGTAAATTCTGAATATGATAAGCTCTGAATGATTGAAATTGCTCAATTGAGAGTAGTTGATCAATTGATGAATTGATGATCTCGTGTTGTCGATGAGACGTGAGATTGATGATACTGTTGATGCTGATGATTCAATCATGATTCAGAGACTTATTTATATTGATGGAATTTTAGACACCATGACCCCATGAAGTGTGACAGTTGATGGAATCAAGGAGTGGGGAAGTGGAGATCGTGTTTAAAACCAATTGCTCAACGTGTGGAGACTTGGTCGATTTTCCATCCTCTACCTCGTGAATTCCTTCAACTGATTGCACGACTTGCTCACATTCCATCGTGTGTTTGAACACACGTGCCGTAGACCGCCAGATCAAAACCCTAAGTGGTATCCCCCCAAAGTGACACGATTGACGTCTCGTGGTATGTTAGTCAATTGATGACTGCATGGTTTGATGGGACGATGAGTCCATGTAATTGATGAGTTGAACATGAAATGTTCTGAGACTCATGAGTTGAACATGTCATGAGACAGAGGTATAGTTCTTACGATGAAGTGAGCAAGTATTGCTCATTCGATGGATCGTTGAATATTTATTGAACCAATATTCCTTGAGCAAATATTTATCATCTGATAAAGTGTTGCTCATGTGATGAAT
Organism: Papaver somniferum; assembly: GCF_003573695.1. Taxonomy (NCBI): domain Eukaryota; kingdom Viridiplantae; phylum Streptophyta; class Magnoliopsida; order Ranunculales; family Papaveraceae; genus Papaver; species Papaver somniferum. Next base: position 25,368,497 of record NC_039362.1, read on the forward strand.
TGTTGAATATTTGATCGTATGAGCATGTGTTGCTCATCTGATGGATTATTGGCAGCGTACCAAAAATATTAATTAGAATACTGGTCGTTGAACCGAGCATAATTAATAAAATTAATGACCATGAGGTCGTCGTAAAATTATTAAGGTTGGAATCTGGAATGATGATCCTTGGATTCAGAAACCCTAATTTGATCAATTCATGGTTCGTCAGAATTTTAACCATGGGAAGAAGGAGGGAGCGACTACATGGGACCGTGGATCAACCATGTAGTGTCCATATGCTCATGTGAGCAAATACAAAGAACTCCTGAAGAGTTGACGATTTGTTGGTGAAAGAATGATCAAATGCTGGTTTAATCATTTATTCGAAAATGCTCGTCTGAGCCTCAGGCGAGAAAACCAAATTAATTATGACGGAGTGGGGGACCGACCATGGGGTCATGAAACCGGCCCTGGGTAGTCACGTGACCTCCTGATGATCACTTCATGAAAATCCAAAGTGTTTGGAAGAGTCTTGGACCTAATACGTGCAATTGTGCAAATTAGGTCAAAACTGTGAAACTTGATGTGACCGGCTTCTGTAAGCCAAAGAGCCAATCTTGGTCGGTCAAGATAGCGTGCTCGTGTCCCCAAGGCGTCCGCATCTTAGTCCTGAGAATTTTGATATTTTCTGGCGTGCAATTGGGCATCCATTCAAGAAAATATGCCAAAATTAGGGTTTCGACGAAACTGAGAAAAACACCATGAGATGATGGAAAATAATTATAAAATAAGGAATAAGGAGGTGTGGGACCGCCGAGGCCAAAGCATGGTCGGCCGGTCATGGCCACGGTCCCGTGGTGCCTTTTCCTTAATTTTATAATATTTTGATGATTTTATGAAAAATTCATGAATTTTGAGAAATTTGATGAATTTAGGGAGTTTCCATGAATTGAAGGAGTTTTCATGAGTTCAGGGAAGAAAAAAATATAAAAATAATAAAACAAGGGCGTGTGGGACCGTGGAGGTGCGGCCGGCCAGGTAGGGCCCGGTCCCACGAGTTTTCATAATTTTTAATATTTTTTTAGGTATTTTTTCATGATTTGAGGGAATTTTTCTTAATTTGAGAGAAATACCATGATATCAAGGAATTTGATGAATTCAAGGAAAATAAAAATAATAATAAAACAAAGGGGCGTGTGGGACCGGCTAGGGCATGGCCGGCCGGCCAGGGCCCGGTCCCACAAGTTTTCATAATTTATTTTATTTTATTATTATTTGGTGATTTGTGCAAAATACCATGAAATCAAGGAGTTTTTTCATGAAATTAGAGAAATAATAATAATAATAATAAAATAATGAGGAACCGTGAGGTGTGGGGCCGACTGGGACCAAGGCACGGCCAGTTGGCCCATGGTCACGCCCCACACTCCTTTCCTTAATTTTATATTATTTTTTATGGATTTATGACAACACCATGAAGTCGAGGAGTTTCCTCGAGACGAAGGAGATTTGTTCAAATGAAAGGATTTTCATCAGATGAAGGAAAATAATAAAAATATGATAAAATATAAAACTGGCGTGGGATCGTTCATGGCACGGTCGGCCAGTCAATGAGTCCAATCCCTTGGCGCCTTGGTCAATATTTTGATTATTTATTATTTTCTTCCTATTTTGCAATAGGTTAATCGTTTCGTCGTATTTTGAAATACTCGTTCGTGCGGTGACTGTTAGTGCATTGTCGTTGAATACACTTTCACCATATAAATCGGGGCTTACTTAAAGGTAGATCATACGCCCGGTTGTTGATTATTTATTACTAACTGTGGAATTCAGTGGAGAATAATTCACAAAACTGAGTAATAAGATGTTTATTATTAATTCATAGGATCGGCTGAGGATTCAACTACGAATTCAGAATAATAAAGTGAGCATTACCATTCCATGGGATCGTAGATTCGACCATAGAATCTGAGTAATTAAGATTTATCTATTACCATTTATGAGACCAGTTGTGGATTCGATCATGAAATCGTAGTAATGAGATAATATAGTTATTGCTATTTTATGAGATCAAGCCGTGGATTCGATCATAGAATCAGAACAATTTTTATTTCCATTCCATGGGACCAGTCGTGGATTCGATCATGGAATATGAGAAACAATAGATTATTCTGGGAATTCAGTAGTGAATGACACGGCAGAATTAATCTTAATTAGGAATAATTAACTTTGTGGCTCTATACTAGTAGAGCAATCTGTCTAGGAGCATTAATTATCCCGATATGAGCTTGTCGGTAAGTCATATCCTTTATATAGTCAGGGTAAACTCGTTGTTTGTTCCTGAAGACGTTATTCCTCTATGCTAGCAGAGCAAGCTGTCTAGGAGCCGTCCATCTCGTGATACTATATAGAAATAATCACTGAAAGTGTTCAGTATTCATGAGATATGCCGTTGTCCAGTCGTGAGACTACATATCTACATGTACTCCGAGAGAAAGTACTCTCCGTTGAGAATTCGATGAGAGACCCGTGTCTCAATATTCACGTATGATTGCTGGATCAGAGCTTCGTAGAATTACGAGTTCACGATTTTATCCCTTGTCGAAAATCCAACATCTACAAATACTTCAAAACAGATTATTACTGCAATAATATCATCCTCCAAATATTTTTAGAATTTAAAAACCAATAAACCTAAAATATAAACATTAGAAGATGAAAACAAAAATAGCTATGTGTAGTCACAATCTTCGCTATTCAAAGCACTAGTTATTCTTCCAACTAATCCAAAAACAAGACATACTAGGCAACAATTCCTTTGAGAAATTCTTTATCATTCACAAACTCCTTGTTATCGACAACCATCGGGACATAAGGTTCACGGAGATAAGTGTCAATACACACGAACTATCTTGGCTGAAGAGGTCGAAATATGGTCCTCTGAATTTCCAAAGATTTACACACAAACGTCTTTATTTCATAAATCTCCCTTCTTATTTCCTTTAACTCATCAAGAACATCGGAAAACTTCTGAGAGTTAGAAGGAACAGCCCTGGGTTTTCTTGTATTCCTTCTTTTTCTTTTCAGGGACTTAGAAACAGGAGATTTCTCTTTTTCCTTGATTGAAGACTTAACAATCATGTTGACATCCTTTCCATCTGACAACATAGTGCTTTGAGAACAGTTATGAACAACTGGATTTGTGTGATGGAATCACTTAACTCAACAAGCAGTCTTATAAAGGATGTCAAAAGGTAAAAGGAATGTAGGGTTCGAAACCTATTGACAGGTTCGTATACGCCCAACTCTAAAACCCTATAAAGAGTAGAATTGTCGATAATAACCCTTTCTTTTATTTGATAGACAAAAAATAACAAATCTAAGAAAAGAAGGAAAAAATTTTCTGAAGCCTGGATCAACACTCAATCTTGTCTCTTTTCGAACAGGCACATGAGACAAGATTTTCCCAACAACACAATCAAGTTGTGTTACGATGAACAACGATTTGTCCATCTTTTTCCTCATGGGAGGAATCCTCTGATCTCTGTCTATCAAAACGATTTGACCATATTTTCTTTTCAATTGGTATTATTCTATCCTTGGAAACCAACTTCTTAGACGAAGATAATATCTTACATAACTCGGCGGTCTTCTGAGCAAGTTTCAGCTTCCTTGCTAATCGATCTGATCTTCGTTGAAGTTTGCTGGCGTGCCTTATTTGGTGCTTGTATTTGTAACACCTTGATAGTTCGTGTCCTATCATCGAACAAAACGAGCACATCAATCTTGGATAGTATTCAGGCATCTGAGATGTGCAAGCAGCTAGACATACTGTTGATCCTGAAACATCACTGATAGGGTTTCCAGTTATCGGATTCAGTGAATCTTCCATCTTGATTGGGTTTCCCTTTTTTTTCCGAACCCATTGAGGTTGATATATGTATTTCTACAAGTATCAAAATCGATGTTTTCACAAAGAATCCCTATACTTGATTTCCTATCTTCATCGGAATCATAGGTTTCAGACATTTCATCAAGTGTTACAGCTAGAACTTTGTTCCCAGTGTATTTTCTACGATTTGGGCATTCGTTAGCAAAATGGCCAAAACCCTTACACTTAAAGCACTGAGGCATGTCCTCGTCATCAGCCTCGTCAGCATCCCTATTTTTAGGAGGTACGCGACTGTGAGGTTTGTCTCTTGAAAACCGTTTACTTCTCTTCAGCAGAAGATCCCTAAACTATCTTGTGATCAAGGAGACTGATTTATCAAGATCTTCATCCGAAAAATCATCCTCAGACTAATCATCCTCAGAGACATGAACACTCTTACCTTTTACAAGTAATTTAGTGTTCTTTTGTGCTTTATGTAGTTGCAGGAAATCCTACACTACACCCCTCATAAGATTTCATTAACATTCAACTCATTTTTGGATTAACAATCTTAATTTTATTGATGAATCTTTGAACAATCTTACAAGAAAAGATAAAGGAAACAAGAATAATCACTGCTCTAGATTTTCTCTCTCCTAATTACTTGCTTCTCATTCAAAAAAGATCTCTCCCTTTTTCTTTACAACTGAACGGCTATTTATAGGGAATTACATTGTGGATGACAGCTAATCTGTCCTTTATTTTCGGATATGGCTTGCGACATTCTCGCAACCTTACAAATATAATCTCGCAAACTCCCTAATTTTCGCAGGACCATCACATTTTTCTCATGATTTAGCTGACGTCGTTTATTATTTCGTTTCTGAAGTTGTTCTGCGACACTGCTGTGTTTTGTTGTTAGCTTTACATCTTGCCTCTTCTCATATCTTCTCTGCGAAGTAGAGAACGATGTGAGAAATGCCGCAGCTGTCCACCTCTTCATATTCTGCATTTATCACACGTATCCTTCCTTCCATATATTTCTTGACACGTCTTCTGTAACCGCTGCTTTTCAACCGCTCACGTCTTTTCGCATTAATGGTGTTTATTTCTTCGAGTAAAAAAATCTTATTTATATATTCTTCTTACTCTTCTTTTCATTTTATTTTTACTTTCTCTTCTCTTTTTACTGTCTCATCTCTGCAACTCTGTTGTTCTTCCGTAAGTTCTGCTACTGTAATTCTTCCCTCTTCAATCTTCTTACTTTTCATTCATTCCCATACTCTATATTAAGATATGCCTTCAAGCGGTCAAAATCATGAGAAAAATTTTAAGGAAACCCAAAAAGATCTCGACGAGAGAGGTTTTACACTTTCTACCATTCATGGTGAAAGTGCCAAATCAATTCTTTCTATTAAACTTTTTTCTGATCAACAATGTGATGATCAGATAATCATAGTTTCGCTGGGTCAAATTCTCGCAGGTCTCCCCATTCCTCTTTATGACCCTGACATTCCTTTATTTTATGAGATTCTCGCTCATCCAAACTTCTCGCGAGCTATCTTTCAATTAAGTGGGGATTGCATCCGTCTGATGCTGGAGTTCGCTAATCGTGGTGCTGGTAAATGATCTCTTTACTCTAAAGAACTTAGGGATCCTAAATTCGCATACTTGGAGATAATCACTGAAAAATACACAGTAGCTAGTTTCTTTGAGAACTATGAATTGATTTCCATGAAGAAAGAGAATACTCGCTGGGGTATTCGCTTGAAAAGGAAAGATAATATTGATGAAGGTAAAATACTCATGCAATACATTGATTGGCACTCTGGTAAGAACACAACCCCTCGCCAATCCAAAGATGATAAATGGTGCGTTTTTCCCTTAATGCTGAAAGGACCTTACATTGTTGGGTCAAATGTTCTTCTTGAGAATCTCGCTACTTATCAACCTTGGGTATTCTCTTGGCCCGAGAAGAAGAAAGAGGTATGTTTCTTCCAGTTTTTCCTACTTTACATTTCTTTATTTATCTTTATTCTTTTGTTCGCTGACTCTTGCGAAATTATACAGATCCAGAAACTGAAAGATAGCTACCACAGGACTGGTAAGGCTAGTACCTTGTTAGCTCTTCGCTCATACACAGATGAGGTAAGAAATATTCTCTTATGATTTTAAACAATATATTGTTGCCTCTATTTTTTATTTCTATCTGTGTGTGAAGGTTATTGCTGAAATAGAAGAGTTTGCCAATGTTGTGAAGACTGGTGATAAAGGCAAAGGTGCTCTTCGCAGGGAAAAACCAACTGCTCCTCCTTCAAAGAAGAGAAAAATCCGTTCTTCCTCTCCTTCAGATACTCCTTCTCATGAAAACTCCGAGAGTGATGAGGATGATGAGGATAATGATGACCTTGCTTCAAATGAAGATTCCCCATCTGAATCTTCTATGGCTAAGCTCTCTGGAATCTTTTCTGATTCTTGGAAAGGAATGGGAGATAGTCAACTCTCTAATACCTGCAAAGATCTCGTTACGATTTGCGATGCTCCTTTATTGGATGGTGATAATTCTCTTCCACGGAGTTTCTAGATCGGTGACTCCCAACTTCCTGCATTCTCTTAATAATCTGGTATGCTTTCGTATTTTTACTTCTTCATTATTGTAACTCAAAATCTCTTTCTATTTTAAGATTTTTTACATTTTCTAGCAGGCTGGAAAAGCTTCTTTCACTGTTGCCTCAGATCTGGAGAGGAGACGCGAAATTCTTGAAAAGAAGAATCTTCAATTTCGCTCAAAGAATGAGGAACTGGAAGCTGAAGTCAAAGGTCTTCGCGAGAAGAACAAACAACTAGAAATTGATTCTTCTTCGCACAAGAATAAAATCTCTAGTCTTCATCAAGCTAATAATCAACTCTATGGTATGTTACTTTTCTCCTTTCCCTTCATTCATTCTTCCTGTTATTTTATCTTATTTGATTGATCCTTTTTGCAGACATTTATGGTCTTTCTGATGAAGCTACCGTTCTTCGTTCATTATTAGTTTTCCTTGAATTCATCAAATTCCTTGATTTCATGGTATTTCTCTCAAATTAGGAAAAATTCCCTCAAATCATCAAAAATACCTAAAAAATATTAAAAAATTATGAAAACTCGTGGGACCGGGCCCAAACCGGCCGGTCATGCCTTTCACGGTCCCACACGCCCTTGTTCTATTATTTTAATATTTTTTTCTTCCCTGAACTCATGAAAACTCCTTGAGTTCATGGAAACTCCCTAAATTCACCAAATTTCTCAAAATTCATGAATTTTTCATAAAATCATTATAAAATCAGGGAAACTTGTGGGACCGGGCCCTAGCCGGCCGGTCATGCCTTCCACGGTCCCACACGCCCTTGTTTTATTATTTTAATATCTTTTGCTTCCTTAAACTCATGAAAACTCCTTCAATTCATGAAAACTCCCAAAATTCATCAAATTTCTCGAAATTCATGAATTTTTCATAAAATCATCAAAATATTATAAAATTAAGGAAAAGGCATCACGGGACCGTGGTCACGACCGGCCGACCATGCCTTGAACACGGCAGTCCCACGCCTCCTCATTCCTTATTTTATAATTATTTTTCATAATCTCATGGTGTTTTCCTCAGTTTCGTCAAAACCCTAATTTTGGCATATTTTCTTGAATGGATGCTCAATTGCACGCCAGAAAATATCAAAATTCTTAGGACTGAGACGCGGACGCCTTAGGGAAACGAGCACGCTATCTTGACCGACCAAGATTTGCTCTTTGGCTCACGGAAGCCGGTCCCATCAATTTTCACAGTTTTGACCTAATTTGCACAATTGCTCGTATTAGGTCCAAAACTTTCCCAAACACTTTGGATTTTCATGAAGTGATCGTCAGGCGGTCACGGGAAAAACCAGGGCCGGTTTCATGACTCCATGGTCGGTCTCTCGCCTCGTCATAATTAATTAGGTTTTCTCACCCAAGGCTCAGACGAGCATTTTTTGAATAAATGATTAAACCAGCATTTAATAATTCTTCCACCAAAAAATCGTCAACTCTTTCCCTCCTACAGATGAACCCATCCTCTCTTGTGACCGAATTTACTTTGGAACGGTCATTGTCATGATTTAGGCCGGAGTACTACAGATTGATCTCTCGAATCTAAAGCACCCCATTTGCAGCGGTGCATCAGTGTGAGGTTTAACATTTTGAATGGTTCGAGGAGTCTCCTCCGTACGGTCGTCTCCTCAATTCCTTAAAAACCAGCAAATCGTTTTTCCCCATCTACAGATTGGCGACCACAGTGAGAGATTAATCTCACGGTTGCAATCTAACAATCTCACAAGATGGTTGGTCTTAGGACTAATTCAACTAATTCGGATCAGAATATTTCAAACGGCAACATTCCTCATGTTACACCTGGCAACATGGAAAGCAGAGGGGTCCAGACTTTGGCAGAGTTGGCTCAAATCCTAGAGGTCCGTACCAGGAACATGGACCTGATGAAGGAGACGATAAACCACATCCTCGACTTTCTCATCAAATTAACATCCGAGTTAGGCGGTACCTCCATTCCAGAAGTCTCAACACCGGGTACTGAAGCGTCATCTGACCCTCGAATCAACAACTTTACCACATACGAGAATCCAGTGGAACAAGAGGTCACACATTTGATCGAAAATCTATGTGAACTCCTGCACTTCTCCAGGGATCAGCGCACAGACACATTTTCAACACTCAACCAGATATCATCCAGCGTGCAAATAACGCCACCAACATCATCAGTTGAAGAAGTCTCCCTAGTACCTGAGCATTCGATCGACAACATCTCTTTTGGAAAAGAAGATCGCATGACGGATGAAGGACACAATCGAGCATTGTATGTCACTGGTTTCATCAAAGGCACCAAATTTAGAAGAGTCTTGTTGACACCGGTGCTTCTACCAACATTGTCACCATGAAGACTCTCAGGATGTCCAGGTTCCCACAAGGTAAAATCGTTCGCTATCCCATCCTAATGACAAGATTTGATGGAAGTCAAAGCCATACATATGGATATGCATACATAGATTTGAGGGGGGGGGGGTG